>NW_019392775.1:153367-829204 GCF_000648675.2 Cimex lectularius
TTTGCGAAGTACAAACCGGATCCTTTTAGAAATTCATCACTCGTTGGTCATAGAACAGTTTAACAATTAATTAACTAAATGGTTTTGGGAAAATATGAAGAAAACTTTTATGCCTTTAGTGTGAAGTAAGGAGGTGCACAATCAGCTACTTGGCAAAATTTCCTTACGAAAAATCCTGGAAAAAAGTAATCATTAATAATTTAGGCTTGTCCTTTAAGTTATAATCATGTTTGAAAGGGTCGGAGAGAGGTACACAAGGTAAAAGGGAAAACTAATGATGAACAGAATTATACACAACAAGTACAGTGGATTCCTCAAAGCGGAAAAGTAGACGTTTTAAAAAAAAGTTAAAGTTGTAGATGAAAATTTTAGGTCCAAAGAAATTAGGTTGATGATCTGTATGAACGTAAAGGACACTTATTGATTCTGCAAGTTAGTAAATGATTTTGAAATGCTTAGTTATGCAGGGCCAGTATGACAAACAACACTTCAAAAGCAACACAATATTTGACATATGTTAAGAAAAGGACAGAGAATAATGCTACTGGGAGGTAGTTATTAAAAGATACAAAACAATCTTATATTGAGCAGCGCCCATCTTAGCAGGAGAAGTTTCAATAAAGAGTAAGATAAGAGAAATTGTCCGAAAATATAAACTTGGATCTTATGATGAACTAACGATAATGGCCACACTTCATTGAAACAAAGATGTTAATAGAGAAGGAAGTCAAAGAATGTGATTGTCAGATATTCACTGATGGGATAAAGACTGGGGCACGGCCTTTGTATATGTAACGTTCAAAGACAGCATGATATGCATACAACACGATCAGCATTATTTACTTGATTTCAGATGCAGGATCCCCCTTAAAGCGAACTTGGTGCAGCAGAGAAAGGATTGCTTCAATAGTAACAGCACAATAAAGTACTACGTAAATTTCGGTTCCATGGTGCTGTCTGGATTTTTCTTTTAATTAATCTTGCTAAGTAGACAAAGTTTTATAATTAGACAGATTTTTCGTATCGATTCTCCTTTCAAACTCACCCATTTGTAATATAATATTATAAAGCTGGGCGCAGACTAGGTCGGTGGGTCGCCGCGGCGCGGGTCGGAATTGTGAAGGTCCGCACACTATGTAGGAACCGCTCTTAGCCGCGTTGGTCGTATCTTCCCCCTCCATCTGGCTCGCGCTGCGGTTTAGTGTTGATTTTACATTTGCAGGAGTCCCTCCACGTGACAATAATTGTATTCATAATAAATAGTCGTGACGAGGAAATTATTTTTCTGATCGCGGTCGCAGAGTAGAAATAGGAGGAAGAAAAGCAGAAACGAAAACGAAAAGCATGGGGACATGAAATAAACACCAAACGCCTTACGTTTGGAGAATATCACCATTATTTTATGGAAATGATTTTGTATTCAAAATTATCTTGAAACAATGCTACTACTATTCCCAAAAGCAGAGTAAACAAAGCAACACGTTGGCTTCGTCTTTACAAATATGGCGTCCGAGGGCAGTCGAATATACCCGAACTCAACGATTTCCGACCTCCCCAGAGCACACTAGGCCGGTAGGGCTGTGCGGCGCGGCGCGGCGCGTCGCAGAGCTGAGCTGGAGAAGTTGATTTCTGGCGCCGCCCTACCGGCCTAATGTGCGGGGTTGCATCGTTTCAATGCATTTTTCTTGAGGTCGGTTTCGCGCCGCGCCGCCCCACCGACCTACACTGAGGGGTTACATTCGTTTCAATGCATTTTTCTTGAGGTCAATTTCGCGCTGCGCCGCCCCACCGACCTAGTCTGCGGGGTTACATTCGTTTCAATGCATTTTTCTTGAGGTCGGTTTCGCGCCGCGCCGCCCCACCGACCTACTCTGAGGGGTTACATTCGTTTCAATGCATTTTTCTTGAGGTCGGTTTCGCGCCGCGCCGCCCCACCGACCTGCTGTGCGCCCAGCTTAAATGTATTGTTGTATATCACAATAGGTGAATTAAAAGCATAAAAATTTGCTAGAAAATGGTATTAAGTTTAAGTTAATCTAAAACAAATTATTAGCAAATCTTTCTGAAGATTATGGCGATATGAATCTCTTAAAAGTGCATTCATCCATTTCGATGAAAAAATAGGCTTATTGAAACTGATCGTCTGTAAATTATATATCAATTAAAATAAAGGGCAAGGGATGTTGGAAATAATTTCAAAATTGACTAAGGTTTTTTTCTTTGCGCTTTTTTTCACTTGTAAACGTTGGTATATTTGAAATTACGGAAAAGAAGTTCTAACGATTGCAGCCGGGTTGAAATTATAAAAGCCAGCCCGCCTTTTTCCACTTTAGGAACAACAAAGCGCTGAGGAAAAACAACTTTAATTGATAGCAGGATCTGAGATCCCGTCCTGAAACTTCCATTGTTCAAACCAGATGAAATATTTAAGGAATTTTTCCCTTTACTAGGTTCCTCTTATTACTTTAAAGATGAACTATTCAATTAAAATTCACGTGTGCAATTTTTCGTCAAATGTTGAAAATTATTTTTTAAAATCTGGCCTACGATTCATAGAAAATTCTGGCATCTGATTTGACGAAGTGCCATTGAAAAGGTTTTATGTAAAAATGACACACCGCTTGTAGAACAGATAAAAACAAAAAAAAATGTGGTCCCAAGCCCGCTTTAAATCTGACACGCCCTCCCGATCAATCTTACTACTTCTAGGAAGGAAGACCGAAAATATACAGGGGTGTTAGCCAAAAATAGAATCCCAGATGAATGAACTCGAATAATATTCTTTCATTCACGGTTTATGTTAAAAACGTGGGCGGCCCGCGATTTTCTCACTCTCTCACATTCTTTACATTTCCTTACTTCACACAATCACTAGTTGTAGATGAAACAGCTAGTACAAAATGAAATTACGGTTCTGTCGTTATCTGTATACCGTGTGAGCTGGTGTTAGCTACGAATCTGCCACATGCAACTTTGAAACAATTTATTGCATGTCCAAACCTCACGTTAACCTCTAAACAATGAATACTTGCTTTTGCCGCTATATTTTTATTAAGAGGCTATTTGTTCTTACGAGAATTTTTGTTTAAAATAAACGTTAAATAAACTTTACAGCAAAAGTTATAAAATATAATCAAAATACGCTCTACTTGAATTGAAAGGAACGTGCAATTGTGATTGATTAGCTGTGGTTGCCCGAATGTTACATTATAAGGGTTTTTCCATCAAAACATTTAAATAAAATGTTAGAAAACGGCTGTCTCTTGTATTCGCTTTTTCATCTTTCACAAACAGATGTTACTGAAAATTACGTTCACACATAGCACAATCATCACTCCAAACGGACAACCAATCCATCATAGACTGATAACAGTAATATCCCATATTAGTATTTTGATTCATAATTATTTAATTATATAAAAAATCATATAGTTATATTTAAACAAATTACTGGTTTAACTTTTAATGAGACGTTATTTTACAAATAACCATCTATAATCTCATCACGTCAAATGTATTATTTAGTAATAACGACAGAATTAATTATCATGTAAATTTTTGAAAGACTTGGCCTTTTATTTGTATTGTGCGTGTTTTATTGTAGACTCAATATGCTCACAAAGATAATTTTTCGTTAGAATCTGCTGGTGCTACCAGAATCTTAATAAGTTAGTACTGTGTGGTGTTTAGTGACCGTTAGTCAATAATTGTTTGGAGATCGTGAGATGCGGTCTGACGTAGGATTTAGAAAAACAATTTCTTTATCGTGCCAACATTTCGATCTTTATTTGAGATCATCTTCAGGGCTCAAAGTGTTTGTTTTCTGTGTAGATGTTTCATTCTTTTGTGTCGTGTTGTCAACAAATGTGTGTCTAAACAAAAAACTCTAGTAACTCAAAAATTCATCAGTTTGTTTTGGGAATATTGAAGTTTTCATTTACAACTTGATAATTTCAATTTTTGAGTTTATGTTGTCATTTTTTGGATTGGACGATACTTTCAAAAAATTGTGAAAAAATTACTCTTTAAAAATCGTCCCGAAAAGACAAATATTAATTCAAAGAAAATTTTAAAATGAATTTTTATCACACGTTTTAAAAAAATTTTCTTCAGAACTCAATCATTTCAATTTATTTTGTAATTGGTTAAAAAAAGGAGAAAATTTATATTTTAATTTGTGTTAATTTTTTTAAACCAAACTTTAAAGAACAAAAATCGGTGTTTCTTATTTTTTTTAGAATGAATTTGACTCTTATAATGTGCGAAAAAATGAAATTTCGAAATTTTATTGACTTAGTTAGTATTTGTCTATTCGAGGCGATGTTTAAAGAGGAATATGTTTCACACATTTAGAAAGTCCCTTCCATAGCTATGTTCTAGCGATATTAAAGTTTTTGTTCAGAATTCGATAATTTCATTTTTTGTTTGTATTTTTTTGGATGGAATGGACTTTGAAATGGGTGAAAATATCCTCTTTTAGAATAATTCAAGGAATTCATGGATTTTCGAGTTTCTGGTTTCATTTTTTTAGAAGAAAGGTTTGTCAAAATTTGATAAAAATTCCTCCTCAAAAATTGTCTTAAAAAATTTTAATTCGATAATTGGATAATTTAAGGTTGTGTAACTGGCAGAAAAAGAGATAATTGAAAATTTAAATAAATAAAATATGGAAATTTAATTTGTATTGATATTTTCTTAACTTACTTGACTTAAATATCTCTAGAACTAATCGATGAATTTTTAAGTTTCTGTTAACAATTTATTAAAATGGTAAGGATTTTCAATATGCGTGAAAAATAGGGCATTACTTCTGAAAAGGAAGTTGTTCACCAGTTAATCATAACGCGCCAACTTATTAAAATTTCTAATAGCACCAGCAGATACTACGTGAAAACCAACTTTTCGAACCATTATTAGTTTCAAAATAAAACTGAAAATAAAAGCCATTTTATAAAAACTCACACACTATAAGTGCAACATAAAAAATATATGTTTTATGCCATTATTTTAATAAGATTAAAATTTCATCATAATAAATTCATTAAATCTGCCATACAACTCACTTTGAAATCAAACGGACACTTCAGTAATCGTATGTATTTTTCAATTGTTTAAATTAAATTTCCATCAAACACGGTTGATTTACACAAAGCCGAGATTAATTTTTTAATAAGGAGTTGATCAGTGTTTATTCAAATCTTTAACTTCTTGCTCAGGCGTTAAAAATAAAAAAATTACCAGTGATAAGGAACAAGTCCTTTGTTTTCACTTGATTTTTCTTTTTTGTTCCTAGAGGCAATAAAAGCTGCAACATCCATTTTACGATGACCAAGAAAGTACTCCTCAAAGCACTTAGTTGATTAGCTCAACAACAGAAACAGTCCTCTAACACTGTTTATAAACTCAAATCCACTTTCTAATGTATCTTATGGGATGAGTCGGCGAAAATTCGATTGAACACGTTTCGGATATTTTTGTTCCATGTGTTAAATTATTTGTAATGTCTTTATTTTATTTTACGAGAGCGTTACTTATATAAAACAAGCTCTTTTGTATGAAGTTAAAGTGTAGAAGAAAGTAAGTTGTTTTAGCGATGAATATTCTTATTGAAAAATTAGGTCATGATTATACAAAATGGCCTAAAAAATTTTCATAGAATTTACGATATATCTAAATACATAATTTTCCTAACTACTCAATACGCCCAGGTACATATATTCCAATTTAATTTCATCTGTACAGTTCATACTGAATTTTTTAAACCAAATCTGAATCTATACTGAAATCTGTACGGAATCTAGCTCTCCTATTATTTACATAAAACCACCACCAGGAGCTTTATTTTATCATTAGTGACAACCTCAATACCGAGTCATTTCTTGAGCCTTGAGGACTCTTTCTCTTATTTTACTGACAACGGTTGTTAAAAATTATATATTCAGTATCTATCGACCCATAATGAATAGAATTAGTGTATAATTATTTTTTATGAGTCCATTATTTAATTAAATATTGAAAATGCCAATGTAAAAACATGATGGTAACCAGTTTGATTGGGAAATGATCACCACGATTTTCTACTGCGGGATCGATTTTCACGAAATAAATACTTTCCACTGCCCATGAGGGTTCTCCTTCACGAGTTATTATTACTTTTAAAAAAATGATTTATTAATTAAATAGAGTCATATATTCGATTACAACACACTGTTGGCAACACTGCATCCTGTGGACAAAGGTTAAAAGAAACCAACGAACCAGGGTTTGAGGCTATTGTTGTGCGTTTTCGGGGTGCGAAACTATAAATGGATTGATTAAAAGCAAGTTGTAAAATTGGATCGGATCTGTTTGTTGAGAAAAAAAGTTGAGGTCGTTGTGGAATGAGTTTTGAAAAATTTTCTGAGGACTTTTGATCGGAAGAAGGATTGGATGCACAGGATGTTCAAAAAAGGATATAAGGGACGCAAAATATATGCATAAATCGTAAGTTCTATCTCCAGCGAGGTGTTGTCTGCTATGGAGGATGTCTTGATGGATATGAAGAAAAAATTTGCTTATACGTTTAAATATACATTAATTGCCTTTATTGTTTGTCCAATTCGCACTATGAGCGAAAGAGCACGTTTTTCAGATCAACAGTGAGTTGGTATGTACGACTGCTTAATGATAATGCTGGTATTGCGCGTCGTGCAGTCCAGTTGTACTCTTAGAAATTTCCTGCTCGCCCCACAGTAAACCACAAAACGTTTATTTGTGTAGTTCGCAATATGAGAAGATACGGATCAGTTGCTGTTCCATACCAAGAAACCGGCAGCGTGATTTCGACGAGGAGCTGAATATTTTACTGTAGGTTCGCGAAAATCAAAATTCCTCTCTTCCTCTGTTGGTTAGCTTTTTCAATAAATAAAATTACAGATGTACTCCGGACTTACAATTTTAAACCGTACCACTCTTATCTTGTCCAGGGACTTCGGGACTCAGATTATAACAGGCGTCTAACGTTCCTTGAACAAATGTCGAGATGAGAAGCTGATGAAAATGTTCTTCCATATATCCTATGAATCCATGTTCACCTCTAATGGCGTACTAAACCGTTGGAATTTTCCTGCGTAGGCAGAGGAAAATTCGAGAATTTCGTACTTTTGTCATTATCAGGTGGTTCACAGTATCAATGTTTGGGGTGGATTTCTCGGAAATAAATTAACTGAGCTTTATTGCTACGAAAATAATTTAAATTGATCTCAGTTCCCCAATTTGTTTAGGGAGGTTTTACTAACGCTATTAAATGATGTTGCTCTGCAAGAATGATTCTCTAGCTTGATGGATACCCTGCACACAATTCTTTGCAGGTGAGACCCTCCTCGGTCACCCGATTTAACTTCACTTGGCTATTTTTTGTGGGGGCCATTTAAAAACATTGTCTACGCCAACCCAGTAACTTCATCCTTACAGTTGAAGAACTGCGGCAAATAATAGAAAATGTTTGTCAATCCATTCCCCCTGGCTCTATCGCTCTGGGCACCGGTGAATAGTGGTTAAAAAGAGGAAATCTTTGCATCTTTACGCAAAGTAGGCAGTTCGAACATGAAATATAATTAATAAATAGCAAACCAATTTACTGTTTTTTTTTTTAACTTTTTGCCATAAATTCGTCATTTTATATATCAATTTAAATTCCGTACCCTATTTAATTCTTCTACATAAAAAGAAAAAAGGTAAAAATTTGAAACTGGACTAAATTAATATGTTTTAGTCCAGTTTCAAATTTTTACTTTTTTTCTTTTTATGTAGAAGAACAGGTATTTTTTTCGGGGTGCCGGTGTTTTTTGAGAAAAAGCCCATTTGTTAGTTATTTATGGCGGGTTCGAAAGCAGGGCCGCTGGATCTGAACCCGGGCTCTTTAACTTACAGTGATCAGCGCCGTGTCAACGGGCAACGCCTAAAGCCAGAAACACACTTATCAGATGCTACGCCATGCGACGCTATCCGATGCTACCCGAAGCCTTGCCACGTTTTGGTGGGGTGTGCACATCTATCCGACGCAAGCACACGTCGCATACAGTCCACAGCGTTTATCACAATAATCACTATCACAATCGCAACGCATCTTTTGTTCTTAATTTACTATTTTGAGCAAAACTTTGTAATAAATTTTTAGTTAAATTTTATGAGCACAACCATCTAATAAATGGTTTGTTAAACTTAATTGTTTTAATAAAGTTACTCCTAACCATCATAATTAAACTATGTTTATAAAAACTTATGCATTTTTGATCTCGTTTAATTTGATTTACATTAAAATAATATGTTGTCTTTAATATAACGACAAAATTACATGTACTTAGTTTGAAATAAAATACAAAAAATATGAGTGTCCTGTTCTGATGCTGCCCGATATTACAAAATGGGGTAATTTTACGATCAAAACTATGAAATAAATTGTTAATTAAGTTTTATGAGCAAAACCGTATAATCAATTGTTCCAATTTTAGTATATGTACCGCCGAAGCGAGTACAACAAATTGTTAGTTAAATTCATTATATCAAAAAATCGTATTCCAGTGTTTTGATTAATTTTCTACCAAACCATTAAAATTAATTTTTTAATAAAAACTAATTAATTTTTAATCACAGTTAATTCGGTTTATATTAAAATAAGTATGTTGTAATTAATATAACGACAATAATACATGTAGTTTGAATAAAAATATGAGTGTCCGGTTCTTTTGTCTTCGACTGTACTCGATGCGACCCGACGAAAATCTGGACAGTGGGGATCGCAGAGCGTCGGGTAGGTTAGCGTGGCATAGCATCGGGTAGATGTGCACGGGGGTAATGCAACCTTATGGAAAATCGGAGTTTGGATTTGCGTCGGGTAGCATCGGGTAGCGTCGCATGGCGTAGCATCGGGGAAGTGTGTTTCTGGCTTAAACCGTTGCGGCCTCCGACGCTGCAACGCTAGAAACTTTATATACATCTGTATTAACATTTCTTAATTATATACATTAAAAATATAAATATCCTTTTCAAAAAGAAATCTCTATATGTACGCAAATGATTAAATAAGTAATGGTGTCTATCTTTTTGACTTACGCTTTGTTTATATATATTATATTATATATTATTTTTCTAGTTGTTAACCTTTCCAAAATCTGCTAATGTTGCACCCTGTCCTAATCTACACTGTACAATTGTATTTTTTCAAAAACAAGTAAAAATATTCTACTACACTAAAAAAAATCAAATAGGTATTTTTTTTATAAAGTTATCTGTTCAAGAGAATTTCAGCCGGCCAATGAAAAAGGACACCGATAGTTTATGAACGGAAAAGTTCTTCTTTCAATGGGTTGACAGTTTTTTCTTGTTCCCGTCAAGAGTTCTCATCGGTATCTTATTATTAAAAAATAAAGCGAAATTAAGTTACTTTTATTAAAACACGATTAAATCAGACCACATTTATACGGTATCATGATGGCGTGGCACGGCGGCTGTCGTGCGCGGTCGAATGTGCTGAAATAAAACCAGGGTTCCATTATTAAACCAGAAGGGATTCGTATTTGAAGGTTAATGAATTCAAACAAGGTCGATTTATAATCTAGAAGGGGCCCCCGGTTTATAAGTACTGTAGGGATTGAAGGGGTAGGATTTTGACCATAAAAGAGGACAGATACCTGCATAAGACACATCCATTTTGGATATTTTCATATCGGAAGAAGGACGAGGGGAGTGGACGAAGGAAAGGCATATAATAAAATGCAGGTGACACATAAAATAGGTTCGCTTATTATTGGTCTCCCTCGTGGGATTGCGGTCAGTAAAACGTTATTAGCCCGGGTGAGTCACTCTTCTTCCAGGCCTCACGTTGAAATATATTGCTCGCCTCCCACTTGATTAAGACACTTATTAATTGTCACAATCGGCCCATCAAAGTGACTTTAATCATTGAGACCGCTTCCCGTCGCCTGAAATTGAATTTTATCATTTGTTATTCTTCCGTTTATTGATTAATTTCTATGAAAAATTGCTACCCAAGATTAATAACCATTGAATTTAATCTCCTCTTTTATGCCGTTTCGTTTTTTTAACGATATGCCATCGAACGCCCAAGAGTCCAAAGTATAATCCCCAACCATACACATCCTTGACAACTGAATCAATATTTCATCACCTTCTATGATAGCATTAATTATGAATATTATAATTTCGTGATTGTGATTGTATTACGGCAATGCAGTATCAATATAATCACCACCCACTCAAACCATCATCACTAATTGATCCATTCAGACTATAAGTCAACTGCTGAGATTTCTCCTGAACAAACTGAGCCGTGGTAACAAGATAATAAACAGCGATGTGTGTTTATCATTATTTTCTTTAAATAAACAAACGGTTGCCAATGTTTCCATCCACGTAAGATGGCCTTAGCGACATTTCAACGCAGCAATATACGCTCCACATGCAATATTTAAAAAATGTCAAACAATTACGAATGAGCTATGAGTGTAGTAAATAAGACACACTGAGAACAATGAGCTATATAATTTCTCCACTTTATTGAACTATATGTATATATACATTGATTTTACAAAAAATTAAGCATTTCTTAACCCAGAGAACAAAGAAAAGTTGCCCAAAAATGGTTCGTAATAAACTAATTAAATAGTAATTGATTACGACTTACAATTGAACAAAACGCCACTGTAAAAATGGAATGTTTGCCAAACCATCTATTTCTAACTGAAGCGTCACTAAAAAGAACGACCGGATCAATACAAAAGATAATGCCGACTAAATCAGGATCATACAAAAGAGACTTGACTTAACATAAATCACACAGACCCCATCACGGAAAAGGCGAAATGCGGTTGAAAACAGACGTACCCCAAGAATCAAAAGGATCGGTAATGATCAAAGTACATATGAACTTTAATGCTTAGCCAAAATTGGAATAATAAGAAGAGAGATTTATACAATAGTATTATTTCTTTTAAATTTAAACAGTGTATTAAATAACCTTTTGTAAGGTTCGATAAATTATCGGCAGGGCCGAGAATCACGCACCTCTGGTGTTGGCAGTCCGGGGTCCGACCTCGGTTTATCCGTCCAGCCGCCGAGATTGGGTGCCGGCTGCTGTGAACAGATAGGCCTATTCCGCACCCAACTGATGCAGTTCCTAGATCGAAACCCATTCACACTCTCACTCTTTCTAAAGTACATTCTTTTCTATTTACATACCATTCACTCAATTAGGGTGGTGGACGGCTCGATATTCCTCCATCACCCACGCATTATATTACTAACCTGATTGAGAATCGATGGGTTACTCGATTAGGTATAAATCTTTACTCGTGTGAGGATGTCCCTTCTCCTACGAGTCATATCCTCCGAGGGCCACCTATCAACAGTGCTCTGGATACGTGAGAGCTTCTGTGCGAACTCAGCCGACCGACCTTACACTTTCTTTTAATCATATTTTTTCATTGCATTTTTAGTGTCAGAGAGCCGGATCGCGTTGGTTCAGTCCGGAGTTTGGGACGTCACGGCCTTAGCCCCCTTTTCGTTACCCTCAGACCTATGTGTCAAGGTTCCCAGATAGGAAACCACCGTTTTTCCGAGACGCACCAGTTCATGGTAACTATCTAACAAGAGCACAACGTGACGGTCGACGGAGAACCTTTAAGCGGACAGCTGTAACCTCGATGGGAAATAGGGCTGGCAAGGTAGGCACCACCATCGGCCCGAATTACTTCAAGCGCGTGCCAGATCGCATACTATTACGACTTGTAATCGCTACAGTGTGGTGGGAGCGACAAAGGATACATGGCACACGCCATAAGCCAGAAACACACTTACCCGATGCTACGCCATGCGACGATACCCGATGCTACCCGACGCCTTGGCACGTTTTGGTGGGGTGTGCACATCCATCTATGTTTATAAAAACTTATGCATTTTTTATCTCGTTTAATTTGGTTTACATTAAAATAACATGTTGTAATTAATATAACGACAAAATTACATGTACTTAGTTTGAAATAAAATACAAAAAATATGAGTGTCCTGTTCTGATGCTGCCCGATATTACAAAATGGTGTAATTTTACGAGCAAAACTATGAAATAAATTGTTAATTAAATTTTATGAGCAAAACCGTGTAATAAATTGTTCCAATTTTAGTATATGTACCGCCGAAGCGAGTACAATAAATTGTTAGTTAAATTCATTATATCAAAAAATCGTATTCCGGTGTTTTGATTAATTTTCTACCAAACCATTAAAATTAATTTTTTAAATAAAAACTAATTAATTTTTTATCACAGTTGTATGTATTAACAGTGGTATGTATTAAAATAAGTATGTTGTAACTAATATAACGACAATAGTACATGTAGTTTGAATTCGGTTCTTTTGTCTTCGACTGTACTCGATGCGACCCGTCGAAAATCTAGACAGTGGGGATCGCAGAGCGTCGGGTAGGTTAGCGTGGCATAGCATCGGGTAGATGTGCACGGGGGTAATGCAACCTTATGGAAAATCGGAGTTTGGATTTGCGTCGGGTAGCATCGGGTAGCGTCGCATGGCGTAGCATCGGGTAAGTGTGTTTCTGGCTATACTCTCGCCGGTGTTGTGAGTGAAGACTAGCCGAAAAGGCTCTTTTTAACTCCCAAGTACTTAGCCAGGTAAAGGTATGGCGGAGTGGTCGATTGACTAATCTGTCGGAGCCCGCTTCAAAACTCTGATAGTAGAATATTAAAAACAATTATACCAGAAAATACATATAGTGGGCCGAAGACCTAAGACGAAATGTGACTTCAGGCCCAATTCTACCCCAACCATTCTTAATTTCCCAGTATCATAGTGACAAATTGTATGTAAATTAATCATTGTTTGTATATCGATAGCCGAATTTGAAACTAAATGAAATTTTTAACATTGTTTAACCCGTTGATGAATATGGTATTGATTTGAGTTGTTGTAAATGAAATCATTTCATTGAAAATGATACAGATGAACACATAGTTTTTTTAGAAATATAATAACTTACAATATCACATTATTGTATTGTTGTACGGTAGGAAATATTTCTGTTGTTTCCATTGTTCATTGTTTGAAACGTGTGTGCCCATTCCTAAATTCGGAATTAAGCAAGATTTGCTAAATTGTTTCAACCGCTTCTCCTGAAAATTACAAATTACATGGGCTTAAATTCTTCCTTAATTGAACTGGGGCGAAGTATCCTTTTGAAGGGGAGAAAAAATGGTTAGGTATGTCCTTTGCGAGCACGAAGAACAAATGAACATTGGAGTGCTAATAGAACGGCGAACTGGGATTAGAGGGAGAAAGAAGGTCGGAGCGAAAAGGGCCTCAGGACTTCCAGTTAGCACTATTCTGCAAAGATAGAACTCTGTATTTCTGTTTGAACCGTATTAAATACAATGAGAGCAGTCACAGAGTGTCTCATTTATTAGAAAACGCTGTTCAATTGCTCATCAACGTCTATAAAACTAAATTAGAAATATTTAATAGACAAACTTAGAGTGACATCTTGTTATTAGGTTACCACAGGTTTATTAAACAAAGGAGTTGAGTTACACGATACAAGGTATACCAAGCAAAGACTACTTTTTTTGTCAAGTATAGGATTAGGTTTATAATAAACTTATTTTTTAGCATTTGATTCCTTTTTGCTATTTAACAAATAAGATGATATACTTACTTTTCTCTTTAAAAAGAATCATGTATTTTAACTTTGTTATATTTCTTATCGGAGAGAAAAGCAGCTCAAATGATCACTATTTTGGTTGACAATTAGAAGTCAAAATAGCCAGAGGATATCTCCATGATGATGATGATGATGAGGATAAAATGAAGCAGGGGTTTATTACCATTCCTCAAGCACTGCTGTTTTTGGGTAATTGTAATTTTTTCATTTCCTAAGTCCTATCACTCCCCTGAGTGTTGCCGTTTCTGATCGTAGCAATGTGTTCGCCAGGTTTGACGAGTTTTTTTAACTATGAATGTACTATATCTGGCTCCTCTTGAGTTCGTCAAACATCTTATATGATCACTATTCTGGTTGTCAATAACAAGACAAACTACCCAGAAGATATCACCATTATGTTGCATATATAAAGCTGAGGGAGTTTACTATTCCTCGATCTCTAGAGTTTTTTTTATCTTACTGTAATTTTCTTAGTGTCCAATTTTACTTCAATCGCTCGATCCTTTTTTTTAATAAGTTGTAGGTCATTGACTGTAGATGCTCCCACTCATTTTTCCAGGTCATCTTGGTACACTAAGTTCTCATTAAAAAATTATTATGAGTGGCAGTTTCTTCCTCCGCATTGCATAACCTAAAAATAGTGTGATGATTGAATGAATCTTCAGTGACTGGTTTATAGTCCTATCACTCCCCTGAGATTTACCCTGTCTTACTACAGCATTGTATATGCCGTATTTGGCGAGGGTTTTTTAACTATAATTTTACCATTTCTAGAGCCCGTCAATTTCCCCTTCGTTTAGTGTGGCCCAATTATAAGACGGAGGAGTTTATGTTATACTTTGTCATCACGATTATATGTTCTGGGCCTAAAGTTGGTCATGAATATCCTTCTCTAGGCGAGAGACTAGGTTTGCCAGGTTTTAGAGGATTTGTATTCATTCTACGACAATTTTCGATGTGGTATTTTGATGTTCTGATTTTAAGTTTTTTTTTTTACAAATGCAACCTCTTGTAAGATTTTCATCGCTCAAGCCTATATTTAAATTTGAAAGACTGAGATATATTTTCCAAGTGAGTTTGTTTGCTCACAAATTGATCTTGCACGGAAAACTCCTGACGCGGTTCTTTCAGTAATTTCGGAGATATTGATAAGGGATATTTTCATACTTCAGTAATCTTTCGGAGATATTGATTAGGGATATTTTCATACTTCTCCATCCGAACCAATTTTAATCCTTGCGACTTTTTCTTCTTGCCAACGAATCAGAAAGTACAAGAATACAAAAGTGTACAATTAGAGTTAAAGTCCGCTAAAGTCAGGACCGTTCCAATTGGTTATAACAATCCAGTGTGGCCTTGCATTTCGAACCCTTCGCCATTCTGATAACATATCTTCAGTGTAACTTTCAGGTACAACCAGTGCACCAAACTCGTTTAATACCAAGAATAGTACAAAAACGGTTACTTTGTACCCGGGTCTGAGAACTCGCAGGAGCAGAGAGAAACAAAGAAATAGATGCCCTTGCAATGAAAGAGAGAACTACACTGCCGATAGGTCCTGAACACTTATGAGGTATGTAAATCCACACAATCAAGAGGAAGGGAAAAATGAAAGTAAGAAATAACATTCACTGGCTCCAAACGATCCAACGATCTTCTGGCAAGATCTACAAATTAAGAAACGCATCAAAGGAAGAAGAAAGAGACTCAGAAGCCTAACAAGATTTCTGACGGGCCGGACTCGATGGACGCTTGAGGAAGAAGATACCATGTCTTTGGTTACAGTGAGGAAACGAAGAACTTCACTCATTTAAGTTCATCAATTCCCCCTTTAGTTTGGATGGTCCAATTCTAAGATGGAGGAGATTATGTTTGATCTTGTTATCCGAATTATACGTTCTGGGCCAATAGTATTGGTCTCATACATGGCCTACTCATTATATCTGCTTGTGCACAATACACCAATATTTATCAAATTTTGGGTACATACTCCAACTATTTTGGATGTCACATTTTTGCGTGGAAATGTTTTAAAACTGTCTTAAGATTATTTTTGTTTGTTATTGAAACATTTTTAAGTGTTAATTAAAGGCCCAGTTTTCTTCCCTAAGTAGTTAGAGCTACCTTTTTCTGCCTTTCGATTCCTGACCCTGTTCTTTCGCAGGTTGCGGAACGTCCTGTATACCATGCAATTGGATTTCTTTCTCTCCTGATTTCTTCATCCACTTTGTAGTCTGTTAAAACCTTTTTAAGCTTGCAATGGATTTGTTCGGGGTAATTTGGTGAACCGCAATGTTCAAGAATAACTGCCTAATTTTATTTGTTGTTGTTGTATGGCTGAAATGATTAGTCACGATGCAATTTATTTTCTTTTGTTTACGGAATTTTTCCTAGCTTTTACTTGTATATAAAATAGGTCTGTTTTCGACTATAGAAACCAAAATTATGTCCACTGTCCTACAGCTGCTTCAAATTTGTTTTGTGCTTGCAAATTTGAGTAGAATGAGCTTTTTTTAAAATAAACAGTCAAAAAATATCGATTTTAGTCTTCAAGATGAACATCGGTTTCTTCTAGCGGGTATTAGTGATGTTTTACATTGGGTTATGATGTATTTCAGGTGATGGTTTCTGGTTAATTTCTTGTCGCAGATAATTCCTAGATATTTTCTATGAATTTTCAACAGGAGCACTTCATTGTTAAAACACCTAATTATAATTTCTAAGTCTGTTTTTTTGGTAAATGATGTCGGCATTGTTTTTAAGAGGTTTACTCTGGTTTCGATGACGATCTTCCAAATCGAGTGGCTGAGCTCTTTTAACGTTTTAGAAAATTTTCACTGGCTAGTATATCTCCATCCAATTCGACGGAAATCAGAAAAATTCTTATAACACATTCCGAATGCTGAGGTAAACTTGAAGTGATTCGGGTAAGGTTTTTTTAAAGGAAAAAGTTAAATCTAGAATAGATAAATGGGTTCCGCACAATTGACGTGCGTGCAACCAGCTGTAACCGCTTAACGAGCGCCTACGCAAGTTATCTATACAAATATATTTGGAAAGGAAGTAATTTGACACCAAAGGTCGGTAGAGGTGACAATGAGCTAAATTCACAAACATCGTATATGTCTGCTGTAAATCAGGCCCAAAACAGAGTAAACCATACCCTACAGCTAATATAAAGCCCTATATAATACAGCCCTATATTAAGAGAAAAAATGTCAATAAATTATGTAATCACAGTGATATCGTATTTTTCACCACCATCCCTCACCAAATAGCTTTTATGCCCAATAGTAATATAATAATGATTACTCAGTTGAATTTTTTAGTTAAAAACTTAACGACTTTTTTCATATGTATAAAACATAATAGACAACAAACAAATACAATTATGTCAAAAAAATATATATGAGTTTTTCCTTTGGTTGTTTCAATTTCTTGAAAGTGAAATCTATAAAATTTGGACGTTATACATTTATTTAAAGATCTTTCTTTTCATTCCAGCCATATTTTTGTAATTTCGACCTTACTAATTCATGATCGGTTTTTCATAAAATAAGAGGCTTTATTTAAATATCACCAATCTTTTTACAAAAAAGGGATTGTTCATTATACTTTAAACCAACAAATTGTACGTCTAAATAAATTTGATATCATGTTATAACTAAAAACCAAAACGGTTTTCAACCGGCTCCAACTTCTGGACGTGGTACCCCACTATTTAACCTTATCCACATAAAATCAATTCAATAAAGCATTTGAACTGAAAATAACCACCGTTAACGAGCAAGATAGCAATCCTATTGTATTTTAATTTATGGAATGTGCTGGTTTGAAAATACGTATTTGTTTTCTGACCATTCCAATTAACAATCGGTATATGTTAAAACAATCAAAACGAAGTTACGACTTTAGAATTTCAGTAGAAGTGGAATATTGAAAAAAAAAAATGTACTGAATAATTTTTAAAAACAAATAATATGCACTGGTAAGCAAAAAACTATGTAGCCCCACTTATTTTCGTAGTAGATATTTAATATCTGTTATATATATACGCACGCGCGCGCGCGCACACACACACACNTATATATGTGTGTTTGTTTACTCTACGTTTTCTTAATTTTCTTAATAAGAAATGCAACATTTAGGTAAAATGGACCAATTGAAACAATTTTAAATAAATGTTGCCATAAAATGGTTAACTATTGTCCATTCCGTTTGGATTAAATTATATATCTTGCGTTGATCAGCCCTTGCATTCGATTTGGCATCGAGTTCATGATGTTTGAATGATATCATACTCTTCTATTTAAGCCAATTTTTATCATTGCACATTTTCACACATTAGTTATAATTGGTTAGAAAAGATCTTAATTGTGGCCGTACATTACAAACCAATAACAAGAACAACTTAATCTTGAATGTCCTTCATGGACAGCCTGGCACTTAGTAGAGCATTAAAATTAAAACGGTGCTTGTTCGAAAAACGAAAATAAACAGATTAGGTGCGCAAAACACAGATGCCCTCTTCTGAGTTTCAGGGCGCACTGAAAAATGGAGTAATAAAAAAGTAAAGCCGGGAACACACTTACTCCGATGCAACGCTATATTACGCTACCCGATGCGACCCGACGAAAATCTAGACAGTGGGGATCGCAGAGCGTCGGGTAGGTTAGCGTGGCATAGCATCGGGTAGATATGCACTGGGGTAATGCAACCTTATGGAAAATCGGAGTTTGGATTTTCGTCGGGTAGCATCGGGTAGCGGCGCATGTTTCTGGCTTAATGCGGGGAACACACTTACCCGACGCAACGCTACCCGACATGACCCGAAGCAAATCCGATGCCCAATGTTGCGTAAGATTGTATTACCCCCGTGCACATCTGCCCGATGCCACGCATCGCTACCCTACTCTACGCTCTACGATCCCCACTTTTTAGGATAGATTTTCGTCGGGTCGCATCGAGTACAGTAAAAGACAAAAGAACCGGACACTCATATTTTTATTTCAAACTTATGTATTATTGTCGGTATAATACATATATACCTATTTTAAAATAAACCAAATTAATCGAGTTCAAAAATAAATGAGTTTTTATTTAAAAAAAATTAATTTCAATGGTTTGACAGAAAATAGATCAAAATACCATTTCTTGACATAATGAATTTAACTAACAACTTATTACACGGTTTTGCTCATAAAATTACACCATTTTCGTTGAGTACCTTCAGAACAGGACACTCATATTTTTTGTAGTTTATTTCAAACCAAGTGTATGTAATTTTGTCGTTATATTAATTACAACATTCCGATTTTAATGTAAACCAAATTAAACGAGATCAAAAATTCATGAATTTTTATAAAAATTATTTAATTATGATGGTTAGGAAGAAAATTTATCAAAACAACAAAATAACTTGATTTAAAACAATTAAGTTCAACAAACAATTTATTACATGGTAGTGCTCATAAAATTTCTCTAACAATTTATTACATGGGTTTGCTCAAAATAATGCATTAAGAACAAAAGAGGCGTTGCGATTGCGAGACTGATTTGTGATACACGCTGTGTGACTGTACGTGGCGTGCGCTTGACGTCGCATAGATGTCCACACCCTACCAAAACGTGACAAGGCGTCGGGTAGCGTCGTATAGCGTTGCATTGGGTGTGTTCTCGGCTTAAAGGAGTAATAAATTTGTCATTTAAAGGTCCACACTATCAAGAGCATCAATTCATTCGAAAAGAAAATGAAATTGAAGAATGTTCGTACTTCACTCACTGGTCACAAACAATCCAAAAACCTCCTGGCAAGATTTGGAAATAAATACCCAATGATTATTCGGAGATCGTGAGATGTTGGTGTGACGTAGGTTTTGGAAAAACTTTTTTTGTCGTGCTAACGTTTCGATCTTTATTGAGATCATCTTCAGGCCTGGGATTTATAAACATTGTTTGAATTTTACTAAGCACCACACATAAATACACAATAGAATGTATCAAAGGAAGAAGGATAAGTCTCCGAATTCTAACAGCGTTTCTAACGGACCGGACTGGATGGGCACTTACGGGAGATTGGTATCAACTAGCAGATTCTGCAAAAACCAGAAGAGACCCCAACACACCTACCGTGGAGCTAAATATATCTACAGGAGGAAATGCTTCGGAGAGTACAACGTAACCTAGAAGAAATAAACCGACCAAAACCGGGCATAATAATCAAATTCCTTGAATTGAGTGACAAAGGTGTGCTACTACGTTTTTTTTTAAATCATCCGGTTTTTATATTTATGGCATACCCAGGCTACTTCCATCTTCCAGCAATGATATGAATCACGTCGAATCTGTATTCTCAAACCCATCACTCAGCCCGTTAGTGACTTAAAAAAGAAAAAATATTAAAAATAACTGTAACTTATGGTGCATTAAAAAGATGCCACAAAAATAATTAAAATAATTGAGTACATCATGTCATTGCTATAAAATACGCTCTAATATGTAAGAATCAATTACGAAATAAATGTTTTCATTACAAAACAATAAATATAGAGTGTGATGGCAATGCATATTTTAATTATGGATTTTACACAGTGCGTGTACTTTAATAAAACTTGAAAGCCGTTTTAAGGTAATTAATATAAGCAGAGTAAGCAAAATTCATGGTAGTGAAATCATAAATCAAAGAGGGGAAGAGATATTTATGTTGATTCAGCTTAATAAAGGCATAAATAGCAAAACTTACGTGTAAGGTGAATTCTTAGTGATGAACATATAAACAAAACGAGGAAAATTCAGAAAAGCCTTTCCGTTATATTAGTTTTATTTCAGTGTTATTGTAACTTTCTGCTATCATCGGATAATGATTTAATCCCTGAGGTTGATTCCGCCGAATCGTGTAAAATTTTCACGGTAGATAAGGTCATAACTGTTCGATAATTGGGCCAAGTCCCGTCAAATTCGGTTTATCAATTAGCAAGATATTAATGGAATTTATGTTAGAATATTTTATGTAAACTCAAACATAAAACACATTCTCGTAATAAGCTAGTTTCCAGTTTAATTCTAGCTGACAAGCTTTAATTTGTCAGTTAAACAATTGGTCCAAAAGTTCAACAAAATGTTTTTCCCTTTCTTTCCAGAATAATGCAATACACCAAAAAAGAAATTATTTCTCTAGAAATGTGTGGTGATTAGTGACAGTTAATCGATATTTATTTAGAAATCGTGAGATGCGGTCTGGTGTGTTGTAGGTTTCAGAAAAACATTGGGCACTCTCGACACGACACGCAAGAATGGCACAATTACACAGAAGACAAACACTTTGAGCCCTGAAGATGATCTCAATAAAGATCGAAACGTTGGCACGATAAAGAAAATGTTTTTCTGAAACCTAGATCACACCAGACCGCATCTCACCATTTCTGAATAATGTAAACAATGTTTGTAAATCCCAGGCCCTGATGATGATCTCAATAAAGATCGAAACGTTGGCACGATAAAGAAAATGTTTTTCTGAAACCTACATCACACCAGACCGCATCTCACGATTTCGAAATAAAATTTTTTTCTCTAGTATGTTTCATGAAGCCATAAATGAGCCTCTTCTTACTACCATGTTTAAAGAATCTCTTGCGTCTGGACAAGTTAAAAAAGCGATTCAGAAATCCCCCGTCATCATCGCGAGGCACAAATGGGATAAAACAAATCTACAACGCCAAGAAATAAATAATACCTAAACCATAGAAGCCATTACACGACAAAACGGCAGTTTAGCCTTCTTACGATGGTTTTCAAAATATTTGAAATGTCGATTTCAATTCGATTTCATTCATAGAACCCGTAAAAATCAGGTACGGGCACAAATGTCGTCTCTGTTAATCAATTAGAAACGCAGGTAATTTTACAATTCTGTACTAAATAGTAACTTTTTAAAAGCTTAACTTACTTTTTAACAAAATCCAATCAAACAAAAAGCACTAACATTTATATTTCAACGACAGTTCTGTCATTAAAACAAAATAAAAATCAACTAAATTTATTGGTTCAACTTCTATTTATCGTAAAAATTTCAATATGTCTTCTGTATTTTCAAAGTCTTGTTATGGTATTTGCCATTGTGCGGTGCCATTAAACCAATTACAGAGAATGGGTTTCGTATGTGTATCGCTACTGGCAATAATACACTGAATATCTTACTCCAATAAACCTATCTGGCCAGAGTTTTTATTACCTTCTGTGATTTATTGCTAAGAAATCGTATGCTCCGTACGATCGGCAATAAATCCATAGATTTGACTATCCTATAAAAATAAGGTTTTCTCTCAAATGTGTTATCGCGTATAACGGCGTAACCATTAACTTGGGAAAATTGCTTAATAGTCAAACCGCAAACTATATATGTCCCACTTAAAGCCATAATTCCTCTAATTGCCAGGACGGTTAATAACGCCAAATGTTGCCTTGCGTGGAGTCTTCATGCGTTTTATTGATTTGTAATGATTAATACGAATACAATTCATTCTGCACGTACTGCATTCTCTTGTAGGTTTATCATTGGTAATACAGTTTCCGATAAAACTGAAACGCTAACAAAATCAAATATTTCCGATGTAACATTTGATAATAAAACTGATAAATATTTTCAACGTAATTAATCAACAAAAAATAAACCATTTCCTTAATGAATAAATGTATAAATCTCTAATAAAATAAGATTTTATTTTGGTTTTAAAATAATAATAAATAAAATGAAAACTGAAATCATTTATATATTATCTAAAAACAATGTCTAAATATTTTTATGTCTAACCAACAATTGTATTACGTGTACTAGAAATACATGAAAAGGACTCATTTCATGATGTCGAAAAATTCTGTAAATAAAGAAAGTTCCTTGCTTCATTATATTGTTCAACAACCTACATTACATATCATCATAACTTTTCTTTTTGTAAAAAGAACTAAATGGACGTGAAAAAATGCAGAGCTTAAGAGATTAACTGGTTAATCCACGGTGTTGCGTATAAGAGAATATTTATATACAGTTGAGCCCTGGATGAGAAGGGAGGTTCAGAGAAAAGCTTGAACTTCTTAAAACGCGAGCAATCTTGAAAGCTCTTTTGAGTACGTAGATCTAAATTGTGAAAGCTCAGGTTGAACAAAACATAATCATATAAGTCGGGAAGCTTTAGGGCTTTCCGCGCGTTTACAGAGTTAGAGTGAACCTTTAGAAAATTTCAGCAACTCTCGCAAGTACTGCTTTTATCAGGGACTTCGTAACTTCTTATATGGATTATATGGAGATTCGCTTAGGCCCTTTATGTTGAAATTGATATTTAAAACAATCACCGATCTTTACGAGGGGTTGCCGGAAAAATTGAAATCCCACGTTTCGATCCTCCGACGTCATTAAATCCAAACGGTCTAACTAAAAATATAACAAGAGAGCTTGATAATTATTCACTATTCATTTGTATTTATGTCAAGAATGAGGAAAAATAATGATGACCTTTTGTGAAAAATCCTATTCTTTAGGCAGACGTTTCGAAAAATGTATTTACTTTATCAAGGCTAACACCTACGAACAATAGTTATTTAATATGTAACATACTTGTAGTTGATACATTTATGTACTCACAAGTGATTTTTTTTTTGTTCTGACTGGCAAAAAAGTATGAGTAACACATTATCCTTATAACATTTTATTAGGTTTCGTGGTCCGCTTGACCAAATAAATTCTTTTGAATTAATTAAGGTTTTGGTTGAGATAAAACGTCAGCGTCACAAGAGGGATTCGAACCCACGACCTTCGGCTAAATACACCGCTGCTCTACCACTTGAGCTATCGTGACCTCGATCCACTCGGACACTAACTTCCCACCTCAACCACACCTTTTTAATTTTTCCTCTTTTGAGATGGGTTGAGATGGGAAGTTAGTGTCCGAGAGGATCGAGGGCACGATAGCTCAAGTGGTAGAGCAGCGGCGTATCTAGGCGAAGATCGTGGGTTCGAATCCCTCTTGTGACGCTGACGTTTTATCTCAACCAAAACCATAATTAATTATAAGTTATTAATTGGTCAAGCTGACCACGAAATTAGTGAATTGAAATTATTAGTTAAGTTAATATATTATAATTATAAACAAATATTAAAACGTTTGAGGAGTTTTTGATGGTTTAATCCTTCTTGTTCTCAACTATAATGATATAAAGTAAAAATATGATGCCATAGGCTGAAGTTGGACAGATTTATCTTGTAATAGGGTGTAGTACCGTGCACATTAGATAACATCCGCAGGAGTTAATAATTTTTATGAGAAACTTCAGACATCAGATTAAAAAACTCCACCTGCCTAATCAAACCCAAAAATGTTTATTATTATTTGCCATAAAAAATCGTATTAAGGCTCAAAAGAAGATTAAAGAAACCTAATTAAAAAAAATGGCTTACTTACACGTATTTCCTTTTTTATAAATTTTGTATACTGTATCCAAATCAAAACCATTTTCCATAAAAGGACAAATCAATTAAATCTTATTAATCCTAAAATTGATGCACAAAATAGGGAGAAAACGATAATTTAAAATATTATATAAATTATTTTAAATGTTTATTTTCCTGGGCTGCTAGAACCCATTAGGAAGAAGGCTCGGACAAGTGTCTACTTTTTTTCGGCCTAGTAGGTACAAAAGTTAAAAGGATTTGAACTAGTGAAAATTCAGGTTGGTCTCTGTAAATCAGCTGCAATCGGAGATATAAAGTTTTTTGAAGTTTTTGTCAATATTATCCTTTTTGTTCTCAATTATAATGACATAAATATAAACATTGTTGACATAGGCTGAAAATAAAACCACTTGGTTTTCTAACCTGTTTATTACCATGGACATTCCATAAAATCCAAAGGAATTATGTATTATTAGTTCGAGTATAGGGTCGGTTAAGGAATATCAAGTACTCCACCGACCAAACGGAATGAGTGTACTGTATGGATGTATTTATGTGTATGAAGGTATTTCTATGAATGTAGTGTTTGAAAGGGTAAATAGAATATGAACTTAGTTGGGGGCTGAAATGACCTAGATGTCGGATGCACGTAAAAAAAAAAGTATTTTTTAAAGGAACTTATCTATCGGATCAAAAAAATTGTCCCCGACTAATCAAACAGAAAAATATTGATTTTTGTTCATTATAAAAAATATTTTTTAAGAACTTAAAAAGGATGATAAAAACAAATTCAATTTTTTTTAAAATTAACTGATGTGCATGCACACAAAGGCAGAAAACTATGTTATTTAAAAGTATGTAAATTATTTAAATATTTTTTCTCAGCTCCTTTGTCCCATGCAAAAGGTGCGGACAGGTGTCTATTATTTTTCGACCTTATTAAGTAACTACTGGTGCAATAGATACCGAGGTTAAAAAGCATAAAATCCAAACGTTATTGACATATTTCGGTTGTAATTTCAGTGGACATTGAATTACATTCGGAGGAATTATGAATTTGTATTAACACTAGACCTAGGGTCAAAAAATTGCCCCCGGTTAATCAAGTCCTAAAATGTTGATTTCAGTTGGCTATAAAAACCATATTTACTGACTTTAGAGGAAGATTTTTTTAAAAATCAGCCCTCTTTCCTGACAGAGTTTTTCTTTTTTTATAAACTTTTATATGCCTAATCTAATTTACTACGATCATGCATAATTTAGTATAAAGCATAAAATGTAGAGTTACGCATTTTTATGTGGAACGACAGTCATAATCGAGAAACAAGTAATCCAACCCGGCGAATCTAGCCAAAAATGTCTGCATTTTTATTGCCGTGAAAATTCATATTTAATTATTTTACAAGGTGCTTAAAACTATTCCTAATTTTTTTTTTTTTTTTACAAACCAGTTATTTTGGCCTGTTTACTGGAAGCATCTAATATCGAACCTCATTCAATACATTCTTGCATATTATTGTCATAACCCGTGTAAAAAAACGAATCTTTTGATAAAAAATATTTATTCAGAAATCGTGAGATGTGGTCTGGTGTGATGTAGGTTTCAGAAAAACATTTAACACGTAAAGTTGAGATAGCGATCGGTGTTTCTTGGTTTTTGACATCACACGTTACATCTCACCATCCTCTTCATACAATAATAAACACGGCTAAAGGGTTACTTCACAGAATGATTACCCTAAGCCATGATTCATTTCACCACAAGAACATAAAGATATAAAAACATTAAAAACTTTACCCTAAACACATTATTAACAGAATAATCAACAACTACAACTCAACACTAACACCATCCACTGTTACGAATAATACTACATTAAGTCTATCAAATACAAACAAACCAGCATACATTTCCATGCCATTTATTCAAGGCTTATCACATAAATTAAACACATTTCTCTCGTCCGATAACTACAAAATAGCTTTCAAAAATTATAAAACAATCCACTCTTTTTTTCAAAATTAAAGATCCCACACCAGTAACAAATAAATCCGACGTAATCTACAAGATCAACTGTTTAACCTGTTCGGCAACTTACATTGGTCTTACATCCCAATATCTGGACAAGAGAGTAAAGCAATATCAATGATTGCAAAAATCCCAAGCAAAATCATGCAGCACTCGCGACCCACCATTTTGAACACCAACACAATTTCGACTTTAAAAATCCAAAAATATTACATACAGAACAAAACAAACATAAACGTAATTTCTTAGAAATGGTTTAATCAACAGAGATAAACACAGCATCAGATACATGTACAGACTGTTACAGATACATGTAAACGCAGTCGCAGCTACGCCAATATCTTAATCAAATTCAATATAGATAACATACATATATCATTACATTACATTCCATACATCAAATATTTTTCACATAGTCTAATTGTCCAACAATTTAGCTTTCCTTTTCCTAATTATCCCTTTCTATATAATCCTTAAAGGATAATCTAGCCATAACCTTTAAATAAAGCGGATATCGTATGATGTTAAGTTTTTCAGCATGTTGTCTGCCACCATGGAAAAGAGATAAACTTTAGTTCAGCCCAAATAAAAACGCTTTTCTCTAACTTTACACCGCCTTTTGGGAAGACTAGGTCGACAATTATTAGATACGTGTCCGAGTGTTCTTGTCAATAGGTCCTAGGTGCCAAAAAATATATTTTAAGTAATTTTTTAAATATGTTTTTCTGTCATTGTTCTACATGAATTTCAAGAATATTTTTTATCGTATAGAAATGTGTGGTGATTAGTGACCGTTAATCGATAATTATTCAGAAATCGTGAGATGCGGTCTGGTGTGATGTAGGTTTCAGAAAAACATTTTCTTTATCGTGCGAAAGTTTCGATCATTATTGAGATCATCTTCAGGGCCTGGGATTTACAAACATTGTTTACATATTACAATTACATTTAGGATGTGGAAAAGTGAATTTATACAATGCAAAATATATTTTTTATATTCAATCAAAGGATTTCTACTCACTCAATGTGTTTGTCTTCTGTGTAATTGTGCGACCTAGTCTTCCCAAAAGGCGGTGTAAAGTTAGAGAAAAGCGTTTTTATTTGGGCTGAACTGAAGTTTATCTCTTTTCCATGGTGGCAGACAACATGCTGAAAAACTTACCATCATACGATATCCGCTTTATTTAAAGGTTATGGCTAGATTCGAAACAAACGGGAAAGGAAAAGGTTTTGTGAAGTCGCATGTGGCCTGTGATATAACAGTGGTTCATGCGGGTCATATTAAGAATGGGACTAACTTTGACCTAACCTTTCCTCATGCTGTTAGAGGAAAAACCTTTACAAGTAATTTATTGATATACTTTTGACATTTAAAAGCGGCAATTACTTAGCGAGCTATGTTTATCCAGATGGCAACTTCTGCCAATGAAAGTCCTTAATGAAGTCGTTAAGTTACAAACTTAGCCGCTTTACCATTCATCACGTTGTCGGAACTTATATCGCAATTACATATATTAAAAGCATGCGTAACGAATATATTTTGAATACAGAAGGTGAGTTATTTTAACCTTTTATCTCAATTCTGAGAAGACGGGGACCTGTTAAAAACATATAGCTTAGTTTCTCTTAATACTACTCTAAAATATTTTAAGGTATAATTAAATAGGGAGTATATAAATAGAGAGTGTTCCCTACTTTTAATTTCTCTAAAGTAAGAAGCAGAAGTGAACGAAGAAGGTCTTCCTGACTAGAAACTTATTTTGTGGTTGAATTGGTTGGAATTATGGTTGAACATTATATTATTAAATTGCGCACAGGTGCGATAATAAACAAAATAATGACTTTAACCTGCAGAGCAGTGTGTTGTCTTTAGCTCTTTATAGGCCGAATATCTAATTGTACATTTTTTAAAAAGTATTTTATTCGTACTCTGTACATAATAGTGCATATTACAATCACAAAACTTTTTGAGGCCATCACCAATTAAGGCGACATACGGGTTCTAAGGACGGGATTGTGTAGAAAGGGCTCAAGAAGAAGGTTAGGAAGGATCGAGAAGATGGTGTGAAACTTTTGAAATCGGGATCAGATCAGTTCGTTGACAAAAGGAATTTTGACGTCGTTGTGGATAGTGAGGTTAGTGAGGTAATAAGGAGCTTTGACAATTTGTCTGAGAACTTTTGATTATAAGGGTTGGATGAGATGGATATTGGATGGCTTGGAAGAATCAACATGCAACTGGTTAGTATGTCCAAAGGGGTCGCAGTAAAGTCTTGTGTAAGGTGAGTTTAGTTTTGACGATCAAGATAAGGTTCGGCCTTAGAAGTTTTCGTAGTTGTCCAAATCTTCTATAAGTTGTTTTCTTTTAAAACTTATGTGAGGATTCCAGGTCAGTCTGCTGTCTAGGCATAGTCCTAAGTATTCGATTTGCATGGAAATCTGTATTTCTTTGCTGCTGATGAACAGTGAACAACACTGTTTTTTCAATGTGAACCCTGAGTACATTTTTTTCATGAAGTCTAGTCCTCCATTTTTTAACTCAAGGTGTTCTTGGATGTTGGAGGTAGCATGGATAGGATTAGAGTTAGACGACAAATTTGCATATCGTCCACATAGGTGGTGAAGATGGAATTCGGGTGAGTAGGTAGTTCAGCAGTATAAATGATATAAATGATGAGACCAAGTATGCTCCCTTGTGGGACGTTGGCTTGTATCTGTTAGACTTTTGAAAACTCGCAGCTTCACCTCACACTGAAGCAACGGTCGATTTGATAGGATTTTACATACTAGTTCACATGTGCATTTATTTTTCAAATTTGTCTTTCTCAATAGTTAGAAAAACCTGTATCTTTTTGTATGCAATATTTATTTATAAACTAATATACACTCATTTTGTTACAGATATGCCGCTGGTGACGTTAAAGATGGGTTCCAATCTCAACGCCGACGACATCAAGGAAGGAGACGACGTATATTTTGAATGCAATATCAGAGCCAATCCAAAAACCTACAGATTAGCATGGTTCCACAACGTAAGTATAATTTCCAATATTCGAAGTCACTTAATTGAACTGTTAAACAACGCCGTTTTATTATTGTGTTTTATCTCATACGTAACCACCTTGCAATTCAAATAAAATAATCCAACTTGATACTTTCTGTCACATCCGCTTGGTTTAACCGTATTTTACAATCGGAAAACACTTTGTACAAGAAGTGTTAGAAATTATCATTATTGCCAAAAGTATGTCAAATAGAAAAATAATTACATACAGCCTGTATGATCATATGCCTGACAACCTATTTCCAAAAATGTAGTTGATAGATCTTTTTATTTATTTAGACACATTTATTTATTTAAATAAATTGAATTTAAAAAAATGTATTTACATGTTGTTTTTTGGAACTAATGTATTTATCTGCGACAACAGAGTGGTAAGACCGTGTGTTGTATATCTGTATTTATGTGAATGAGAATCTGTTGTTTGTTTAACAACGTACTGAGCGAATATAATTTATTAGTGTAAAAGTAGAGACGACGGATTATTTATCGAGTAGTATGTGGCAGTGCGAATAGTGTATGGTTTGTAAATCTAATTTATTAGCGTGAATGGAGGTGTTTCTTCCCAAATTACCCTAAGGACTATCCGGTTCTCCGGGACAGTATAAATGCTAACCAGTCTAATTTGTCTTTAAATCGTTAAAGTTTTTTATATAAATCTGCTAAACTTGTGTTCATTGTATCTATATTTTTATTCTTAACTGACGATGCCCTGAGAAAGGGAGGCTGGCGATATGATAGAGAGTCGGTTACTTCAGCTCCCAAAGTCAAATTGTTATAAATACTTTTAGTATTTCAAATCGCTTACATTTTGTGAATTGTATCACTGATTGTTAAAATGTACATAAAAGTCTGGTAGCAGAACAGAAAGATCGGGTACGACTAAATCGGTTCATTTCCACCCTCATCATAAATCTCACAAATTTGTCAATAGGCGAACATATTAATTTCAATGATTACCTTTTCTTTTTGTATTCAAAAATTGTATTAACGTTCAAACAATATACATTTAATATAGATCGAATATTAACTGAGATGTTCCCTTTCAGGTATTTAAGTAAAATAAAATCTCTATTATTACCAGTACATTAAAACCGTTGGAGGGAGATCAAGTAAAAACACCATCGACGTTAGCGTTGCATGAGTAAAGCTAATAAAGCTAGCAATAGCAAGATATAACCTGGGAAAGCAACCAATTCTTTAAGGCATATTTCTACGGCGTAGTTGGCGCAGTATAAATTGACATTGATTCTAGTACTATTTTTCTGGAGTCTGCTAGTCGGTTAAATATCATTATACCAATGCAATTTAATATAATTCTCTGTAATTCTTTTTTATATATAAATTTATATTAGGTTTCATAATATTATGTTAACAGGGAGAAGAAATTCACCACAACGTGAGCGGAGGTGTCATCTTCAGTGACCATAGCTTGGTCATACAAGGCGTTACAAAGGCGAGAGCAGGCGAATTCACATGTCTGGCCGCTAACACTGAAGGCAAAGGAACGAGTAATCCCGTCATACTAAAAGTCATGTGTACGTATTTATAAAAATCTCGTTTAATTATTGTAGCAGGTTAATTTTTTTTTCTCTCTCCTTGCTCATAATGTAATTTACCTTCTACTAAAAAACCAACACTTGTCACTTTTACTGTCAACACAATCTGGTTAAAAAATAACAATTTAATGAAGCTTATTTGATAAATAGTAAGTGCAACATTATTATGCAGTTTCGTTATAAAAAATCCAAACACAAATACGCCATTAACAATAAATTTTAAAGTTCATTATTAGTTTACTATTTATTTTTATTATAAAGGTTGAATAGAAACGCAGGATCGTACATATTTCATCTCTTCCTTGGCATTGGCTCTTTTTACTTGGATATTAATATACGTCTAGTCCAATTTAGGTCGAGGATGATAAGCTCACTTTACAGCGACTTGACAACGTAACTTGTAATCTCTAGTAACTACGTTGAACCGTGGGAAGACTCCTTTAATCTTAAATAAGCTACTTATGCTAAGGAAACAGAAAAATTCTTGATCAAAGTGACGAACTTCGCCCATTATTATCTAGGGGTGAGTTGGCATTACAAAGGAAATTGTCTTACATTTAAAAGCAACTTAGACGACGACTTGAACTTCTAATTTATTTCCTAAAGCATAAATTTAAAAATCCTGATTCAGTTGGATATTCAGTTAATTATCATTATTCATTCATTTTCAAGAGCTAGTTAGTTTCATTTCATATTTAAACCTTGATATACGCTATACTTCGGCCTTCTACTTTAGATTCACTAGTTTTCGTGGTCCGCTTGACCAATTCCTATCATTCAATTAATTAAGGTTTTTATTGAGATAAAAAAGTCAGTGTCACGAGCGGGATTCGAACCCACGACCTTCGGCTTGATACGCCGCTACTCTACCTTTACTTACTTCTACTTTAGGTCTGGTTATATTTTTGTTAAGAATGTTTTGGTATAATTACATTTATTGTACCTCGAAATCGTACGCTTTAAAAGTTTGTTTATTGTTAAAATCTATTGACCTTTTGAAAACGGTAATTATATTTTCTTATTTTCCTTAAGAAAGGGTGGTATTCCTTAAAAGCTCGACTAATAAATTAAATTAAATTTTTTTGCTATTTGGCCTCTTTCCTAAACGTCTCTTAATTTAAAATTCTAACTTTTTTCTTTCCTTTTTTTAACAAGAGTTCGCAACAGCAGAGATCGTACAAACCCTCAGGGTGTCGGTGTTTTTGAAAACAGCCCATTTGTAAATATGTCGGGTTCGAATGCAAGGCCGCTGGATTCGAACCGGAGACCTTCACCTTACAGTGATGCGTACCGTTGAGGACACCGGCGCCTCAATTATAACTATTGTTGTTTAATGTTATTAGTAAACATACGAAGTTAGTCAACACTCATCGAAAAAAGAAATATACATAACATAGACAAGATTTTTCTCTGAAGAAGTAATAGATCAAAGCAATTCTTTCTCCCGAGTCTTCTTTGTCGCCCTTGGCCCTAGGTTATGTCAGTAAAGACCTGTTTAGAATTCAAAAATAATAAAACTAGCAATTTCTTCTTCTTTGTAACTTAACCTAAGTTACTGTTTTACTGTGTCGGGCAACTATCGTTATCACAAGTATACACTTTGTGATAATAATTAGTTTTATAGATCATTCTCTCGCCAGTATGTTTGCATTTTTATTCCCCAAAACTCCTTTGTGCCCTGGCAATATAATCAGGTTTGTCGTGTTTCCCCAGGTGTCGGAGATTTTGGATACGTTCACTAACTAATTTTGATGTGATTTTTTTACATGTTTATGCTTCATACCTGCTTGGCTATTCAATCCTATGAGGATGTTTTTACCGATGTAACCTATTTTGAGATTTTCTAAGGTACAAAGTGGATGACATTTATTTCTTCTTGAAAGACCGATGTGTACTTCCCTCATGAGTCTGATTGATCATATTTTGGCTTGTAAAAAAACGCCTGATACGGTTCTTTTATTTGTTTTGGAGTCATCTATATCCCATATCATTATATTTGATTTCTTCCTGAATTCTTCTTCTTCTTTGTGCAATATTAAGACTATATGATGTAAACAGTGTTTTGGGATCATGTACCCAGTTAAATATTTAATTATATACATATAGTTGTCCTCCTCTCCAAATCAGTTCAAATTTTATTAGTCCTGATAAAGTGGTTTCCAAGAAGACAACATTCATTCTAGCAATTTTTTCCCTACCCTAATCGTTTTTTAAAATTAAAATTTTAATATTTATTGTTAACTTTTTTAATTGTTAAAGATACTCGTTCGACAACTGTGATTGTAAATGGACATTTTAACTGTAGTCAGTTTTATGGCTTCTGGATTGAAAAATATTCTTCTGGCATAGCTCGTAAAAAACGGAGCGATCTCGGAATTTTCCCATAAGGGTGAAAAATTCGAACACGGTTTTTCAAAGTAAGTCGAGGTGAAACTCAATGCAATCAAGCTATATTAAGCGAAGTACAAAACTCGTCTTTCCTCTTATATGCCGAATTATTCAGGCGAATATTCAATTGCCTGACCCTTGCTGGCGGTAGGAAGAAATCTGACAGCTGTTGTGAATGGGTGCCCATGGTCATATCTACCTTTACTCACTCTAATAAAACGGGAATAAGTAATAATCGATTCTAATCATTTGCTCACGGCAGGGAACTTGTCACGAAAAAACCACCTCTTCAACGTCTCTTACAATTTTCCTGATTTTCCTGCATTTCATTTAAATTAAAAATTTACGGTTATAATGAGAAATGAATTATAAATTATTTGATAATCCGATGAAAAATAATGTTTTGATATTAACTGACACACATAATCATTAGCATCGCGTGTAATCCTGTTTATTATTTGCACCTCATTGACACCTGCGATTATAGGCTTTTGTATCGAAGGGGGTTGAATATTAATGATATCTCCTAGGTGAGATCAGCTGGTTACAAGCCTAAAGGTACCCTGTTCGACTTTATCTGAACTGTGCAAAATTTTATGCACGGTTTAACATTAGAAAATAACTTTTATTTTATAAGAGTTGCGAATGGGCAATTCTTCCCGGGGTTTGTCATGTATCGAGGAAATAAAAGATGGAGCATTTTCGGGAAATGTGAAAATGTATTTATTTTTTATTTAACAAACTTAAGACGTTTATATTATTTTCTATTGATACAGTAATAAATATATTTTATTATTTATTGTGTTCAATTCATACTTCCTTTTATTAGCTTCATTTCATGGAAATTCTTTGAAAGAAAAATTTTGAATAAACATCGACTCCATCCATCAACATGGAAATTCTCTCATAGTACACATTTTATGAACCATCGACGTATAATCAAAGAAATATTATTAAAACTCAAGAGGATAAAGAATATTGCTTGTGTGCGTTCCTGGATGTGACCTAGGCTCTTTGATAGGATATAGCGCCCAAACAACCTCTACAAACTAACCTATTGCTATACACTCCTTATTTCCATATTCTGTCTAAATAAGCTGAGCGTTGCTTCATAGTGGGGTGCCTCAAGGAATATCAGACCAATACAACCCGACGTTCCACAAGGATGTATTCTTGGTCTCATCCTGTATGCAACTTATTCTGCTGATGTTACTATCATAAAGCCATCATTACCACCTATGCGAATGAAACCACCGCAATTGTTCTAACCCGAACCCTTCACTTACATCAGCAAAGATCTACCGACTTTCACTCTTGACAGATACTTAGGCCTGAACCTAGACAGCAGCTTGACGTGGAATCCGCACACAAGACTTATGATACGAAGGATCGAAATCTGTTTTAAAACACAAACTATAAAGTACATTCCTGCGATCACTTTGGACACGAATTGGAGCTTTAGGGTTTCGCCAAGCTATCTAATACCCAACACATTCAAACTGTGCATTCAGAAGTCCTCAGACAAATTGTCAAAATTCCTTACTACGCCACAAACCACACCTTCCATAGCGACCTCAACTTTTCTTTTGTCTACGAACTAATCTGTCCCAGGTTTTATACACTTTCTTAATCCTTAGCTTCAAGACGCATGACTGGTTATGATCGTCTACATTTACATGATACAAATACATCATTTATTAAAAACCAATAATACTAATAATAATTCGCGAAGGAAAACCCTTATGGACAGTGGAAAGTATTTACTTCACGAAAGTAATCTCACTGCTGCAGCAGAAAATCGTGGTAATCATTTCCCAACTACACTTTGTACCACCATGTTTTTACTTTGGTATTTTGGCTATTTGGTTAATTTGTAAACGCATATAATCGTACTGATACACATATTCCTTTCATTGTACATCAATCTACTAAAAATACAATTTTTAGTACAACGAATTTTCATCCATTTTTGGTAACATAATGTTAAGAGTATTTAAGTTAGAAGAATTGACTAGGTATGCTTTACGATATGGTCAGTATGTAATTTCTAATCACAAACGAAAGCTGCAGGTGGGGAGGTTTGATAAAAATTACAAGTGTGTAAGACTTTTCGTAGTACCCCCAAAAACTTACGCATGATTTTAGGTGAAAAACAGAGTTATTTCGTCCAAATCATAGCTATTAAAAGAGCTAGTCATCGTGCTAGGGAACTCTGTGGAACATTGAGAAGTATTTACGTTAGTTCACAAAAAACTCTCCCACCATTCAAATAGTCTTGCCCAAGCCCTGTCCGATAGAACCCATCCCTACAACCCCATAAGGCGTCTTAAGAGGAAATGGCCTCGCGACCTCCTTTCCGAATAAACTGTAAAAAAATTTCACAAAAATAATCTCAATGCTATAGATGTATGGTAGACATTTCCCTGAGGTCTGTTATTGCTAGTATGTTTTTCTATTATTAATTTGGCTTTGTAGATTCATAAAAGCGTATCGAAAACCTAATCGCATTCTCTATTCATCAACATATACCAAAAATATCAATTTTACCAACAGATGTTTGATGCAATAAGAGAAAGAGTCCATGAATCGGAAAAATGACTCCTGAATTAAATCTTTCCTGGAATGTCACTAATAAAACATAAATGTTGGTGGTGGTTTTATGCTACGAAAAGGCGTGCTTTGTATATGTTGCTGAATAGCCCAAAACGCAAAAAAATTAACGAATTGGAAGTGTAACTTGTAGTTGCCTTTAAAGTCTGCGAGTTAAAGAGTTTCTGTTTGATTGTATACGCTTTAGCTTTTTTATGCAAATAATTCAGTCGCATCAAATATATGAGCGAACTCTGCATTTTTCCATTAGGACTTGATCCAAAATAAGTAATTAATTTGTTGGAATGGGCAGGGGTTAAAGAATCGCGTGTGGCACACCTCCCGTCAATAGCACAATCACTTCTTTTTTCTTTCCATTTCTATTTGATTACTTACTGCTTAACTAAGTTAGAAAGGGAATATAGCTGTTTTATTATTTTTACCTCTAAATAGTGATGTGCAAAACAATCGCTATTTTCGAATCGATTTGTGGTGTTTTAACGTATTTATTAGTGACAGCTCAGTACACGTATTAATTAATTAACCACTTCCTTGTTATAGCGATGGAATAGTTGTGGTCTGGTCGGAGATGGTGTTGAAAGCTGTTCCCTTTCTTAGGGTAATAGGTTGAAACCTTTTAGCCTTAACCGAGATCTTCACTTAGTGTTCACTCCCATGACACGAGATGCGGAGAGCGCATAACCCTTCATACTTTCTATGTATGAACATTACATGTATTTCCCTCCTGCATGCATATTCAAATTTACTTTTGACCTACTTAGATAAAACGCGTACAAAAATAATTTTCTAAAAAGGAAAATACGCTTCCGCGAATCCGAATTCACAACCTCCACGTGTTGAAACCTTTGACATGAAATCCTATTGTTTTAAAATTAGGGTCATTATATTAAAATATAACACGCAACTGTAAGTATGGTTATTTCTTAAGGCTTGATGTTAATACTTCTTAAACTGAACAGTGTTTTCTTGTTTTATCATTTGTTATATATAGTACATTTTCAATAGCAATCGCATAAATCAGACCAATTTGTTATTGGAGTTTTAAATTTAATGGCTATAAACGTAAAATGAAAAATAGTAAATATGCCAAAACGAATCATGGTGTTTGAATTATGCATTAGTGACAGTTCAGTAGAAGCATTAATTAATATATTTAATTATGTATAATAGATGTTTGTAAAGTACCTAATTATGTTTTTTTTAATATATTTTGTTTTATTGGTTCTTTATTGGTAGTGTGTAAAAATGTTGTGAAGTCTATTTCTGAAAAAATATTCGGCCAGGTTCGACAAAGTACTTTCTATTTTACACGGAGAGCGGTTTAAACATCGCGAACAGTTTCGTCGTTTAGGCGTCTACAGCAAAAAGGAAAAATAAAGAAAAATATAGCCAGTAGAGAAGGCCCGGTTAGGTTACCAAGTAATTAGGTCGAACAAGACTGAGTTATTAACAAGAGAGAGGCCAGAATGAAATTCCGTGACAGAGCTCTGTTCCTCCTGTCTTCTACCTGGACATTTATTGGCTCTTCCTATTGCTGCCCCTCTCCGGTTGAACCCACCCAGCCATCGACTAACAATATTCCCTTAGTCTTTTTTCTTCTTCTTCTTTTTCTTCTCGGGCCCGTTTTTACAAACAACTATTTCCCGATTGGTTGGTTAGGTTAAGACCATTCCACGGAAGTCGTTGAACTTTCAATTTCCAGACACTTCTCTTAGACTTTCACTTCGGACTCTGGATTGGTAATCCAAATGTAATAAATGCACATTGAATTGAACATTTTTATTTTTTTCAAGCAGGAAATGGTTTTTAAAGTTGAATAAGTTGTAGAAACGTTTCTGATATACGTAACAAAAAGAATATCCCTCAGATTGTCTTAGACCTCGAAGAAAATCATTCTAGTTTTTTATATTAATAAAATAGTATATATAAAATAATAAAGATACATAACACCCTTAGAAAATGATTTAATAAAGAACATTAAATAAAATTCTATATCTTTTAGATTTACTGACAAAACAAATTATGAAGAACGAATGATCAACCCACAGGAAGATGATGAAGAAGAAGTATACCAAGGTCGACAGACTGTACAACTTGGAATTACAATATCACATTATCCTTATAACATTTTATTAGGTTTCGTGGTCCGCTTGACAAAGTAAATTCTTTTGAATTAATTAAAGTTTTGGTTGAGATAAAACGTCAGCGTCACAAGAGGGGCTCGAACCCACGATCTTCGGCTAAATACACCGCTGCTCTACCACTTGAGCTATCGTGACATCGATCCACTCGGACACTAACTTCCCATCTCATCCCCACCTTTTGAATTTTCCCTCCTTTTTGCCATTTGTCGTGTAATCTATTTGATTCTGCGGCGACAATAAAGAAGAGGTATATTATCCTTATACGTGACAGAATCCGTCAATCCCTCTATATATATAGCAAAGTCAACTTTGCCCTTTTTAACATCAAATAACCTTTTTAATTTCTACTTAAACCGGTTTAACTTTTTTTTTGTTCAAATTATGCCTTTTTAATTTCAGATTATCCCTTTCTTTAAAGCATTAAAAAATACGGAGTTGGTATGAAATATGAGCGCATAAAGTAAAATACCTTGATATTTGAGAATTGTTTTAAAATATAAAGTAATTGTGCTTTTATACAACCATATGATAATAATTACAATTAAAGTACAAAATTGTATAACATTAAATTTTAAAAAATGTTATTCTATTATTGCTATTTAATATAATAATATTATTTAATGGTGATCTTTTTATTTTTAACAATAATCTAATATACCTTTTTAAACGTTTTTAAAAAATTCTTTAATTAAAATAAGACTACTTTTTAAATTTAATTATACAATTGTTTTAAAATTTAATTGTAATTAATACGCGCATGGTATTTTATATAACAACCCATTTGATATCCTTGCATTATCAAATATATAGGAATTTTACTTTAGGTGCTTACATTTCATATAAGGTTGTGATGGGAGTGCTGCATAAAACATATGGTTAAACGAAAGTGGCAGCGGCGGTAGGCCGGCCGTCAGAAAAGCTCTCGCGTATCAAAAGCGCTGTCGATGGTGGCCCTTGGATGATTTGGTCCGTAGAAGAGGGGTCATATTCACCTCTAAGGACTAAGGATAGGCCATGGGAGGTTGACCCACGGACACTTACTCTTGCGCCAAAGCCCTCGTATGTGTCTGGAGAGAAAGTTGCTCGATGTGTCTCAGTTATTGAAGAGTGACATTCCTTGGCTCCGTATAGAGAGCGTAGTAGTGCCACCCGTGTGTTTGAGCATTGGGTCTCCTGTTCCGATTCTTGGAAGAAACATGGTTGTTTTATTGTTTTATTTTTTGTAGTAATGATAGTCATGTGTCCCCTAGTGAGTGTTGAGGGTGAATGTATTTATTAGTGTGAATGTCTAGTGTAAGAGGCCAGATGGCGGAATTTTGAATACCTGTCAACCCTAATTACATAGATTAGTTATATAATATGTGAGGGTGATAGAGGGCAATCAAGTATTCGACCACCCTACCTGAATGAATAGTATGTAAATAGGAAAGAACTTATTTAAGAGTGACTGGAATAGTGAATGGGAGATTGATTACGTTGGGAGCTGAAGTATCTTAGCTGTTGATATTCCTGGAGTCCGACCTCGGTGGCTGGACGGATAAGACCAAGTTCTGACTCGGGCCTGTCAACACCCGGGGTGGGTGATTCTCGAGGCCTGCCATTAATTTGTTCTAAAGTACGAAAGCTTGCCGGTGGACTGCGAGAATTGATAGGCCCAACTCTATCTATATACGTGCGTAGTGTGCAGATTTGAGCTTGTATAAATTAGTAATAATAAATCAATATATATCATGTTATTAAGTTGTTTTAATGCTTTAAAGAAAAAGTTAATTTTCAATTTAAAAAAGGTTAATTTGAAGTTAAAAAGGATTATTTTGACGGAAAAAAATATATATATATGTCGAATGATGGATTATGTTTTTTAAAAGCTAACTTAATTAAGTAAACGTAATGTGTGTTTTTTTTGCTATCGAGAAGAGCTCCCCCAAAATACGTCTAAGCTGCCAAGACACTACCAACGTAGATAAGTCAATGCTAGACTTTTCGCCTTCAGATTTTGTTAAACCGAAATTTTATATTTCAATCTCCAGCTAGATCTCTAACATGAGAAACACCTTGCTAATATTAGTGCTGAGGTATGTATTTGGCCAGACTTCAAAAGCATTTGATTCGACATCCCTTGATGCTAATAAATTTAAAAAGTAAATCACGTCAGAGCATCAGATACACTCGGTTAGCAGGCTAATTGATAGCCCTAGCAAAAAAAAAAAAAAAAAAAAAAAATGCTTACCTACAAACGATAGTGCTGACTAGTTTAGCATTTTGCAAGAATAAATCCGCCACATGTGTAAAATGTTAGTAATTGTTATTTCTCAATGTTTACGACTGGCTTTAACGCGCATCCCGTCTTCCCCCATAAAAATAAATTTATTTGCATGGGCCATCAGTATTCCATCTAAACGGGAACGCGGATTTTGAATATGTTTAATGTGAAATATATTATAACACGTCATGCACACGCAGAGGCTACGCTAATGAAACATTTCAATCTCGCCATTATAATTAACGTTTGGTACCATTATCATCAATTATGAGTCTCATCAATCTTCATCATTTGTCCAATTATGTCGAACTCGTCATTTTCATCAATCGACTTTGATGTATTGGGTTGTCCGGAAAATAATGCAGGATTTTGGTATTAAACAAAAAAAAAGAAACTAGTTACTTTAAAGCAATGTTCTTTAATCAAAATAATTTCCCATACTCTCNGAGTAATCCTGTAAACGTAAACAGAATATTTTATATAGATTTTTTTTAATGAAAACTTAAAATCCTGCATTATTTTCCGGACAACCCGATACCTAATAGGATGCAATATGTGGAAAATGAAAATCACTGATTAAACTAAAATAATAGAATTTATTGTCGTTTAAAATATTTACACAATCACCCTCGTCAGACATATGTACGTGTGAAAATTGTATTAATAGAAAAATAGGTCAAAGCCAATTTTAAACATTCATCCCAATAAACAAAATAGAAATTATTGGTTTAAGCAGGTGTACACTAAACATAAAATCGTATTGTTTCGTATCATTAATTTTTTTACCTCCTCTAAGTAGGTTTTATTAAATTAAAATCCTGACTTGCAGGAGAGCTTAACTTTCAACTACCCGTTGAGTGTCGAGGACTAGGGACCAAACGACTTTACAATTCTTTTATGAAATAATTATCAAATAAAATACAAGGTTTATGCCAGGATTCGGACCAAGAAACGACAGTGTGGGTTTTATAATTTTATGTTTTATATTGTCGTCTTTTCATAATTCAGCTTTTATTGTTCAAGCTGATTGTATAAAAGGGACATATAAACAATAATGTTCCATATCCTAACATTTTCAAATTAACTATATACCTCGATTATAAAAAACAACGAAGTTGCTTTAAAAAGTAAAATTAGTGTCTTATAAATTACATTTATGTAGCGCCGTATATTTACTACCAAGAATTTACATAATTGTGATTGATAATCTGCAGTAAGTTTAGGAATTTTTTTGGCAGGGTATTTTGTTTGCTTCTGTCCTACGGTGTTGTTACACCTAACTTGATCCAATCGGCAAAAGCTCTTTTTTTGTGGCAGTTTGAAATTTCGAGAAAAGTTGCTTAACCAGTGGGTGAAGTTGACTAACCATATTTGTCCATGGCACGGTGTATAAACACTAAATCGAATCGCAGTGCAGGTAGTGAAAGAATTATTCATGTTTTCTAAGGCTGAGGGAATGAGGTCAACAATTCTTAAACTCTGTTAACTAAAAATAACGAGAACGGAAACCTTATTATTTAGTAGGGACAACATTATGTCATTGAGGGTGACAGTCTGATGTATAGAGAATGAAAGTAATTTATTAGCGTGAATGGATGGGGGTTAAGTTTGGCTCGAGGAATACAGAGAAAAATGGGGTTAGAGTATGATATTTGGAGAATTAAAGTAATTTATTACCGTGAATTAAGAAAATATACCTCACCCCGTGAAATGCCGAGTCGGAAAATTGTGACGGTAATGTATTACCGTTATTGGGGGGGGGGGGTTAAACTCGCCCCGAGGTAATCGAGAAGTGTAGAGTGAGAGTGTTTTGCCTAAAGAGTTAAAGTAATTTATTACCGTGAATTAAGAAAATATACCTCACCCCGTGAAATGCCGAGTCGGAAAATTGTGACGGTAATGTATTACCGTTATTGGGGGGGGGGGGTTAAACTCGCCCCGAGGTAATCGAGAAGTGTAGAGTGAGAGTGTTTTGCCTAAAGAGTTAAAGTAATTTATTACCGTGAATGAGTGGTCATTCCCACTCCAAGGAATATCGAGTACTCTATGGTCAAAGTGTGATTTGTCAAGGGGGAAGTAATTTAGTAGTTAAATTTGGAGATTAAACTCGCCGCGAGGAATATCGAGCACCCTAGAGTTGTAGCATGATGTCTGAAGAGTGACAATAATTTATTATTGTGATTGGGATGAGTGTGTGATATCTGGAGAGTGAAAGTTATTTATTACCGTGATTGAAGGCTTTAAACCCGCCCCGTTAAATATCAAGTATTTCTGGGAGGGGTAATGTGTTTTTTTTCGTTATGGGTCTTTTTGTTCTTTTAATAGTAATTTTACAACTTGGCCTATCAACGACAAGTTAGTAACTTAATAAAACCGTAGAAAAATACAGTTTTATTTACACAGAGATCAGTGAAAAAAAAACCCACAAAACTTTCCGATCCTTTGGCAAAGGATTAATGATCACTAGATAATTGTCCATTAATAATACACACTATTACTACTCTAAGCAGCGATTAATAATCTTCATTTAGCTTAATGTATTTAATTTCATATTTAGATAAAGCATTTGAAACCAAGATCTTTTAAAGAATTTCGTGGGCAAAGTTAAAGTAGTCCCGTACTGACAAACGTGACATTTTATGGGATCCAAAATGAAAAATATTAATCCATACATGTTTATCGATCATAATGGACCATATTTGTTATTCCAACTAATTATTCTTTTTATCTAAGGTGTTGAGATGAACAAGTTAGTTCCTATAGTTAGTTGCTATAACCCCTTAACAGATTTCCCGTGTCACGATAGCTCAAGTGGTTAGAGCCGCGGCGTATTGAGCCAAAGGTGGTGAGTTCGAATCCCGCTCGTGACACTAACTTTTCAGCTCAACCAAAACTTTAGATAAAAAGAATAATTAATTGAAATGAAAATTATAATGAAGCGTATCGTAAACAGTTAGGTTTTACTTTTTAAATTGATTTTTATAAAATTTGTACTAAGCCTAATTAATTTTTGACCCTATAAAGTTTAAAAGAAATGCATGTTATGTGTTTGTACAATGATGATTTTTGACTTTATAATCGGATGTTAACAAAAGTGTTCTGGTTATTATTTACAAGTTAGTAGTTATAAGCCAGCTCATTTTTTTCTGAGTAGTAGTAGCGTGAAACAGGAAGTCTTCACGTCGTAAGTGAAGTCGTCGTAACTCATATGCACTAACCTGTCCCTCCGTCCAACAGATGAAATGATTAATGCCTGTTGGGTCTAATGTAATGGCATATGGCTAAATAAAGCACATTTCCCTCTCCGGAGTTAAGAGTCAAACCCGGCGTCGTGTACTTTTGACAAAGATATTTCAAGAGATAACCAAGTTCTTTTGAAAGTTAGTAACATGGGGTAAAGATCATGATGATGATTTGTTCGAAATTATTTACAAATATTAAGATAGAAAACACATGAATTTATATATGATTAAATAAAGAGAACGATAAAAAGAAATAAATTACTTAGTAATAAATTACTTAAAGTACTTAGTTGTTGTACGTAAAAACCGCCTACCCGAAATAGTAGAAAGTCGTGTAATAAATTGAAGTAAAACACTGAAATTTTTATACATTCTCATATTTCAACCAAGACCTCACATCTAGTGATATTGCCTTTGATAAATAACTTTTCATAAATAGAAATAAATTGAATAGAAACGAAATATTTTTAATGTTCTGTTTTGGTTAGTCAGTAAAATCATGAATTTCCTCCATTGGTAATATTTTATCTTTTATCTTTCCTCAGCCCTTAGGTGAAAATTAAATAAAATTGATTGTTGAGTTTGCTCAGCCATTTCTCGCTAGGTCATCATGTATCAGCATTTCGACATCTTCAGTGGGTCTGTGTAATTTTTATGCAGTTGAATCTGTTTTATAAGGTTATTTGTTTGTGTGTATTTTTTTAGTGTTAAATGTTTGAAGTTTGCATATTGCCAAATTTTCTAGACTGTTCATTTTTCCTCCTTTTTGTACATCGCGTAGGTGAATCGTGTAGTTTGATTTTCCGTCATTGTCATTAAACTATCTTATATGTTCTTGGTATCTTTTATTTTTCGTCCTCTCTGATGTATTTGCCATTTGCTTGTTAGGTTTGTTTTGCAAATGTTTTGTCTTAATAATTTTCCATAGCTTGTACGTTCTTTTCTTATGTATGTGACCCTGGTCGATTTAGTGTCCATGTTTTCTGTCCAGTAATAAAGTGCCCACGTGCCTCCGTATATTTCTAAAATCACAAAAATCATGATAGCTGAAAAGGCTTAACTGATCGACAAGAAATTTTATTTTGGTTTAGAAGCTTATATCCTATGTGGAATGGAACAAATCTGGCATCTATCAATAAATGAAAATCTGACAAAAAGAATAAAATGTTTGATGCGTTTTTGGTTGTTTTCATCCTTATTTTCCCCCGCGTGTAATGATATGCTTTCCAACGGTTATAGTAACGTTGAGTTTACATAAAATTCAGAGAGGTTATGAAGTTTTAAGTGAAGTTTATGGCCATTAATATCGATATTTAAAGAATGCTAAAAATAAATATTTTTGCTGGCCTCGTTTACTGGAAGTTTCTTTTGATTTTTCTAACTTTTATATATTTTGTCTCATTTAGACGATCCTAGTTATTTATCATTTTCTTATCCTACTGATGTATAAATATCCTTGAAGTAGAAAAAAAGAGAAAGCAAAACTTCATTTGTTCCGTCAAATAAAAATAATGAATTAGATTTCCAACTCACATCGTGGCAAAAGTGTTTAAAAATAAACCTAACTAGTGGGAAAAACTATGTAAAGTTAATTATCGAAAAATATTTATTAATAACAAAGACTATCCTCCCGATTGTCATATTTTTTCACTTTTCAGTACCCCTTTCTCTAAAACTCTTGAACAAATTGAAACAATTAGCTTTTAATATTTGTATGTTGATAAAAGACATACAATATTAGGGTGTAATTCTTAAAAAAAACACGCAAGAACGGAAAAATATATTTTTTAAATTGTAGAAAAGGTGTAAAAAATTTTAGTCACAACTTTAGCTTGTTGCAAAAAATTAACGATTCACTATTGTAAAAATCCTCCTTGATACAAAATCGTATGATATCAAAAAGATTGGTACCAGACCAAATAGATATCGATAAAATGGTACCAAAATATGGTAACGGAATTTGATGATCATGAAAAATTGCTGAAATATGATAACTATTTATTTGATGCTAAAATTCAAAGTACGGACTCTCTTGAAAATATGTATATCAAAATTGAAAAACATCCAGTTAAAGTTGAGTTAAGAAAAACACATCAGAAAAAATTGATGAAGGTTTTCGTTCTGTTTGTACATTCTGGGTGTTCAATATATTCATTTTTGAATTTTAATTTGCAAGTTTTCTGTTTTTGAGGTTTTGTTTTGTTTTTTGTATTCCTTTTGTTGTACATATTTTGTCAACTCTCTAAGTTGTAGCCGTTCTGTGCAATGACATTTTAAATTGTTTGTAGCTTGATTCTTTCGAAAAATATTCACAATTTTTTTTGGTAAAAATAACAAAGCCAGGATCTTTTTTTTTTAAATTACTATTTGACACTCTGGGTCTACCTTGAAATTACCAGGCCAGAGTTTCAGTTTTGTAAAGATAATTAATTAGAGATAAACTGCCGTGCCTTTGGTCCTAGGGGATAAAAGGAAAGGCATGTGTCCAATTGGTTGTATTGGTCGGCCCATGTTTGTGCGGCTCCTAACGAGACTCCATTCACCTACCCCCTGCCAACCCTCAATTTTTTTCTTTCCTCCTCAAATCTCCCTCTCTCTCTTTAATGATCCGTAACCGCTGATAAATCCTCGCCAGTCCCCTCCCAGGTTCCGCTCGGTAACCCAACCTCACAGGGAATCACGTTTTATTTAGACAGTCTTTTTAATGTGGCAATTTACATAAACGGTTTGATGCGCATTGACTCCACAAAAAAAAAAATCGCTTGGAAATGTTTAAGCCTATAAGCTTTCTCGTCTCAGCCCAGCCAGCCCTTCGTCACCTTCTTAGGTATAAAGGTCTTTTCATTGAAACTTTTCAAAGCAGAAAAAGCTTCACAATTCATCCATTCTTTCCCTTTTAGATTATTTAATTTATGGTCCATAAGAGCGCGACAAATACCGGTTAAAATAATTAATTATTTGACTAAAAACTACCTATTGTCCAATGTCGAATTCTCAGTAGTATGCGAGATATTTCAGTTTTAGTTTGGTTCAACGTTTCGTAACTTTATTCCATAAAGTACGACGTATCTGATAAATAGTTATTCTACAACGTATCTCATAAATAGTTATTTTTACTGTTAATTGGATACAACAGTGGAAAGAACATTGAAAATGCAATGAGATTCGTCTGTTTTCTTCTTGTAATCCTAAATAGATCAAATACAAAATCACGTAGAATATAAACTTTTTCGAGTATCTGAAGTTCTTGTCTAAAGTTGGTTAGATTTTCTTGGTTCTACAAATGCTGACAGATATGCCGCTTACAGAAACTTTGCCCTTACCTATGAGGTGTAAACACATGTGCTTACTTTCTAAAAGTATATTATCATTAATCTGAATTTAAAGTTTAATTGCTACAAAATTACTCTTTCAGATTTCGAAGCTTTTATTAAGTAATACTGAAAGTAGTAAGAAGAAAACAGAAACAGACGTTGGTACACAATTGAATTTAAGAAAATACAAATACTTCTAAAATATCAATTAAATGGTCAAAATGTCTTTGAGAATGGAAGCCAAGAAGCTTGACATTTTGACTGTTAAACTTTTTTTTCACTTTCTTTTCTTCATCTTTTTTCTTATGCTCCATTTTGTACAAGAGAGTGATATTTTTTACTTTATATTATTTTCATTATTTTTAATAGAAATTTTGAAGTTTAGAAATGAAATAGAGGAAGCATTAACAAGTTTACCGTTGGTAACCGGAAAATAATTTTTTTCCAATTAAACATTTGCTTTACAATGGAGATAACTGACCTTCGAGAAATTAATTGCAATAGATGTAATTATTACTAAACTAACTGTCCCGTGAGGGCCATATCTCTCAGTATTTACAAAACGAAGAATCGTGAAGAATTCTTTCTTAAATTTTAAACAAGAACTTTGAAAGCTTGTAAAAGATTACTTTCTAAACGATTTTGTTTGTTTGAAAGCTCATGGTTGCAATAAAAAAAATGAATCTCATAGCGTCTTGAATGCTCTTTCCATTGGTGTAATCCAATTTACAGTAGATTTAATATTTTATGTACATGGCGGACTTCATGGAATAAAGTTGTGAAAGGTTGAAGTAACCTCTAAAATGAAATATCTCGAATGCAATTGAGAAAAAGCCTCAAGACAATGGAGACAATTTGACATTGGTCGGGTAACTTCCTGAAGTATTGAAGCCTGTTCACGGGATAACCTGCATATTTTGAACGGTGGTGCATTGTAATAATTTGATTTCTTAAAACTCTCATCGAGGATTAAGTCGTATTAATTGTACGAAAAACAACTGTAAAAAAGCATAAAGCTTAGTTGCTCAGGCGTTTTCCAAGATTTATGTCGGCCTATCCTAGATGTTTTTGTCTGTCATACGCGGCTTCCCTCCATCTATAGTTGGCCTCTGCGAATCATGTCAAGTCATGTTCTTTTGATAAGTTGTGAGGTCGTATGTGAACGTGGTTCACGTAATATCTGTCTTTGTGGTTTTATTTTGCTATATATGGCTTTTGTTTATTGCGTTTCTTTCGTGATTTTTTAAAAATAATTTTTAATCTTTCCATCATCTTACACGGATGCACATTTTCTACTTTTCAGGACGTTCATAAATAAATACAGGAACCTAACAGACACAGCGAAGATGCCGTACCGTGTGGGACATACCAAAACCGTGAAGATAGGCACACTAAAATGATCGATAAGGACCAAGCTACAAAAGAGTTGTTTCAAACTATCTTTCTTTTTTTAAACTGAAAGATTTAAATTATGTTTTTGGTAAAACCTATTTTCTTATAAGACACTTTTGCATTGTGTAGAACCTGGATCTACGGTATTGGCTGATGATAATCTTTCTGAGAGGTCCCTATGAATCTGCAGTGCTTGATCAGGGAACTTGTTCAGATGTGGAGTTTCTTATTTCTTCCTTCGATATTTTCCGTAGTTTCATTTTCCTTTTAAACCTCCCAAAGAGATTGTCGGAAAGTCTGTGTCTAGCGAATGATTTCCATTGTTTCACCCTGCTCTTCTCAGATATCTTATAGTATGGATCGCTACACCGAAAAAGGTTAGACTTGGCTTAGTTTTGTTATCACTTGATTAAACTTAAAACTGAACTAAACATTGAAAGTGTTCCATTAGGCATTTTTCCAATATCTAATGATTTATCTGAACTAATTGTGCAAATGGGATTAATCAGTACAAAAGAAAACATGTAAAGTAAATGAAGCATTATTTACTGTCTATTTTACCTACGATAGCTCCTAATTACCTGTAACTAAGGTGGAAATATAATGGATGTAATGTTAAACTAAATAATTGAATGGTGCTTTAAATTTGTTCATCTGTGTATAGAACAAAAAACTAATTATATTTGACCGGATATAAGGAGCCCTATCGTATGTTGGTTGAATTAATTTCCTACTTTGAGCGAATTTATTTATTAGCGTGAAGGTTTGGGTGTGCTTGTGATGGAATATCGAGTACTAATGTGTCTAGCTTGTTTAGTGCCTTAACCCTTTAGGGTTTAAATCTACCTCTAATTATGCGAACTTAGAATATCTTCTAATTATCAAAGACGATATAGTTCACAGGTGGAAGCATCGTAAGTCTCCAAAAGCTGAGAAAACAGCCTAGCAATATGACAGGTGCCAGGGCACATAGAAATTCTTAGAAATATACAAGCAGACCATCTCTGGAACGCACACTATAGGTTCAGAACGTGTATAATTGTGATGATATGAACAAACATAGGCTCTTCAATCTCAGCATTGATCCACTCATACCAAAAGGATAAACGGACGAACTGAAGGGATGCCAGGCATATTAAATTATTTAATTAATTATCTGTCAATGATTTCCAATTTTTTTTTCTTTACCGTCTTTGCACAGGCTTAATAAACACATGGTTAAGAAACTCAAAACTAGCAAACATATTTATACGGCTAGATAGGGTAAAGCTCAGAAGGGAGATAAGTCTCTATACTAGCCACTAGTATCTGAGAGAACACCTATACAAAAATGGTCATTTATTGACGCCCCCTTTTGTATATTAAGCAATGAGGAGGGAAAATCTGCCATCCAGATTACCTTTGAAAATGCGAAATAACTGAAGTAGTCCAAACAATTTTCCTCACGTTTGAAATTATGTGTAATGATTCAAGCAAATAAAATTGTCCAGTATATCAGGATTTTTAGCAACTTTAGAATAAATATTGTACAGTTTACAATTTAATAACGTAGAAAAACTCAAATACGTTACTTATCCTTATTCTGGTAATTGAAAATCGTCGTCGTGTTACGAACAAGTTAATAACATAAGTTAATATGAATCTTCATTAAGTTACAAATAATCAACTTATGCTTTGGAACGGAATTAATCAAACATTGATTGATTAATTATATTAAGTGGAATTTGATGGGGTGTAGATCCCACAATGTTCTCTTCAGTGGTACAATCATCAATAGACAATGAAATTTTCATTTTGTATACCAATTTGTTTTAGTTAAAAATTTACTATATACTCGTACTACTTTTTTATTAAAATTTAAGTAATTAATTAATACTTAATTTCATTAAGTACTTTTGTTTAAATTTATTAGTACACAAGAGCATGGCTATAGATTTTTTTCAATATTGCCGGATTAAAACGGAATCTATGTTGAATACTTATAAAATAACAATAACGGATTCTGCTCAATGTACGTTTTTTCTTTCTTGTATCGAATAAATAATACAACAAATATTTTACAACCCAGGCTGCGGTAAAAGAATTCGAGCTGCAGTGGTTTTTCATTTTTTAGGACAATTAAGGCTTTACAAAACAGTAACACTGGAGTTTGTAATACCCGAACCTTTTACATTTAAAGGCATGATTGGATCGTGTCCACAGTTTTAGAGACGTGAATACTGGTTTTTTCTCTCCCTATGGTGTGTTATTCGAAATATTCTGGTGGGAGTACATGGCCCATTGGAGCTCAAATAATGTTTAAGCCTTCGCAGTTTATGACAAAATGTGAAACTACTGTTGCATTTCGAAGTATCCGTAACAAGATATATATATATATATATATCGGGTTGTCCGGAAAATAATGCAGGATTTTAAGTTTTCATTAAAAAAAATCTATATAAAATATTCTGTTTACGTTTACAGGATTACTCATTTGTATGAATGTCAACACTTATTAATCCTCTTCCAAATGATATTGTTTGTTTACCTCTGTAGCATTCCGCTACTTGGAAATAATTCAGTCATCCTTATAATGTCAAAGCGAGAATTTCGTACGATTTTCTTTTACGAGTTTAAACTCGGCCGAAGCGGAGCCCAAACGGCTAGAAACATTAACCAAGTCTGGGGCGAGGGTTGTGTTAATGAGTGCACTGTGCAAAGGTGGTTTAAAAAATTTCGGGAGGGAGATTTCAGCCTTGAAGATGAAGAAGGTCGTGGAAGGCCTTCCTCTCTTAATGATGATGTTCTGCGATCAGTGGTGGAAGAAAACCCCAAAACAACTGTTCGAGAACTTGCAGAGCAACTCAAAGTCAGTAAAACGACCGTCGCTGACCACCTCAAGGCGATTGGAAAAGTGAAAAAACTCGAAAATTGGGTTCCACACTCATTAAACGATCGCCAAAAAAATCAGCGCTTTGATGTTTGTGCATCACTTCTTTGTCGAAACAAAAATGACCCATTTCTGGCCAGAATTGTTACATGTGACGAAAAGTGGATTCTCTACGATAACACTAGACGTTCTGGACAGTGGCTCGACAAAGGAGAAGCTCCAATACATTTTCCAAAGCCCCCAACTCATCAAAAAAAGGTAATGGTTACGGTATGGTGGGCTTCATTTGGTTTAATACACTACAGCTTCTTAAATCCTGGCGAAACCATCAATGCTGAATCATACTGTAACCAAATTAATACCATGCATCAGAAATTGGCAGTAATGAAGCCCTCTTTGGTCAATCGGAAAGGGCCCATTTTGTTGCATGACAACGCTCGACCACATGTGTCACGTGTAACGTCACAAAAATTATTGGAGCTTGGCTATGAAACTTTGCCTCACCCACCCTACTCTCCGGACCTCTCGCCTACTGACTACCATTTTTTTACACACCTGGACCACTACTTACAACACATAATATTCAAAAATCAAACGGAACTGGAAAATGCATTTATTGACTTTATCAATTCTAAAAATTCTGAATTCTACTCAGACGGAATTAATAAGTTACCAACACGTTGGGAGAAATGTATTGAGAGTATGGGAAATTATTTTGATTAAAGAACATTGCTTTAAAGTAACTAGTTTCTTTTTTTTTGTTTAATACCAAAATCCTGCATTATTTTCCGGACAACCCAATATATATATATGTGTGTGTGTGTGTGTGTGTGTGTGTGTGTGTGTATTTTCTGTTCTACGTAAATACCAGTTTGTGTAAACACCTATTGTTCACAGATGTCCCCACTTGTAAAGATGAGAAAGACGAACTGTACGGGGCTTTGAAGCAGGAAACAGTTGCTCTGAAGTGTCAAGTAGACGCTAACCCACCTCTCGTGACATTCAAATGGACTTTCAACAATTCCGGCGAACAGACCGAAGTACCTCCCTCCAGATACACGGCATCAGGAACGGTTTCAACCCTTAACTACACGCCCGTCTCAGAAATGGATTACGGAACTCTTTCATGCTGGGGTTCCAACGCCGTAGGTGTTCAGAAAACACCGTGCGTTTATCAAGTTGTTCCTGCAGGTAAGAGTCAATCATTTATTTTTTGATCTAGTACATAGTGATAAATTGCATCTGAAATGAACTAAAATACACAAAATTGCAAACGTAAAAAAATTCAAAAACATCGTGTAAAACGAAGTCGAATCAGAATTTAATTAAAAGCATTAGCACATCAAAAATATTCGAAATCCTTGAAAGACTCCCTTTAAAACGATTAATCCCCATCCTAGATACTCATAAAATAATTCCCTCTCACCCATTCCGTCCTCATCACTCCACGATCCAAAAGAGTTCAGAGTTGTCGACTCCCCTGCACTAGAGAATAAAGAGTATTTCTTGAATGTGTTCCTAAATGTAGCACAGGCATCTGATAGGGTCTGGCACCCGGGCATGCTTTATAAACTTAAACGCTTCCTACTCACTCCTTATTACCTTATCTTGCAATCTTATCTAACCGACCGCTGGTCAGAGTGAAGTGCGGCAACGAGTTGTTTGAAGTCAGGCAAATACAAGCCAGCGTTCCACAAGGGAGGTTCCTTGTTCCCATGTTTTATATCATTTATACCGATGACCGGTCATCATCACCTAGGCGGACGGTACCGCAATTTTGTCCTCTACCTCGAATCCTATTCAAGCTATCTCCAACATCCAAAAACACCTTGAGTTTATCGAAGACTGGTTCAAAAAGTGCCGGACAAGAATAAATGAAGAAAAATGTACTCAATGTACGTTTACATTGAAAAAAGAGTCTTGTCCTCTGTGCATCAACAACAAAGATATACTGTCGAATCCCTACACAAGTTTTAAGAGATAACAATTTAACAGAAGACTTGGACATAACCGACAAACCAACCAATGAAGATGGCAAGAACAGATACGAATTTTTTTGAGTTTTTTGGTATCATATTTTTTTAATGGAAAACACTTCCAAAATGTGGGGGGGGAATTTATCCTCGTCGATTTGATCTTGGAATATTGAAGTTTTCTTTCAGAACTCGGTAAGTTCTATTTATGTAACTGATTGTTGTTGTTTAAAGTTAGGTTTAAAAAAATAAACACAGATTACATTTTCATTCTTTATTCAATTAAATCTTAATTTTATACTTTTTTAATCAGTTAAAAAATAAATTGTATCGTCGAATTCTCAAGGAAAAATGAATGGATTGGTGAGTTTTTGGTATGATTATTTTGGAACGTAAAGGACGGGAAACTTGTAAAAAAGGGCATTGTGTTTATCTCCAAGTTGACTTAACGCGCATTCTTAATGAATGTCAAATATCAATAATAAATTTTTCTTGAAACATTACCTTTAAAACCAAAATAAAAATAAAAGGTCATGTCTTTCATCTCGGTGTGCCCGTGGATAAAAAAATTGAATTGTTATCTGCCATGCTTTCGGCTATATCGCATATACCGTGTTTTTCTTTTGTTGATCATGAGCAGAAGTTCTCAGGGCTTGCCCATGCTGCGAGGCAATTTTGCGATCATTTGTAACTCTCTGTATCCACGATATGTGGACTGTAAACGGGTATAAATTCATCTCAAAGGACTCGAGCTTCTTCTCGATACTCAAATCGAGCGTCCAGCTTCTACAGTATCCAGATTATTCCTGAGTAAAAAAGTGGTCGCTACATCCAACCCTTTTAACGTGTCTTTTATAACAACTCTCACGGTGTAATATTTTTTATTTGTAGTAAATTGAAATGGCACATTACTTAGAAATTCCTTTTCTCATACTTTACTTTTTTATTTTTTTATTTATTCTTAGTACATAAATCATGTTTTCTTGAAAATTTCATGGAAAGTTTTACATGAAAAACGTACTGTAAAAAGTGTTATTTAAATTATGTCTTTGCTCTTAAAGGAGCATTTCTCTCAAAGGATAATGGTATTCTTTCTTTTCTTTCAAAATTGTACCAAACCAGCTGGTGATGCATTGTTTTCCCTGCATCGAAAAATGCACTGCTCTGGATACGTCGTTTTACCACACAAGACAGATTGCCCTGTATAAATTATATACCTTACTTCCAGTCAAAAATGAGTCAAAAACAATTAAAACATTAATCGCCCCGAATATGAGGGCGTGAAAGACGTCTAAATAATTTAATTAAACGCCAATATCAGTGACAGAATCAAAAAGAGGGGGAGCTAACAAGGATACTGGGCCCGGTGATTGATTCTTCCCATCCCCCTCCGTGATTAACAAGCGTGAAAAATTGAAACAAATGGCACGCCTGAAACCTTCAATTTCTACCCGTTTATTACCGGATTCACAAAGCTCCCTCACAGCCCTGGGGGCCATATTATGGAACATCGTTATGAAAATAACAGCGGCTATTCCAGTCCCTGAAACTCCGACAGGAACCATTACAAAAATCCAATGTCGGTACTGACCTAATCCTAGTATGGTTTTTTCGCAAAATTTTTCTTCGTCTAATTCTATCCTGGTTTGTTTGTTGTTATAGTTAAAACTAAATGTTATCACCCGTTCTAAGCCGAAATTTCAAATGTATGCTAGTCCTATGCAGGCATGGTTTTTCCCCATTTCCCGGATGCATTAGTGTCTCACGGTAGGTATCAATATTGACACTGTGAAAAAAGGAAGCTTTATTAAAAACAATGTTATATTTACAAAGCACTCGTTTGTATAAATTACAATTTAGTAGAATCAGACAAAATACAACAAAATTGAGCAGTTGATATGACTTGAACTATGTAGAGTCCATTTACAGAAAACGATGGTATTCAGGGTTTTTCTGGAGTGCGAAAAACAACTAAAAATTTAGTTTGTCATAAATTATTATTGTTTGTTACTTTACTACCTTCTTTGGTCACAAAATAATTATGTATTGTATTTCAATAGATTGTTGGAATTTGCTCACTCACAAATGCATTATTTTCATGTTTTTCCTAACTACAATAAAAAAATTTAATATTATATTAACGCTATTAAACTTAAAATCATTTTTGGAATTTGAAATTAACCTTTTGAATTTCAAATCAACCTTTTTACAATTTTAAATTAACCCTTAACTTCAAATTAACTGTTTTAAATTTCAAAATAAACCTTTTTAACTTCGAATCAACGTTTTTTCATATCAAATTAGCTTTTTATAACTTAACTCTTGTTTAATTTCAGAATAACCCCTTTTTAACTTCAAATAAATCGTTTTTAATATGCCCTTTTTAACATCAAATTAATCATTTTTATTTCAAAATAACCCCTTTTGACTTCAAACGTACCTTTCTTATTTCATATTAAACCTATGTAATTTCAAATTACACTTTTTGGTTTCAAATTAACTCTTTTTAACTTCGAACCTGTTTTAATTCCAAATAAATCGAGTACAGTCGAAAACAAAAGAACTGGACACTCATACTTTTATTCAAACTTTATGTATTATTATCGTATTATTAATTACAACGTACTTATTTTAATATAAACCAAATTAAGCAAGATCAAAAATTCAGTAGTTGTTATTTTTTAAAAAATTAATTTTAATGGTTTGGTAGAAAATTGATCAAAACATCGGAATACCTATTTTTTTGATATAATGAATTTAACTAACAATTTACTACACGGTTTTGCTCATAAAATTTAACTCACAATTTATTACATTGTTTTGTTCATGAATTACACCATTTTCCTGGAGTAGGTCAGAACCGGTCAGTAATATTTTTTGTAGTATTATGTATATGTAATTTTGTCGTTATGTTTATTACAACATTCTTATTTTAATATAAACCAAATTAAACGAGTTCAAAAATTCATGAGCTTTTATCAAAATTATTTAATTATGATGGTTAGGAAGAAAATTTATCAAAACAACGGAATAACTTTATTAAAAACAATTAAATTTAACTAACAATTTATTACATGGTTGTGCTATTAAATTTAACTAACAATGTATTACATGGTTTTGCTCAAAATAATGCATTAAGAACAAAAGAGGCGTTGCGATTGTGACACCGATTTGTGATACACGTTGTGTGACTGTACATGGCGTGCGCATGACATCTCATAGATGTGCACAACCTACCAAAACGAGAGATCGCATCGGGTAGCATCAGGTAGCGTCGCATTGCGTTGCATCGGGTAAGTGTGTTCCCCGCTTTAATATTCCTCGAGCAGTACGTTCAAAAATTTGGACGCCTCGGACTTCCTGGAACTGATGAATCGCTTGAACAACAGTAAAGTGCCGGTTTCTGAAAATTCTCAAACTAAAAAAAAAAGTTCATCTTGTGGTTCTGTTACTCGACGGCGTCCAGAACCGTGCTTTCTATGGTAGGACCCAGTTTCTGGAAAATGACTAATGGCGTCTCGCAGTTTTTTGTAGGGTACTCCGATGGCAATAGCTGCATACGTGATGTAACGTCCATCACCAATAAGTGCCACACCACGCGCAACATCCTCAGCACTAAGTGGCATTTTTAAGATTGCCTTGAATTGAAATTAAGAAATAAAAGATGAAAACTAAACAGTTTATTCATTCAGATTTCAAATTAGACTGAATAAACATGTTAAATTCCGCAAAAAGTAAACATTGAAAAAAAACCTTTATCCTTGTTTTGGATTAATGATTAAATGTGTTTACCTCTAATTGATATTCCCAATTTAAAACATATAACAAATAAATATTTATTGGTAAAAAACAATAAGACAAATTGAGGTCAGAATTTTCTTTTACTGAGAAAATGAAAAAAATCAATTGGGTGGATTTTTTTACCTGTCAGTGTATATACATAAAGTGGGAGGTTTATGGCCCCGAAAAACAGCTGAGGTAGGTCATCCCCGTCCCTCTTTGTGTTTTCCTTATTTTTCTCGTCTGTCAAGCGTATTTTGGTATAAACTGCAGCCGTTTGCTTGTGACGATCTGGTTACTGACTCTCTGGTTTTGTATATATAATACGTCGGTATCCTAAAATGCTAGCCCCTCGTTTGTCCCTCACGTTTTCAACTACAGATTAGAAAAAAAAACATACAAAACACACACACACACACGCATACACCCCTTTTACTGTATTGGAAATTAATAGTTTTAAATTAGCTAGGCGTACAGGTTGGGAAACGTCGCGGAAGCTTCCGGAGCGCCCTATGTGGCCGGGAACTCATGGCAGCACGAACTTCTTCCGAACTGAGTTGATCCCTTTAGCTTTAAATTGAAAATGAAAATGATATAAAATTCAATGTAAAGACTAACGATCTCTCTATTAAATTGAGATTTTGAAAAATATAAAATAATTATTAAATAAAATAGTTATTTTATATTTTTAAAAATCTGGAATTATTATAAAGATCTTAAATTCACTGATTTCGTGGTCCGCTTGACCAATTAATACATTACAATTAATTAAGGTTTTTAGTTGAGATGAAAAACCTTAATTAATTGTATTATAAAGATCATTTGTTTTTATATATTTTACTTCTACATAACGTCTAATACCAATTGTAATTAATTGTCATGTTTTATTTTTAATGAGGACACTTTTTATACTTTTAATACCGTTTTTACTATTATTTTGTCGTTCTGCCACCGTTAGTGCTACTACTATTTATATTTTGTTATTTAAATTAAAAAAACTGATTTTGTTGAATTATCCACTGTTCAACAATATAGATGAAAGCTATTTGAAAAACCGAGACATCCGTGTTGATATTTTAATTTCTTGGACCTTGAGGGCCATTCGCCCATCTTCAGCAGCCCAAATGGTTTCATTCTTGCTTTGTTCCCTACAAACCAACGGACATTCCTTCCTCCCAATTTGTAATTAAGGCATCTCTCAGCCAAGCTACAAAATTCTAAATAATAAAAACATCAGCACGGATTTCTTTTTTGTTCTTGTTTTCAAATACCCTTCAATTATAAAAGTTTAATTTGAACTTAGAAAGGTTAATTTGGAGTTAAAAAGGGTTACCTTGAAAAAAAACTTACAAAAAAGAAACACTTGCCCAACAAAGAAAGAAAAATTCATATTTAAAAAAAGTTATGATGTTTTCATTTTTTTCTCGCCTTCTATAGCTAATTGGCAAGAGTTCTCGAACATGAGTAACATTTTTCGACCTTGTCACAAAAAGTTTCATTGAAATCGGTGATCCCTCGTCCGTCGCCCCCCTTTGGAAGTAAACAAGTTATTACTTTCAAAAATTAAGTTGTAATTCTAACTTAGTGGTGCATATCCTCTAACAAAGAGATATTATACAAAAATACTTTATTCCATTTTATTCCTCGCTCAAGGTACCTTTCACAGGCGAGACTATATGAAAACAAAATAAAATTCTTCATTTTTCAAAATACTCATGTTTTATTGTGAACTTTTCGTCTGTGAATATAGGAATCGTGCGTTTTGCATGCAGCTGGCGTACGTCAGTTACAAAACTGTACAAAACTATGCATTTATCACAAACTTATAATATATACCTAAGTACTAATTGCTATTTTATTGTGTTTTTTATGAGTTGAAAATAATTATAATATTGATTGAATATAATTATAATTGAGAATAATAATATCTGTACCATTTAATTACATTATTTAACTAGAATATCATTACGTAATTCTGGAAAAACAAACATTTTAATGTTTCCACAATTTGTCAACGCAGAAAGTTATCCACATTGGTAGATTCGCACAAATGTAATTGTTATTTTATAAGGAGGACAAATGAATAATATCTACTATTATAAGTACAAACAAAACGAAAATTTTAAATGATCATTTTCTTTTTCTAAAGGTTCTGCAACACCTTGCAAACCGAAGGATCCCTACGTTCAATACTGTACTAATCCTAGTATTTATAGCTTAGTTAGTAATTAATATACTAATTAGTATACTAATTAGATTATAATATTGTTAAAGCTGTTTATTTATTATTTTCTTTTTATGCACATGCAAATGTAGTTATTTCGACCAAGTTTTGGCATTCCAACAACTTTAATGCTATATGTGTATGTGATGTCTTCCCATCTAAAAATTTATCCTGCCTGACATTTGGTTTAATGTTTTTATGTTAATTTATCATAGTAATATTTCTTTTAGCTATAAACAATTTGTTCTGTAAAATTTAAGTCATTTTTTATGGAAGAAAGTTGAAACGATCGAAAAAAGAATAGATCTTCTTGGAAATAATGTAATTCGATATATCCTTCAAACGATTGGCGGACTAAAGGTCCTCTGCCCTCCGTTTCCATTTAAACTCGATCCGTAACACGTTGGAAACGTTAGGGAATCTGTGAAGGGCTTTTCGCTAAAGGGGTGACTGAACTTTGGTGATAACGCCTTTATCTTCCTATGCTTCCTGGAAAGTTGGGATTTTGTGTCCATCCTATTTAAGAATATGTTCGACGCCGGCTTTCGTCACTGTCCTACATTTAACACGCATTGATAATTGACTGGTGATTTAAATTAATAAATAAAATGTTACATTTTCGATGGAGTTATATTATGAATTGAAAATGTTTTTGCGGTTTTTACTCTTTGGATTCGTAGGAATTTTCCGTTTTTCACTTCAACTTTCCACTCTCGCTTCCGAACTCTCCTAGTGATTGCCCTAAATGATTTTTTCCTCATTTAATAAAGAAATAATTCTTCTCAAGGGTTTGACATCAAGGTCTAAATTGCTTCCTAAACTGCATTCCTAAGTACGATAGTTTTATCTAGTTATTGCAGGGCAGGTGTATAGCTCCGTTGTCTCTGTTTCTTCCTACTTTTTGACTGAGCATTTACTGGAACTGCCCTGTTGTTACACTGTTCTTTAGTAAGCCAACATTTAGTTGTTTTAAAATCTAGCTATAGTTTATGCCACAATCTATTTTGGTCTATGTGTGGTTCCTGTGTTAGCTAGTATGTCTGCGACTCGTTGACTGAAATTTGCTCTTGGCTTGGAACCCACCTTAGCGTCAGGTTATTCGCAGATCACAGTTTTTTGTGGGATTGAGACAGTTTCAAACTAGTTTTGAATTGATCTTGAAGCACCTTTAGGGCTGCTTGCCAACCTGATTGGTTTATTTTCGTTTCACCCTTAGTTGTTTATTTATTTCATGTGCACGTGTATTTATGGCTAGCAATTCAGCAAGGTGATTGTAATGGAGCCGAGGGCCATGTTGACATTTGATCGTTAAGTTAACTGAATAACATATTGTATAAGAGGTTCAACAATTTTTTTTTGTATTTGATCTTTTAGGGTTGAAAACCTTTAGAGCTGCCGAGCTATGTGATAGACTTATGACTTACAGGCTTACTGTAATTATCGCCTTCAGTCGTTTACTTATTTCATGCGTGCATGTTTTTATGGCTAGCAAGTCATATGGGTAGTTGTGATGTAACTCCTTTTTTAGCTAGTATGTCTGTGCTTCGTAGGGTGAAATTCTCTCTTTGCCTTTCATGGCTAGCAATTCAGCAAGATGGTCGTGAAGGAATGGAAATCCAAGTGGTGCTCATAGATCGGGCCCTCTATGCCGACACCCATGACCATCTTGGGCTGATCTATGTACCATAGAAAAGCTCTAGGTTTTTCTTCTTGCCATTTACTTTTCCATTGTGGTTTATCTTCAATATTTATATGTAATATTTTTTTTAAGCCTAGTATTTTCTCTGTGGCGTCGGAGATAGTTTTAACCATGCCAGTTCACTCATGCATTCTCAGTTCCTCAATCGCTCTCATCTTTTTAATGTAAAGGACGTATCCTTTACTTCAGAATACTTTTTTTTCAAAATTTTGTGTAATTCTAAAAAATGACAAATGACCTAATTAATATAATATTTAATATTTGACAATAATAATACATGAAATAGTTTAAATTCTGCATTTTTATAGCAATTCATGTTTTTATTATTGGCTTCAATTATTTGTTACTTTTTTATTCATACGAAATCCTTTAATAAACAATTTCAATTATTTATGAAAAGTTCATGATTCGCGAAGATATGGACTATAAAAAGCTTTCACAATTAATGTTATTTTAAAACGATTTAACGTTACGGTGTATTTAAATTATTTGCTAATAATCGTCCAATGCCGCAATATTTTGTGGTCCCTAACTTAATAGACCATTTAAGTTAATGTGTAAAAAAAGTTTTTGTGAGTTGGTTTAAGATTCCTTGGTTTATAAAGTGGGACTCCTCTCCCAGGAAACATAAAGATTGGCTTCTCATCCTCCTCGTTTCTTCAACTCCTTCGTCCCCTTTCCAACCTTTCCCATCTCCTCAAAACTTTTGGTTTTTTAGTAACTTTCACTGTATTTTAAATTGGCATTGAGGGCTTTCGTTGGGGCTTTGAACGGAATAAATCATGTCGATGGACGAACGAACAACTTGAGATTGGGTAAATAAATTAATTACAAGTAGAGTTTCGTGATATTGCCAATTATTTAGTCAAGCCGGCTTGTAAAAGCAGTCATTTTATATATCGAAGATAAAGGATTAACAACACCATCGCTCGTTGTATAACGAGTAAGAAACCTCCGGACATAACCGCGATCCGGCCTTTTGACGCTAAAAATGCAATAATAAAATGAATTATTAAAAGAAAGTGACAGCGTCGGTGGGCCGAATCGGCCTCACGTATCAAGAGCACAGTCGATAGGTGGCCATTGGGCGAGTTTGACATACCGACACTTATTTTTGGGCCGAAGACCTCGTTCGTGTCAGACATGTAGAGAAAGATTCCTCGATGTGTTCCACCTAGTTAATGGGTGCAATTACTTGGCTCCATATAGAGAGCTGGAAGGAATGACACCCAACATGAGAATCGTGCTTGAACTGGGCAGCGAGTATCTCAGTCCCCTATTCCAATTTTTGAAAGAAACAGGATTGTTTTACTGTATATAATACTGACAGTTTTGCGCCCTCACGTGTGTTGAGAGTGTTTGTATTGTATAAGAGAGTGTATTGTATAAGCTATGCGATGGCCGCCGGACCGTCGGCGCCAAAAAAAGGTTTTGACTGTGAAGATGACCGTTCAAACAAAGCCATCTCCATCAATATACACTTTCCGGAGTTCCTCTGGCGCCAATCCCCTTTGTAAGGACGCGGTAAAACCAGTAGAAAGCGTTACGACACCCTCCAAACCCCTAAAGCGGGGAACACACTTACCCGACGCAACGCTACCCGAGATGACCCGAAGCAAATCCGATGTCCAATTTTCCGTAAGATTGTATTACCCACATCTGCCCGATGCCACGCAACGCTACCCTACTCTACGCTATGCGATCCCACTGTCGAGATTTTCGCCGAGTAGCACCGAGTACAGTCGAAGACAAAAGAACCGGACACTCATATTTTTATTTCAAACTATTGTATTATTGCCGGTATATTAACACAACATACTTATTTTAATATAAATCAAATTAAGCGAGATCGAAAATAAATGAGTTTTTATTGAATAAAGAATTAATTTTGGTTTAAAAGGTTTGGCAAAAAATTTAACAAAACACCGAAATACCATTTATAGAGAATGAGAATGAATTAACTAACAATTTGCTCGTAAAATTTAAATAACAATTTATTTCATGGCTTTGATCATAAAATTTAGCTAACAATTTATTACATGGTTTTGTTCATAAAATTTAACTAACAATTTATTAGTTGGTTTTGGGTGGCGTGCGCTTGACGTCGAACCCTACCAAAACGAGACGCGTCGGGTAGCGTCATGTCTCGTCGCGTTGCATTGCGTCGGGTAAAATACTCCTAATAATAATTCTCTTCTTTTCGTTCGTTATGTCACGTTTTTTGTGCCTTCCGCCATCTTATATTCGCATTTTCAATTCATCCACTCGGCCACCACTGTTTTTGGAGGAGAAAAAAAACTTTCTGATTTTGTCTCATTGCCATGGCTGGAGAGGATCTCGGTCCAGTTTGACGGTTAGAAACTACAGTGAGTCATCTTGGTAACCAACTAGAAACTAAGATTGCGTACTTTTCTTTTTCTTCATTTATCTTGAAGAATAGTGATACTTCTTGAAAATAATATGTGGGAACATGTCAAGTAGTAGCGTTCAAAAGTTTACGATTGTTGATGATCCCCCGTTTTAATAGTTTGCGAAAACCCTCTAAACTAAAACTCAAACTCGATGGAAATAAGTAAGAATAATTTATTTAATATAAAAACTCAAGGGTTAACTTGCAGAAAATATGAGAGAATGATGAATCGATCATGGAAGGAAAGAAAAAATGCGAGAGCGAGAGAAAGAAGAGATAGTCTTTTTCAATAAGTTCATAAACAATTTAATCTTTACTTTTTACATAATAATAATGGAATTTTGTAAAACAGATTATAAAACAAAATAATAATTTATTTCTGAACCAATGGCTTCGCTGACAGCTAAGTTTATTGCAAGAGACAACAGAAACAAATATAATAAATTCTTATCGGTAGCAATACTAAAAAGATTAAAGCACAAAAAATAATTGCATAACTAGTACCATATAGAGTACATCATTAATATACGTAAGTACTTCCTTATACATACTTTCATATCTGACCACGACTGAAATCTAACTCTCCAGGCGTACCATAATTAACTAAAAGACGAACAACAGTCTGCTCAGTTAGAAATAGAAAATATCTTCCCTCGGCAAGTTTTCTTGAATTGTAAGTTGCTTTTACCTCCCAGAGTTGTGGACATACGCCCGAGAAGTTATAAAAGTCTTCTGTAACGTTTAAATTGCAAAGCAAGCGTAAGTCAACATGAACGGTTCTTCTCTAGCCATGGCTGATAAGTTAAATAGTACTCGCCACTGAGCTTTGAGAAAACAATCTGAACTCTAACAGATTCGGTGAGTATTGGGACAAAATTTGTAACTCATCTGCTCCCCTCTTTTCTTCATCATTATTCCCCTTTTTGGCTGTTCTTAAAGAAAAATCTACGCATGGAAAAAAATAATTAAAAAAGTAATTACACCATTGACAAGTTTATTAAATGGCGAACTTTTTGTAAAACTTGCTGCTTCTTTGTTTCACAAATGGCGGTTCAAAAAAGCCTTGAATTTCTTCCAAATTCAGACTTTTTTTTACATTTCAAGCGATTACAACTTTAACGAAAAACTTCATGGGTTTGGCAAAGCTTGTAACATGTAGGAAATTTAACGTAGATTTCAACGGTGTCCTCGGATTTTAGCATTTGTAGGTTCGGTGTGATTGTTGTTTTCTAAAGTAAAGTCAAGGAATCCTGGAAAAATGAAAAAGGGAAATTCCTTCCCTACAGTTGTTGATCAGACCATTGTACATGGGACTTTTTTGTCAGTCTAGCGGTGTGAGATTCTCAGGCAAAGTTTGTGAAGCGAGTAGCCTAACACCCTGTATATATTTCCTATCTCATTGTTACATGTTCCTGAATTGAAGGTAGTTGCATTGTACTGCGAATTAAACAAAAATTATATATTCATTATTTATAGAACTTTATAATAAATAATCTTAACTTTGCAAAGAATAATTTAGGATAACTTACGATTAAATTTTTTAAAACAAATGTTTTACCTCTTTATTAATATTTTATTCAGTGCGTCTTTTCCTGAACCAGAGCGTTCTTCATTTTCATAAAGATTTTAACTTGTAGCTATATTTATGGAAATGTTTCTATAATAATACAATGTTATTAAATTATTTAAGACAAAATTCAGTTTCTTTCTGTTTAAATTGAATTTCGCCCTTTAATATTTTGGTATGAAATTCAATGATGTCAAAAAGCCAGCTGATTATGAAAAGTCAATTTTAAGTAATTCCGGCTGAGAAAAGTTGTTAAAATGCCGAGGACTTGAAATTATTGGACGGAAGTGAAAAGGCAGGAGTGTTTGCCAGAGGTGAAGAGGACTAAAGAGAGCCTCATTAGATCCTTGAGTAAACGGGAACGGCTGAAAGAAACGTGAAACCTTTCGCCCTTGTCATCCTTCTTAATTTGATTATTTCCATTCTGATCAATCTTAATTAAAGAAGTCGCTCTCATTGGAGTCTTGCCCGCTGAATTCGAATGGTTCTCAAGTTCAAATCGAGACCGTTTGAAAGGTGGGACACGTATTTTTCCTCAATAGGACGACCATACATTCTGCAAGAGCAAATCTTTGTAACATGACTTTTAAATTACAATGAACATCCCCTATTTTGTGTTGGCGTTTATTGAGTTGCAAACATGTTACAGTTGAACAAGTTCCAGTTTAATTAAATTTGTTTATATCTTCCCTCGATATTCACAGCCTTGCTGCTCAAAACCAATGGAGATTTTGTACCGATTTGTACTGCAGGGATGAGAAAAGTGGACTCTCATCCGTACTTTCTTAATAAGTATTGTTCAAAGACATTTCAGATAGTTATGCTTAATTATGAGGTAATGACACAAGTATTTCAAATGACAAAAATATCATCTTGATTTGCTAATAGTTTAAAGCGTCTACGAGGCCCATCATTGGAAGGGTCCGGGTTCGAATTTTATCGGCCTTAAATACGAATCCAAAATATTTACACTGTTTTCGTTTTTCAACGTAAAAACACTCGTTCCATACAACCTCGGAGTGGCGAACTCCTTAGATAATAGAAATAGATAATTGCTTTCAAATAATGTATCCCCAAAATGAAATTAGTTATGTTTAGGGTGAGGGATATGGTTAAAAGAGGTGTAGTTATTTTTATGACAAATTTAAAAATAACCTTAATTTAGATTCTTAGTCACTACTTATTAGTTTTATTCAAAATTATTAATACGGTTATCGACAGTTCCTCCCTTATAAACTTTTTACTTTTTACCCCTCCTGTAATAACAAGATGGCTGTTTTTTCTTATTTCAGACTTGAAAACTTCGGCATCGCCAACCCTCAATTCTTTGCTTTTATTTTAACCACTTTCTCGCGTTTTCATCGTTCTAATTTAATTTCATGTTTCTCCAGCCAACTTATGATTTAACATTACGATACAACAGCTTTCTGTCCCTTAGGGCCTTGACAATTGTGTATAAAATAAAACAAATAACAAATACAGACACAGAAACACTGAAGCACATGATAGTCTCGTTAGCATTCACCATTCTCCAGAGTGCTCAGTATTCCTCGGGGGGATACGCCTCTCTATTCACCCTAATAAATTACATCCATTATATTTCTTGGTCCGATTAACCAAATAACTTGTTTCAATTAATTAATCTTTATGTGACGAAGAATATCTTCACTAACGACATCTTCATTACACGACATTTGAAAAGTGGCAAAAAAGGAGGAAAAATTCGAAATGTAGGTTGAAGTGGGAAGTTGGTGTCCGAGTGGATCGAAGTCACGATAGCTCAACTGATAGAGCAGCGGCGTATTTATCCGAAGGTCGTGGGTTCGAATCCCGCTTGTGCCACTAACTTTTTCATTTCAGCTAAAACCTTACATACTAATAAATTACATTCATCAGACTTTATTCTCGCGACCCAGGTACTACATATCCCTCGGATTAATTGGAGAACAAACACCTAGTTCACCCTAATAAATTACAGTTATTTGATATTATGCATTGATTTACACAACCCGAGCGTACTAAATTTTTCGTTTACTACTTTTGAGCACTCGATTACTATATCATATAGAATTTTTTTATACCTACTGAATATTATTCAACTAACTTTGGATAAAATACTCCTTTTAATAGAAAATTGAATGTAGCAGACAAATTCTATCCAGATTTTTTCTCATCATTTCATAATTCCGTTTGCCTCACTCCATTAGTTAATAGCTTCGGTTTCAGTAATCAATATATTTGTGTTATATATTATATCAGAATAATTGAATAGCTTATTATTTTTACTTACTTAATAGGCATGTTTTTCCTATGCAATTATTTTGTACTATTGTTTATATAATATCTTAAATATCTTTCAGTTATTTCATTACTTGTTTTCGCAGTTTATATACAATGAGAAATATGAACTTTTTATTTTATTTTATCTTAATTTTGGGCTCCTCAGAGGCCGAGTGGTTAGGGCATATCACTCATATTGCCACGCTAGCGGTCCTCGGTACGAATCCCCGCACAGCCCATAGATTTTTAATTAATAATAGTATGACAATTTATTGTAATGTGGGTTGACTTTTATTCAGGATACCCTGCGAAAAGTTAGACGTTAAGCCCACCTGTATGGCAATAATTATTTTACTTTATTTATTTACTTACGTAATTTTTGTTTCTTTGTTTTCTTAGTTTTGTTTTTATAAAACAATGTTTTGTTAATATATTCTATATTATATAATTTATTTTTTTAATTGGATTTATTCTTTAAGATCGGCTGGTGAATAATAAATGCACAAGGAATACGTAAACCCCTATTTTAAAAACGATATAAATTACTTACATTTCGCATTAAAGGGAGTTAAAAGCGTGCTTAAAACGAATGCAAAAAAGGCTCATTTGTAAGTATGTCAGGTTTCAATGCAGGACTGCTGGATTCGAACCCGGGACCTTTACCTTATAGTGATGACCGCCGTGTCAACTGCTAAACTGTTAGGCCACCAATCTATATTTTTGAGCAATAATTTAGTAGCAAACAGATTATTTTTACCACACTCTTTAATTACATGCTTTGATGCGACCAGTAATGTACAGGTAGCACAAAGAGGAGGTGATTCTTTAGTTATCAGATATCCATGAGTGAGCGTACAGTGCCCTATTCTTTGATTGGTCAAGGCTGGTTCTTATTATTTTGGCCCCGGCAAAAAGAGTCCGGTCTGGTTTCGGCTTTATTTCCCATAGTTTGTTGTTTTATATCTCGGTACATGCTTTAGGCCATTGCTGCCTTTTTTCTAATCTGAGCAATTGTATCAGTACGTGGGGATGAAGTGTAAATGGACGTTTCCATGGGTGACACGTTTCTCGGCAATATCTGCATTTTCACTCCCCCAAATCCCACAGTGTCCCGGTAACCAGATAAACAAGGCTTTCGCATTTTTGGCTTTTAAAGCATTGGGGGGAAACGATAACATCCTGAACCATGGGTTGTTTTGAGAAGGGGTCCATGATTGAAAGGAGCGCTGTTAGCGAGTCTGTACATACTACCAGTAGGGCAGTAAGTGGGGCAACATTATTCAGACATTTTTCAATTGCTGTGAGATCGGCAATGTAGTTACTAAAGTACTTGTGAAGCGAGAACATGAAAGTATGTACAATTGCACCGGTACTCTTTTCATTTCTTGACCATTCTGTGAAAACAAGCGTTGGTCTCGAGAGAGTGGCTTTAATTCTGAAAACTCTTTTTTTTAATATATGTATGGAGGTTGTGGGAAATATGTCAATTGCTTGTTGGAATGCTAACATTCGGTACTGATAGTACCCAGAATGTTCATTTAAATTTCATTAAAATTGGCGATCCCACGTCCGAAGCCTTCCCTTGAAACTAAAATCGGAGATGTGACAAAAAGAGATGGAAAAACGAATGAAATCTGCGAGAGAATTATTTTAATTTGGGGAGTGGCGTTTCTTAGTAGGAAAATACCATAAATACTACCATGAACTTGTCAATTATAAATCTGTACAATACATTGTATAATTGTATTAAATTTATCCAACCAAGTCATTAAAAGAGAGTGTAATACTTTATCGACGCGTATAATTTCGCATGATAGCCTTAATTGTCTGTCATGAAATTAAGATGATTATTCCTTCTTCTGAAATTATAAAATATTTTCATTACATTTAATACTATATCTTCCGTTAAAATATAAAAGCTGTTTTAATATTTATTTATTTAGAAATCGTGAGATGCGGTCTGGTGTGATGTAGGTTTCAGAAAAACATTTTCTTTATCGTGCCAACGTTTCGATCTCCCTGAAGATGATCTCAATAAAGATCGAAACGTTGGCACGATAAAGAAAATTTTTTTCTGAAACCTACATCACACCAGACCGCATCTCACGATTTCTAAATAAATATCGATTAACAGTCACTATTCACCACACACTTTAATATTTATATTACAAGAAATATATTGCTGCGGTGTTTTGTACCAGTATTTAATTTTTTATTTTATTTACTTTCCAGGCCGGCCGTTTCCACTGATCAACTGCACCCTAGTAAACCAAACGTCCGAATCTCTCCAAGTAGAATGTGTTGAAGGATTTGACGGCGGTATGCCGCAGTGGTTCACGATGGAACTTCTAGAACTTCCGAATATGGTGGTGAGGTTCAACGTATCCTCGAGCCGGCCGGCGTTCACCCTCGTTGGCATCGAAAGTGGTGCCTCTTATCAAGTGAACCTATACGCTGTGAACGGAAAAGGAAGGTCCGAGCCCCTGGTTCTACAAACTGTCAGTTTCAAAGGAGTTGCGAAATACACAGGTAGATTTTTATAATACTAGATATTTTTCCAGATAGCTTCATTATTTTACTAGTCTGGACTTCAACCCGACGGGTTTCAATACGCATTTCTTTTAAGCATCAAACTCTAAAATGATACCATACTAAGCAAATTTTCAAGGTCATTTAGGTGTTCAAAGCGAGGCCAAAATGATGTCATTTTTCGACATAGTTTTCTCGAAATCGTTTGGTTTATTACAATCTTTTCTAATTTTATTTTGCTCAGTATACTAGGAACAATGGGTTTTTAAAAATATTAAAGCGTTAATTTTAACTTGTAACAACAACCTAAAATTAAAGTAAATTTAAAACTTTTATTTTATACAAGAAAAATAATTTCACTTATCTTTTTTCAATTTTTAAAAGACTTACCAAACAAAAATAATCGTTTCAATACGATAATTAGTTTTGGAGAAAAGTGTCCAGAGATATGAAAAAATACAACTTTTCGTTTGAATTTTTCCCGTTCCCGCCCACTTAATGATATAAAAACGTTACACACCGATTCCTCTTGCAGTATGGACTTCTTTATGATGTTTTCGATAGGAAGGTAGTTTCTGCCTCGGAATATATAAAAAAAATATAAGTCTTCTTCAGGCAACGTAAGGAAAGCGAGACGCTAGTTCCTCGATGAACGGTGCACCAGAACACTTGATTCGAACTTGCAAAAAATTATTTTGAAAAATTCTATAGTTCTAAATCTCATTGGACCACTTTTATTCTGTCAGAAAATGGTTTTACTTAAATTTAAAATAATAAATACACTTTTTGGTCGCTATCCCTTGACTGATTGTTAAAAATAACAACTTGAAACAATTTCTTTAACGAAAAAGAAATGCAAAACACAAAACGTTTTCAATCGCCTGACCAATCTTTAGTGATCTAAGTTACTAGTTGATAAAGTTTAATATAGTGATCAACTAATACAGTTGATATAACCAGCTTTTATATATTGTTAACTCTTAAAAATCATTGGGCCCGTAATGTTTAGAATAAATTTCACGAGATCCAACCTATTGGATGAGTGTAATAAAATAAGTTTATTAGTTTTGTGTTGTTTACAAATAAGTGATTTAAAGTAAGATCAAAAGAAGCCTGTTTTGGGGTTACATGAACCTCGATAATCGGGAATTAATTTACGTTATTCACATCTTTGTATCACTCTCCCCCTCCCCTAAAAATTAAGTGTCATTTTGGAAATACTTTCATATCCTTACATACCCGATTGTTTTTCTATCTTATTTTTTTTTTAAATTGTATTCTTAATTTTTGAAATAACTTATAACTAGAAACAGCCTACTACTAATGCGTCAGACAATATTCTGCAGTAGATAGATAGCTCACATCCTGACGCATGGCTTGAACAAATGTTAAAAAAATAACCTTTCACAAATAATGAATGCTTCCATATGTGGGCTAAACTATTATTAAAGCTGTAATAATTAAATTTAAATCCATTGGCTGAAGGAAATGAAAAGAAAACATATTACCACAGTCATCAAAACATACACAAAACACAGAACAAACATTTTTAATACCTGATTATTTCAGTCAGCTTTTATCTTTGAAATATAGCTATAAACGTTAGAAGAAACATCAAAGGTTCAAACATTTTTTCTTTATTAAAAAAATATCAACCAATTTATGAAGTTTCAACCTGTTTGACTATTTTTCAATACCAAGGGATCAAAATTCACTGCCAAGTATTTGTTTTAAACTTTAATGCCATGACGAACAGTTTTTTGATGTACTCGAATAAAATGGACATTACCATAAAAGATAAAATTTAAAAAAAATCGTGTGTATTCGAAATTCGTAAGTATTAGTCTTAAGAAGTAAACAAAGTTTATACAAACCTGTGGTTTATTTATGCAAATAACAGTAGGTTTCATTAAGACTTCAACTTATTATTACTAAATTTAGTGGTGGTGGCGGTATGCGAGTTTGATTGGCACTTGATCAATTTACTGAGTCTGTCAACTCTCACTGGTTTACATATTACCTATTTATGTCAAACCAACGTTTCTCTGTCCAGTCACCTAGGAGTGCACGTCAATTGTTGAACTTGGCCTTTCATTGTGGTTCATTAGCAAGGAGACAAAAACGTCTCTTCGAGTCTAGATTTGTTCGTACGGCGTTGAATTTTGTATAAAGGCGCAAGTTAACTTTAAAAGCTAAAGTTTTAAATTATATTGTAAGGGAGGGGTCGGGTGCACAGGGGGAAAGAAGCAGTCCCTAAAGTCTCCAGGGAAAACTATCGTAATATCGTTCTACATTTTTATTACACCATACTTTGCACAAAAGTTAAACCAGACATTAGCCAACTTTGCCACTGAAGATATATTAATTATGCCGTGAAAAAGGAGGAAGGAACCAAGTGGACGTCTCTTTAAAGTTAGTCCACAATTTTTCCCATTATTGCGCGCTTTTGTGGAAAGGGGGCTGGAAAACATCAGTAGGGGCTCATTTATGCTTGGCATTGTCTAGCAATATACAGGCAGATTTATATTATAGAAGGAAATATTTATAACACTTATACTCAGAATAAATATCTTTTCACAGCAAAAACATTTTTCTCTAATTTAATTAACATACATAAACTTAGAAATATATTATTTAATATGAAATCCTACGAATCATATTTCTTTGTTTTCCCCTTTATCTCGTTAATGTTCAAAAAATTTACTCTTAAAACAATAAAGTTAGTTGTTTAACCAAATAACACAATTTTTATGGTTTCCTTTACTTTACTTCCATCCCTTCACTTATTTTATTGTTTTTATAAGCGTTTTCGTGTCCCCTTTTCGTACGCCCATACAAAGCGGAGTCGGTAACAGATCGAGGCGCTCAAATGGCTGCAGGTTGAAAAATACCCGTAAAAAAGCAGGAAAAAGTACAAACAGGCAGATGGCCGGCGATGACCTCAGTTGGTTGTCAGCCCCTACAATTCCACTTCATATACATTTTATAAGTCTTATATATAACCTTATATTTTTTATATTTATATAAAGATAACCCTTTTTTAGTAAATAATGTAACTTTTGATGTTTTTGGTTGTAAGCTCGTATATTTATTTATTCTGTAAAAGTTAATCGTGATCAAAGATTTTTTTAAGCCATGAATCTTGTGGTTTAATTTACAATTCGATTGCTATAAATAAAGTCGTCATGTGGGATTATACCTCTTGCATTATTTAGGGATTTAAATAAACGTTTAATTTTTAATTAATATACGTACGCTTTATCAAAACTTTTTACCCATTAGCGAATTGTCAATTAATTGAATAGAGAATAACTGAAATATAAATTTAAAAAGTTCAAAGATGACGATGATTTTGGGGAAAAAGCGGCGCCCGCTATGAGGGAGGTCTAAAGAGCTCGAGCATAATAATAATTTACTCATCCCTTATGCCCGCCCGCTCCAGTCACTTTTTCTTGTACATCTGGCGCAAGTTAAACGCCCGGACTCAAGTTTTGTTTAAATGAACTCCAAAGTTAGAAGTTCACTGCAGAAAACGTCGAGGTTCCCATCCAGCAATAAGTTTCCACTCTATAGTCGTGAATCCCCCGAGAGACAGGCTTTAACGAAAAATGATAATGAACCTGCTCATAATTGCGAAGTTGAAATAGCACGATTATCATTTGTATTATAGATGTTTCTTCAGACACTTATTCCGTGGTAAAGATTTAGCATCTTCATTATTCAATTAATTAAAATTAAAACAACAACGGGAGATTTATTATTGCCAGTACAATCCAACGATTTAGCTTTAGACATCAAAACAAAAAATCTGCAGGAATACAACAATTACAATTAATCTAAGCGTAACCGATATTGTAATCTAAGCAATGCTGCTGTAATGGAGAACCGTTATGAGAAGCCAATACAAAGATTCCATTACAACGACAATTCAAATTAATTACTACTAATAGCTGTGTTACTGTTCGAACCCCCTGGCCCTGTTATTCAATCGCACAAATAAATATTTGCAACAGAATTTAACGGTAGTCGAACAATAACCAATCCGTTTCGCCCCTCTAATTTCCTTTATTTTGTATTTTTTTATTTACCCGTAATCTTTTATTAACACCTTACAATGCAAAAAATACTATATAATTTTACGTTTGCGCTACAATACAGGGGGTCCTTTTTAGATGGCCAGGCTGAATTTCTTTTGAACCAATGGTGCTATAAAAAAACGTATTTATAGCCTAGTTTCAAAATTTTCCGTTCTTTGAAGAAAAATTATACAAGGTATTTCAGGCCCAGTTCAACTTCGAAATTTCAAATAGGACTCTACATTCCTGACACTTTATTTTAAAGGATGTTTTGCGCTGAAAACAATAGTTCAATTAGATTTTAAATTGGCCAAAAAATGGAAAAGTTATGACAAAAAGTTTGAAAAAACGCCTAAAAAATTCCAATAATTTGCTTCTTCATTAGAGTAAACATTAATTGCCTTTGTTGTTTATATTCTGTCTTTGTCCAATTCGCACTACGAGAGGAAATCTTACTTCCTGTAGGTAAATAAATTTTACAATGGTGCCTATTCGTTGCGTTCAGTATTCTATTCAAAATGAACGGAAAGAGCACATTTTTTCGATCAACAGTGAGTTGGTATGTACGACTGCTTAATGATAATGCTGGTATTGCGCGTCGTGCAGTCCAGTTGTACTCTTAGAAATTTCCTCTTAGTAAACCACAAAACGTTTATTCCTGTTGTTCGCAATATGAGCGGATACGGATTAGTTGCTGTTCCATACCAAGAAACCGGCAGCGCGATTTCGACGATGAGCTGAATATTTTACTGTTGGTTCGCGAAAATCAAAATTCCTCTCTCCAAAATGTTGGAACGGTTTTAGGGTGTTCAAAAATTAAAATTACGTACTCTGGAATTAAAATTCTAAGCCGCATCGTTCTCATCTTGTCCAAGGACTTCGGGACTCTGATTCCGAAAGGCGTCTAACATCCCTTGCACAAATTCTGATTTGGAAGGCTGAAGAAAACGTTCTTCCATACATCCTATGGACTAATAAATCCATGTTCACCTCTAATGGCATACTAAAACGTAGGAATTTTCGAACGTGGGCAGAGGAAAATCCAGAATTTCGTACACTTGTCATTATCAGGTGGTGCACACTATCAACGTTTGGCGTGGTTTTCTACGAAATAAATTAATTGGGCCATATCTCTACGAAAAGTATTTACGTGGTGCTCAGTTCGTCAATTTTTTGAGAGAGATTTTACCAACACTATTAGATGATGTTCCTCTGCGACAATGACAAAGAATTATTCTCCAGCTTAATGGATGCCTCGCACACAATTCTTTGCACGTGTGGTTGTTCGAATCGTTACTTCCGGGATAGGTGGATAAGAACTCATGGCTCGAGCTGTTAGTCTCCTTGGCCAACCGATTTAACTCCACTTGACTATTTTCTGTGGGGGGGTTCATTTAAAAACAGTGTCTACGCCGATCATAACCCAGTAACCTCAGTTGAAAACTGCGGCAAAGAATAGAAAGTGCTTGCAATCCATCTTCCCTGCCTCTATGCATTGAGCACTAGTGAAGGGTGGTTTAAAAGAGCAAATCTTTGAATCTTTACGCAAGGCAGGCAGTTCGAACATGAAATGTAATTAATAAATAGCAAACCAAATTACTTATTTTTTCAATCTTTTTGCCATAGCTTTGCCTTTTTTTAACAAGTTAACATTCGATGGCATCATTGTTTTCTGCGTAAAAAAATATTTAAAATGATGTATCCGGATGTATAGGGTTGAATTTGAAATTTTGAAGTTGAACTGTGCCTGAGGCAACCTTTATAATTTTTCTCCAAGAAGGTAAAAATTTGAAACTATGCAAAAAGTATTTCGCGTTTTTGACAGCGTCATTGGTTCGAGAAAAATCCAGTCGGTCCTTTTAAAAAGGACACCCTTAATATTTATTTTTGTTTTAAAACAATTAGGAAAGATAATATATTTGGTTAACGAAAGAATTGTTCACACCATTGTAGAAAGTGTCGTAGTAAAGTTCTGCGATGATCCGTCTGAGATCTACTTAAACCATTGATGTTCACAATAATCAAAGTAAAGATTATTTGGAGATTGTGAGATGCGGGCGATCTGGTACGGCGTAGGTTTAGAAAATCTTTGTTTTCGTGCCAACGTTTTGATCTTTATTGAGGTCATCTTCAGGGCTCAAAGTGTCTGTTTTCTGTATAGATGTGTAATTACTGTGTGTCGTGTTAAGAGTATTCTTGGATATTAAATGTGGCTTGGCATGTTGTGCTAGAGGTCAACGTCCTGATTGGTTATAATTATTGTATTACGTTGCATGTCAACATTATAAATATCGTGGTACCAAGATTGTAACCTTGTGGGAACGCCGGCCCTGACCAATCTGTCTATTCGTTTCCACACAAGCAGTGGACAGGTAGAGAGATTTTTAGGATAAGTTAATAAGGCGGTAGGAAGAGCCTGAAGTTTGAAAGAGAATTGCTGACCCTATCGCAAGTCACCACATCTACGAAAACACCACGCTCATGTTCTTTAAGGCAAAAGAATTTGTATCAACAGCTCTTAAACCTTGATAAAGGAAATTAACGAGAACGGAAAAAGAATGATTGAAGAGGATATTATGTCATAGCTAAGGACGTCTTTCGAGGATTTTGGACATTACAGGAAAAAAGCAGGGTAGGACGATATTAGTAAGGTGATGATTAGGAAAAGAGTGACAACAGAATTCTTTCATGAGGGAGTATTAATAACGGTACGCTTATTATGGCTGCAATCTACAATAGCTATCAGTTGTTTCCCTTTATATGAAATGTCATTTTATGTAAGAGATTTCCTTAATATTATAATTTAATTTACATAAGCTCGTTAAGATGGATAATATTATTTGATAGGATAACGAACAAAATGTCGGTTTATTCACTCTTCATTTCCAGTTCAGGAAGACAAATATATGTTTTATTAAGAAAACTGCTACATAAGCACAAGTTTTCCATATATGTACAATATAATTAAAATTGATATTAATTGATAGCACTAATTTTCCAATTCAAATCATCTGAAATATACACCCTAGAACAGCCATTAATTCTATATAATTTCAGTAAAATTACTATATTACAGTTATGCAATTTTATGGTTGATGAACGTCATAAATTTTAGATTTGCTGGGAGGATTAAATTACAATTTCATTAGGAAGGAATCCTTTATGGAGGAAATAAATTTAATGAGATAATATATCTAACGAGAATGCACTAATACATGACAAATTTGGTCGAATTGCACCTGTTAGCCCACCGGTGGCACATCCTTTCTTCTTGAAAATGATAGATTCATGAAAACAAGTTTCAAATTTTAGCTTAGCTAAAACACTGCTAAACCTACCTCCATTGGAAATAATTATACAAGAAGAAGCGAGGAAAAGCTCATTTCACAGCTCAATACATGACTAATCTAACTCATTAGGGAAGTACTCATCGGTCTTTCAGGTTGAAATACATGCCATCAACGCTTGTGCTTTAGAAAATCTGAAAAGAGGTTACACTGGTAAAAAACCTTCATAAGATCGGATAGCCATGTAAAAAAATCAAAGCAAAACTAGTCAGTAAATGATTAGTCTGTTAACCTAGGATAACACAACAACTAATAATATCTTGCGTATCAGGACCCAAGGGTAATTTGAGAAACGAAAAAAGGAGGAGTGATTAAATTCTAGGCACAGTAAGCTTATGATAAAACAACCCTCACCAAGACTGACAAACTGCTAGTTAGAGAGGGCTAAACTCGGAGAAGTGATAGGACTATTTGCCGGTCACTGGCGCCTGAGAAAACATCTACACAACATGGGCATATTCAATGATGACCCCATTTGTAGATCATGCAATGAGGAGAACGAAACAGCCATCCATATCATCTTCGAATACAACAGCTCAATAGAGACAACCTCGGATGCAAAGAAATCCCAGGGATAGAAATGTTAGCAACGACATTAAATGGACTAGTTCTTCTTAGGAGAAGGATTGAGTAGATTACACTTAACTAAGGAAGAAGAAAAGTACAATAAGCCAGAAGGTTGCAGTGCTTTGGGAACAAATACCGCACCTCCTTGTCTTTTTTCATCATCGTTTGACCTAGCTAAAGTTTATATGAAATATCGATAAACAGAATAACAGACCAAAGGGTAATTCAATTTTGATGATTTTAAATTATTATTACCTAGTCTAGATTAATGAATAGACATACTTGACAGTTTATGCATAAGAATTGCTGTATCACTTATCAGTCAGTTGATGTGCGACTATCAAAACGAGAGTGAGCGAACGCGTAATTACGTATATTTTGCAGAGTAATTTGTATATTTATAAATCAATAAAGAAACAGTGATCCAGTATTGCTTGTACGAACAATTAGCTTGGTTTTACAATGAATAAGTTTCATTATATGGAATTCAAACGAAAAGTTTTAATAATGAAGACATTTCTTCATAATGGGTGATGGAACGACACATATGTACGACTAATTAAGCCTGATTGCCAACTGGAACAAATCCCTGTTTTATATTACTATTCCTTTCCCAGCAATCCGACGAATTCTCAGTTGCAGAGAAGTGGGAGCCGAGATGCTTATGGATGAATTAACTGCCCCATCCAGGGTGCCACTGGGGAGTGCGGACGTGAAGAGACGTGTGCTCGAAACTTTGACTTTCAAATTGCGGTCACCCTCGGATTCCCGGACCCGAGATCTTTCTCCCTGTTATTTATGAGCTTCGCCCACCTGTCCTTAATTCAATTACAAGCTCCCCTTCAGTGGCCTCTACACCGCCAGCAACTGCCCCCTTTTCCAACCAACCAATAGCCTCCACAAGATTGTGCCCGCCTAACAAATAAAACCCACTCATGCACATCTAATGCACTTTTTACAGCCCCTGGACCGTAAAAATAATATCACGTAGCCTATCGATAATACCTTCTCATATGCGGACTTTTTTTATTTTATTTTATTTCCTTTCCTCTTATTTCCGTTCTCAATAGTACTACTGCATTTCTTCTTCGGTAATTGGGCAATTTATTCTCGCTTAAACAATCCGATCATGATAAACTCGAAAATTTAGGATATTTATTATGTACAACAAAAGGGTGCTAGAATGAAAAAATCAATCATTTGTCTGAAAATGACAGCGTGATAAACCTATTGCTAAAATAAATTAAAAATTCAACTCATAAATTGCGTCCGTCTGAAAAATGAGAAATAACGTTTTACACTATAGTATTAACTTATCTTTTCTATCTCTCTCTCTCTCTCTCTCTCTCTCTCTCTCTCTCTCTCTCTCTCTCTCTCTCTCTCTCCTCTCTAAATTTTGTCTGATTATTGTGCCTCTGGATGGCAATCTGGGTCAATTTTTATGGCGAGTTTCCCAAAATTAAACCCTTTTAACGATGCAATACATCTTCGCCTTCCACTGAATAAATTAACCGGATTATGAACGAAATGCAATCGTGCATCTCGTTTTACGACGACGAATAACGATTTATTTCGTTCGTCCATTTTGCAATTTATAAAAGCAAATAAGTGTCAACGGCGCTTGGGGTTTGTAGTTGATGAAAAGGTTGATCAATGTTAACAATGATAAATAAATAGGGTTTTATTTGATTAAGACTTTAATTATGTTTTCATGCACATGGGCGTTTGGAACAACGTAGTACAAGAGACAACGTCAAAATTTGTGTAATGTTTCCAACAAATTGCTTGATTAGCTGTTGACGCTGAGTGCAGATTTATTAATACTAACCCGAGAAAATTAATGTCCCCTCTATATTTCCACCATCTAGAACCCTATTAACATTTGTATTGAAATAGCCGTACAAATTTGTTCAGAAAAATCTATGTATATGATATTACAAATTGGCCAACATGCTTTCATATCATTTGGTTTTATTCAATTCGTACACACGCGCATAGAAACACAGACAAACTTCATAAACGAATCTCATAGAGCCTCTAGAGCCTCTGTCCGAAAATAAACAGTTTGCAATTTCATAATTAACTAAAGGCAGAGGCAGGCCTAATGAAGGAAAATGGTGAAAGGGTTTCTGAGGAATATAGAATTAAGGGAGCGGTTGATGGTTAGTATGAGGCCATTATGCCAATTACCTTAGCCAGCCAGATCGGCTGACCACCACTTCATTGAGTCTTGTGTTATCAGGAGCAAAGAAAATTGTTAAAACCTTACTCTTTATAGACAGAGTACTAGATATATAAGAGATAAATATTTTTTAACTATGTCGAATTGATTATTGATTGGTTACTGTTATTTGTTTAAATTAACTAAAAATAGAAAATTTCACACCACCATCGACGGTAGATTGTTATTAAGGTTAATTACTAATATTTCATTTGTAATTTACTACTAATAAATTATTTTTATCTTGAATAGCCGACTTGGATAAAAATATTTTTGTGGTCTGCAAAGAAAAATATCCGATCTGTAGACTAACAGACGGTGCGACCGATATGTTTTTTATACGAAAATTTGAATACCAGCTCATTTAAAAAAAAGTTTAGTAAATGTTCCATTTATGAAGATAAAAGAGAATTGACGGTAATTATCGTTTTAATGAGTCGGCTAATTAGATTATATTCTTAATTTTAACGGCACAACTGAAAATTTGGCAAATTACAAAAACACAACGTATATTAATTTTTTAAAAGTCAATTTCAGTTTTTCCCGCTTGCTAGTTTCCCTAACCATCCCTTACTTTTTCTTTTTCTTTATTTATTTCATAGAAGTTTTCTTCTTTATTATATTTTTGAAAATTTTACTCAAGGCTGATTATATTGTGGTTGTCTACTAGGGTCATTATTCCCTGAGAGGAAAAATAGTGTGGCGCCCGAATTATACATTCACTTGTACAGCCGCACGAACTTCTCCACCGTGCTACCGGCACCCACAAGTCGGGCTGGTTGCGAAACCCGTGACACATAATTGCCTAGCAGTACGTTAAATAATTAATATAAGCCTTTTTTTAGAATCTGGTATAATAAGTAGATTGGCACAAACTAAATCAGCCCTAGTGGGGTAACTATTTACAAATGGGCTTGCAAAAATAGGGCGCCGTTGAAAACAAAAAATGCCACACGAGGTACTACGCTTCAACTCTCAAAAGGGCCGCTGCCGCCTTGCTGTCAATCCACGTACCCTGGCGATTGTGGAGAACCGCTCCAGTTTCAAAGGATATACCAGTACCAGAAATACCGATGTGAAACTTAAATCACTGGGAGGAACTCCTTTTGGGGAAACGTTTCGAAATCTGACTATAAACAACATGGCGGACGACCATTTAATTAACTTCCTCCCAAAAACAAAAGGAAATACAGTGTGTTTTCATCAACAGATATGCGTTGGTGAACAGCATAAATTAAACATATTGACAATAGGAATTAACAAGCCAAAACGACATAAGTCATTACTAGTTCTTAATGCAAACTTTGGAATAAAATCTGCGGTTGCATTCAATTATACGTACACGTACGTATACGTACGTTAAGTACAAAATCACGTTTAAAGGTTTCCTTTTTGTATAGATTATAAGTAGGTATTTAATTATTATTGTGCACTTTTCTGTTAGGTTTAGTTATCCAAATGACCAATTACATTTCCCAGGTAATTTCCTTATTTAATTTATACATAATTTATAAAGCCTTTTTCCCTAAAATTAGTTTTCATAACTTAAAATTAACCTTTTATAATTTCAATTAACTCTTTTTAACTTCAAATTGACTTTTTTAAATTTCAAATTAACTGTTTTTAACTTTCAATTAACTTTTTTAAGTTTCAAATTAGCCTTTCTTAACTTCAATTTTTTTTTAAATATCCAATTAACCCTGTTTTTAAAGCCTCAAAAAACCTAGGAGATGGAAGGAACTATAAGCATGTAAAATTAAATTCCAGTATATTAGCGATTTTTGTTGATACAAAATAATTGTGCCCTCAGAAAACCATATGAAAAGTAATACAATTAAAATAAAAAAAATATATGAAATTAAATATAAAAACAAATGATTATTCTAATACTTTGAGATTTTTAAAAATAAAAATAATTGGTTCATGAAATAATTATTTTATACTAAAAAACTGATACTAGAAATAGAATAATTCGTTTTTACACTTAATTGTGTATATTATAGCTTTTACTGTTATTTTATATTAGAATCCATTTTAATTTTTTTAATTCTCAAATTAATAGGACAATGCTTATTATTTTCTTTAATTTTATGCAATTGGAATTTTAATTGTGATTAATTTTCATACTGTCCTCTAAAAGTCCAATTATTTTATGTTCAAACATAATTCACAAATATTAGTGAAGAATAATGGTTTAATAACGAATTTTTCTTTACATATTTATATCTCATAACATCTCCGAAGGTTTTTATTACTTTAAAAAAATAAGGTAAATGGTTAAGTTGAAGTAAAGAAAGTTTAATTTGAAATTAAAAGGGGTTACTTTGAAATAAAAAAGTTCCTTTGAATTAAAACGAGTTAAATTTAAATTATAAAAGGTTAATTTTAACTTAAAAACGTTTATTTCAGGGAAAAAAGCTTTATAAATTATGTAAACATTAAATAAGAATATTACCTGAGAAATGTAATGGCACAATTTGAAGTTAATAATTGTTAATTGACGGAAAAGCTAAAATTGTAGATACATACGTAAAAAGTACAATTTGAGTGTTCGTTTTTTCATAAGGATAAATGTACAATTTTCAGTAAGTAAATATTGTGTTAATTGCCAAAAATTCACCATTGAATCTAATCAGTAAAAAATCCTATTTAGTAAGACATTTAATTTGATGAAATTGAGCACAAGAAACTACAAAACTATGAGTTTTTAATTTTATTATTAAATACAGTCATTTTAATTAGTAACATATTAAAGTGTGATTTAAATTAACAGCAGGGTACGAGTGATCCTGAGGAGCGAATAGTTGTTTTGTTGTTTATTGCACTCACATTTCATCAAATTCAATGTACAACAAAACTACTTACTACGATTACAAAAATTGAATTTCTACCATTCGTCCAAACTTCAAAATAGCAATCATAAGTCGTGTTTTTTGAGAAATCCAGTTTTACCCAGAGGGTGCAGATTATTTGTGGAAAGCGAGTGGCTGATAGAATTTCCCATAAATATGCTTTTCCGATTCTCCCAAAATTTGCACAGCTTCCTGAGCTTGGTTTTGTTAATTTTCAATGTACTTAACTCGATTTTCACTGTTTTTCACTCAACCCACTTTCACTGGGACCACAGACCCGGTACCAAATGTACGTACTGGTTGAACCATAACATAATAAACATTACACCTGGTCTGGTTACAAATTTACAAACATTTCAAATGAACGAACATTGCAGGTTGGTGTTAGGGTTAAAACGTAAACATTGTTAAACGATTCTATTTTCCAGATCTCGGTTAGAAGTTTAATAGGTTTATGTGTATAGACTACATATCCTGTTGATTATTTAATACGAGCAAAGCAATTTAACTGAAGGTAAAGATAATTCTAGGAATGCAAAAATGTCCAAATCCTCGATTATTCCATCGATTAATTTTAAATATTAGGTGGTCAAATTATCAACACAAACAATAATTACAAAGAATTGTTTTCCAGTGGACGAAACAGGCCAGATACGATCAGATTAAATATAATAGTTTTTTTTTTTTTTTTCAATTTACAGTATATTATTAATTCGTTTGCAAGTGGTTAAATTAAAATAAACAAGAGTGGCGAAATTACCCATGGGCAGTACTCTTATGCGTCCTAAGTGTTCTTCACGTAATTGAAGTTAGTTTCCTTATCAATGGAAATAATATCCCGCGGCCATCGTCTTTTAGTCTGAGAGAAGGGTTGGAGGGAATTTGTCGGGATGAGAGTTTTTTTATTTGAGGTTTTATGGTGGTTGGGAGGTTTGTATGGATTCGGCGATAAAGGGAGAGGATTACATTTTTGAAAATGGAATATTTAAGTCTCTATGTGTAGTTTCACTGAACTCATAAAATGCAGCGTCAAGGATTTTTCCGAGGATGATAAAATTGGCTCTTTGAATGCGGAGCCAATTCGAATGTTTGGCTGAACCACACACTTCAAATCCATAAGTCCATTTGGCTTCACGTTGGTGTTATAAAACAGGCTTTTGTTTAAGAGAGGTAAGAGCGAGTTTATCAAGGATGAACTCTATAACGTTTAATAATTTCTTGTCGTTTAGAACGTGTATGAGGATTCCACTCCACGTCAGATGTTTGTCAATATAAAGTTCTCGGTACCCCAACTCGTCAGCAGCTAGGAGGGGTATTTGATTGAATTGGACCGGAGGAGAGATCTTTTTGCGAAGAGTGAAGGTTATGTGAGCGGACTTTTCTGTGTTAAATTTTATTCATTTTTTTCTCAAGTGGTGTAGTAGTATTCGAATGCTAGAAACCCTGAGGTACATCGGCAATGATAGGGTAGTTTAGGGTTGACGTCGACCTTTCAACGACTCAAAGGTACCGGTCAGTGAGGTAGCTTCATAGATAAGGTGGAGGGAAAATATCCATGAGCAAAAATAGCATGATGCCAAACTTAAATAATAACTACTGCCAGAAATGAAAAAATTAAAAATCCAATGTTGAGGGCTTAGTTCGTTCGACCCAGAACAGGCCTAAACATCAATTCATACAAGGGTGAACGAAAATCTTCACCATGACAAAATAAAATATAAAATGAAGTAATGCCAAGAAAACACGGGACGCATAGTATTGCAGCAGAAAAAACTTCAAGTCAAATGTAATATTTAAATAAACAAAATAATTTCTCGACAAGGGAACAAATATTACCCATTTGGCATAAAGAATTATTTATATATTTGGTGAATTTTGCATCGTAAACTATTTCGTCGCGGTTAACAAGGATTGGAGTCGACATTTGAATTTTTTTCCACGAAATTTTCCACATTAAAACTTACTTAATCACATTGTAGGTTGCATCAACACATGTTACAAATCAAACATAAAAAAGACGGCGTATTTTTAACGGTACCAATCACTTAAACTTAGTAATAGATATTAGATATGATCTCACTAGTTCAATTTTATATTATAATAATATGATAACAGTGTATTGAGAGATAAAGTGAAAAGGATAATATCAACGTGTCTTCAGAATTTACTGAATTTAAATATTTCGAGGACGTTTTTGGCTGTGAGCTTTGGCCTGAGTCGTATCCCGGCATCCCAGAGGACAAATAGGCGAAAATAAAAATTACGGAATAAAAATGTCGCCGATGTTTAATCCACGTGATATTGTTCCGAATACAAATTAACCCCATGGAGCCACCCAGGGCTGAGCCATGCCGGACCGTCCGAGGTCCTTTATTGGAGTTGTGGACGTGGAGGGTCCGTTCATGAATAAACGCTGACCACATAAAAGTGGCACAGCCCTGCATTTAGCAATTACTAATTCACGTGCATATCCTAAGTGTGAGCTTGAGTGGGCCCATTTAATTTTTAAAACTCTCTAGCATAACTTAACGTTCAAAGTTTGCTGGGGAATCATAACGAAACATTAGAATTTAAATCTGAATTATCGAAGGTAATTTAAATATAATGTATATATTTTCCAACAAACGATTGTCATATTCTTTTTTTACAGTTTCATATTCGATTGATAAACCCATTTTCATAATTTAATATATTCCGACGTTTAAAATGAAATAATCTAAAAATAACGTTTTTTTATTTAAATAACAACGACGAGTTTCATTATGCAAACAAAGCATATATAAAATAAAAATTAAAAAGAAAATCCTATCGGGGCAAAGTTCGCCAAATGGAAAGTGACTTACACCGAATAAATTGAGAAGAAATCTCTTCTAAAACAGTTCAAGTACACCGTATTTATGTATCCAACCTTTCCAAGAAAACCATTCCAGTAAGATAGACCAGAAGCCCCTATTACCAAAGTTTCTAACATTGGCCATCCGAAAGGAAACTGCCGTTAACAGTACCCAAATCGTGGCCGTATTCTCGAAGGGATGCTAGTGGAAAAGTATTACGAAATAAATTGTCGAATATGTTTGCCCTTTCATTTTTTTATTAGATAGTCGAACAATCTGTCTGTATGCTGATTTCGTATATACAAACGATGTACATACTTTAAATATGGATTGGCTCATAAAAAAAATAATACATTCAAGAAAAGTTTCAAAATTTCAAAGAGGAACATTTGTTATAGATAGTTCGTAAAAATCAATAGGTCATAAAGTTAGCTAAAGTGTTAGTTCATTTTTAAATAATTTATTGTAGTTGAAACAGTTTTATTAAGATGTGATCATTTAGATTTGAGCGTAATATGGCTACTACTTATTAATGCCACTACTGGTGGAAATTTTGCAATGTTCTAAAGTAGATCTTATGCTAATAAAAAAATCTGTTTTTTCAAGTTGAGAAGTTTTTGAGAAAACCATTAGTTACACTAGTGAATTCTAAGCTTATTATAAAAATAGTTCTAGGGTCTGCAAACTAAAACTACAATGGTCACCGCAAGCCCTTTTATTCCTTGCCGTTATTTTCTTTTCCTTCTGGCAATTTTTTTATTTCAACTAAAAACCTTAATTAATTGTAATATATTAATTGGTCACGCGGACCACGAAATTAGTGAATTTAATGATTTAAAATGAAGTATACTTCACTAAAGCTCTCCTTGGTCATTTCATTTGTCATCGAGAATCCAATCCGATTACACGACATTTGAAAAATGGCAAAAAGGAGGGAAAATTCAAAATGTGCGGTTGAGATGGGAAGTTGGTGTCCGAGTGAATCGAGGTCACGATAGCTCAAGTGGTAGAGCAGCGGCGTATCTAGCCGAAGATCGTGGGTTCGAATCCCGCTCGTGCCACTGACCTTTTTATCTCAACTAAAAACCTTAATTAATAGTAGTTAGCATTCTTACTGTTCCAGAGTAAATGTCCAGGTCGGTGTAAATGGAGAAAGAGATAATCCATTCACGCTTATTTTTCTACATTGGTCATCTGCAGCCCTCTCTTTTTGCTTTCATTACCCGTTTACCCGTAGGTTTCAGAAAAACATTTTCTTTATCGTGCCAACGTTTCGATCTGTATTGAGATCATCTTCAGGGCTCAAAGCGTTTGCCTTCTGTGTAATTGTGCCATTCTTGCGTGTCGTATCGAAAGTGCCCACTCTCACACCAGTGCACACCAGACCGCATCTCACGATTTCTAAATAAATATCGATTAACGGTCACTAAACACCACACATAATGAATTATTTTCACTTTTCCGACATCACACCGGAGTAATTGACATTCCTCAGGGCGGTGAACCATCCATTCACCCAAATAAAATAGTTTCATTATACAGGCAACACATTTTCTCCTCCTGATTACTCGGAGCGAGTTTAAAGCTCCGCACTCGCGCTTATAAATTGTTTTCCCACTCCAGATATCATATTCAAACCCAAGGGCAATTTAGATGTTTATTAGGGCGGTTTTAAACGCTCCATTCACGGGAATAAATTATTTAACTCTCCAGACGATTCTGTTGTAATAACTAATTATATTAAAAGTCAATCAATTCTCACTATCAATTATTACTTGTACATTACCCAAAATGTCCTCCAAGAAACAGATGACGAGACAAAACCTACTATAAAAAGTCAATAATAAAATTGTGTTGCGATCACGGTTTAACATTATGATTTTTGCATCTACGTGACCACATCATTGTGACCAAAATCAAAAACAGGAAGGACTGTATTAAACCTCTTGAGAGTATTCCTTCACTTCAAAGAGCTTGTCTTTTTCCCTCACCGTGTCTTGTTTCTTTTCAACATTCTTGCACATTATTTTGCCACCGCGAGTCGGATATCGTTGCTCGGCAATCCGTTGGATGAAGACTAAAGACTTTTTACAACCTTAAATTATACTATGTGTTATATTTTTAAAAATAAATATATTCTACTATTCTAATCAAGTTATGATTTGAGTGGAGAAGAAATTCAAAGATCTAAACCAGTTGGTAAATAAATATTAGAACAAACTCTCTTCAGATATTAATAAAACCGAAGTCGTATCACTTAAGATCTTAGAAATCTCGATAATAGATAGATTTTCTCAAGAATTTCACCAATCCCTTCAACAGGTTCAGTGGGGGGGGGGGAAATTATATATTTTTTTATAATGTTTTTGATGGCGACGTATCTGAAAGTTGAACAAAGCTAGAAGATACATTCTAATAATCATAGTTATTAAACTAAACTAGTTTTTAATGTAATGTAAAGAAGGGTGAGATAAAAATTAGTGTCACGAGGGTGACTCGAACCCACGACATCCGGATAAGGGTGGGTTCGAATCCTAGTCGAGAATCTTTACATTACAGTCTAGGAAATTTTCAAAACTCGCTGGAAATACACGCTCGAAATACATTCTATTAATTTCTGTCTTACGTTTTTGGTATGTTCTCTCACTCTCTCCCTACCTTTGCCTCTAATATATAAAGATTATCCAGCTAAAATTGTAAAATTAATAGTGAACTGGCTTAGGTTATTTTGTTACAGCATATACAGCACTTGTAATTTGTAAACAAATTATTGTAAGTTAATTCATTATTATTGTTAAAAGTTTGGCTGGATAATAATCCATAAAATATAGAAACCTGAGATATTTGAAATTTCAAGGTCAGCACCAAACAACATCAGCAAAAATTATTATTTACGTCTTTTGTTAGATAATAATTTAATATATTTAGGATTTTTTAGAAGAATAAACAGAGGATGTTTAATAGTATTTCGGGTTTTAATTAGATAACATACACTTTGAACGATAAAGATATTTTTCAACGATGCTTTTTCATCGATACATCATTCTGAGCAAATATTGGTACTTTTTTTCTCCAAGCTCGTTTCGTTTTTGTGGTGTTTGCTTTATCAAATCACGAAATGCTTTATCCATTTAAAGTTTATAAATTTTATTATAATTATAAATTTAGTAAGAAGAATCAGTGGGCCAAACATAAGTTCGGAAGTAAATTTCGTTGTTAATCTTCGACTTTTACAAGTTTTCGTTGTACACAGCAATAAATAATAAGAGGTGGGAAAATAAATATATAAAATTTCAATTGGAATTTTTGAATAGTGGTAGAATAAATTGCAAAAACTGATAAATATAGAAAAATAAATTGTATAAATAGTTATAAAATATTAGTTTTTTGTTACTTACAGATACAAAGTCAAATCGTGAACACATTGCACATTCCCCGATATGTATACAGACAAACTATATACATATATAATAAATAAATAAATAAATAAAAACCTCTTCTTAACAACCTCTTACATATATAGGCATTTTTTAAAACCAGTAACAATTACTTAATAAATAATATTCTTTTCGTACATAAATATCACAGGCGTTTGACTAGAAAATTGTGTTTATCACGTTATCAGGTGGGAGGTTCCCCACACTATCACCTAATGATAACAATCATTTCCCACAATTTTTAAAAACAAGATCTTAATATCTAATACATTGGTAATTCTATGTNGTGATATTTATGTACCAAAAGAATATTATTTATTAAGTAATTGTTACTGGTTTTAAAAAATGCCTATATATGTAAGAGGTTGTTAAGAAGAGGTTTTTATTTATTTATTATATATGTATATAGTTTGTTTGTATACATATCGTGGAATGTGCAATGTGTTTACGATTTGACTTTGTATCTGTAAGTAACAAAAACTGATATTTTTAACTATTTATACAATTTATAACTGTCTAAATGATTATGTCCCTATGTCTCTGTAGATCCCCTGAAGAAGGCAATAAAACTTGTCGAAAGCTTGGGCGTTGATATAATAACATTGTATGTTTGAAGACCACAATCCGAATCCCAATCAACATCGTATGAAGCCTGGTTGATCGCACAACAAACAATAGAAAAATAACTTAATTTATTTTGTTTTGGGAGATAGCTTTTTAAAATTGTAATTTGTATCAATACTCATGACAAAAATATATGTTTTACTTTTTTCTGCCGATGACAGAAAAACACTTGTCGAGCCGGTGCGGACAAATGACTCTTCCAAAATGAGAATCCTCACATCAAATCGTTTTTCCTCTCTAACAAGCACGGGAAGATGATTATTCTAATCCGGGTTTCTTGGCCTTCTTCTCCCTGTTATTGACTTCTTCAAAAAGGGTCTCATTCAATCTTGGAAGGGGCGGACAAAAGGGGAAACGTCTCTTTGCGTCTCGCATCTCTTTTCGCAGAGTCCGATAGTGGCGTGTTTCCACCAATTCAAGTCTGCGTGCGTTGAGCGAAAAAAATCATGTACTACGTGAGAAAAATTCCCTCTATAATGGTTTGTGTGGCGTGTTGTGTTACGAGGCACGCTAGCGGTGAATCATTAACCCAAGAGCCATTATACCATTCTTCTGTAGTTGGCTGTAATCTCTAAACCAGCATCTTTCCTTTTCCAATCCGGTCCTATATTGGTAATTAATACTAGACATCGCGACGGAGCTAAACTGTTCCTTTCCAAACATAAATCTTCTGTACACGTATTATTTAAGCCCGACGCGAGGGTACAACTGTTTATTACGTGTACGACAGGAAATGTTACTTATTCTAATTACCTTATTTAGAATAACAAGTTTCATCAATTTAGAAAATGCTTCAGCAAAATAACAATTTATATAATAGCTACGGCATTTCTATATATGTGGATACCTGGAACTTTTAAAAAAATTTTTGGAAAATTTGAAGCATTTTTCCTCTACTGTTTCAATCAACCTGGTAATATATATAAAATAAATAGTTTATATTGTCCATCAAAAAAATCTCATGAAGTACATTTAACGGTGGAACGCTATAGCTGGAGATCTGTAATTAAATCTAGTTTCTTAGAGGTGGATATTACTCCGAATGTAGAGTACCACGGCCCCGTGAATAATCTTCCTCACAAAACTCTAATCTTGTGAGAGTAAACGCGATATCCGTTATGATTTTACGATAAAACTTATGCATTTTCTTGAATACAGATTAAAAAAATTCATGTTTATTTATGAACAAATATGGCGTATTTTTGCACTATATAACGCTTTTCTAAACCTCTGAACCGATTTTCAATTGATTTTTACCAGTTCTCATAAAAACCGATGAACTTGATGATCATCTATCTCACTCTCACTCACTCTCTCTCTCACTCTCCCTCTTTCTCTCTCTATCTCTCTCTGTCCATGTAATTATAAAAAATACATATAAAAAAATCATCAACAAATTAATCCAGTATTGTTGTAATCGGAGCTGAGCAGAATTGATGTTAACGTGAGAAGTTATTGAATAAAATAGCATTATCAAAACACATTGTCATGCCTGTCGGTTTGTTAGATTTAACAACATGTAATAACATCAATGTATTAACAAATAAGCAGAATTATCAAAGGCGTTAACGAGTTAACAATGATCAATCACTGTTGTAAGCGGAAGCTGTCAATGTTTGATGACGCTGACATTAATATACCTTTATTAATATAATTTTATTTATATGATTTTATTAATATAATTTGCGTGGTTATACCGAATGAGTTTGGAAATTAATGAAATTGAGATTTGTCAAATCTGGATGATTTTCGAAATGGTTTAAACAACATAAACTTGCCAAAATCTAATGAACTAAAACCACATTTATAAACTTGTTATATATTTTTGTAGTTACGGTTATAGATTATTTATTATAATTGATTTAATACAATAAAAATACGTTCGGTAAAACAATAAGAAGACAAATCAGACATGGAAGAACTTTCTAAAGACTCCATACCCTCACCTTGATTTTAGTTGGTTTAAAATACATAGGAGTTCAATTTTTCATCTCTGTGTATACAGGGTGCCCCGTGAGCAGATACCAATACTTTGGAAGGTTATTATAAATATTTATTTATAAACAAAGGTGACGAAGTTTTGAGCTATGTAACACTTTTCTGAACCTCTGAACCGATTTTAAAATGGTTTTTGCCAGGTTTCATAAAAACAAATTAACTTGATGATCATCTATCTCATTCTATCTCACTCTCTCTCCTCTCTCACTCTCTCTCTTTCTCTCACTCACTCACTCACTCTGTCACTCATACACTCTCACTCGCACCCAATCACTCTCTAGCTGTCACACGTTTATTTTATAAATATAGAAGAAAATACACAAGGCACTGACAAGAAATAAAATTATATTGTTTTATTGATGATTCAATTGTATTAAAAATTAATATTATTCAAAATAATTAATAATTACGTAATTTATTTGAATACAACCTTCAATTCCAGCCCGTTTAAGCCTCTGCCAAAATCATTTTATTGAGAAATTACACTTTGTTGTATATTTGTCAATAATATTGAATATAAACTTACAAACTGAAGTATGTCTTCTATTTGGTTTTTGTTACACGAAGTAAAAGCTGCAGAAGAAATAAATTGAAGGGAAAAAATGAAAACATCATTTCAATTCAAATCTAAATACAAGAGTGTTACATACTTTCAACAAAGGGGAAGAGTTAGATTGGTTTGAGAAATTTAAAATTAAAAAATGTAAAATTGAACATGGTGATAAATGCATTAATAATATAACAGATTTTGATCTACCTCCCATTTTAAATATGTACATAAATAATATCAAACATCCAAATAATTAAACTAATTATTTTAATTGTTATTATTTTTATAGTAATTTAATAATATTAAGTATTTACTAGTATAATATTTATTTGTGTTATAATTTCCGCGTTTCGCACGTTCAAATTGAGCGCCATTAAAAAGATCAGCTGCTAATTGGAACATCGCGTTGGTGGAGGTATCAGCGGGTTCACTTTGGCAATTCATGTCGAGAGACGTGGTTGTGGAAGTCCTTCAATCTGATGATGAGCTAAAAGGCTCGAAATCCGGATCGTTCCAAAACAACTTATTGTGCGTAGGAACTATCTTTTTAAAAAGGATTTAAAAAAGTTATTTTTCTGTCATTATACACAGACAGGTCATAGGATTCCGTCCTAACCATTCTCATATAATGGCAAATGCGGAATGTCTTAAAAATTTGTAGTAATGACAAAGTAATCAGTTAAACCACAGACCTAAATTTCCTTTTCCCTTTAAAAATCGTATGAGTCGAAAAGTTTTGGGGTTCGACCATTACCGTCATTCTGAAGCAACATTAACGAAATTTAGCAATTAAACTTTCCAGGATTTAGTTTATTATTAGACGTGCTTTGTTGAATCCCCGTTCATCAGCAAACACTGTGCGGTCTCATTAGTGGGGGCAGCCCTCCAGAAATTTCCATAACAACATCACTGGGGCCGTTTACCGATTGATTTATAGGAATAAAAAGAGGCGGATGAAGCAGTCCGAACAGGCCGAGGAGGGTGGTGAAGGGATGAAAATATTGAACGGAAATTAAGACTCGTTTCTATCTTTTAGCATTGCGTAATTTTCATTATCTTTGGCACTGTAGTAAGTTTATTTAAAAAAATGAAAAAGAAAAAACTCTTTTCAAAATTTCTCTTTTATATAAACACTTTGCTAAAAGTCCCTCTTACATAATAATTCGCCTTAAATGATATAAACACCCAGTTTTTTAACAGTCTTGGTTAATAAATGATGAGTAAAGGCCGTTATGACTCTTTATTGCAACCCTGCCTTAAATAGGCTGTCATGTAATGCGACCACACCCATTATTTTCATCGCTTCCCCTTTCTCCTCTTAAACTCTCAAAAACGAGATTTTAAATTATCCTTTGAGTTAGAAAACGCTGGAGCATAGTTTGAAACGGTTCTGGATTTTAACGGAGTATGATGTTAATATATAACCCGGTGATTATTATATAATATGTGACCAGACTTCTATGTTTGTACCAGGTGTTGTGTTTACGTAGTATGTGTTGGAATGAATGTAATTTATTAGCGTGTAAGAAAGGGGTTGTTTAATCTCGCCCGGGAAATATCGAGCACTCTATCTACTTTGATTGCATGACTAGAAATAGCACAAAAAATCCTATAGGATTCATTTTTTTATTGTAAGCAAAAACAAACAAATTACAAAATCAGTTATAACATAAATGTTTACGATTTTATAAAGATCAAGATCAATGTGATATTTTTAGCGCCTTTCTACTGAGTGAATATTAAAAAATAATCAGAAATAAACAAAAAAATAGTTTATTGTAAAAAATTAATAAGAAAAATAACAAGCTTGTACAAATGTACACCTATTTTATCAATAGTATAGTTTGCTCCTGACGCGCATCATACAAGGCTGATATTGTTTCCTGACAAATTTTCCTGCTCACGAGGGTTTACCGGCTTCTTTTCTCTCATAAGAGAAGAGGATTCTTTAATCCTTTTTAATCCGTTAATCTTTTTATGAAGTGTCTATAGCTGTGACAGGAATGGAATGAACTTCATTCTAAGAGGTACCCATATACAGGGTGTCCCAGTTACTTCTGACAAAACTCAGGGAATCGATTCTACTCTTCGTTTGGAGCACAAAATGCTCAGGAGAAAATTTTCGGAAAGTTCTCTATTTTTAAGATATCCGTCAATTTAGGTTTTTTCAACTTTTCACCACATGTTTTTTACCACATGAAAACGCTTACAACTTCCAAAATGTTGAGACTAAAACAAATCCAATTACACCATTTGAAAGAACGCTAAATTTGCTGTAAGATAAATCTTTGCAATAATCTGATTGACATAAAATGTTAGAAAATATTAGTTGGAACATGTCAAAATTACAAAATTTAAAATTTTGGTCATGAGTGCACGTTCTACTGATGTTACAAAAAAATACTACAACTTGTCAAATTTTACAAAATCTTCTTCATCTTATATGGTTTACGTTGATATATCCAGATTTTTAAATAACGATCTAGTGGAGTTGAAAAATAACAATTGAATGTTCGAAAACATGAGCTAAGGTAGATTTGAAGGGGGGAGGTAGAAATTCAGAAAGTCAGTTATGCATTCGAGAAGAGGGAAAACACTTTGAGCATTTCCTTGTGTCATTTTTATTTTACAAAGCGAGTTCTAATTGATTTATTTCTACAACCCCCCCCCTTCAAATTTACCTTAGCTCACGTTTACGAACATTCAATTATTATTTTTCAACTCTACTAGAACGTTGTTTAAAAACCTGGATATATCAACGTAAAGCATATTAGATGAAGAAGTTTTTGTAAAATTTGACAAGTTGTAGGTATTTTTTTGCAACCTCAGTAGAACGTGCAATCATGACCAAAATTTTAAATTTTGTAATTTTGACATGTTCCAACTGATATTTTCTAACTTTTATGTCATTAAGATTATTGCAAATATAATTATCTTACAGCAAATTTAGCGTTCTTTCAAATGGTGTAATTGGATTTGTTGTAGTCTCAACATTTTGGAAGTTGTAAGCGTTTTTATGTGGTAAGGTAGTGAAAAGTTGAAAAAACCAAAATTGACTATATATATCTTCAAAATGGAGAACTTTACGAAAATTTTCTCCTGAGCATTTTTTGCTCCAAACAAAGAGTAGAATCGATTCCCTGAGTTTCGTCAGAAGGAACTGGGACACCCTGTATAGAAGTCCATCGGAGTTAAAACTTAGCTTGTTAATTCTTATGTTGAATTTTGTCCCAAAGAGTTTTCTTTTATTTACTTTGTGCTATTTTTTAATAGAAGATTCTACAACGTAAAGATATTTTTTTAAACCATTTATCACCCATTTTTTTTTAGCAAATATAGGTTAATTTAACACTGTTTATAACTGTCCGTTGAGAAATTAGATATATATGCTCAAAGTTCATTAGTTGGGGCAATTTTTTTGTAAGGCTTTATACAACAGTATTTACAGAGCCAAGAAAATGTTATTTAATTTTTAGGCAAGAACTTTGAAAATTGTAAAAACTTTTGTTCTAACTGATTTTGCACTTGTTTGTTTAAGGTGATAATACGAACCAAATGAATACTTAAGCATGTTTTATGCTCTTTCCATTGATGTATACAAATGTTCAGATTTTATTTTTGAGATACAATGGGTTTTTGAGGAAAAGTTTTAAAACGTTGAACTAACACGAAAAATGAAATATCTAGAATACAATTGAATCAGACTGTAGTCAATAAAGAAATTTTAATCTGATTTGATATGTAGAACAACGTTCTGAAGTATTGACCTCTGGTCCCGGGACGCCCTGCTTACAATTATAATATTAAGGCTCTAATGCCAATTACATAAAATAGAACATGTCCAACATGACAAGTACGTACTATAACCCTAGCCTGATCCCTGATTATATATATATATATATATATATATATATATGTCATGTGTATATAAAATATGCCATTATTATTATGTTATGTCCGATTTTCTATCGAAATGTCTAAAAGAAAGAACCCATTATCTCACAATCAGTTAAAATGCAATGCAAGGATTTAAGAGTAATTTATGATTTCTAGATAAATAGTACATTTTTTATAGCGACAAATTTATATCTAATACATAATTTATTTAATTTAAAAAATAAGAATTGAAAGCCCATTTACTTAGATTTTGTTCTCTAAATTAAGGTAAACGATACTGTCTACTATCTATTTCTAATTAGCCATCTATTGGTGAGTTCATTAATAGAATTGAAATGAGATGGGAAATGCCAGATGTCCTCTTACTTAGTCAGCGCTCCTTTCTTCCAGAAGACTTTTGCATTTAAATGACACTCATAAAACTTGTTCCTAATTGTCTCCTCGCCAGCCCAACCCCTAAAGCTTAAGACGATCGCTTATTGCCAATCAATAAATTAACATAATTCTACAATCAAAGCTGCCAAATCCCTAGTGAATTTAGACCATAGTTCATTATTGTTTTTTCTTCTTTTTATTCCGACTCCTTTTTTTTATCCCTTTCAACGCTTAAAGCCTTCAGATTACGCTTAATAGTGCCGCTCGGTCAGTTTTATTTCACATGAATCTGGGTCGTTACCCCAACAACAAAATCCTCTTTATAAGAAGGTTGCATCAATAAATTCTATCCGTGGATTTTATCGCGCATTACGATTATTTCCTTAAAAGATTCATAAAAAGATCGTCTAGGAAATTTAATGAAGTTAATAAATCAAGTAACTCCTCTCAATTAGTAATTATTATTGTTTATTTTGTACTGAAGACGCCAAAAAATGTATAACGTTATAAAAAATTTTAGTTTATTTATGTTTTATTGGTAAATAATTTCTATTAAAGAATGTAAGTTTTAATTTTGATTTGTTTGTTTCAGGACCTCTAGGAACTTTACCGTTGAACCCGCTGGTTGTCGTGCTGTCAGCTACTGCTGCTGCGCTTCTCGCTGTGTCCTGCGGAGTGGCCGTCGCTTTGCACAGGAGAAGAGGGTCACGGAGACCAGGGCTAAAGATACCAATTGTAACAGAAGAGGCTTTGAACCCTCCGCAGCCACCCCGGTCACCGCAGGACGAATCGGACCCAGACCTGATACCGAACAAATACGGCAAGTATTAATTGCCCATTTCTCATCATTATTAGCTACATCGCGTTAAAACGTTTTTGATCAAATCGCAAGAAGTTAAAGTTACGTTTTCGGAGTGTATTTATTTAAGCGAATTCTAGCTGCAAATTAAATGCGCATAAATCAGCATATGTTTGCGTACTGTTCGGTAATATGAACTCCCCCCCTCACCATTCACTCGAACAGACATTTAAACATAATATCCGTTACCCGTTTTTATCATAACTTGATACGTCTGATATTTGTTTTATTTCGTTTTTTTAGCAGTAAAATCAGTTCGCATATTTATCTTTCAATTGGGAGATATTTTAGAATATCGACGATGGTTGTATAAGCGTACACAGCGTTAAAAATTTTGAACCCAGTTTATTGCTACACTAATACTGGGACAAGGATTATAGTAAATATACAATTCATAAATACCAACCGCTGTAATCTACCTGTACAGTGCATACTTAGTTTTTTCTTGTTTGGACCTATTCAGAATATTCTAACGTACTTACTTATTCGTGGCAAAACACCATCACAAGGAACTTCCGTTTATTCAAAATGAATAAAAATTTAATACGAATAAAGCTCACTGTGTCATTTCTTCCAACTAGTGGACTGTTTCTATTATAATAACAAAAATGGATATAAATGTGTTAAAACAAAAATTATATTTCTGGTACCTATCGATACAAAATAATAGCGTTTCATAATAGCAATTGTAATTAGCATTTCAATACGTTCTTATCTGTCTTCACATAACATTTGCACAGATATATTTATGAAAAAAATGGTGGAATCGACTCAACAGCAGCTGTGAGATTATTTTCGCGAAGAAACGTAAATACTTCTCATTGTACTTAGAGTTTTTTCGTTTTTTTAGCAGTAAAATCAGTTCGCATATTTATCTTTCAATTGGGAGATATTTTAGAATATCGACGTTGGTTGTATAAGCGTACACAGCGTTAAAAAATTTGTATGGCATCCTTTAGCATAAAATTTGTATGGCATCCTAATAATATTGTTGTCATTGTGTAATGGATAAAAAAATGATGAAGAAAATATTGATAAAGACGATGTTGATTTTAACATAGTGTTTAAAAATTTCTGTTTATCGCAGTACTAAACATGAAGGTCTATAATAAATATAAAATACAGAAATAACCACGTGCAGATGACTCAGTTTCATTTGCATCTGTGTAGTCCGTATCTACAATAGTTTTTTCATACAGATTTAGAATCATCTAATGAATTTAGCATATTTATTCGTTGCATAAATCAACTACCAGGAGTTTGCATTAACTGTTGAATAGGCGTAAAACGTACTTGGTTATTTCTTCCAACTAGTGGACTCATTCTCTTATTTTACCAAATATTGATAACAAAAGGGTTGTTAAAAATTATACTTTTGGCGACTATCGATGCTTGATGAATGTGATTAGTATTTAAATTTATTTTTATCTATCTATGTGTTAATTATATAGGCAAAATATCGATGGAATCTCTTAATGGAATATACAAATAGAAAATAGAAAATCACGACATTGGACTTATGGATACGAGTGATATGATGTTTAACTTTGCTGCAAATTAACTATCCTAATATTCATTTTAAAGGTAAACAAACAGAGTTACAGGAGGAGACAGGTCATGAGAACTGCCGGGCTAAATTCACACAAAGACAAGAAACCTGGACACTAATATTTTGCTGTTTAATTCAGATTGTATGTATTTTTATCGGTATATTAATTACAACATACTTATTTTAACTTAAACCAAACTAAACGGTATCAAAAATTCAAGATTTTTAATAAAACTTATTTAATTATATTGGTTTGAAAGAAAAATCACACCAAAACAGTGAAAGATTACAATTTTTCTAACCATTTATTACCAACTTTTACTCTTAATAACACGTTGTACTTCCTTTGGCCTCGCGGAGGGCCTTAAGTTTTATAGGCATCATGAAAATCTATGAAAATTATCTCGAATTTCGTATTCATTTTATTAAGTAATCCTTATCTCTCCGAATGAGTGACAATTTCCGATCGAGCAATTATCGTGCATTAGTACGAAGTAGTCCCTAATACATCGAACACAGATTCCAGAAAACCATGCTCAATGTACCTCAATGCAGGCAAAGTTCCATCCTGTATGATAATCAGTTCGGTACGGGCATGTATGCTGATTCCACCCCATACCATAACTGACTGTCTGGAAAGGCTGTGGCTCACGCATGGCACACGAAGAACAACGTTCTCCACGTCCTCGTCATCTTAAACCAAACCGGCACCCATTTGTGAAGAGAACAGTTCCAATTGTTCAAGGGAGATACTGATTTGCGAATAGTCGCCTTAATTCGCCTTCTCAATGCCACTGACGAGTAGAGAACCGGTTGCGGGATGTCTAACCTATTCTCACGAAGCCTTCTGATGACTGTTTTGGAGCTCACCCTTACATTACGGACCGTTTGGAGTTGACTACCTATCATGGAGGCCGTTAAATGACGGTTCAATGGCGCATAAGTGCAATAAAAGATCTTCTCTAGCCGCCGTACATCGCGGTCGACCATTCTTCTCTTCGATCGAAACTTCCGGTGGCTCTCTCACCCAGGACTTGGGCTATATTACGGACGCTACCTACGTCCTTCGTTAGACCCAGCAGGCGAGATTTTCCCGACTTAACATAATCTTTTAAGAAAAATATTTTTTACACCAGAGGAAAAAATTAACTCACTCGAAAGGATCCCTCTGGAATGGATCAAATTGAACTGATTTTCTTTATTTTTAATCCAAATAATGGACATTGTTTTATTGGCAGGCAAATGGATTAGTAACATTTTATAAAGGGAAAACAAAAGTTACTAATGTTGTGTTTACGTTTTAAGGAAACTGTTAATCTCTGTACCTTCTTGTTATAGAAAAAAAATCAGTACAAGGATCAAATTTTTGTTTTTGAGTGTATTTTATAATTAAATAAATATCTTCTTTAAAAGATAACTAATAATCAATAGAACACGAACTAAGCGCTTTACTTGGTATTTTAAACAGTATATTGATTCATGTTTGTTCATATTTCGAACTGTCCAAAATTCACAATGGGTTTATAAGTATTCATCAAAAAGATTTTCACATTAAATTTTACGCTTAGAATTGATCGCGGTTCGCGCATGTTCAAATAGAGACAGGTTTGTGTTGTAAAACAATGTAACACATGAAATTATTACGTATGAACTGGAAATAAAAGTAAAACTCTAAATTGAATTTTCCCTCGCCTTATGGAATTTACACAAACACAAAACATTCCTTGGTAATGATTTTTATAGTAGAACAAACGTAATTACCATTGTGTGGTGCTTTAGCTTTCTTTAAATGTAGGGGTGAGTTGATGCTGCACGTGGTACCCACTTTTTTGTTTCACTTTCAAAGGGAGAAATGAGAATGGGTTTTACAAAAAAATGTACATGTTGTGTTGAGCGTATTTATTAATTTCTCAGAAGAGTTGCAAAATAATAGAACCATTTTAAAATAATCAACTAAATTTTCAATCGGATTAATCAAGCATCAACGAATAATTAAGCTTAATTAGAAGTTCTATAACAATAAGCCTAAATAAATTAACATAAAACTGAAAATTTTATCTATATAAATAATAAAGTTTGATTAGTATCTACTTATATAATTAAAATATTTATTTTATTATCACATATTTTTAAAAAACCGTTGTTTTGTTAACTAAAGGACAACTAAAAATAAATTTGTTACTACGATAAAAAAAACGGCACATTTGACATTTCGTCGAAGGGAAATTTATGAAAACACTAACATTGACTCGTTTACACCAATAAAGATTTCGTAAATGGTATTTTTATGTAGTGAGAATCGAGTGAAATAATTACAACAGAGCTTTATTTAAAACTGGCATTAAAGTCTATACTGGGCTTAGCCTACTACTGAGAAAATAAATAAATTGCTTTACACGGTTGAACGCCTTGAGAAATTTATGAACTTAAACTTAAATAAATTTATCACATTTATCGATTATATAAGCGAAAAGATTAAGTACATACTGACATTTAATTGGATTGAAAATGTTTTGGAACACCCCTGAATTACTGCTCCGACTTCAATAAAACATAAACGCTAATGAACTTAAAATTCGTAATGTAAAATATATATTTTTAAATATATTTAGTAATAGATCCCATAACATAAACTATTTATAATGAAACTCAATTAGCTCTTTTTATTTTTATCGTCCCAATAGTTTCTTTGCAACATTTAACATGGACAAATAATCGATTAATATCAAAATATTTGTGCCATAATGTATCGAACGCTTTCTGGATATTTATCATAACGGTAAACATTGATTAATTTGGCATAACATTTAATTGAAAAATGTTTGTAACACAGTTCTTAATTACAGCCTTCCTTGGCTCGGGCATGCCCAAAATGTTTGCGATTATTCCTTTACTAGACAACCTACTGCGAAGAGATCAAACAGCTTGTGTCCAAAAACTTTTCAAAATAATACTGCATAATAAGAACCAAATAGTTTTCCTGTTTTTTTATTCTTTATTCGACAATTAATAACCGAAGTCGTCCTTGGAGATTCTACGATGAAGGACTTTCTACTTATTATATTTTTCCACGAACGCGTACAAAATGATTGGTTTGTTGGCGGACGTACGCGATATATTCAACCAAAACTGTCAAAAATTCACTAAGTACAGAGGCGGCCCTTTTTACGATCTGGCGCACCGCGATTGTGCATCTCCATTATTACCTAGAACTCTTCGTTAAGCAGGCTTTTTATTACATTCCGAAGGTTTGTTAATAGCTCTAGCGTAAATTATTCAGGCCTTGGTTTTTCTTCTTCCAAAAGTAAAAGACATGTTCCACACTATACATATACTGACAAGTGTCAGGCAAAAATTCCACCCACTTGTAATATAACTTCATTTGTATATATTTTTATATATTTAACGTTTAATAATAGAGTCTTTGTCTAAAAAGTTAAAATGAAAAATTAAAAAAAGACAGACAGATACAATTTGTTTTAATTTGGTTTTAGATTTTTAATTAACATTTCAACATCGCATATTTTCTCCTCTTGCCTTAATTACATCTCGAAGATTCCTCGGAATACTTTTACCAGTCTAGAAATGTCTCTTTGCTGGGGGTAGCCCATTCTTCACGAAAAGACCTTTCAAGATCGTGTAGTGTATCAGGAAGTCATGGACGTGCTCTTATTCGTCTCTTGAGGTTATCCATAAATGTTCGATGGGTTCAAGTCTGGAGAATGTGTTGGCCAGGCTAAGACCCTGATGTTATGATGTTGAAGGTACGTTTGTACAATGCGAGCGACATGTGGACGGGCATTATCGTGCATTAGAATAGGATTGTCGCTGATTTCATCGAGGATAGGCTGATGTTCCAAAATTTTATCCACATAGCGATTGGCCGTCAAAGACCCTCCACGAACAACAACCTACTGTGTGCGATTCTCAATTGAAATTCCCGCCCACACCATCACTGAGCTACGTTGAAAAGGTTGGCTCTAGAAAAAATTAGAAGCTTCGTACCTTTCATTTCCCGTTCTCCACACTCTTTCACGCCCATTTGGGACTCGTAGAGCAGACGTACACTGATCTGTATAAGTACAGCTGACCAATCGTCTAAAGACCAGTGGCTGAGTTCTCGAGCAAATGGGATCCGTGAAACTCTTTAAGTTCTGGTCAATTCTGGTCCTCTTACGGGGCAAAAAGCCATCAGTCCATACTGGTTTAAACTTCATTTTTAATGTGTGGTGATTAGTGACCGTTAGTAGATAATTATTCAGAAATCGTGAGATGCGGTCTTGTGTGATAGGTATCAGAAAAACATTTTCTTTATCGTGTCAACGTTTCGATCTTTATTGAGATCATGTTCAGGGCCCTGAAGATGATCTCAATAAACATCGAAACGTTGGCACGATAAAGAAAATGTTTTTCTGATACCTATCACACCAGACCGCATCTCACGATTTCTGAATAATAATCTTCATTTTTAAGTTTTACAATTTAAATCAAGAAAACAAAGATGAAAACTAAACAGTTTATTGCTTCAGATTTCAAATGAGACTGAATAAACATTTTAAATACCGTAAAAAGTAAACATTGAAAAATCCTTTATCCTTGTTTTGGAATAAGGATTAACTGTGTTTACCTCTAATTGATATTCACAATTTAAAACATAGCATAAACAAATATTTATTGGTAAAAATAATGAGACAAATTAAGGGCAGAATTTCGTTTTATCGAGAAAATGAAAAAAATCAATTGGGTGGGATTTTTTGCCTGTCAGTGTATGCCGATGGATTCAGAATCATACTAAGATGTTCTAGGTTTAATGAACCCATTCGTATGTCTCATTCCTGGAATACATTCTCATTGAACTGAGGACTTATTTATAACCCATTTAAAATGGATGTACAGTTTCGGTATTTGGTATGCCGCAAAAGGATTCAGGGCGGATAGGTGCATATCTGAAAACAGGACCCTATTTGAAAATCAACTTAACAGCAGACAATCAACTTAGCAGTCATACTATCATTCCAGTCTCGTCCTATGTTTAATCATATTGACCTTATTTGATGAACCTATGAACCTATTCGCATGCCCTTATCCTGGAATACGTCCTCAATTAACCGAGGTTTCCTTGTCAGATGGACCAATGTTTTTGCAATTTGGTAGCTATGCCGAAAAGGGTTCATGGTTGATGGTCTCCTGACCGAAAATGGGACTTTGATTCGAAAGTTGACGAACAACTTGTTTCCTTAAGGGGACTGTTTAGACTTTACTGGAAGTCCAAGCCGGGTAAATATGAAATAATGAGTGATGGCTGAGAACGATACGTTCGAAAAATGTAAAAATTTATTTATGAAAAGAAAGAATGGTTCCCAAAATTTGGGGAAATATGTTTTCTTAAATTTGCTTTATGTGCTATTTATTTTTAATTTATCAGAAGAATTACTTGAGAAACTGTAAAAGAAAACCAAAACGCTCATACAAAAGTTGGCCATCCAAACATCAGGTATTGGTTTTTAAAGTGAGGTCATTGTTTACATGACAATGCCAAATAGGTAATAAAATAATGGGAAAATACAACATATATTGCAGCTTGCACCATGATTTAATTTTTTTTTTATAGATTTGGCAAATTATATTCTGGCTTAACCGATGTCACCGCATATCGGAAAAGCAGCATTTTTCTTCTGAAATATTAGCTGAAAAAAAAGTGATTTCTATTTTCACAAGTGTAAATATGTACAGAAATTAACCAAAATCATTATAATTGTCTAGAATTGTCACAATTAGACTCAAAAATGCAATAAAACTTGTATTCTGATCAATCAAATATTTTTTACGTTTTAGGGACGCTCAAAGTTCGCAAGTTTTTTTAACATCTAAGGAACGTTTATTGAAAATCTCCATTCCCCTTATAAAAAATGCTTTGATCTTCAAAAGGTCAGATTTGATTTCTGGTTCAATTTTCCATTTCATTATAACCAAATTTTATTTCCGCGAACCCAGAACGAATAACTATGTTCCCTTTACGAACAAAAGGTTGCATGAGATTTCGATGGGCGTTAATAAGTATTAAATGCATAACACATCCTTAACTGTTATGAGGATTGTCCAACTAGCTGAGAATCATCAGATGGATTCGACAGTATTCAGCCTGACCTATCCCGTTTAATATTCCTTCCTGATTTTATCCAGGATTATCACGATATAAATTAATTGCCACTTGAATTTTAACTGATTCAAAGAGTAAAAAAAGTGTCAATAAAAACGTGTCAGCAGGAGTCTTTTTTCCTTTACCACATCTTTTTGATCTTCCTTTCATCTTAAATCCTTCAACTTGACTACCCTCGCCGCTACCTCAAACAACATACTACCGACTTCATTTACACACCTACATGCTCTCGAATATTATTTCATTTCTTGCCTTCATTTCTCCGCCTTACGGGGTCTCATTTAATCCCTTTTTTCGACCTTATTACATGCGAAATCTCTCTCCAGAGTTCAATTTCTTAATTAGAGCGAACCAAAACAGCCTTCCTCTAGTATTGCGTAGGATGAGTCCATTTGATGCAGGAATATTCGTAAATTAGTTCAATAACGTTTGAACAGAAACTGGAAAGAAAACGCGACACAAAACGACACCAACTTTGGAAAATGGCTAAATTGTAAATTTTTTATATTTTTTTCTCAAAGCTCACGAAAGCTGAGCTATTGTCATTTTCTTCTGTCATTTTAGTAATAAACTACAGTTTGACCTTCGGTTTTTAATATGCTGATTCTGACAAATTATACAACAATACAAAAGAAGGAGAAAGACAAAAAAATCCATTTGTAAAAACAAATTGTAAACGACACATATATACACAAATATCTTCAATAAAAAATAACACAATTATTGAGTGATCATAAAGGAAAAAAAAGCTATACACATCTACTCTATTACATAGAAAAAAGAACACACATATAGTCAATTTGGCCTCAATATTATCTTGGCTCCCCCTTACAGGAATACCATTAACAAATGATCATTATAAAACCAGAATACCGGTTTTGGAAGCGTATTTGGCGTCAATACCAACTTGTTAGACGAAGTTTACACACGTACTCTTTTAATAAGCAAATATTGCCGTCTGGCAGTGATTAATTTTCACGAGGTTTATTTAAGAATCTGTGGTTTGTCGCCAGATGTTATATCCCTCCTTCCTTCACCCTTCTCAAATTATCTTGCTTGTTACACGAACCGTTCATTCCTATTAACATTTAAACTAGTTGCGGTATGATTACAGAAATATTCCAGATTGTATCGACGATAGTGGATATTTCAGTAGCATTTTTCGTCCAGTGGCGTTTCTTTAAAACGTTAAAACAGCGGGTAGCATAAAAACTACAGAGTCGGTATCTTTAGAAAAGTATAGATATATCATATAAGTAATTTATAATAAGATAATTAAAGTACACACAAACCAACACAGAAAAAAAGCAACAGCTTGATGATTACAGAAGACCAAATATAACATTTCTTCGTCAAATTAAACTTTTTTTCACATCTGTTAAATCTTTTTAAGTTCAAATTAACTCTTTTTAAATTCAAATTAACCGTTTTAAACTATTGTACAAACTAACTTTTTTTAATTTCAAATTAACACTTTATTTAAAACATCGAAAAAAACCTAGGAAACGATATGAAATGTAACGCCGTAAAGTATAAGTAAAATTCTTGCATTTGAAAAGATAATTAATAATTGGGCTCTTAGATGATTATTTCAAAATTAATTACACAATTAACATTAAAATAAAAATATATAACATGAAAATAAAAACGACTATTCTTTTAAGATTTTTTTAAAATAAAATAATTGGCTCATAAAACGCCGCTGCTTTAACCACCTCTAATAAATCGCCAAGAATCGAATCCTGGTTACACGATGTTTGAAAATATGGTGAGATGAAAAAGTTAGTGTCACGAGAGGGATTCGAACCCACCACTTTCGGCTCAATACGCCGCTGCTCAAACCTCTTGAGCTATCGCGACACGGGAAATCTGTTAAGTCGTTAGAGCAACGGCGTATTGAGCCGAAGGTGGGGGGACAACTTTTTCATCTCAACCAAGATCTTAGATAAAAAGTATAATTCTTTAAAATAATTAATAGGTCAATTATGGCTACTAAATACATGTATGGATTAGCATGGATGGAAAAGGTTAATTTGTTAAGTTAAAAAGGGTACATTTAAAATTTACAAAAAGGTTATTTTGAAGTCAAAAAGGATGATTTGACATTTAAAAAGTGATTAATTTGACGTTAAAGAGGGGGCATTTCAAATTTTAAAAATAGTAATTTCAAATTCGAAATGAATTTAATGCAAAAAAGGGTAATTTCAAATTAAAAATAGTTACTTTGGCTTTAAAAGTTTAGTTTGACATGTTTACGGGAAAAAACTATATATTTGACTAATATTGTTTGACTGACTTTAATCAAATTAGGCTTGATAAAAAAATTACATTTAATTAATCAGTATTATTTCAACTTATTCTTATATTTATGTATTTTTTCTTATACTTATTTATGCTTTATATAGGAGTTCGAATTGATATTCATGTAATGTTTAGGTGTTAACCGTCCTAGGACATTATTTCAGATGTGGTTTTAATTATATTTTTGTTAATTTACAAGGGTCATCCCGGTTTTCTCAAAACCCACTCAACATTGTAAAAAATTTAAACTAGGTAGTCCAATAGTTTGTTTAGACCCTTTGTGTCAACAAAACTATAATCACAACCTCAATATATATCGTATAAATCATTGAATAATAATAATCAAATCTGCTTTATTTTAACCTCAATTGCCTTGTCACGTTTGTGTCAAACAGGAAAGTTTATTTTCCTTTGGGCCTATTTAAGAATATTTATTCGTTTAAATAAAAACGCGCCTTGACTTTAAATGCGAAGAAGAGTAAAGCGAGCTTTTGCCGTCATGCAACTTAAAATAGTTGGAAATCTGCGGCAAGCTGTGATGAGGGGCAAACGGACAAAAACAGTTTCAAGCTCGCCCTTTAAAACGAACCTTACAAACTTGAGAAAACGAAGACTGCCCGGGCAAAACAACGCTCGCCTCGACACTACTAATTACAAAACAAAGAGTTTTGGAAATCGACTGGAAATACTTTAAAACTCTTTTTGAGCACTGCTCGCCCTGAATACCATTTTTGTGGATGTCCTGCGAACAATTAGTATAATATGCAATCTGTTAAATATTAATAACTCGATTATAGTGTTAAAAAATTGAGTAGAGGTAAAATTTTCAAACAATAAACCGCTCATCAATTTCTTTTTCTGTTTTACTTTTACCCTTTTTTAAAAGCTAAATCCTTATTTTCTCTGAATCAATTTGTATCACGATGAAACTTCGGAAGCATTAAACTTTTCAAAACCCAGTATCAATTTAAAATGTATCCCTTCACCATAAATTACGTATGGAAAATCGTAATTTGAAAGGTCGAGGTTATTTGATGGGTAGATTAATGATTACTGATTTATATAAGCTCAAATCTCCGCATGTACCGAGTTGATCCTATTACTTCTCGTAGTCCACCAGCAATTCAAGGTTTCGTAATTAACAATAAATTACCGGGAAGTCTCGAGAATTAAATTAACTGGCCCGGGTCTTGGCAGTTCGGGGTCAGACCTCGGTCCTGTCCGTCCAGCTGCCGAGTTTGGGCTCCAAGAGCTATCAACAGCTAGGTAATTTCAGCTCCAAACGCAATCAGTACCTAAATCCAAACTTATTCACACTCTCACTGCCCCTTAAATATATTCTTACTTATTTACATACGATTCACTATGTTAGGGTAGTGGAATATACGATATTCTCATTTGTTATATAACGAAGGCAATTCATTCTACACATTCACATCAATAAATGCATTCCCTTTCAACTCACGCTAGGAACACAAAACTATCATTACTACATACAATAAAACCAACCAGTTTCTTTTAAGGATCAGAACAGGGGACGCAGGTCGCTGCTGTGCTCAAGCATAATTATCATATCGACTGGCATTCCTACACGCTCTCTATATAGAACCAAAGAATTGCACCCTTCAATTAGGTGGCACACATCTAGCACCTACTCGGGCAGTGTTTGTGTGGGAGTTCCAACATCATTACTTTCATTTTTGAAATGAACAGAAATTAATTTCTTAGTCAGATATTTCGGCCAACATATGAATTTAAAAGGAACCGACGAGATACAAAAGAGTAAATTTTAAATAATCAATTATCTAGTTTCCAAATATCTTGATGGTACTATGCTTATGTTAAAAAAAGTATTTTGACTGGTAACTACGTGCAAGTGATATTGAAACTTACAAGATTACTTTAGACCAAAGTCCATATCGTGCAAATCGCACTACTCAGTTCAATATTATGGAGTGACATTAATATTTTTGAAAAAAAATACAAGATAAATTATTTTTTGCGTGTGTTAAAATCAGTTAATAAGTATTTATCCTCAAGGATATTATATTACGTTTTTCAGTTCCTTGAATTTCAGTTTTATGTTTATAAAGCACGATTTAACATATTACCTAATTCTCGTTAAGTGCACAAAATTAGTTCATTTGTGTTCCAACTACTGCCTTGTCCAAAAGAATAGAACTTGGTATTCCGACTTCGCCGACTTTTTTTTTAATCAGCTTAAATTAACATAATGTCCGTGAATAGATTTATGAGTTGGCGGCCGACGGTTTTGACGAAGGTTGTTTGGAAAATAATCATTTTTTTTTATTAATTCAAAAATTATTTTATATGATAATGTTAGACAGAGATAGTTATTCATTATATTAGGTAATTCAATTAATTAAGGTTTTAAGTTGAGATAAAACGGTCAGTGTACGAGCGGGATTCGAACCCACGACCTTCGGCTTGATACGCCGCTACTCTACCACTTGAGCTATCGTGACTTCGATCCACTCCGATACTAACCTCCAATCTCAACCTCGCCTCTCGAATTTTCCCTCCTTTTTGCCATTTTTCAAATGTCGTGTAATCGGATTGGATTCTCGGCGACAAATGAAATGGCCACGGAGAGCTTTAGTGAAGTGTATTTCATTTCAATTCATTAAATTCACTATTTTTCGTGGTCCGCTTGACCAATTAATAACATTCAATTAATTAAGGTTTTAAGTTGAGACAAAAAAAGTCAGTGTCACGAGCGGGATTCGAACCCACGACCTTCGGCTTGATACGCCGCTACTCTACCACTTGAGCTATCGTGACTTCGATCCCCTCCGGCACTAACTTCCCATCTTAACCCCACCTTTTGAATTTTCCCTCCATTTTGTTATTTTTCAAATGTCACATTTGACACTGACTTTTTTATCTCAACTTAAACCCTTAATTAATTGAATGTTATTATTTGGTCAAGCGGACCACGAAAAATGGTGAATTTAATGATATTAGATAATATTTCTACGTTAAGAATATTTTAAATTGTGGACTTTGTTTTATACTTGATTTGCTTGTCTGATATAAGAACTTTCAGCAATGTTTACTTCTTGATAATAATAAGTTTAGAAGCTTCGCATTGTAAGAATTAGAAGTTTGAAGAAATGAAAAAGACTGACAGGCACGATATGCCTCCCCACATGACACACACCTTTGTGGGCAATTCTTGACATCCTTGAAGCCCAGTTCATGTTTATATGACATAGAACTCAAGTTAGTTTTTCCTAGAAAATCCTGCTTTTTAATGGCTCTAAGGCCTATTCAAATATTAAGTTTTACGCTAATAGCGTTCCATCACGTCGTTTAAATAATGTAAAGTCCGATTAATTTTGATATTTGCGTTTCAGAAAGGCCACGTCTCAAGAGTTTCATGAAGATGTACAAAACACCTCCACAAAGAAGGAAAAGGAAGGACGAACTCGACGCGGAAGACGAGGAAGGAAAAACACTGCGAGAAAACGAACACAATGCTGACCCCATGAGATACAACCACAATAACGTAAGTTTTATTTCCCTGGAATTCCGCTTCAGTGAATTCATTTATTGCAAAAATCATCATTTATCTCGTTTTAAGCTTTTATTATTTAAAACCTTATGGGCGATTATATATGAACTCGATATTTTTTTAAAATATTTAGTTCATTAGCACATACTGAAATAAATTTGCATCAAGTAAAAATAAATTTTGTCCAGAGTTCCCTAACCTGTATGGTGTCATTATTTTGAAAATTACATAATAAATGACATAATTATTTAAAAAAAACATTATAATATAATCAGTAATAATCGTTAGGAATCAAACCACACATTCAAATCACGTTATTTTAAAGATGCTTGTCTAATTTCAGACCAAAATGTTATTTATACACAATCCATTAAAATACACCCTCCTTGTAACCTTACTCTTCCTCTTATTGCGTTTTGAATGACCTCAATAAGACACTTCATGTCCATAATTAGCAACACAAGGTTTCTTCAGGACAGCTCAGTTCCCCAAAGTAGTTTAACTTCTTAGGGATAATGAACCTCTTGAAACGAATCATTCATTTGAGAATGAGTCACAAAGTGTAGAGGTTCTGGACTTAGTAGTTTAAATGCCTCTCAAAGTTGAGTGTATTGGCGAAATATTGTAAAAATAATGGCCATAAACGGAAAAATGTAGAAAAATCATACATTTGAAACGTGAGCTGACGTCAGAGCGGGCTTCTCATTGACTTTGTCATGGAACTTCCTTTTGCCAAAGGTTTTTCTTATCGGCATTTCACACAGCACACGAAAGAAACTTTGGAAAGGAAATAGAAAAAAAAATGACGCTTTGAAAAAACACGCTGAAATGCATGCTCTAGAATGGACTGGAAAAAAGCAAAACTATGGGGTTGAATTTGAAACCGAAAAATAGGTTTCCTCGAGAGTGCGACAGGAAGATGCGTTGCCTCCAGTTGATAAGGATTAGTATAAGAAAGGAGAAGTCACAGAAGGAGATAAACCAAAAGCCAGTCCAAAAAGTGAAAGAGTGTTGTCAAACTAGACTCTCTCAATCCCGCGATTTTCTCACAAAAACATTTTTTTAACTATGAAAAAAGGGAACTTAACTAAAATAATTGTAACGTTCTGTTTCGAAAAAATCCTTATATAATTAGCAAAAATCGGTATATTTTTTCAGACATCTTGCTCTTTTTAGTCTCTTGGGTAATTGTTTCGCTAAGTGTTTGGAAATCACCGAAAGTAGTGACATTGGGTCTATAAGAAGTAGGTAGCTTTATCCGGTGCTTTTCCAGCCTTTGCAATCGTTAGGTTATTCCATTTCTGAGAAAACTTTTAATTGTTATTCACTGACCACTTTTATCACGCTAGTTAAAAGCGCATAACAATAATGGGGCTTTATTATTCAACAATCTTGATTCTTTCAGAGATGGGGATGGATAATTTGTTCTGTTCGAGATCGGGAAAAAACATTATTTTAGCACATACCAGTATTATCGCTATAGTTGGTAAATATTTAAATATGAAGTTACGTAAATGAAGAATGATGGATTCCGAATCTATAATGGGGAAAGCGAAATGAATCTACATTTCTAAAGTCGACATCATCCATACAAGATCGTGGAGTGAGGCTAGAATGGAATCCTTTCCTGCCAACTGGCTTCCGGACGAGGAAACGGCCAATTCCTCCGCTCCACACAAAACGTCAAAATTGAAACGTACAAATGGTTTCGTCGACGGTCTCCACATTGGAAATTAAGCCGGCCCATAACAAGGCAAGACGTCTGTGACGGGGCGAAATGTGTTGTATTTGATCTGGGACGTGCTACGTCGACCCGATATATTCGCCGGTCGTACACTTTCACGATTAACAAACGTTCCCTGTGCTAAATTATATAACCAAAAACTTTTTCGGGCAGCCGGTTGGTCATAAAGCCCAAAGGCTTTAGAAAAGGTGGGATAATTAAATTGCCTAAAAGAGAGGAGGATTTTTATCAATAAAACCTGACAATATATCACGGATTAATGGCTGAACCTTTTCTAAACATAATTAAATAAAGATTGTATTTTTATTTTTAACAGTCTTACCCAATGAAGCTCAATGTTTCTTTGTTTAATTAGGTATAAATGTCTGAGTTATATTTTTTCCTCGAAAAAATTGAATAAGTGTAAAGTAGATTACACAGTTTGTCGAAAAAAGTAATTGCTAAATTTTACTGTTATCATGATAATGTATTGATCAATAAAATTAATTTAAATGTATAATTGTCAAACGTTCTGACATTCAGAAAGTGAAATTTTTATGTACAAATATATACATTAAATATAGTGGTTTAGTGTTTCTTACACTTACCTCCAGCTGGGTTGGTCCATAATTCAATTCTTATTAATTACATCACATTATTTTTATGTTGGATGGAAAATATTAGATTAAACACCTCAGTTAACACGCATAACGGAGCATTGGCTTACCACCACTGAAGTTTATTGGCCGGCGACAGCCTGAGCTGGGTTAGAGCAGAGGGAAAAGTACGCGGATAGCAACTTTCCCCTTGCTCACTTCACCATTAACATGAGGAGGAACATGAGTCCAATATCAGCACACATTTGACCGACTCAGACATTGTTACATTTTCAATTTTGATCGTTTTGTGCAACAGGCTAGGTGAAAACTATTGACTCCGTTTTGTTATGATTAATTTTAATTTTCTAACGGCCATAGAAAGTTCCTATACAGTGCATTGCTTGCGATTGTATTGGGTCCGCAAAATTCTGCAGGTTTTCATGTTTTCTTTCAATTACTCCTCTGTATAATAAACAGTCTACGTTTGATGGATTCTTCTTTCGTACGAATGTCAACACTTTTTAATCCTCTTCCAAACAAAAATGTTTCTTTACATAAGTAGCAATTCGTTACTTCCAAATAATTCAGTTGTACTACGTTCAACGCGTGATTTTCGTGTAATTTCGTTTTACGAGTTTAGCCTCGGACAGAACGGTTCATCAAACGACCACAAAAAATGTGCTGAATAGTAGTTCGGCAATGGAGAAAACATAAAAAATGTGATGGTTACTCTTTGGTAGGATTCATTTGGGCTGATTTACTACAGCATCGTGAATCCTGGCGAAATAATCAATGATGAGAAGTAGTGCAGCAGAAATTGACATCTTTGGTTAATCGGAAACGACGATTCTGTTACACGACAACGTTCGGCCCCATGTCTCTCTCACATGTGAAAACACGAAAACTGTTGGATCTTGGTTATGAGGTTCTTGCCTCATCCTCCTATTCTCCCGACCTCTCGCCCACCGACTACACTTTTTTTCAGACACCTGGACAACGTTTTACAGCACAAAAATATATTGATCGAAAATCGTTAGGAAATGCTTTTACAGAATTAGTTAATAATAAAGACTCAAAATTCTATTCACAGGGTACAGGGAAGTTGCCCTCACGTCGAGAGAAGTGTATTGGGAGTGATGGAGGGTATTTTAATTGATAAAAAATGTTTTAAATCATTTATTTAATTGTTTTTATTTTATAACCACAAACCTGCATTAATTTGCGACAACCCAAGGGGATATACATATAATGTTCAGATATATATAGAATATATCTATATCCTCTAAGAGGAAGAGTAGAAGAGATATTGTCAGCGCAAAGAGCTATTTTTAGGTTCTGAAGGTAAGGTATTTTGTTAAAATATATTGTACAAGGAACAGGGGGAACAGGGTCTAAGGATAGAGCCTTGAGGAAAACCAGCAACAATATCACTCGGCTGTGAAAGCGATGATCGAAAGGAAATTGTCTGGATAAGAGGATAGGAGTCGACTAATTTTATTACTTAAGGAGGTGAGCTATATTTCATCTTCTTGCTGATTATATCATTATGCCCAAAGTGTCAGAGGTTTTTAGATGTCAATGAAAATCATTCCAATATGCTTTCTTACGTCAAAGGCTAGCATTACTACATTCACTTTCCTGGCTTCTATGGCAATGGTAGATGAAACCGAACTGCTTCGGCAATGATTCTGTTTTCATAAAAGAAGGCGGCTATGCGCCTGAGCATAACACGCTCATACATAGCTGACAGAACTAAGTAGGCTAATAGGCCTGTAATTGTTTGGATCGGATAGGAACACGCCAAGTTTTAAAATGAGAGGTTTTCGAGTTAATTTGATGTTTGTTAGGAGAACTCTGGCTTTTTATGAAAGATTTTTGAGGAGGATGTTCTGAATGTTGTCAAGGCCAGGGGATTTATTATTTTTGCGGTATTTTATAATTCTATATATTTCTCTGGGACAGGTGAGGTTACATTCAGTAGGCTGATACTGACAGCTACGGATGTTGCGTTGTATTTGGCTGTCTATTTTTTATTGTGGGAGGGATTACCCTCGAGTTATAAACGTACATGTTGTTAATTTTTAAAATATTACTGAAAAGTTAAGCAATTCAGTTGTTCAGTTCCGTTAGGCGTAGGTGTGAAAAAAATATGGAAGGAGCTCAGAGGAGTTTTAAACAATCAACTAGGGCATGTGCAAACAATTCGTGCCGTTGCACTAGTTTCTGTATACCTGCTTGTTATTTGCCTTATTAAACTTGGTATTCATTTGATAAACGCTTTGGGAAAAGTTCAAGAACGGCTAGGACGCATTTGGGACTCCATTTAATTTCCCCCTTAGACAACACTGGGTTAAAATAAATGAATTAAAAGGTAAATAAAGTTCGGATTAGGCGGGTTGTATTGAAAAAATTTTTTTCACCGTCATCCGGCACCCTTTCCGCATTTGTATTTATTCAGAATTGCATAACCGCGTCTGAGCTTACTTTAGACAAATCAATATCAATCTGTTTCCAACAATTTTTTATCATTGAAGCGCCTGTGTTTATTGAGGTGCTTTTTTATAACCAGAATTGTCTCAGTTGTATAATTCAATATAAATAATTTCGCTTTTTATAATGGAAAATTCGAGAGATAAAATACAAAGGATTTGCCATTGTCCCTTCACCCATTGAAAATCTGACGATTTCACTCATTGGTTGGTTTTTTTTTCTGTATCGTATCAACCGAGTCCAACGGATATCTTCAAAATGATTTTTTATACCTATTTTTAATTATTGGTCTTAGCGGAATAGCCAGTGTGTCTCTTTTACCAACAAAACGCGCCACCAATGCTTAGGGCATCCGATTCGTTTTTGCCAAGCTACCAGTTCTGGGTTCATATTCCGGCATAACCCTTGAAATTTTTATTAATAAAAATCTGAAAAAACATTGGAAAGGTGGCTCCTCGTCTGCGACACCGATCGGGGAGTTGGACGATAAACCATCCTGAATGACGAGAATTATTTTAAATTTTCCAAAAATTAGCTGTTGATTAATTAAACTTATGGTCTTGATGTTTATCAAGACCATAATGCGCCTGACAGGCCAAGTACCAAGGAGAAAGAGACCAGGATGAGCATAAACGAAAGTTTTCATGGTGGCTTACGTTTCTTCAGTTGTTAAATTGATAGTTTTTAGTTTGCACTTTATTAAACAAAACAATTTTCCTTTGAACTGTGTAACCTAGAATAATTTTTCTTCATTACTTTAAATTTGATTTCATTAAAACACTTTTAAAAACAGTTAAATAATTATTTATAACGGACTATCTGTGCCAAGTCTTAGCAGTTTTTTTTCGAATTATAATGTAATCAAGTCGCATTAACTTTAAAGTCTGCCCGCTATTTAGAATCCGGGTGGATTTTACTAAAAATATGTTTATTGACACAACCTAGAGTTTTTGATTTTTAAAATAGAATGTCTTTTCATTATAATCTTATTTCCCCCATTTCCAAATATTTAGACATTTACGTGTATAGGAATGTTTATTTAGAGTTCAGGCCAAACGATTCGGTAAGGATCAAAGGCTTTGGATTACGTCTGTTTTGCTGAAACCCTTGTTAATAGTTATTTTATTTGAATATAGGTCCTTATTGATGATATTTTCCGACAAAGGTATAATACATTATAGTTGGATTAACTGATCCCAGAAAAATCCCTATAGGGTAAATATAATTTTTTTAAAGACTACAACTTTTGTAAAAACGGTTAGCGGGGTTTCTTTTGACTCAACTGGAACATTCACGTATAACCTTATGTGAGTTGAGATATCAGCTTAAGGACAGAATGATTTTCTTTATAATGATTTCTATTCAACCCTATACAAAGAATCTATTACAGAAACCAGAAATTACAGAGCAATAGATTTCCTCCATAAAAGTGTCAATAAACCAGTACAGATGGTTGGTTTAATAAAATTTGTTTCTTGGATTTTGTACTAAAAGCTTTAAAAAATCTATTTTGAAACCATTTACCGATCAAAAAACAAATGGCAAGGTGTTTTAGCTACAAAATATTATTTCGTATGTTGAATTGAGGATGATTTGGATAACATTTTTTTTTAATTATAAAAAACTTACCTGGATGGGAGGTAACCTTTGATCTCCTTGAATAGCCTTATGTAAACAGAAATCACTGGGATTGTTGTTAATTGGTTGGAATTAAAGAAAATCTTAAATTTCCAGAGACTCTCTCGCAGAGCCTTTGACGGATCTTTATCATCCATGGTATATTTCAAATTTCTGAAATTATCACTAAGTTTTAACCCATAAGCATTTTTTAATCAATTAAATTGTTTAAATTGTGCTAAATAGTCTTAAATGCATTCTGGCGTTTAACACAATCGCTCGAAAATCGAAAAAGGTTTATTGGCTTTGGGACCCATGTTGTTCAACAATTAGTAGATACGGAAGGAGACCGCTGTGTGATGCTAATTGCCATTATGGATATGCTGAAAGCCCAAGCCACTTAACTACAATGTCCATTATGTGGATGGATGAGACAAAATGCATTAATAACGACTTGCCAATTTTAGCATTGGCTGAATGCCCTGCGCAGAACCCTCAAATTACCGAACCAACCTTTCAAGCTGTCACAGGATGGGTTCAATTAAATGAAAATTTTATGGGTTTTTGAACGGTCACCTCCATTGTTGTTAAAATTTGAACATACAAAAAGAAGTGGTTTCAGAGAACAATAATCTTTTGAAAAAATGTTTTCATTATTAAAAAAAATATATATATATATATAAATATTAAAATATATATCCTTATATATTTTAAATAATTTTTCCCTTTTGATTGTGAGACAGGTAAGACATATATATAAAAAATCACAGCATTCGAAAAGTGTTGGTTGTTAAAAATAAATTAGCCATTTTTAGACGCTTCTTTTTCTACACAATTTTTTCAACGTGTCAGAAAATAATTTATGCCTTTTTGAAGAAAAAACTATTAAATCAAGTACCTAAAAAATTTAAAAGTCTATTTTTATAAGTGCCACATTTAAATACATTTTTACCCTTAATAAGTTCACCAGTTATTAGAAAAACATTATAACCCTAGATAGTAGATAGAGATTAGGCTGTAAGGTTGAATGAGTTAACACTCCCAATCAAAATTGTCTAAGTTACTGTAAAGCTTTTTTTTTCAGACATGAGGTTTCGTACATACATTTTTTATAATTGGTTTTTACTTTTTTCGTTTTAAGGGGAGTGAGATTTTTGAGAATTTTTAAATTACATCTTTAGAAGAAGAATTGTTTGTTGTATAAAAATGTGCAATTTCTAGAAGCTTTTTCTAAACAATTTTGCTAACGTGTTACACGATAATTTATGTTTTTTAAGGAAATTTCAACGAAACAAATAACAACAAACTTTAAAATTTAATGTTAAAAGTCTGAACGTTTAAATATAAATTTTTACTTCTAATAAAGCCCTCCAGATGAATGAAAAATTGATAATTCTTTGGATATAGATTAGGTATGTTGAATATCGCTAATGAGTTAAGACACTAAATCCAATTCGTGTATGTGTCTGGTATACCGTTTTTTAGACATTCAGACTTACATTGTCATGAATATAGATAGGAATTCTGGATTGACCAATGCTAGATTCCAGTATTCAGAATTTTTGCTTTTATGAATTATGAATTACTCCTTTCATTGACAGACATTCACTATTACTATTTTTATTCTTTTTTAGTTCAGCGCTTGGAACATATAAAGAATTGATTTTTCATTTCACGTTATTACGCGATACAAAAATTATTATGGTTTTGCTCAAGAAAGTATGAGATTCCATAAATTTTCTATCGTTTTGAGCTTACGAGTATCAATTAGTTGGTACTTATTGATCAGCCTTGTTTATTTTCCCAATCGATGACAAATGTCTGGAAGTGGTTGAAGCATGAACTGAAGCTTCTTCTACCACCTCCTTGCCGGTTTGCCTTGAGTTATACATTTTTGTTCCGCCGATCAGCATGTATGACTATTACCGGCAAGAGTGTTATACTTACTATGATTAACAATATCCTTGAAGGCTTCGTTACCCCAAGTTAATCTCCACCTTATTCTTTATGCTGGTATACTCAGATTTAAACTTTCCAAACGAGGGGGAGTGGTTTTTTTATCTTAAATATTTTTCCCAAGGTTCCTGGTAGCTTCAACTATTAGGAAACTCAGTTGGAACCAGAAAAGGCTGTCCATTAACGAAACGATTGAAATACCCTTTCTTTCTTTTGATATTAACTAACTGTTCAATTGAGGAGTAAAATAAAACCAGCGATTTTAGAAAATTTATTTTTTTATTATTTATTTTACATTTATTTTACAAGAATCGTTGTATTCAAAATGTCATTAAGTTTTAATTTCTGAATACAATTACTTGATAAGCTATATTATTTTTAGAATATATAACATAATCAATCAGTTTTAATAGTAATAATTCCAATCATGTTTCATAAATTGGCCTATTCGCTTCAACATTTGTTTTCACTGTTGCAGGTTCAAGGAGGAAATATGCGAGGAAGTTCGGGAAATGTTTCAGATACCCTGATTGTCAAATCTCACAACCAAAAACTCGGACCTGAAGTAGTTACCGCCAACCATAGGATTCAAGAGAGCTGTATATAATCTTAGATGTTTTGTATTATTCTGTAAATACTAAATATATCATAAGTTCTTCTGAACCGTTTACCCTATTTATTTCTAGTATTTTCACTTGATGTATTTAACAAAGTAATAAGAGTTATTATATAAAAAAATTGATTTTTGGTTATTATTAACAGCTATTTCCTGACTGCCGTAGAAAAATTTAGGTTCATTTTTTACGAAATTATTTTTGCGGATACAACTGCCGCGACAGGTAGTGCCACCCCTGGTTTTCTCAAAAACTACTCAACCTAGAAAAAATTAAACAGGACTTAAAACAGCGTAAGTTCTACTTTCCAACATTGCTGGTTTAGCACAATGTCATACAAATTTACTTTAAAGTTGAAAATAATATAAGTACTTAAGGTAAATTATAAATTTAGTTAAATGATAAATAAAAGGATGAAATTTATTTTCAGTAATACCCGCCCCAATTATAAGTTGGTTTCGAAATGATTTTCAACTGTATTCTTAAAATCGAATTAAGTTGATTAACATGTGGTTATATCAACCACATATCCCACCAGCAATTTCCTTCAATGTCCAAAATCCTTGAAACCTACTTATTTTAAAGCGCTTTATACCAATCGTAGATACCCATAAAATCATTGCTTCTAACCAGTTTGGCCTAAACGCATCCTACCAACTCCTTATTACCTCATAGTGAAATCCGAGAGTGAGGTGCGGCGTCTCACAAGGGAGCAATCATGGTCCCATACTTTATATCATTTGTACTGCCCACCTGCTCACCTACCTGCACACTCCTTCATCACCACATACGCAGACAATACCGCAAATATGTCTTCCACCCCAACCCAATCCAAGCTATCTTCAACAACCAAGACAACCTTCAGCTTATCGATGGCTGATGCAAAAAGTGTAGGATGAGGCTGAATGAAAACAACGTACTCAGTGTTCGATCACATAGAAAAAAACTGTACACTGTACATCAACAACAAAAAGATACCGTCCATTCAAGTGAAATACCTAGCACTATACCTAGACTGCAAACTGAAGTGGAAATCTGACAAAAGGCAAGTAGACAACAACTTAATAGAAGATTTGGACACTGTGAACACTTCTAGGACCGTCTTGACGGTCAACACTAAAATAACCTTATACAAGACTTTACTGAAACCACTTTGGACGCACGGATTGCAACTGTGGAAATGTGCCAAGCCAGCCAACATCCAACCTTCAATCAAAAGACGTTAGACAAATCGTCAAAGCTCTTTATGTCCAAAAGTTTCACACCAACCTCTCGAACTATCCTAATTTTACTGATCGAGCCATATCTACACATTTCCATAAGAACCCGCCAGGTCGCCTTAACCAACGATGGCCACGAGACCTCTTTGTCCCTTAATCACACTTACATGAGTGCCAGCATTGGGTGGTGTCTCACGGCATTTGTCCTCCGGGTGGAGTGCTGGCATTAGTGCTATTGCGATGACCGTGTATGAAAAAAGGTTTTACGGTCGCATATGTAATACGTAATTTGTATGTATACGGTGCAAAAGAAAATAATTGTAAAAAATGAATCTACGTAAAAAAATAGGTTACAAATTAAAAATAAAAGTTAAGTTTTTCAGTTTTTATAAGAAAAGCAAAACTGTAATTACTGCAGTACATGAAAATATAAACTAAATAAGCTGGAACTTATTTCTTAACAAAATTACTATTTACATTTTTGTCAATGCTTAGTCGTTTTTGGGAAAACCAGGAGGGACACATATAAGTTGGCACCTTGTATATTGCCAAAGGTAAGTAATAACAGTAGCTGTAACCACTATCCATATGAATCAATAAACAGGCAACAAACGTCACGTTTTAACTGTAAAGATATTAAACAAATAAGCAATTAAGAATATTCACATTAGTTACAACCTTACTATTTTCCCATATGAATGTACAAGTAAGTTCGAATAAAAAAAATCAATTTATTATTATTTATCGACTTATTCGGTTTGGTTGTTTATATTTAAAACCATCAGAAGCTGTACATTCATAAAAAGTCTAAACATTATTACTCAATTCACTCGTTTACAAGAAGAAATTATATTTTACTTTGAATTTCAACGAGACAAATTAGATTGTACAATGGCAATTGGTATCAAAATAGGGTTCTTTAGTTAAAAATGCTTTTACAAGACGAGAATGTTTATTTGAAATCAAAGGAAGAATAATTAGAGCTAACAGTGAACATTTTCAGTAAGGAAAAAAATTGTTATAAATTTGCGAAGAAATATTAGTTTGTACAAAGAATTGAATATAAAAACGATCTTTTACATGAAATTTTAGTGGAAAATGAATCGTTTCGTTTATAACTAGATGATAAAATCTACTCAGCACAATTTAATTTTAACATAAAATTTCTGGTTTAATTGAGTAAAAACGGGGCTGTTTTACTGGAATATATTTTTCATTGTGCTCTAGAGAAATAATCGGCTTTTTTATGGATTCAAAAAGAAAATTTAAACTGCATATCAAGGGAAAAATTGGGCTGTGGAAAGAGTTCTAGTGCCAAAATATTTTTTCAGTATAAAGTTTATATTAATTATTATTTGTTATATGAAAAATCTATTTGAACTATAGGTTCATGAAAATGTTTTTATTTTTGTAAGACGACAAAATAAATTAAGGTTGTAAAAACGTTTTAAAATGGACACTTTGTTGGGTATTGAGGTCCAGTAAAAAACTACAAATCCCGTTGTTTTTCTAAATTTTTATTTAATTTGGAAAATTTATATTTTACATAAGTGTGGTGATTATTGGCCGTTAGTCGATGATTATTCGGAAATCGTGAGATGGGGTCTGGTGTAATGGGGTTTCAGAAAAACATTTTCTTTATCGCGCCAACGTTTCATTGAGATCATCTTCAGGGATTTTCAAACATTGTTTAAATTTAACAAATACATGTAGGATGTGGAAAAACGTGAATTTATACAATGCAAAAAATATTTTTATATTCAATCAATATTAAATACAGTAGAAATACTTTGATTGTACGTATGAAGAATAATATAGAGAAACACATTTTATTTGAAACAAATATTGGGTTCTGATAACATGGAACAAAGAAGCGCATATATATATATATATATCCCTCTCTCGCTCTCTCTCTCTCTCTCTCTCTCGCTCTCTCTCTCTCTCTCTGTATATGTATGTGTATGTATGTATATGTGTGTGTGTGTGTGTTGTGTGTCTATGTCTGTGAGAGTGNGAGAGAGAGAGAGAGAGAGAGAGAGAGAGTGTGTGTGTGTGTGTGTGTGTGTGACTGTGTCTGTATATATTGATAGGCAAAAAATTACACCCAATTGATTTATTTTCATTTTCTCGATAAAAGAAAACTCTGCCCTTAATTTGTCTAATTGTTTTACCAATGATATTTGTTTATGCTAGGTTTTAATTTGGGACTATCAATTATGTCAATTAAACAGGTAAACACATAATCCTTAATCCAAAACAAGGATGAAGAATTTTTCAATGTTTACTTTTTAAGGAATTAAAAATGTTTGTTCAGTCTAATTTGAAATCTGAAGCAACAGACTGTTTAGTTTTCATCTTTATTTCCTTAATTTCTATTTTTAAACTTAAAAATGCCACTTAGTGCTGATAATGCTGCGCGTATTGTGGCACTAATGGACATCAGGTATGCGGCTATTGCCATCGCAGTTCCCTACGAAAAACTGCGAGACGCCGTTAGTCTTTTTCGAGAAACTGGGTCCTACCATAGAAGGCCCGGTTCTGGACGCCCTAGGGTAACAGAACCACAGGATGACCGTTGTTAGATTTTGAGAATTTCATGAAGACGTCACCTTACTGTTGTTAAAGCGATTCATCAGCTCCAGGAAGTTCGAGGTGTCCAAATTTCTGAACGCACTGCTCGAAGAAAGCGGTGAGTATGGACTGTTAGTTTTCGTCCCGTAGGAAGACCATAATTGACCAGAACACACAGAATTAATTCCTTTAGACCCGACCTTTCGAATTGAACAATGGCAAAAAGGAGGGAAAATTCGAAAGGTTGGGTTGAGATGGGAAGTTAGTGTCCGAGTGGATCGAAATCACGATAGCTCAAGTGGTAGAGCAGAGGCGTATTTAGCCGAAGGTCGTGGGTTCGAATCCCACTCGTGACGCTCACTTTTTTATCTCAACCAATATCTTACATGAAGATTAATTAATTGAAATATATTATTAATATTTTAAAAATATCTGCACCCACCCCCAATTCTAAATTTTAAAAAAATCCCGGACCATCAGTTTGATTTTCGCAACTGTCAGTCAGCCGTCCGGCAATGCAACCGTGTTTTGTACTTTACGTTTACCTCAAAGAAGTTAGGGTAGTATTGTTCAGGAGCATTTTTCGATGTAGTACAGGCTTTCGATCGAAAACCGGGCATGCTGTTTTTGCTCAAGCACATACTTCCCACCTAACTCATTCACCGGTACTAACTAGTCATTAAAGGGTTGGAATCCTACCCAAATTACCGTATTCTGGGCAGTGTCCCTCAGGATAGCGTGGCCCCCACATTTTACTAGAAGTACACAGCTGATGCCATCCCATCCTCAACCTCCCTCCCTGACCTATGAAGACGATATAGCGATCTCCTAAAGCAATTTTGGTCAAGGTTTCTACTCAACATTTCAACAACACTTTACACTGCTAGAGTCTTTGTGCAAAAATAATAAAGGACAAAACAGACAAGTCTACCCACGTTATCCTCACTCACCGCCAATCCCTCCTCCAGTTTAATTCGATAATATCTTCTTCTCACTGCAGACACTGCAGACAACTGGAACTAAACATCAAAAAACTTTTTACCACAGGCTAATAAATACAGAGCTCTTTCACTTCTTGATAAACGCTCTGAGTAACGTCTCAAAAATAAAAGGCTTCTTTATAACAATTTGGTGAAGCCAACTTACTGCAGTGTGGATTTAGCCAAACATTCTTCGAATCAAAACTACCCATTCCTTAATTTATTTATTTTTTTTTTAACGAGGGTTCGCAACAGCAGAGGCTATATCAACCCTCGGGGTGTCGGTGTTTTTGAAAAACAGCTCATTTGTAAGTATGTCGGGTTCGAATGCAGGGCCGCTGGATTCGAACACGGGACCTTTACCTTACAGTGATGAGCGCTGTGTCAACGCCTAAACCGTTGCGGCCACCGACGCCCCTCCCATTCCTTAATGCTCCATTTTATGTGCCATCGAAACTAACCATGCAGACCTAAATATTCCTGTAGAGCAAGGTGTAATCCAACCCCATTACAGTAAGTTTCTTAAAACTATCGCGACCACCATTAATCTTCAAATACAAAAACTCCCGACGAATGTGACACAGTCTTAATTAAATATACAGCATTGTAATACTGCTAATGAGTAGTTTCTCATTTTTAGCTTATGAGTAGTATTTTCTTTCTAATTGTTACTTGTTACCGTACAGGAAGTTGTAATGGTCTGGAAATATAAAGAAAAGAAAATAGGGTATTACAAATCTTGTTAAGAGAACTAGATACCACTAAACCGCAGAAATTGAAACAATTTATTTTGAAGCTCTGTTACATTTTTATACAATAATACAGTTTTACAACCCGTATGCTGGTGGTATAAACACTAAAAGCTCGGACAATGGAACAACAAGACCTCTCTTTTATCTCCGTTTTATCCTTTCTAAGATTACTCAATCTTAGATTATCATGATGTCTTTCGTAACGTTAGTTTTAAAAGATTATCGGATTTCTTTTTCTCTTGAATTTGTCACAATTTAAAGTTATGAACATTTGAAATATTTGAAGTCTTTACAATAGATTACTTTACCTTAAAAATTAAAATTTTGTCGGACTTAAAGAATGCAATAGTATTTTTCGAACAGTGGAATAAATTTGAATTCTAATCGCAATACAAGGAATATGTCATCATAGGAAGCAAAACGAGGAGCCACAAGACTCCCCCTCGACAAACTTTATAATGGAAAACCGGTCAAATGACTAAGAAAGAGTAAGTGGGTTTGATTGAAATCGTTTTATGCAACAGTTGAAGTTAGCTCTTTGTAAAACAGGTTTCTGTGATGTCCCCCAAAGAAAATAATCTTTCCTTAATTGCCTATTTAAAGAAAGGTATGATGAGTTTCCTCGAATTTTAAAGCATTGTGTAAGACTTTGTACTTCTTTCTTCTATGCTTGTCTTGGATACATGTTGGGACACGTGACACAAGCATACATAAGCATAATTTGATTGAAGTGTTATTTTTTCTCATTCAATACATATTTTCAATATGTTTTTAATAAAATATTAATTTTAACGGATAAATATTTAAGACCTAGAAAATATAATTCCTTCAGACAGTTAATATACAAATAGATTTTTAAATAATCATGGTATAAAAATGGCTACATAGACTTTTTAAAAAGTTTTACGTTTATCAGACAATAATCGATGGGAGACATCAAAAAGATAAATTATTTGATAGCGCATTTATTAGTAATTTCCACAATTTATTACTACTTTCACTAAAATGCTATTCAGTGTGATTCCGTATCACCAGTATCACAGATCTAATATAATTCACATTGTAAAAACGTGTACAGGGTGTCCCGTGAACAAATATCAATACTTTAGGTGATTATCCTATATGTAAAACTGGACTACAAAAATCTCTGTTGCCCTAAGTCCTAAGCCGTAAGTCTGATTTTCCTTTTTACACAGATGTACTCATCGACCCTTATGGATTTTACAATAAGAGAAGAATTATTTTGTTCTGAAATATGAGTTGGCACGATAAAGAAAATGTTTTTCTGAAACCTACATCACACCCGACCGCATCTCACGATATCTAAATAACTATCGATTAACGGTCACTAATTTCTACACATTTTTTCTGATAGTTCACCGATGTATGGCAAGTAACGAAAACCTAATGTTTCAATTTTGGTGGGGGGCGTGTCCGATTATTGCTTCTTTTAAATTTAATTTTTATTATTTATACTAGCAATTTATCGATAAATATTTCATGATATCCATTACTTATAGCTAAGGTTTTAATTGATTGTAATTTTTTTTATAAATAGCAGGCGGTAGTGTGAGTTTCAACATAGGGTCTATGAACCAAATGAATCCAGAAGCGTTTTGGGTCCAAGAGTGAGAAGAATATGCTAGTATCACACTGTCTTTAGTTGTGGTTTATATATATATATATATTTTTTTTAAATTAGGTTGTATATTATGGACAGTTTTAAAACTAAAATGTTTAAACAACCATTTTTAATTATTACCTATGTAAAATTTATACGGGTGTAAAGAATTAATTATTTGGAGAAATTTTTTAGATCCTTACAACATGAAATATCGTCTACGTACCGTTTTCAAAACAAATAGACACATTGAATTAATTTGTTATCTGATTTGAATTTCTTTTTCAATGTTCTCCATAAATATTTTGACACAATATAGGGATAAAGGAAACCCCATTGATAACCCTTTGATTTCATAACATTTATTATTAAATTTACAATAATTAGATTGTAAGCACATATGTAAGAGATCTATTACATCATTTTTTACAAATTCGTTAACTGAGTTTTCATAAGTTTTTGATTTATTAGTTCAGTACTTTCTTTAACAGGGATATTTGTAAATAAATTTGTAAAATTAAATGACACTTAAACAGAGATGTTAGGTTCTAAAGAATTGGTAATATCAAATGTAGGTTGAAAGTGGTGTGGGTATTTATTATTTTATCTATTGTTATCGTGAGAGTGTGGCATGAAGAAGTTTTTTATGCGTATAGGTCATTTTAGAGTAGAAAGTCAGTATATTTTATAGCTTTTGTTGTTCACATTATTACCTGTTCACAATAGGCTTGCCAGCAGATTGGGATAAATTCGACTTTGACACGCGTTCAAAAGTTCAAATTCAACATAATTTCTTTTTCTCACCTTTCTCCAGTACACCTTGGGGGTGATTTAATTCTGCATGTTCCATAAACACTAATGTATGCATTTAACGAACTTACAATTAGTAATAATTACACTAATTCTTCTTATTTTCTGGGATTCCAGTTCAAGTTATTGCCAAAAAATATATTTTTAGTGTTCAGCTCTCAATTTTGTTTGTTTTGCTTTCATAGGACAAACATAACGATCCATTTCTTAAAAGACAGAATATAAAAAGTGGATAGTACATAACAAGACAGTTTGGCGGCGATCGTGGGGAAAGCCAAATGAATACAGGGCACGCGATTTCCTTGTCTATGAATGACTTCTTGAGAACGAAACGAAATCAGTTTATAAAATTCAAGTACGGTATTTACATGCTTAGCATTTCAGGCCATTTGATTCATTAGCTGTAAAACATAAATGAAGTCATTTGCGAAAATATCACTTGGACTATGGAAAGGATCTAAATTAGTTTATTTCATTATTATTTAATACAAATTGTTTTAAATTTTTTCTATAAGCAATATGAAACATCTGTGACTGATATGTAGTTTTCATTTTTAACGCAATAACTTAAGTATTGCGCCATCCTAAGTGGTGAATGAAAGGAAGGTCATCAATGCAGAAATAATTCTAAAATTAGGATCTAAATTTAAACGTTCACATAGTGATTAAGTGAATCTTTCCCCACCTACAACATAAGCGGATATAGAAAATCTGTTGGAATTTGGCCGAATCTCTAGCTTAAAAAAACGTAATACCTAATAAATTAGTCAGCTCCATCAACAACCCTGGCTCTATCAAAGACAGATCATTTGTATTAAGATATTTTGGTGATATCAATTAATTATACACACCTACTTTATCGTTTCTCACGTTGAACGAAAAGGCAAAACTTATCGATATGGCATTGTTTTTATTCTAGTTAGAGAACAGACCTATGTTTATTCGATAGAATTTTTGGATTACGTAATAAGGAGTGGATAGCAATTTCCTTGGTTTGAAGAGAAATCCCGACTGCCAGATCTAGTCTAAAGCATAAGGCATGTTTAAGTACTCGAACTCTACTCTCTGTTCTCGAAAGTAGAAGGAATAGTATCACCAATTTTGAATGTTTGAATGGCTAAATTATGGAATTATGGAAACGGATACAGAATTGAATCGGAATAGTTTTTTGTAAATCTAGGCTCGGTATTAGACGTTTTTAACGAAGCCTTTCAAAGATTTTGGATTGAGAGAAGGCGAAGGTCTGTAGGAGGATTATGGTTGGGAGTATACGTATAACAGTGATGGTGGAATATTTCCATAGTAGAAAAAAACATGTGTTCATAAGATTGTACTTTCAATTAAAGAAAACAGTACTACACCTTCTGTGGGAGGTTTCGATGTATTGTGTGAGATCGTATCCGAAGGATTTTCAGCTTAAGGGTTTGTAAATTTCGTAATTCAGATGAAAAAATTTACGTTTTCATTTGTATCTAGTGTTGCCTCCCCTGGCCTTGATGGCTGCTTCTAGAAGTCTTCTCATGCTTTTGATTAGTTACTAAGTACTAAGACTAATAAAAAATATTTACATAATAGTAGTTTATATTTCCTACTACTACCAAGAACCTTGAATAAGGAAGCCAAATAGGCCCCGAAATACATTGGCAGTAATTTTAAAAAAATGAACAGTTTATGATTTCTTTATTGAATTTCAATTTATTTCTAAATTGAAAACGTTTTATGAATAATTTTAAATATTTAGAACGGAGTAACACCGTCTAGAACATGGTTTTGAATCAAATGTATGTATTTTATATTCAATATGTCCTAACAACACCGTTTTGTCCGTACATGGATGGCAGGTGCCCTGTTCGTTTAAAGCAGGACGGTGCGTCATTTGTATTTACAAGCTTATAATTGACATAGCGAAAAGTCCTCAACTTTAACCAGAGGGGCGAAATCTGATCTGTCATGAATCCAGTGTTATGGGTATGATTTATCACCACACCACGGCCAGTCGATAAGTCTGTCTTGTTCTCCAACATCGAATCATAATCGAAATTGTTCCGTACCCAATAAATTGGACTTCTATAAATCGAAAATTATGAAGGAATGTCCAAGCCAAAAGGAATTTATTGTACTATTACACTGTATTACAGTATTATTAATGTATATTATACATGCATATTACAGTAATATATCCTATTACATGGATTTGAACTGTACAGCAAAGCGTCTTGCCCTCAAATCGAATACAAACTTTCCGACACCGAATCCTTCAAACCAATTTTGAACCCCACCCCTTGAACCAACCATCCAACCATATCATTATGACCGACAAATTCCAATTATCTCAGTTTTATACCAATTACACGAAAATTCCCATCCTCTCATTGAGATTCTATCAAATTTCCGAACTTTTACATATCGGAGGCCTAATACTCATAACAGGCTGTCCGATGTATACATAAATACGTTAGGGATGGGAAAAATCTCATTCTGACTATAAGTTCTGGTAAAAAACAAAATTATTTGTCCTGGTGATGTAGAATTGCTGCAAGAAACTGGTCCTACTCGCTGTTCTTCACCATATATCCGCACAGATATGTCCATATTTAAGGGTGTCGGACAAGACTTGGTCATACTCGTCATATCCGAAATGAAAACAGGAGAAAACTATCAACGCTTTCTTTCTCACAAATATTAGATCTTTGGATCCGGGACACCTCGTCAGAACCGAGATTTGATTTAAAGCTTATTTTTCCAATACCAACAATACCGAGCTAGCTTTTTCTCATCTTGATGGATTGGGCAGTTAAAGCGAAAAACTTTAAATTTTGGACATTATTTTTCCCAAACTAACCTACAACCCAATTGGTTTGATGGATTCTATTTTGTTTAACATTGACAACAGAGTTTTGACTCGTAAGAAAGTTTTCTATTAAGATTATATTTTTTAAAGGATTACATAAACAATGAATTATCGGTTTACGATCAATTAATTTGACAAGACTTCCTTCTTATTTCTATATTCTATCAAAATCAGTGTTTTTGAGGGACTGTGTGCCTTGCATCGCTTGCACTTGTAAATTTTCTGATAATTTTTCTCTGATTATTCCTTTTCTTCTTCCTTCGATTTATCCGAAGGTGTTGATAACGATAACCTTTGCCACATATAATGTGCCCTGGATAGGATTTGTTCTCTTTATGGTTTCGAAGCGCTCACGGTCTAGATGTTTTCGCCCTTAGAACTACCACATTATTTACTATGTGATCGGACTGGTTTTATAGTAGATATTTTTCTCGTTTTGAAAGGTACTACTCTGTCTCTGGTTCGATTTGCACAAGAAAATTGACCTTGCCCTCATATTTTCGCATCTGAATCTGCAATGCGAAGTTTATTACCTAAAATATATTTTCCAAGTTACAGTTACTCCTTGTTCTTCCTTGTTAAACCCTGCATATTTTTTGAGTTTCCGAACTCATTTCTATTCTCTGGGCATCGTAGATATTTAAATTCTTTCTTAAAACGTATTCCATTTTTCGTTTTGCCTTAAGTAATAGACTTTCTACTAAGAACCATTAGTGTCGTCCTACATTCGTTGAATTCTTGAACAGTCTATTTACTACGTTTATATATTAAACTTAGAAAAATGGCTATGAATGGGGGTGAGGGGATAATGAAAAGATAAGAAGTTTCAATTCACTTATTTTAGGTAAAACAGAAAATTGTTTATTGTTATTATATTTTTATGTTGGACGAAATTTAGACCTGCATTCAACAGATGCAGATGATTAGTTTTGGAAAATTCCATGGTAACTAACCATAAGGCTCCCATATGCTTCATATTACCGATAATCGGAGCACAGATGAGGACATGTACTATTTAAACAAAAATGCTTACTTAAAAGGCTATTAAAATAAAAATTGAAAAATAATTATCGTTTGGCTGGTCATACAAAAAAAAATTAAAAAAGAAAAACTATTAGTGCAAATAACAAAACCAATCCATTTGACAATAAATGGCATATATGCCATAACATAGGACAAACAGGACAAAAAATAAGACGTTACAAAGAATAACAGATTATTTAGGAAAAATTACGGAAAATCAAACTACGCGACACAACTCATAGAAAAAACTACTTATCTGCGTTCAGAAATGACGAAAAACGAACATACTCGAAAACCCATAAATATACAAATATAGCAGATTTAACAGTAAACAAATTCATAAACACACAAATTACCAACATTTCACACATATCGTTTACACCATTCCAAACACTATTCTAATTAATAATAGAAAGGATCGGAACCCTAAAATAAGGCCTAATGCACCAAAGGCACTGGCAAACAAAGAAAGGCCGACGGGCGTACTTCATCCCTCACGACTCTTACAAAAGAGACCGGACTCGACATCACTGAAGATGGCGAAATGCCTAAACGAGTCTGACAAACCGCTCCAGCAAGGATAAGCAGACCAAAATGATTGGCAACGACCAAATTACACCTTCATCATTCCGACACGGATAAATCTTACAATAAAAACTAAAATTTAATTTCATTCATCATCTACTTCACAATTTTTTTATAAATTAATATTTTATTACAATCTGCAAATTTCTTATTAAAACATGTAATGTGAGAATACTTGGATATAAAAACTATATTATCATAAATTGATAATATTGGTATTGTTATTTTTCCTTCAATAGGTTGTTGTTGTTTTGTAATTATTTATTTTTATCTTTACATACATGGCCTCCGGAAGTATTCGTAAATTTTATTTTTGCAGTTTCCTTCTGTTTTTCGTTGCCATATTTCATTTTTTTAAACATTTATAAGGAACGTTAAGGAATAACGTTATGGTAAAAAATTGTAAAAAAAACATTATTTTTATAAATTAATCCATATTTGTTTAGATCCTGCTCGTAACACTAATTTTTCATCTCTACGAAAAACCTTATTTAAAATGAATAATCAACTGGAATTATTTTTATGTAATTGTACCCACAAACGTTAGCAGAAGAGGTTGTGCAAACCGTCTGCGATTTATTTTTTAATTCCTATCATACAAATATTGCATACTCAGATGTACTCATCGATCCTTAGTGATTTTTCAAAAGGAGAAGATTTTTATTGATGAGGAATCCGAATTGATCGCGGGCGTAATACATATTTCATTGTTTTCTCATAACATTCTTATTAAAATATTAGCTTTTATGGCATCGATGAGGGTACTTGTGGTGTAGTGACACATATCTTGACGGCAGATCCCGATTTACTATAACTGGCAATACTTTAAATGAGGTTCCTCAAAGGTCAATATGTGAATGACTTCATTTAATTTGTGTCACATTTTTCACAAACATTTTTCATCCATTAAGGATGAGGAAACAGTTGTACTAACAATGAAGATACATTGGACTTGGTATTTATTGAATGTACTCGATTTGAACCTTGCCAAGAAAATCAGATTCTTTCTTCTTGGTAAGAACACGGTGTCCAATTTTCTAATACGGTGAGGTGTCTTTGCACAGGAGGATACATCGGATGGGTTGGCGTAAGAAGAAAGGATAACCGTGTCATCGGCAAACGAGGGGATGACTATGTTTTCGGAATTAGGAATGTCGTCAGTCTATATTTTAAAAATTATCGCGCCAAGTATACTTCCTTGGGGACTCCAGATTTTATTGGAATAAGAGAAAAGGCACGTTCCCTAACAGACAATCCCGATCTGTCAGTTAGGATTAGAAGATAAAGATGGTACTGGGAAGAACGTTCTTGAGTTTCCATAATAAACCGGTACTGGGAAGAATGTTCTTGAGTTTCCACAATAAACTCAGGCGCCATCCCCGGTCGAAAGCCGAGGGTTCGTCCAGGAAGACGCCCAAGCAATATCGTTTCCGCTCAACAAAGCGGCAATAGTGTCTACTTTTCCACAGAGGAGTGAAGTGAGCGGAACCCAAACTGATGAGGCGGTAAGGTTTTTGTATTCTGAAGTACAGGGATTAAACTTTTAAGGAGTTTTTCAACGATTATCGCTAGAACGGAAAAAAGCTGGATCGGATGATAGGAACATGGAAGGTGGGCTGGTTTGTTAGCTTGAAATAGCGAATTTCCAGTGAAATGGGAAGTAAACTGACCGAAGAACTGAGTTGTATATGTATGCCAAGTAAAGTAGTTGCGGAACACTTTAGAGGTAACTACGTCAAGTCTTGGAGCTTTGTTGGGTAGATTTTTTATGGCGTAACACAATGTCGGAAGGACTAAAAGCTTTAGGTGGCAATGAATGTTGCATTGGTCAAGTGTTGTTCAAGAGACGACGTGTGCGTCTGGTCATAGATGTCGTTGTGCGATGTAAACCTAGAAGAAAGTGCAAAAAAGTTCGATTTTTCAGAGTCACTTCTAATACTGGATGAGTTATTTTCACGAAGTAAAAGTGAAATGTCCTTGTAAGATAGTATCTTTCTGTCCAGTACCAAAGAGATTTATCTTTAGTCGTCAGAGAAGAGGTTTATAGATAGAAGAGAGAAGAGAATGGTTTATAGAATAATAATTTGAGTCGGACTGTTTTTTTTGACAAATTTCGTAAGTCTATTGAAGCGTTGGTGGTCTGAAGTGTACCTGGTTCTTTGCCGCCTATCGTAAATGAGGGTTAAGAGAACTCCCGCGTTGATGGGAAAGGTTGTTGTGAAATTGCTGCAGCACAAGCAGCTCTTTGAATAGTCTTAGTTAAGTGCTGTACTGCACCATCGATATCTTCTGTCGTCTTTTGGTTGGTGTTTAAATTGATATCTCCGTCTATAACGCCTCTGAAAAAAGTCTCCTCGGTCTGTTAAAGACCGTCTGTTAAAGGTCTGTTAAAGTCGTCTTACCAGTAGTGGTTGTCTATGTGAGGTGTGAAATTGCAAGATGTAATAAAAAAAATTCTACAATATCAGGTTGTTTGTGGAGTGAAGTAGGTAGGAGCTATGTGAGAAATGAAGATACAGGAAGTTGAGGATTGTGTGGCAGAAGAGTCTGCCCACGTGGGATGGAACGGCATCTCTACCGTGGTGCCTGGCATTGTAGTCACCTCCCGCCAGGAAAGGAGAACTTAGAGATTGGAAAAAGGGAAAGAAATTACTGATTGGATAATGGTCTGTTTGGAGGATAATACACAGCTGTTACTTTCAAGAGGGAAGAATATATGTCTAAGTTGACAAATGTTGACAGATTAAGGCGTCAGGAGAAATGTTTGTGCTAAGGAAGTGGGACAGGGAATTAGGAATAAGAATTGCCGTTCCACCTTGAGGTCTTTTGTCAGGATGGTCAGTTGGATAGGTCAGGAATTCCACCAAATAACAATAATTAGTGTAACTATTACTAAGTTCGCTACATGCAGGTGATAGTTTTTAAGGAACTTGCAGAATTAACTTCCCCCAGGGTGCACTGGAGATAGGGTAAAAAAGAAATGATGTTGAATGTTGATGCATGAGGCTCCTTTATACGTAGCGTCCCATGAACGGACGTCGATACTTCAGGAGGTTATCCTTGACAAATTGGACTAAAAAGTCTGTTGTCCAAAATCTGAGAGTCTCCAAAGTGTAAAGTGAATTTCCGTAATCACGCCACATCAATACGTTTGTCATGAAGCAGTACAGTTATGGCAGGTGTTTTTCATAGGACTTTTGCAGGACTTGGTTTCTTTAGTTGAACATATTGGCCCTTTCTTGCAGAAAGAGGGTGTTCCGTGAACATACGAAATACTTCAGAAGGTCATTGTACATGCCCAATGGGACTAAATATCCCCATTCTTCATAGTCCGATTTTAAATTTTATTCGAGACATTTCAATTTTAGTGTTATTTCAAACTTTCACAACTTTTTCACATAAAGCTCCAGAATATCGTAAAATATTAATCTTACTGTAAATTTGGTTACATTAAAAATTATATAAGACTCATTTAGTTTTTATTGAAAGCTTAAACTGAGAAAGTACAAAATCAGTTAATACCTAAATTTATACGAGTTTCCAAATTTTATCTAATGTTTAAATAAGATTTTCTTAAGTCTGGTAAAACTGACCGATATGGCGATAACAGATACGTTGCTCCTACTTACAGCTTTAAACAAATGTACTTAATTTCTTAAAGGACAGTTATCACCGATATAAAATGAACGTTTAATTACTAAAACAATTATTTTTCGGTATCAAATAAAAAAATTCCATTTCACCGACCGATTTTGAAATTTCTGTTAAAAATAAAGAAACTAATACAAAGTAAACAAAAAAGACTCTAACACTGTCAGGATTTTTTTCTAATGAACTTCTACAAATGGAGAACTAAATTCCTCTTTCTTGTTAGTTCAACCTTTCACAATTTTTTTCATAAAGCTCCCGTATCTCATAAAAGATTAATCCTAATGTAGATTTGATGACATTATTAGAAAGAACATTTGACATCCTATCATATTCCTTTGGATTTTATTGTAACCTTCTTGTTCTTGTTCTTGTCTAACATTTAAGTATGATTTTCTTGTCTCTGTATAACTGACAGATATGGCACTTTATCGACAATTTTCCCCAACTAATGGCCTTTAAACACATATACATACTTACTTCTCAAAGGTCACTTATCACTAGTGTAAAATTAACGTTTACTTGCTAAACATTTCATTTTTTTTAACCTCCATGGACTTCTGCATATGAGGAACCCTTAAAACTGTTATTCTCTTACCAAAAAAGAGTTCAAGCACACTGGCCTGTGGTTCTCCCTAAGCCAGAGAACAGTAGTCGGAGTACTTATTTATGTGAGTAGGTATTATGTTGGCGGTACTTATTTATGCTTGTTTGTGACTTATACTTGTCGGACCTTCTGATTTTCAAACCAATTATTTCCAATTCAATTAGCACTGCACATTAATTTTGTAATACATGCCACGTTTACAACAGTCCCAATGGAACGAAAATTATTATCTCAGATATTGAATGATGACGCGGCTGTTTAAAAAATGTGACCTAAATGGAATGAATAATAAAAAGCAATTGTAAGAACTACCGGTCGCGCCTTGTCAGTAGTGTCACTCGGCTCCTCTCTTTGATCTGGATTGATGGCTTTGACAAAAAAAAATATTGAAAGAGAAGGTGGACGGAAAAAGTAATAAGTGTTAACAGATGTTTCATATCAGGAATGATTGACAGGTAGTTTTTTTAATCATGATACCTTTTTTCTTTCTATATGATTTTCCATTTTCTTTCCTTTTCTTTTTCTCTTTTTAATATTGAGAACAAATGATGGGAAATTGCTTTACTCGTCAATCATTCAAGCGCAGCATCTGTCGAATCGTTTTCGCCTTCATTTTCTTGAAAGGCTGATACTTTTAAATTTATATTCATCCGACTTCACCAAATGTATCGGAAATATGTTACGACAAATAATACACTTAATTGGGTGATTGATAATTCTTGATACATCGAGATTAAACAATATATTTCATAGGAGTTTCGGAAAGTTGCTCCTACAAAAAGATTTGAAACTCATGAAAACATTTTGCCGAATTATTTAAAATTCTTATTTTTGTTTAAAAAAAAAAATTTAAACTTAAACTGTCTTTTGCACAATTGCTACCTTAAATATTAAATAATTGGTAGAATTCACCGAAGTCTGAAGGAGTGGCGTTGATCTTGTTAATATATAACAAACTTATTAAAAAATAATCTATAACAGCCAATTCCTATGGCCATTCTGACAAGTTTTTTTAATAATTTTTCCCGTAACTCTTGTTGTCTAAATTATAAAGGAATTTTAGAGTAACTAGTTTGTAGCAAAAGTAACTATCATTAATTTCTTACGTAGTTCTTAAATTTACTTTTTTAATTACTTTCTTTCTTTCGTAGAGATTCTCTGAAACTCCATGTTTGGATCATATCTACTTCACCCATGAAAAGTACTGAAGAGAAGCTGCGATGCATACAGTGTCTCGAGTGAACTGACGTCATTACTTTAGGAAGTTACCCTCCTACATGTCAAATTGGGCTTAAAAGCTCATACTGTACAATTACTGATTCTCGATTTTATTAATTTCATTTTCCTGGTACTTCAACCTTCTGATATCTCAAACAAATTACTTAGATCCTAATATTTGGGTTATAAAATAAGTACGAAGCGATTTTCAATAATTCGATGTATACCTCTGGCATTTAAAAGTAATTTATATAAAATTACGACCTTTTTAAATATTTAACGTTAATATTGTTAATTTTTTAAAAATTTATTTGTAGTCTTTGTAGATTATGCCAGCGCGGAGGGTACATGCCATGAGATGCTGGCTCTCAGTTAAGGGGCAAGGAGTTCTCGAGGATATCATCGACTAAGGCGACGTGTGGGTTCTCGGGATGGGAATGTGTAGAGAGGGCCCAAGGAGTATGGTTAGGCTGGATCGAGAGGTTGGTCTGAAACTATTGGAAGAATAGGGTCTGTATTCCTGTGAGGTTAGTAACGTAGTAAGGACCCTTGACAATTTGTCTGAGGACATTTGATTGGAATGTTGGATGTTTGCTGGTGTTGCTGAACTCTAGAGGTTCAATCCGTGCGTTTAAAGTGGTCGCATTAAAGTCTTGTTGCTTGAAAAGACGATTATTGTTAAAGGTACACATCATAGTCTAAGGACCATAGGATAGAATATTTTTATGTTTCTCTCTTTGTAGTTTCTTAACAACTTCAACTTAACAGGAGCAACAGAAATAGTAATAATTTATCAATAAACGTAAATAAAATAGGTGAACTTTCCAATTATCTACCGTGAAATTTCCATGTCATTTTGCAGAATTTTATTACCTTGAGGCAGTCTTTGCCATGACTAAAGTCATACATGTGTGTAAAAAAAAAAATAAAATAAAATAAAACGCGTTTTCCTTATTTGCTATACAGCATGTCCCTTGAACAGATATCAATACTTTCAGAGGTTATTCTATATGTCAGAGGGAATAAAAAGTCTCTATTGTCCATAGTCTGATTGTCAAAGGTATTTCAGATATCTTTCAATTAATTAAGGTTTTTAGTTGAGATAAAAAAGTATTCCATATATTTCACTTTTCGTGTTACTTTAACCTTTCACGATTTTTTCCCATAAAGCTCCCCTATCACAAAATCACCTATAGGTTCCACAATGTATTCCATTAGCTGTTTGGCAATAAAATTAATACTTAGACGTATAAAAACTCGTTAAAACTCTACCTTCAGTAAGCGTCGATACATAGAAAACACATTTTTCACCAACGATTTTTCATCTCTTTTTGGTAAAATAAGTGAAAGGGTCCAGTAGTAAGAAGAAATTACTCAGTAATTAAGCTTTATAAAGACTGTCATAATAATAAATAAAAGCTGTACCGATGCTAAAAATGAGCCACTTATACTAATTTCTTCATTTCATGGAGAATCGCTAAGATTCGAAAATTTGACAGTCCCCTATCTTTTATTATTTATTTAAAAGAAACACAGTGGTGCCTTTGAGCAATTTTCAATTTTGGACAAATTTTCTTTAAGGCGGGCCCTTGACGGTCAATTATATTGCACAATATTACGAATTGCACAATATTTCTTATCGTTCAGGGTTAATATTGAAGTTTGCTCAATGGTGAACAGAAGTTTGGCCGAGTTTGTACATTTTTTCATTAGGTTAATATTGCGCTATATTTTTTTATCTATGTCTAGCCTTCGAAGGACGATGACTTCTCGCGCGTTTGTATTCAATACTATTGCACAACAAACGTATTTTCAATGTATTTATAGTTCTAAAGTCCGCCTATCATTCAATACAATTGCACAATAAAAGTATGGTGCAATGGATTGAATGTCTAGGGTCCACCAGAAAGATAAAATATTGGTTATATCGTACGATGAGATGTTTTCAAACAAGCATACTGAAATACACAACAAAATAATTTTATTTTTAAGCTAATTTATAAGAAAAGTGTACAGTTTTTATTAAAATAATATATTATTTGTCATGTTAATACCTATGTCTACTGATTATTTATTACTATTATAAAGGACCTTAATTGATAATTTAGTGTTAATGTCTAAACAGTGTAAGCCGATTGAAGGATATTTTGTGATAGAAAAAGTTACACACGTGTGACACGTCATCCTCGCTACTTAGGAGCAAGTTTAATAAATTCCAGGAAAGCACAAGATCATTAAAGCTAAAATTAAATCTGACTCGCCATTTCTTAATAGCTTTGGACAACAGTTTTAACTTCTGATCCTCCAAACTCGAATGTGAATTAAAAGTTTCTCCCGCTACTGTACACCGGCAATTGCTAAGCATTGGAATGGTTCCCAAGAGCTGCAGGAGAATCCCTCACGAATTATAGCCTCAGGAGGCCACGCGTCGGGATAAAGCGTGTTAAAACCCAAATTGATTTTCGTTTCATCAAACGAATCTTTAATTGCGATGACAAGTGGGCGTATTTCAACAACTCCGATGCCCTAAAGTAACGGGTTATCACGTTTGGGATCGTTTACGATAGAGAGCTCACAGTTTAGTGATAATTTCGAAACTTTATTCAGGTCGCATCGAGAGAGTTGATACTGAACTAACTAGAGGTGAGAAAAACCGCTCTTTTGAAGGATCGGATCAACATCGCACATTCTGTGTAAGCTCTTTTTCATGGCACACAGCTCGCGCTCACCAAATTTATCTTACTGGTGTACCATATTCCATGTGTAAACTTTGGCAATTTTTTCGAATTTAGATGTGCCAGCGCAAGGGCCAATCAGGGCGAATTATAAAGGTTGATTTTGTTTATAATAAAAAGGAGGAACAGTTAATCCTTTTTCTATTTTTGCCACTAATAACTTTCAATTTAAAAAAGAAAAAAGAAGGTTGAACTGATTTTGTTTGCCCTTTTATCTAACAAGAAGATAAACACACAACACCGTAATGACTGTGCTGCTCGTATCCTAATGTCTTGTCATCTTTCCTTATATAAGAACAAAAAAATTTCATGTTTCATGTAAAAAAAGGCCTTTGTTTATCTGATTGCGATGAGGCTTTTTATGCGACGTTGTGAGGTTTTACATTTAAACTTGTCTATATGGATTAGAGGTGATCTGGATTTCTTCCTCTGCAATTTTCGTGCCATCGAAGCCGTTTTTCACTTTTTGGCAATGTTCAATTCATGGTGAAATTCGTTTGGTTCACCTCGGTCGCTGCACTCTGTCAAGAGGTGTCCTGATGCTTGGAGAGCTCAGATTCTCGAAGCTTGATTCGTTATGCAAGGCACGCATGGAGTTATAGATACGAGTTGCCACAAGAATTTATGTTTTAATTTGTCAATAATAAATAATATATGTTTTGTTTACGCTTTTTTCTTTTATTTATAGCATTTCATTTCTTTTTTTCTTTTTTTTTTGCTTTTCGATTATATATGCATATAACATTATTTTTTAAAAAATTCAACGATAACTGGCAGATCGACCCATTATTTTCTTAATGCTGCAAATTAAATAAGCTGTAATTTTATTTTAATTTTTATGTGTGGTGATTAGTGACCGTTAATCGATAATTATTCAGAAATCGTGAGATACGGTCTGGTGTGATGTAGGTTTCAGAAAAACATTTTCTTTATCGTGCCAACGTTTCGATCTTTATTGAGCCCTGAAGATGATCTCAATAAAGATCGAAACGTTGGCACGATAAAGAAAATGTTTTTCTGAAACTACATCACACCAGACCGCATCTCACGATTTCTGAATAATATTTAATTCTTATGTTTTAAATAATTATTACAATCTTATTAACAGATATAATATTTTATTTCAAGTTGGTTTGATGGCAAATTGAACTGATATTTGCTGTAAGCATCAGAAACATAATAAGGAAGTTTATATTACATTTTATGATTTCATAATGAATTGCATCATTTCGTGAACCGTTGGTTAATTGGACGAAAAATTGTAATTTCCTCATTAACATCGTCATCTTCAATTTCGTTGCCGTCATATTACTCCACTTAAATAGGACCATTTTATTTTCGTGGATATCCGCTATTTATTTTTAAATACTTGTCCTCAGTCAACAAGACAATGTGTCAGATATTTCTAATTTCGAGTTAGTTTTTTTAAAGATAAAATTTTTTTTTAAAGTTTTCTTCTCAAAATTGAATTAATTTGAAAAAGGAATGCTATATTAATAAATCGAATGTTATTTTGGGCATAAAGTAATAGGGCAATAAGGAAATATGAATCTTTTTTTAAATACCAGTAAATTATTATTTGTAAGTATATAAATGTGTTCCTCTTTTCCTCTCCTCCCACGTATGTCCATTTTGAGGAGGTTGCAAATAATTATAACAACATTAGAAATACCTAAAGCTGAAGAACTCAATAAAATAATTTATTATCAAAATGATAGAACAAGTAATTAATTAAACAACAGGTTTTATTAGAAATTTATTATTTTTTCGGAAATGATAGTCTCACTATATTTTCTATCGCGTTCTCTTCAAAAATTGCGGAAAATAATTTAGATGAGTAATGAAAAAAAATTCATGTTATATGCACGAACTTATTTTAAAATTTTACAAAAAGAAGAAAATTAGCATAACGAACGCTGTCCTAGCAGGAGGGATATATTTCCAAAATATGCGTTTTGGACGGGCGAAATATTGTCTTAAGATAAGATAATTGAATGAAATTCTATTACCAAATTAAAAAAGTGCTCACTAAATCACAAGTAGAATTTTAGGATAGGCGTCTGTAGGATGACACGAGAACCATCGTTATAATTTTCTTTCACCTTAAAAATGTTTCGCATTATTTATGATCTAATTTAAAAGTTGTATAGCTCTCCCGCCGGTAAAACGTTGCCATTGTGATAGATGATTTAGTTTGTAAACATTAACGGACTAAATATAGTCTAGTTATGGCGTGAATTGGCAGTTAGCTCTTCAAGCGACTTTTTAAATGTAAAAAATGCTTTGCAAATTCAATTAAATTCTGTTCACAACTTTACTTACATTTTTGCACAATGGAACATTTTATAAAAGTTCAAGCAAATGAGGTCTGTAATTGTATTTAAAAAAAATGTAAAAGTGTAAACGGATCATTTTCTGTAACAAACTGAAATCTAAACAGAAATAACACTAATAACGTAAGAAAACTATTAATTAATTCTATTTAATTAATTTTAAAACTATTAATTTATATATATATATACATGGTGTTAATAACTTCAACTGCGGATTCCTTTTTTAAAAACTTAGTTTGAAGTTACAAATACAAGTTTAACCTAATTTAATGATGTCTTTTCTCGTAAACTGCTAGGCAAGGAATCGTAATTAAAAATACAGAGACAAATAATTAGGTCTCCCGGGAGGGACTACAATACTAGGAATAACATCTGCAACCAAGCGTTGTAAGCAGATAATTTCACATAACTCCTCCCCTCATAGATGAACCTAAATTTACTTAATTTTCTATATATACATTATTTTTCATAAAATTTGAGAGTACATATCTTTATAATTTCTTATAGCTAATTATACAACATATGATGATTACAAATAATATAAAATACAGTATCCATGTCTGTATGGTAGGATCAGTTGGCATATTTATTGAATTAAAGGTATTCGGCGAAATCTTCCTTAGGTTGAAGTTCCGTAGTTTTATGGTAATCCCTGAAGATTGCTTCGGCGACAATAGGTTTATGTTTTGCATCAAGGTGCGTTTTCCATAAATGAATGATTCGAAGATTAGTGACTTGTTTTTGTACATCATTTCTTCATTTTCAGCTTTAATGAGAAATATTCCTTCCATGGTTTTAGTTTCAATGAAATTATCTTGTAGTGTCTTGATGTTATTAGGGGTTGTGAATATTGCCATAAATTGGTTGATTTCCGGAATAAAGATTAGTTAATTATCCTCGATTGTGAGTTCCCTGAATTTGCAATGTGGTAGTGTTTCCAGTAAAAAGTAGTTCTTCTGTACAGGAATCTTGATGAGTGGATATTAATATTTTTGAACAGTGGTATACCTTGTGTTTTACACAACCTCCATTAAGGGTTACAATTTTATTATTTTTCGATTTTAACGCATAATTTGTATCTGATTTTATCGTAACAAATTCATTTTTTATTTTGTTGGAATGGGGTGAAAGTTAAATAATTCAAAAATTTCCTCAGAAAAAAAGTGGTAGTTGAAGGAAATATGTTCTGCTAAGATCGTTGTCGATTGTACAATGAACTATTAACATATTTTTAAAATTTAGCACATTTTCAAATTTTACTTCCAGTAGGAGTTGAAGTTTTAAATACTGTTCTAAACGTTTTAATTCTTGAAATAACTGGTGACTACTCATTATACTTGGGTACAAGACTTGTAATTTACAAAATGTCCTGAAGAGTATTCAAGAGCAGTTCATATATGATTTGAATTTGGTGAAATGCATCTTTGATTTCGATTATTTCAGTTCGGTGTTTGATTTTCCGTCTTATTAAATTTATTTTGTATTCTAATTCTTCGCAGTTTGTCTGAAGTGTTTGAATAGTTTCATTGAAAGTAATAATTAATTCTTTATTTATAGAGTACATTGATTTGATTTGATATTCAATATATATTTGGTTTTCTTTAATTTGATGGATAAGATTCTCGAAGTTTTCCTTGCCTGGATTGTCTAGGTGTCCTGTGATCAATTTGACAAATAATCCAAGTTCATTAATAAGTCCTCATCGTTTTTGGTTGGTTCTGTGCCCTCTTATATGGTCAATTTTTTCGTCGATGTGTGATTTGGAATAATTTATTAAGTTACGAAATGGTAACTTTTTTGTGGAATTTTATGTGTTTTGTGATTTTGAGATATTGGTTATTTAAAATGTCCCTTTCGGAGGTTAAGTCTTTTAAGTCGTAATAAAGGATTCGTAGGCGAAGTTGAGGATGAGCATCGCGAGGGTGAATTGAAACGAAATTGATCAGATTGATTTTGCAAAAATCCTCCGTAGATGTAGGTAGATAATCTTGTAAGTGAATATCTTTTTGATCATGTCTACCCTTCAGCCGTGTTATCTGTTTTTCCTTATTTTCCTTTTCATAAGTATTTCGAAAAACACATTAAGAATTTTTAAGGTTTCTGTATGATGTAATTCATCAATTGGGTTTTGTTCCAGCAAAGAGGAGGTTTAGTGGACTTAAGATACCTTCATAGTTTTATCGACACAGGAAAATACCAAATGCGGTCAGTCTTACCCACATCGCTACTTCCTCGATGGTGGTTCTTCTTGTGACGATATTAACAGAGGGTTTGTCCAATACGGAAGAAGTTAGACCGGTAACACTTCGAAGTTTTATGATATAAGAAATTAGCATCAACCTGCCTGGAGAGCGGACCATTTATAGTTCCCCCTTCCCAATTCGAAGAGGCGAAAGCGAGAGTAACACACGCCGACGGGTGGGGAGCCGGGCTAGTAGCTATTCAGTACCCTTACGTTGAACACCCTCAATTGTCTGTCAAAAAACTTAGCATTTGTGCTCACATAAAACTCGGCTGACCCGCCTCGCGCGTCTTCCAGCCAGTGTCGCATGCCATATTCCGTGGTTTCCGTAATAAATCTGTGGGCCGTTAAAATCCTCTACGGAGTCGAAAGAAAATTGTAAACCGTGGTGAGTGAGTGCTACCCTGCCCGAAAAACATCCCCCTACCCGTTTATTGGTCCGCACGTAAGCGCTACCCTTATCATCTGCTCATCCGGCCAAACAATAGAGGGATATAATTCCTGTGATCGGGGGTAAATACTTAGTCGTGCTACCCCTGACTGTTCTCCAGTCGTTCTTTCCTTTTCTTCCGTGCGGATCACTTTCCTTTTTTTTCTTTTTTAATGCACATTTTTACGGAAAACCGGTGTAACGTTTAACTGCCGTTCCTAGGGAAAGCATTTTTTGTAGGAAAAAACTCGTTTTTATTTTTTTGGGTTATTTTCAAAAAGTGAAACATGTTAATAGGCCTTTTTCCGGCTACTACCATCCAGACCACTCCAACAGTAAATTGATTGCGCTTGCATTTCAAAAGCTAGGACCACTTAATTTCAATTCATGAATACTGCTGCTTCATCCAATAAATTATTGCCATTCAAGGACTTCCGCCCCTCAAATGAGAACAGAACGGAGGAAGATAGTTAACCAATTCTAAACGATTTTCCGGTTTTACCGCATCCCCGTGTAGTAGACATCCCCTTCGATACTGACGGCATGCCGAGCGAAGGAAAGTTGATGTTTTTCTGCTTCGTTTTGTTGACAATGATTCTCCAGGTTATTTTCGTTCACTCCATGATCGGTGACAGTGGTAAGTAACTCATTGTCCTATTAATCGTGTGCCACATTGACATAATACGTTTGACATTTTTGCACAGCGTGGAATGCAACTATTGCTTTCTTAATATTAATAACTGCATTTCACATATGTCACACCTCATGTTCTGCTAAATTTACTGCCATCACAAAAACACACTTATCCGGGCCTAATTAAATTTACAAATTGGCATCTGCAAAAAAAACAGCATAATATATTTAAAAAAACATGGGATATGATCCTCCCTCAAACGTTTCCTCTGGATAATTATGATCTTTTACCAGAGAAAATATGATGTTCCTACTGAACCTGATCTAAACTGCTCTAATTTTAATTAAATTAACTGATATATCTTTGTTAGTTGAAAAAAACAAGAAAGAATATATTAACCACAAACAAAAAAATTGTTGAACCTCATTTTCAATCACGGATTTCTTTAAGAATAGTAAACATGAAGATGACTTACATTGTAACCAAACACCTTTTCTAGTCTTTTCTCCATTTTAATCCAGTTATATTCTCTTTAACCATGGATAGACATCATCTTGAACCAGAAGTTTGCAATATTATTGTGCGAATGAGTCATCAAGGTCACCGGCAAGTGGATGTCGCAGAGGCAGTTGGCGTTGTTCAGAACGTGGTCAGAAGGAGGACAGAAATATTGCTGCAAGTCGGAACCCATTCCATAGTGCCCGCCAGATCCTAAATGTAGTACATGATGTTTCGGCAAAGCCTTTATCAACTCAAACGATTCGTAATCGTGTAAGCAATCGTAAGTTGGCCTCACATCGTATGCCCCTTTGAGACGACGTGCATCAACAGTCCGCCATCAGCAACTCAGGAGAATATGGTGCAGCGAGAACCTAGAAGAGAACACCGATTGGAATGCTGTAATGTTTACTGATAAGTCGCGTTTCTGTCTGTGAGTTCCAGTTTCTTCTGCTATCTCTATAGACAGATGGGTCTGCGAGTCGCCTCAAAGCAGCATACGATGTGAGGCCAACTTCTCACAAACGATTGCGAATCGTTTGTGTTGTTAACGGGCTCGCCAAAACATATTGTACTTCATTTAGGATAGGGCGGGCACTATGGAAATGGTTCCGTCTTGCAGCAATGACAATATTTCGGTCCTCCCTTAGGGTCGTAATGTTCTAAAAGCGACTACCAGGCCTCCTGTTGGCATTTCCAGTCTCACGGAATCGGGTTAAAGCAGGGGTGAGCACTCTCTGAGAGACGCCAATTGGAACGTCGTTTCATGATGATGTCTATCCATGGTTAAAGAGAATACAACTGGATTACAATGGAGAAAAGCCGAGAAAAAGTGTTTGTGTACAAAATGAGTGATCCGCATGTTTACTATTCTTAAGTAAATTCGTTATTAAACATGAGGATTAACAAATTTTTTGTTTTTGGTTAGTATTCTCTATTTTGTTTTATCCATCTAACAAGAATATATTGCTTAATTTGATTAAAAATAATAGAATAAGAATAAATTACAAATATCCCTATTCTTTTTTTCGCAGTTTAGTATTATTTTTTCCTTAAAATTGTAATATTTTCAAATTAAACGCTGACAATAATACAACAAGTACACTTGTTGTTTTTATCATTTTTATTTATTACTTATAATACTATTAATATCTAAATAAGTAGATCTACTATTACTTAAAGAAAACCTGAAAATTATAAACGGATTTGTTTTTATACTCGTTTACGCTCCAGAAGGAAACGTATGTTTGAAAAAAGTAGACTTTGAGAATATGTAGAAAATATTGGCATATTTTTTATTTTTCAATTTGTAAATAATCTGTTTGTTTTACATATCCCATAAGAGAAAGAACGAAAAGATTAAATTATTTCCGAAACAACTTAATATAAAATGTTTCTCTTCATGAAACACACACTGATTGATATGTACATCCTGGGGTTTGCTCGAATTGGATTGGTCTGATATATTATACGTCAACAAGAAATATACATCGATTTATGAAAAACCGTTATAAATAATGATGCACGAATTACCCACGTTTTTATGCCTATTCCATTGCCTGCTTTAGGAAAGCGACATTCATGTGAGCAAACCTTGGTCTAATTGTTATACAATTACAATAATTATACATATATATATATATATATATGCCTTTGGTTTGTTAACAATATTGACATCCGTTGAACCAAATCCCGGAGGTTGACCAGAGGTTCAAGGGTTTCTGAGTTTCATAGATTGCACAATTTTACAATTGTCAAATCAACTGGGAAATATTTATTGACACCAAATAAATATATATTTATAATATATAAAGATCTAATAAATAAATAAAGATGTATATTAGTTATATATTAGATTATAGATATATATTAGTTCTTTCTATATAAATTGTGTGTGCGTGCGCTTGCGGAAAAGGGATTGATAATTTATGTAAAAAGAAAATTTTCATTTGTCAATAAATATAGTTGACATTATATATATATTGTGTTATTTTTAGCATAAGGCAAAGAGGAATTTATTGCAAAACCTCAGGAATAAATTAAAGTTTGAAGTTCGCTTTTAGTTAATTTTATTGTATAAATTAGTAAACAAGACGTCAAGTTAGTAAAGAACCCTTTACTTTTACTACTTTACTACTTAAAAGTCAACAACTACTCTCGAAAAAACATCCCCATCCACCATGCTAAAAGAGCGTTCCTCAAGGTATCATCCATTGTTCCATTTTCTTTTGAATACACGCTTCGGACATTACTATAAATCCCGCTACAGTACTTCTTGCTGACGATTCCGCTATTCTTTCAGATTCATTAGTGGGCATTCAGAAACCAATAGGACCACCTTTTTTGAAATAATATGGTTCACCAAGTCTAGGATTAGATACAATGGTGCCAAACTCCAGCAATTAACCTTCTCCTTTCAATCTACTACAATTCTGTTCCTCTCCCAGCAACCAATGTCGTCTGCTATTTGGAACTTTAAATTGATCTAACGAACAGACGATACAAACTTTTCAAAAGTCTACATAACAACAGATGAAAACTCTCATAAGGAAGCAAACGCCTTATCTACTACCAATCTAGGGTCCAACCAAGCATTGCCTCTAGACCTCTTTACGATTCATGTCTAATTTTTTAACTGAAATAATTTAATTAAATGCCACGCCTCATGTTTACCTAGGGAAAAAAGGTGTTTTGAAAATTTGTACTAATGTGTCTTAATTTAAAATGAAGAAAATATCCGATTTTATTTTCAGATGGACTTATTTTTAGAAAATATTTCTCGCTTTTAATTCAGATATAATTATAATAATTTACGATTGCGAGGAAAGGATCGGGGTATATTTACGAGTTTCTGGTGACGGCTTCGGTGTATTTATATCGTTTCCCGCGGCTAAATCGAAGTCTTATTCTAAAGTTGTCGCAAAGGTTAATCTAGCCTAAATCTTATGGGGTATCTAGGCACACAACCAAAATTAGAAGTATCTGGATACCGCAGCCTGAAATGTAAATTGTATTTACAGTCACTCTGATAGCTTTTCTAAATAAATTAACCATAAGAATTATTTCAATAATAGAAAAATTGAACTTAATAAACGATTTTTTGTGGTAAATAATTTATACCATTTTCGACTATGAACTATAGATGTTATGATTTAACATTATAAGTTTTCAGACATATACTTTTCCTGGAAAATATGCTTTTAATCAAGAGTCTGAAACTATTACTTATAATTCACAAAGTTCACAATTACAATACTAAAACTTATGAGTTCAAATATACTGATTCCTCACGAGAGAAGCGAACAGATTAACGATGATTCTTGAGAATCAGGGATATGATCCAATTAAAGAGTCATATATATATATATATATATATATATATTATATCTCTGCCAAGCTTTTGACTATTTAGTCTTCGTTAGAGCTCTACAGGACGGTAATGCACATGTTATTAATCACAATTTGGTTTACAGAATATATATAAATTTCTCTTAGAAAATAGGCTACCCTGTCAAAAAAAGTAAACAAATGGGTACGTCGGAGTAATCTTCAGTAATCATTTTTCACATAGATATACATGTATAAATTATTTAGTTTTGGCATATTGACATTAACAAGATAAAAATATTAAAAATATAAAATTAATAAATAATAAAAATAAATGTTAAATATGTATGACTGGAGAAGTTTCAAAAGTAGTGACAGCCTTGTTACATAGGTCAACCATATAACTTTTTTGCCATTATTGAATACCGAATAATATGTTCTACATATATATATGTTACAAAATTTTTTAGTATTTTATATGTTTACGATTTTATATCTAGTTAACTATAATAATAATTGTTTATATTATGGAGAACTCCACGTAAATTATGTTCAAGTTATTGAAATCGGGGTGTAAATTACGTGTGTTATTTTTTTTTTCTTAGTGATTCCTTGAAAGCATGATGAGGGTACTGAGTTTTTCTTTTTTCTTTCAGATTGGCTTTATCCATGATTTTTCAAAACGAATTTAAAAATCATTTTTAAATTAAATTGTTGTGAACTTTTAGTAATGACAGTAGTACTAAGTTTCTGCCAGTTATTTCAAACGTAATTAGTTTTTTTGTTGCAAATATTTGCTATTTCGTTATTTTGATTTGTCAAAAAAACATCAGTATCTATCTGGTGTACTGAATTTGCACCAGTAGTGAATTTTAAGAGAATTATTGGTTTGCAAATATTGATTTTTTTTAAGAATAAACTAGCCAATATCGAGCAAAATAGCTGTAAAAAATTATTATCTTTCAAGATATGGAAGAAAACATTTTATTTACAGTTTGATTGTTTCTGATCATTCCGGTGACGGTTTTCTCGCTGTCTGGTTCAGCCAGACGCAGACGCGTATAGGCAATTTGCCATTTTTAGTGGACATCTGCACGGTTCCTCTCACTCGTCCCTTTTGAACCGAAACTAATCCAAAAATAAAAATTTACTACAAAGCGATTATTGTTAGTCAGATGATGACATGAATAGATCAAAATAATATTTGAAATATTTTATATCTACCACCAAAAAATGTATTCTGGGGTACGGACAATATTAACCTAACACCCTTTTCGCAATAGGCACGTTGAAGGGTCTATAAAAACAAATTCTAAAAAAAATCTAGGCACGTTTTCTAGAAGTATCAGGATCCCCCATGATAATCTATGTTATCACTATTTTGTCAGTATGTTATTCCTAGACGAGACACTTAAGGTTTTTCCTCTTTAAAAGCATTACTGAACAAAATGATTATATCTAATCTGATGCGGATGAATATAGATATTTTCCATTCGCTGTAGTCGAATGTCGGACATATTTTTCCAGTAAAACCGCTGATGTCTTTAAATAGAACGAGGGCCTGTAACCCGTTTTAAATTAGTTCATTTCCTGTCAAGCTTATATACACTAGGACGTCAAGGGATTCTTGAGAGGACGATATCAATGCAGAATCCCTGGTCGCAATTTCGATCCAAACAATTGGTAATTTTTGTAATTAACAATCGCAATAAGAATTTACAATATTTAAAACGATTTCCAAACAAACACGGTTTTTAATAGAGCAAATAAAGAATCAAAGAAATTTGTATTTTAACTTACATATATTAGCTAACTGAATATAATATCCACAAAAGATGGAACTGCTGAAAGAGCACACGGTGGCAAGTGCTATCTCATATTTAATAAAAACATTGCATCACAACACTAATGTCAAGAAATAATACAATACGCAGCACAAAGTTCACCAGACTACCTCCTTCAGGCAAGAAAATGTGTTTGGACTTTTAATAAATCCTTGGATAAAGTACTACCGTGCGAAGTTGGCCCAGGAACACTGCCTGGCAAGAGGAAGTTTGCACGATGTGTCCCATTTAACGGAAATGTGTCATTTCTAGGCTTCTTATTGAGATCGAGCAGAAAGACACCTAGGTAAGGCAAGGATATTATTAATGCATCAGGGAGTGTTTGGGTTCTTTGTTCTGATTTTATATGGTGCTTGATATATATCTTGCTTGAGTTTCTTGTGGTCTGGGGATGAATGTATTTATCAGTGTGAATGCGTATTGTGAGAAGATCCTCATTAGATTAATTGTATAATATGTGTAATGGGTGATAGAGGATTTGATACAGTATTAATTCCAAAATTATATGGGTATTCACGATGTTTGTCAAATGTTAACACGTGCTAACTCTAATAGAGAAATGTCCAGTAAGATCGTGAACGCCCTCTTCTTTTCTTAGCATGTTTAACGTTAATTTTTCCGCAATGCTGTCTGTGGCGACTGGTAGAACCAAAAATAAAGCTATAGCAGTCCTTGAAAGCTATTTTGTGTTAGATTGTAATATGCCAGAAGTTAGTAAAAAAGGAAAATTAATCAACCCTTTCATTCAAAATGCTATCTAGTCACTTGAAAAGTACTAACAAATGACTCGCTTCAATTCGTGCCAACATACCTAACTTGTATCTTAACGTCTAACAGCGTACAACTTTATAGCATAGGGGATGTATCTATTATGAATGAGAGTATAAGGACAGGTCAGAAATTAACAAAAGAAATGTATTGGTCTGACTGATTGGATTGATGAATTGATTAATGCGTATTTCAGAATAAAAATACCTGTAAACAAAAAACAGTTGTTAAATTCGTGGCTGCCATGTTGGTTACCTATGCCCTAACGGCTAGCAATGTGACTACATCATCGACTTAACATCTAACATTGGCCCTACCCTGTTAGATCGAGCAGTGTTAACAAGCCGATTCTTACAATCGTCATCATTTTTCCCGATCTAACAGAGTTAACAGGGTTATCACACAGAACCTGAATACCCCTTATGTAGTGTTTGATACATATCTAGTTAAGCTTTATTTGTGTCCTGAAATTGAGTGAATTTATTGGTGAATGTGTAATGTGAGCCGATCCTCAATTGGATTAGTTGTATAGTATGTGCAAAGGGTTATACAGGATTGAAACAGTCCGATCAAAAATTATATAGATAAAAATACCGAAAAAGGAAATATCCTCTATTACTATTTCAATTTAGGCTTTTTGAATATTTTCTTTTGTAATTTTGTGTATAATTAGAACACATTAATGTATTCGTTAGGTCATTGAATCAGAGAATGACACGTCAACAATCTGCTAGTTTAATTGTTGTATTGGTAGAATTAAAACAATAAATAATTCGCGTGGTGCGAGGTGTTTACCAGAATTCAAAGAGTAATGGATTAGATTAATCATCCTTCTCCAAACTGGGGCCATCACTTTTTTATGGGGGGGGGTCTCAAGCATATGGTGCGGGTGCTCACCCTTACCCAGCCACTGACTCGACCTTCTGCCATTATCGTACAACACCCTCATTGTGAGGGTGATCAGGCTTATAAATAAAGTACGCAACAGAAACGAAATACGAGTTTCATATCTGAACGTGACTCATTGTGTTCATAGGAAAGTCAAGTGAAAACTCATTTATCCATATTTTTTATTTTTTGATGGAACTAACCGATAGATAAGGTTAATTTTCTTGTGCAATAGGTAAAGTAATAAGAAGTATAGTTTCGTTTCTGGCCTACGAGGCTTTCTATTGGCAAGGTCAAAATCTCTTTTTGACCCTCATAAAAACCCGGTTGTAAATTTTTGTCATGATCATCTGTGAACATATCTAATCTATTTATGTTTCGTAAGCTGGTTACCGTTTAACGTAGGAGATAATTTAAAACGGACGTAGCAAAGACGGGCCCGTTTATTTTAATAAATAAAATTAACGGTAGGTTGCGTTATGTCATTGACCATTGGATATTAGCCAATAATTTCTCTTGAAATAACCAAGGCGAGGAAGTAGGTGGGATCTAAAAATGTAAACGACACATGGATGTTTCAGAATTCAGTAAACAGTTCTGAATGGACGGAGTCGTACGTGTTGTGATAAGTGTTTAGTAAACAAGACTACTTGCCTTTGAGATTGGATATTTCGCTCTGAATGGATCAAGAGTGATTTTATTTAAAGAAGTTCGCTTAATGGAAATCGAGCGATTTTTTTAAAATTTATCCAACAGATCCCCATAGCCCAGCAATGCAAACTTTGAATAATTTACAATAAAATCTACTTGGCACAAAAGTATCATCGTAATGTATATAGACAAAATAACTTTTATCGAATTACGTTTGACTATGAAACTACTACTATGACACGTTTGACTTTACGCAATGCCAAAAATACAATATCCTGGAACTTATTCAACAATTGTATAATTGGATTAGCTTTTTATAAAAACTATACGAGAATTGGGATAGGCCAGGCGAGAATGCCATACGATGTTAGAATTGTTCTTCAGCACAGCAGTGAGTTTGGGTCTGTGTCCCGGTTCTTGAAGTAAACAGGACTGTTTTACTGTTTAGTACAAATATTGTTGTTTACCCTTGTACGTGTTGATAATGAATGAATCTATTAGCGTGAAAGTGTAGTGTGAGAGGGTAGATTGCGGAATATTGAGTACTTCATCGACCCTCAATTAGGTTATTATACATAATTGGTGAAAAGAGTGATGGAAAACTATCGACGATGTACACCACCACGCTTGTTTGCACAAAATAAATAATTATTTAAGCGTGAGTAAGTGTGTGAATGGGCTTTGATTTAAGAACTGATTGCGTTGGGGGCTGAAATGCTTGTATAAATTAGCAATCACTATAAAAGAATTAATATTGTAATGATTAAAAAATGATAGTGTTTTAACAATTATTATTTTAAAAGAGATGAATAATTAAGTAAAAATCTTTTGACTTCATTTGTAGCAAATATGTTATCAATCCTCATATCTCTGAGGTAGTGGTCCTAACATAATAGTAACTGTTTCAAGTAAATTATATTACCTGCATTTTCCCTTTGTAATACTACTTCAATTATTGAACATAAATGTTTAGCATTAATTAACTTTAAGTATCAAATCATGTTTTTTCTTTCTAATTTTTATTTTCCCGGTTTCACGTCAAATTCCCAATTAGCTGACCACGGAGTGTTTGTTTATAAACATTTATGTACAAAATTTTCCCGTTGGAAACACTGTAAATAAAACTGAAAATAAATTCTCAGTGTTGTCGTTAATGGTGTGTACTTTCGCCAAATGATGGCAAATACGTTTTTTGAATATCAAATACATCTCAAACTACGACAGTACTTTTACACTCGTGGAAATCCTTTTACATTAAAATCCTAACATTTGCCAATATTAATAGAAAACTGTCTTTATGCTCTGATTACTTCATTAATTATATTGATCTAAAGTTTGGAAAACAAAATACAATAAGGCATCTTTACCGGTGTAATAAACTACATTCATATAACAAACATCTTATCACAAATTATTATATAAAAGACAAGAAGACCTTGTGAAGTGAAATGAACAGTTCTTATTACATGGACAATCTGATTTGGCTTACGAACCTCAATTTATTAATAAGTCCTATTACCGACATATTCTTCCAGTTTCTTCTAAACCAAGAAAAGTAATATTTCCGTATTGGGTTTTATAATCGGTATAGTTCTTATCAATACTTCTTTCTAATCGAAATTTCCCAAAGAGTTGCCTGGGGCAACTGCAGAAGGCTCTGTGCTAAAAGGTGTGGATTAAACCCCGAAGTGACCCTATGGCTCTAATCTGTGTCGACGACCAACATGTGGGTCTATGAAAGTGTGGACCAGACTTTGTAGGCTAAGACGATCAGGTTATTAAGTGGCACTCAAAAACAAGCTTATCTCAGTGTAACTAGAGCCATGAGTGCAACGCCAACTGCCGCCTTGGAGGTGTTGTTAAACGCTCCACCACTCCATATTTTAAGCCAAGGAGAAGCTAGAGCAGCGGCTCACAGGCTCATAAATGGGCAACCATCTACAAGGTTAAGCGAGATACTAGGCATTCCAAGCGATGGTACTACTCCAAACTATAACTTCGCTAACACGTGCAAGGTACTTATCGAGAAAGGGAAGAATGGGTCAAAGGAACACCTCTGAAGGTCAACTCCAACTGGTATACCGACGGCTCAAAAACTTAGGTTGAATCCGGGGACCGAACTCATTTTAAGCTTAGGTAAATACGCTACAGTTTTCCAGTCTGAAAACCATAGCTAAGAACACTGTGCCAGATAAATAAAAAGACTAGAAACACTTCAGTAGATAGTCATCTTCTCTTATAGACAGGAATTGTACGGAAGCCAAGAAGAAGTCGGTGATGCCAATTACCATGGGTCCCTGGGCATTCGTGCCATAGAGGCAATGAGAAAGTGGCAGACGTGCAGGCAAAAAATAAAGCCAATGTGAATTCATTAGGCCCTGAACTTTATTATGGCCAAGCATCTTCCCACAATAAAGGTTTCTTCCGAAAATGGATTTTTAAGGAAATTTAATGATTCCCAAACCTGGTGGAACAATACCCCAGCCATGACGCACGCGAAGAGACATAGAAGGGCCATCGGTAAGACTTACAAGGTAATTACTGGATAACAGCAACAAAACAGAATGAGCACACACAGAATTTCTTATGAGTTCTCTATCTTCCCTTCACTCACCTCATCCGTGTGGGCAAGCATGGCCCTGATATATTATTCCTCATTCAGAAACTTGCCAAGTGTTAACTAATAAAAATAATAGAACTGTGTTGCTCATAAAAGTAGGAGTGAAGTGAGGTTGACCATAATGTAGATGTCACTACTTTGATAGGTTGACTTTTTTACTTTTTTGGAAGGGAGTCTGGAAATTTTATCTTTCCTTTTGATTTCTTAAGGTTACGGAATAAACAAAGAATGAATTTGACTACAGTGTAGATATTATTACATTGATAGGCTAATTTTTTGGAGCGGTCTGGAACTTGGCCCTTTTTTCCCAGTTAAAGTTTTGTTGGGATAGATCTATCCCGTTCGACGTGCAGGCCTTGTGGCCACCTCTTTTATTCCTCTTCCCTATGTGTACTTTCTAAATAAGAGTAAATTCAAATTTAATAATAATAAAGTATTTTTATACATTCACTTTCACAGAAAATTAAATACAAACTGACTTAAATAAACAACTGGGCCGGATCGGCATGAGCACGTCGATAGGTGGCACTCGGAGGATCTGAATAATTGAAAAGAGATTATCCTCGCGTGATTAAGATTAAGGCCATACGAGGTTGAGACATGGACACTTTTGGCCAAGGTTACGTGTCCGGCATGTAGGGAAAAGTTGCTCAATGTGTCCCACTTACTTGAATGGCATGCCTTGGCTTCTTATAGTGAGCGTGTAGGAATATTGTGCTTGAGCAAGGCAGCGAGTATTTGAAAACCCTTTTCCGATTTTTGGAAAGAGCAAGGCTGTTTTAGAGTTTATAGTACTAGTAAATATTTCGTTTTCTCCACCATTTTGTGTATACTGAGAGTGAATGTATTTATTAGCGTTAGGGGTAGAGGGCCGATGGTGGAATATTGAGTTTCCCATCGACCCTGATGTATATAATACGTGTAAAGGGTGATGGTGGAAAATTAAGTACTCCAGCAAATTAATGGGTTTGAATTAAAAAACTTATGCGTTGGGGGTAAAATAAATCTAGGAAAAATTGTATGAAAAATTTTGTCCGCGATGAATTATTTGTAGTTCATCTCCTTTTTGTAATGCTGCAACGTATGTCATACATTATAGTTAATTTTCTTTCAATGTTGTTATTTATAGTTTGGATAATAATTGTAATTTAATACTTTGTCATTTTACTCACACTTGCCCAATACTTGAATTTTTGAAAATGTCGATAGGGCGTTAAAACCAAATTTTCAATCAAAATTGTAAATGGTTTTCATAAATTGCACTGTAATTAGAGCGTCGTTAAAAGTAACTTTTTTAATTGCAAATTTTTATTTTGCTGTAGAAAGCTGTACAGTTATTTGTTTTTCTGAAGTTTGACATTTTACTTTGAGAAACTCCAGTTATTGCTTTTTAACCACGGCATTACCTGTTTATTTTGCTGACGAATGCGGAAGGAAATTAGAACTAGCGTTGAACTTTCGTTACTAAATTTTGATAATCACGAGACATTATTTTCTTTTATGTCGGAAGTCATGAATCATCAGAAAACAAAATTTGTAAAACTGTTGTAAATGACGGTTATTTTACCAAAATTAAAAATGCCATTTCTTATCTCTTAGCAAAATAGTGTATTTTGTGAAACAAAACCCCTGAAAGCGCATTATAAGATACGTCGAGATGCCGAGATGAATGTGAGAGCCTAGAAACAAGCAAGCGGTAAAATATAAACGCGATGCATGGAACATTAGAATAAAAGCTCAGTGAGAACTCATTTATTTTTCTCTCGCGCATATTGTATTTCAAAGTAATCCCTTAGGAGAAAGGAAGGGAAACAAGCGAGGATGGCTCGGTCATAATAAAGGCTAAGGTACTCATTATGTGTTCAGACTATTTCAGCTTTAAATGGTCTCGTATGACAATATTTATGCTCTATAATTCAGTAAAACCCCAGAAACTCAACTGACATGTAGGTGCGATTCCACTAAACGCGTCAATATGCGTTGAGAGAATGAATAGTGAAATCTCTAGCGCGCTATGTTTCCCATGATCAATATATTTCCAATTGACATACTAGGGTTGGAAAATGGCAGAGTCTTAGATGACAAATCGAAAGTTGAAATCAAAACTGTTTTACAGACTGAAGAAGCCTTCGTGATTTCTGTCCTCTTCTTGCTTAGAGCCAACATGTTTAAAAATCTAAAGTTAAAATATTTCAAGCAGTTCGATTACTATCCAGCTCCATCATTCTGAATTTTTGACTTCAATTTCCAACCAATCAAAAACCTAACTTTAAACGAAGAATTTTACCATAAAAATCAAGTAAGTAATTAGTAACGTAATTCCGACCATAGTGTGAAAAGTGTAATTATTATAAATGGAAGGAAATCTAACTTTTCCGAAACGCGCGGAAGATAGCAATGCTGATGGAAGATCCCGCTGATTGGCCGTGAGGGGTCGACTATTTTTTTCAACCAATTCCTACCAACCACAGCAGGATGGTAAATTTGTAAGACCAACATTGGTGATTCCTTGCGGGAGGATTAAAAAGTGATGGAAAAGTTTGAGACGTGATGAGGACGAATCAGGGTCATGTATTGCTTGTTGAACATGTCATTTATATTTGTGCGAGGAGTAAAGAAGATAGATTCCAAATATTTTTAATTTAGCTTTCTCTCTCCTAAGTTATTGTAAAAGAGTTTTACTATAAACATTACAATTAAGGTTCTATTTTCATTTAAGCATTTGAAAAACGCTTCACCGATAAAATAAGAGTTGTTCGAGCATTTTAAATATCTTCATTCTCGGTGCAACGCTCTTGTACTGTACTGCTTATTTGATGATCAAATATGTACGTAATACTTTGTAGAATTTCAATTAATTGAGGTTTTGGTTGTGATAAAAAAAGTCAGCGGGATTCGAACCCACGATCTTCGGCTAGATACGCCGCTCCTCTACCACGAAACCTAATAAAACTTTGCGGAATATTGATTTAATTTTTGTTACTTTTGTAATCATTATAATATAATGTGTGAAATTTAGCGGCCGACAAAATCGCAGGCCATCTGGGCGTTTTTAATGTTTCAAGTCTTTCACGCGTATTTTTTCAACATGCAGCCATTTGAGTGTCTCGATCTGTTAATGAGTATCTGCATTTATATGAAAGCTATGTCGATATTCTAAAATGCTAGCTTCTTATTTGTATCTCAAGTTGTCAACCAAAGAATACACAAATATTCACATAACCATAAACATATAAGTCTGGTCACATTCCCTCTCCGGAGTACTCAATATTCCTCGGTGAAGGGTTGAACCCCACCAACCATTCACGCTAATAACTTAATTAATTTAATTTTACTCTCCGGGCGTCATACACTCACCCCAGAGTATTATTGGGTTGTCCGGAAAATAATGCAGGATTTTGGTATTAAACAAAAAAAAAGAAACTAGTTACTTTAAAGCAATGTTCTTTAATCAAAATAATTTCCCATACTCTCAATACATTTCTCCCAACGTGTTGGTAACTTATAAATTCCGTCTGAGTAGAATTCAGAATTTTTAGAATTGATAAAGTCAATAAATGCATTTTCCAGTTCCGTTTGATTTTTGAATATTATGTGTTGTAAGTAGTGGTCCAGGTGTCTAAAAAAATGGTAGTCAGTAGGCGAGAGGTCCGGAGAGTAGGGTGGGTGAGGCAAAGTTTCATAGCCAAGCTCCAATAATTTTTGTGACGTTACACGTGACACATGTGGTCGAGCGTTGTCATGCAACAAAATGGGCCCTTTCCGATTGACCAAAGAGGGCTTCATTACTGCCAATTTCTGATGCATGGTATTAATTTGGTTACAGTATGATTCAGCATTGATGGTTTCGCCAGGATTTAAGAAGCTGTAGTGTATTAAACCAAATGAAGCCCACCATACCGTAACCATTACCTTTTTTTGATGAGTTGGGGGCTTTGGAGCTTCTCCTTTGTCGAGCCACTGTCCAGAACGTCTAGTGTTATCGTAGAGAATCCACTTTTCGTCACATGTAACAATTCTGGCCAGAAATGGGTCATTTTTGTTTCGACAAAGAAGTGATGCACAAACATCAAAGCGCTGATTTTTTTGGCGATCGTTTAATGAGTGTGGAACCCAATTTTCGAGTTTTTTCACTTTTCCAATCGCCTTGAGGTGGTCAGCGACGGTCGTTTTACTGACTTTGAGTTGCTCTGCAAGTTCTCGAACAGTTGTTTTGGGGTTTTCTTCCACCACTGATCGCAGAACATCATCATTAAGAGAGGAAGGCCTTCCACGACCTTCTTCATCTTCAAGGCTGAAATCTCCCTCCCGAAATTTTTTAAACCACCTTTGCACAGTGCACTCATTAACACAACCCTCGCCCCAGACTTGGTTAATGTTTCTAGCCGTTTGGGCTCCGCTTCGGCCGAGTTTAAACTCGTAAAAGAAAATCGTACGAAATTCTCGCTTTGACATTATAAGGATGACTGAATTATTTCCAAGTAGCGGAATGCTACAGAGGTAAACAAACAATATCATTTGGAAGAGGATTAATAAGTGTTGACATTCATACAAATGAGTAATCCTGTAAACGTAAACAGAATATTTTATATAGATTTTTTTTAATGAAAACTTAAAATCCTGCATTATTTTCCGGACAACCCGATATATATTAGTTAAACCCACTACATTCTCGCAAATAAATTATTTCTGCTCTTCAGACGTCAAACACTCACTCCAGGGTACTCGATATTCCTATAAGCAACCCCATCCTTTCACGGTAATAAATTACTATTGTACTACTATTTTAATTAAATATAAGAGGTTTTAATCATCAGGATTTGGTAAACACAATAACTATTAACCACAGCCTGATATTGACCCTAAATAATAATACATCTTTTTTCTTTCTAGAATACTAATAAGAATCGAATGAATTTTCTACGAGCGACTCCATATTCTCTAAAATTTGAGTAATAATTATATAAGTGTTAATATTCAGTCATTTAAATTGAAAAGTTGGATGATGTTACGAGTCAATGACCTCATAATTAATTTCCTTAAATGCGTAACATTCAACTGAAACAACATATGCATATTCCAAATCAGATCATTATACGAATGTATATATCCTCTAACATGGGGGATTCATGGTCGTTGTAATATCTGATTAATATGGAAATTGTCTTCTACAAACAGAAGGTAAATGTTCATTTTAGAATTTTGGTCTGTTCAATATGTAAAGGATAGTAAACAATATATTGTATATTTTAAGGAGAAAACGTCGGACACTTTTCTACAGTGCAACTACCCGGCGGGTCGAATTTGCATTTGAATGAAATTCCTTCACTCCTTGTAACCCAAAGCCCTTCATTCAGTACTCATTACGTAGGTTTGTTTCTAGTGACTTTTACTCCCCAATGCACTAGCTTATTATTACCATTGTTGTACTACTCTAATCGGAAGCAGGACAAACGAAATTTTACTACTTTTAAAGATTATTCGTTCTGAAGAAAAGACCGGGTACAAAAATCTCTGTAAAACGGAACAAACTTTTTGGCATATATTAAATAAAATGTTCGTAAACAAATTTTTTAAGATCTATGTTGCTCGCTTTTTTAACTAAGGATTAATTATATTTTATGACATATATTTCCATCGCTATGCATTTTGGGCCACATCCCTGATCTCTCTTTGATGATAGGATTTTTTTAAATTCATAAATACTTCTTCTAATCAACACCGTTAAAAACGCATATTTACGTACATACCTGTTATTTGAGGTAAATAGACTCACCGATTTGAAAGGTTACTTAAAAGTGGGCTTCGTTACTTATTATTTGATATCAAAGTAACATTATGCATAAAAAATAATAGGTGTTTTATTTAACAAAATCATAAAACATTCTACCTCTAAATGAAATTAACAAAAATACTCTGAGGGCGTCGGTGGCCTCAACGGTTCAGGCGTTGACAAGGCGCTCATCACTGTAAGGTAAAGGTCCCGGGTTCGAATCCAGTGGCCCTCCATTCGAACCCGATATACTTACAAATGGGCTTCTTTTCAAAAACACCGGCAACCCAATAGTTGATATAACCTGATAATATATTATATATATCTGGTAATAACTTGATCTTTTCTTAAATAACCTTTCGACAATCGCTCGTTTCAATTAAAAAAAAAAAACTAAATTTTAAATTTCTTTTTTTGAGTATATTTTATTCAGTAAAATTATTATTAAAATGAACAGTCTAATAATAGGTTATAAATAATTTATTAAACTAATTTAAATATCTATATTGATGGACAAAATAAACGCACCACCCTTAAATTTTAATTTATTTACGTTTATTCATATTTGGTATATTGAAAATAGGTTTGGTTGTAAAAATAAAACATTTAAAAAGAAAATGATTTAATTTTGAATCAAATAAATTGAATAGTCCGTTAAATTTGTCCATCAGTATAAATTACATTTAAATACTAAGCCGAATTTTTTGCCTCATACTACGGAATCGTTCAAGGTCAACAACTATAACAACAAAATAAATAATTTATTAAGCAAATTTAAACATATATTAATCAATTTATGTTTAGTGGTCTAATTGACCATATTAATTATTTCAATTAGTTATCCTTTTAATGTAAGGTCTTGGTTGAGATGAAAAAGTTAGTGCCACGAGCGGGACTCGAACCCACTTCGAACAGGCCGAAAGTCGCTCGTGACACTATTTTCCTCATCTCAACCAATTATTTCCTCACAAAAAATGATTATATATAAATATATATATAAATACTTTTCCGTATAATGGGCTGATTGATTTAGAGGGCAATACTTTTGTGGTGGAATGGCAGCATAGAATCCATTTACAGCTCACTTTATTTTGAAACAAATTTCTGGCGCCCGACAAAGGAATCAATACATTCAAATTCTGGCCATCGTTAGCACGTTCTTTTGTCAGGTATCCACTTTTTAAATGCGCGTAATCATATGCATTAAACATATGTCCCCTAACTCAACGAAGGAAGACTCACGGGTCTGTTGACATTGCAGTACGAACTATCTTTTAACTATATCAGTTAATAATAGATGGGGGAACAGCTCTAACCGAGTAGTTAGCGTGATAGACTCTCGGCTCAACCCGGGGTCGTGGGTTCGAGTCCCACCGTCGCCTGTGGCCCTTTTGCTCACGCCTTCCCCCACTATATAAACATGATGCAACAAATATGTATGTCCTCTGGCTAAATGTGGGCTCATAAGGCCATTAAAAATAATTGTACAGGGCAAAATTTATTTCCCTATTTTAATTTAAAAAAAGCACAAATTGAAAGAAAAATGAAACAAACACAAAAAAAGTCAATAAACAACAGGAACCAAAGCAGAAAAATTGGACTAAATATCTACATTAAACATAGACATAAAAAAGAACAACAATACAGACTTCTGGTCAGTGCTAAAAACCAACTAGCATTCCTACACGCTCTGTATATGCTCAGCTCCAACGAGCATCTTCAGTTAAGTTAAGCACATCGAGCACACTTTACCTACTTACCGGACACACGAGCTTTGGCCTAAAATTGGTCGTGTCTCAACTATTAATCGAGTCAGGATGGCCTTTCTGCTAAGTCAGATCCTCCGAGGGCCACTTATCGATAGTGCTACTGATGCGTGCTCTGCCTATCCGACTCACGTATGCTACCACATTTTTTAATCAAGTTTTTAATGCCAGGACCGGATCGCGGTGATTATGACTCCTTTTATATTTCCAAATTTTCTTTTTGAAAAGCAGAATCACTTAATATTAAAATTACTAAAAATTATTAAAACCAAATATTATACGAATGTCAACACTTTTTAATCCTCTTACAAACAAAAATATTTATTTACATAAGTAGCATTTCAGTACTTAGCAATAATTCAACCTTACTAAGATATCAAGCGTGATTTTCGCGTAATTTCCTTTTACGAGTTTAAACTCCGTCATAACGGTGCCCAAACGGCCAGAAACACTAATGAAGTCTGGGGCGATGGAAGTGTGAGTGAGAGCACCGTTCAGAGATGGTTTAAAAAATTTCGAGATGTAGTTTTAGCCTTGAAGACAAAGAAGGTTGTGGAAGGATTTTTTTCCTAGATGATGATGTTCAGCGAGCTGCAGTCGAAAAACATCCCCGAACAATTGTTCAAGAACTTGCAGAGAATCTTTCAGTTAATAAATCGATCTTAGCTGGCCACCTTAAGGCAATTGGAAAGGTGCAAAATCTCGAAGTTGGGTTCCTCATGTATTACACGTACGCCAAAAAGAATCATCGCAATGAAGTTTACGTCAAACTCCTTTGCCGAACCTTTTCTGGAGAGAATTTTTACATGTTATGAAAACTGTATTCTTTTCCATAATAGCAGACATTCTTGACTCGAACTGGCTCGACAAATGACAAAAAGCAGCACATTTTCCAATGCCCCCAACTCATCAAAAAAGGTGATGGTGAGACTTTGGTGGGCTTCATTAAGTCCGATTTACTGCAACAGTCAATGCCGAAATGTATTGCTCTCAAATTGAAACAATGCACCAGAAATTGGCATTATTTTACAGCAGCGCTAAAATGTTACCAATATTTTTTTTATAAATTAGTATTATAACATTAAAAAATTTGCAAAGTAATCCATTAAAAATACACAGTACAGTACTATTCACTTTTCTCACTAAGAGGGGAGCTTGAAGGCTCTTAGAGGATTGTCGGGAAAGGACATGATGGTAGGATTGCAAAGGAGAAGTGTTGGACTAATGGGAATCATTTAAAACCTCTACAGACTTATTTTACAACAACAGAATAAACCAAATAGGGTGAAAATAAATTCGTTCATATTTGATAACTCAATTATCATTTCTTAATTAATTTTTCCTTAATAATTCCAAATACCTTACTGTAAAATAAGTTGATTTAGTTGGGAAAACAATATTCTCAATTTTTTGAATATTTTATCGTTAATAATTCCAAATACCTTTTTCTAAGTAAACTTCGTTTGGAAATGAATTATTTCCGAACGACAATAAAGGGTATCATGCCTCATAGTCAACATAGATTCATTACAAACTTTTAATCCAAATCAACGTAAGCCACTTAGCCAGCAACTTTCTACAATAACAGCTACATAGCCCTTAGCTAAATGAGTCCATCCATTTCAGAGCGAAATCCCATCGCACGGGCTGCCATGTGATTGGCAAGATTCTCGAAAATCCAATTAACTCGCGTTTATAATTTTGCGGCTTGTTAATAATCGACAAACGATCCCGGTGGAATAACATTGAAAATACGCTGCATGAATCGAGCGATTGGACGCGCTTAGTATAATCCGGACAATGAATCCGTTCATTCATATGGAGAACGAGGACAGAGATCACAAAGATTGTCTGGCCAAAATGAATTACCGTGGAATTAAAAATGAGATGAAGGAAAATTTTGTTTGGCAGTAGAATCGGGGGCGGGGACTACTTTTTTAATTCATTTATTTTCAAAGCGACGTCGTCTAACATTTAAAGCCTCTTTAATCTCTTATTAACAACAATCGTATATAACGATCACAACCTTTCGTTTTACGTAACGTTAATAAAGTCAATGTTATAAATGGTAATAAATCTGGATTCAAATCTCCACAAAAACTTGCCACGTCACCTTAATCGACGATGAACTCAAGACCTCCTTGCCATTTAACCCCCCCATACACAGTGCCAGCATTATCATGGCATGTGTCCTACGGGTGGTGCGCTAGTATTAGTGTTTGTGCTGTGAATGTGTGAACAACGTTTTGTGATCACCTTTGTAATATGTAGAGGGTACAAAGAAATTAATAAAAACATTTCCGAGGACTACGGATAACAATGTCATTAGAATGATAGAATGAAATTTAAGATATGAAATAAAAAAAGTAATTACTGTCAAAAAGGAAAACTTAACGCGGATGAAGGGGTAGAACTACGTTACAATACATTTTTTAAATCTCAAATAAAATACCAAGATGCAGGCAGGGATTCGAACGCTGAATCGCTAGCGTGGCAAATACGATTCAGACGCCCGACCACACGGCTACCCCAGTCCCCTTCTTTACTGTTTCCAACCACTCGATCCATCCAAACCATAATGCTAGAGCCCTCTCTACACATTCCCATCCCGAGAACCTGCCACATCGCCTTAATCAATGATGAACTCGAGACGTACTTGCCCTTTAAGTTTACGCTAACACACGCATTCCACCCCTCATGGCCTTATAAAAGAAATTTGACTTCACAAAAATCACACTGAAAATGGCCAAATACCGAAACGCGACTACCAGACCGACCCAACGAGGATAAACAGAGAAATATGATTTTATTTGTTCTGATTTGTTATAAGCATACAATTAACAGCAACCTTATACATGCACAAGCTATCAAATCTCTAAACGAATTTTTAATTATTTAAATTTAAAGATGAACATTAACACGAATATGACAATCACCTACTTTCACCTCAAAGAAGCCGGCGCCTTATACAAAAATGTCTTTTCTGTACCGACATCCTTCCCCACCCTTCAAAATCCAACGTATATTAGCAAAATCTCACTGGCACTACACGACATGCAAGAATGGCACAAGACAAACACTTTGAGTGAGTCCGTCACGTTTGCGTCACTTTTGCACTTATCGTTTGAATATAAAAAATATATTTTGTTTCGTATAAATTCACCTTTTTTCCTAGCAAACGCTAGCCGGTGATGTTGCTAATCCAAATTAGTGAGTGTATTTGATGTTAGGTCATGTCCGAAGTGGTTCGGTTAGTTGCGACGTGTCCCTTGTTAACACTTTGACTGTGTCTTCAACAGTTAGAAAGATTCTTCTTGTTTCTTCCCCTTTCGTCGATCTACTACATGCAAGATTCCCTTTTTTAACGGTCTCTTCCAAAAGGTGTTTTCTAATTAGGGATGATATCTGCTGTAGTTCACAGAGAGCTGGATGTCTTGCTCAACATGAGCTATGAAGAGATAGCTAGTAGATCTCTTCAGTTCCTTTGATGCCGACATGCGTCTTTACCCCCATCGCTGAGTCGGTTTGCTAGGACCCTAATATCCTTTAAATGGTTACGATCGTTTGGATTTTTTATCGACATGATAGCTACCATGCTGTCCGTATAAACAAACAATAACTTTTTGGATCTCCACCAAATTGACCCTGAACCACAATGATCTTAAAATCGCGAGCTCGTCAGCCTGGTTATTCCAGTAAAACATTTCCAGCTTATATTTTCCAAGTAGATTTTTTAAAATGTAGTAAACAAGTTCTCATTCTCCTTACATCCATCAATGAATGGATAGGATTAAAGCCTTTTATTTCAACTACTTCAGCAGGATGCGGCCAGGGGTTCCTGGAGAGTTTCCACCCTCTCGAAAAGATGACTGTTTGTTTTTCATAATTTACAATAACAAATTGCGATTAGGCCATTTGATGCCTCCGGTCGGTAGCTGCGTGTCTTTCCGACTGTCTAATGACTAATGGGCATTGCCTAGGGTGAAATTTAAAAAAAATTAAACTGTGAAACTTGTGTTATTGTCTTTTGTATTGAACGTGTAGTTTTGCCGTATCCGATCACTCTGGTCCGTTAATTCTCGCTGGTTTGGTTTGCCCGACAATGTCAGCCGTTCAGTGTTCTTAACATTATCTTGAGAGTTTCTTGTTGTGGCCAATCTGTAGTTAAGTCCTACAGTCTGGCCCGCGTGTCTTCGCCGGTTTTGTTTGTAAGACTCGTTTCTGCGTCTTCGTTTATCTGTCTTTTTTTCCATTTACCCCGTTATGCGGCACTCCCCTTGTGCCAAGGGAAAGGACTCGTAGTGGTTAGTGGCGAGGCTCTTGGCGAGAACATTGAGAACAGGCTGTTCTTCTGTCTGTGACCTCTGCCACTTGCGTATGACCTTCGTTACAACCCCGACCTCACAGGATACGAAGGATCGGACCATCGAAGCGTATAGCGTATTATTTTATTTCTAAGTCTCTTTTCCCTCTAGTGTCAAAATGTGTTGGTTTTTGACGGTTCCATCTTTCTTCCATACCTTCCTTCAGAATGGGATTGTTTTTCAGTAAGACAACACGCCCTTACGTCTGCTCACGCACGAGAAAATTGTTAGAGCTTGTCTAGGGATGTGCTACTCGACCCGCGTAGCATTCTCCAGTCAGATTTGTATTATTCCGGGCTTTGCGACAATAAATTAATGGGAAAAACTTCGCTTCACTTGACAAGTACAGAAAACACATCGAGGAGTTGAACGCTCAGAAACCTGAAAATTTCTGGGTTTATCACAAGGAAATGCAACAGAATGGGTTATAATTAATAATAATAATAAAATATATCTTCATAATCATTTGCGCATATGGCAAAAAGGAGGGAAAATTCAAAAGGTGCGGTTGAGATGGGAAGTTAGTGTCCGAGTGGATCGAGGTCACGATAGCTCAAGTGATAGAGCAGCGGCGTATCTAGCCGAAGATCGTGGGTTCGAATCCCTCTCGTGCCATTGACTTTTTTATCTCAACTAAAAACCTTAATTAATTGTAATATGCCTGACTTGGTCAAGCGGACCACGAAATTAGGGAACAAAAATTTATAATTGCATTAACATTAGTTATTATATTTAAATTGATAATTGTATTGTATTAAAATATTTCAATCCGTATGCCAAGTAAAAGGAACTGGCAAATTTGTATATTCAATTAATTTTATATTACCTACCATAACTAATTTGATAGTCTTATTAATCTAATTTGGTAAAAGGCGTAGCTTTCATTGTTAATTTGTATTTTTTAATATACTCAGAATTAACGAAAAAAATTAACGTGATAATAATAATAATGGGAACACTACGTGGAAATTTTCATTTGATTCCTTTTATTCCATTTCTTTATTTTCTTTCTTTTTTATTTAATTTAATGTATATTAAATGTTTTAACAATGCCTTTAAGTCTGTATCATTTTCACTACTTTAACGCAGTATAATTCGATTTTTTTACAATCGAGCAAACAACTATCTTGCATAAAATATAACAACATAACATTGCGTAAAATAGCTTTTATTTTTGCGAAATACAGTTAACAAAAGTTAAAAGAACTTAATCATTCCGAAATCGTGAGATGCGGTCTGGAGTTCGGAATAATTATTGATTAACGGTCACTAATAATCACCACGTTAAAGAACTAAAATTTTCTCATACATTAATATTTTAATTTTAATTACGAATAAAAATATGCATTGATTTACCTGGTAGATTAATAAATAGCCAGCAAAACGGATATTACGGCTTATTTGATCTTGGTTTAAGCGTGAAAGCAAATTACTGATAAAATAACAGGATAAAATAAAACAAACCGCTTACGAGAGATTAATTAAAGCTGCTTTGTTCATCTTGAATTACTCCTTGATTCAGTTAATAAGTTAAATCAGTTACAAAAGTAAAAAATACATTTCAATCTCATACATATTAAACTCAAAAAGATCTCATATATATTACATTTTGGAAAATTTGATTTCAAATCAAGAATTATGAAATTTTTTTATCTAGTGATCACCGATTTGTAATTCATTCTTTACTGTTCATGATAATTCGCCAACAATCGCGGGCTTGGTCTGTACGACTTTATTCGGCATTTTGCCATCTTCAGTAGATAAAATTATACAATACAAACATTGCACATTTAATTGTAAAATAAACTTATAAAAACACATGTTAACAACACAATTGAAAAACAAATAAGACGAAAGCGGAGACAGATACATTGAACAGACACTAGGAAGAATAAGGTACAGATACGTAGAATATATAAAATTGTTTTGGGGACTCTGACAGAAAATGAAACTACACGACACACCTCACGAACGCTCAGCTACACAGACAAGCATAAAATTATACGACTTACAAATAAATGCATACTCGAAAACTTAGAAAGATACAAACACATTTAACAGTAAATAAATTTACACACAGGCAAAACAATATATAAATTAAAGAGGAAAACCAAAAATTAAAAAAAAATCTTCTAAACCAACCGGCAAACAAAGAAAACGCCGGCGCACGCACTCCACCCCTCTCGGCCATATAAAATAAATTTGACTGCACAGAAATCTCACAGACCTCAACTGAAGATCGCAAAATGCCGAAACTTGGCAGACCAACTTAGTGCGGATAGACAGACTCATCACCACGCAGACCACAGTAAGAAATCTCACGTCCAGCTAACAAGCAATTTGTTCAGTTTTGAATTATAATGTCCCTTCCTTGATAATTTATAACTTGCTTTTATGCAAGTATACATACAGTCGAGTACTTAGATTATTAAAATTAACAGAAAATATTAACGAATAGGACAATTAATTTGATGATCTTGTTTTGTTTTCACGCCACTGCAATGTTATAAGGTTTAGAATATGCCGTCCCTTTTGTTTATCACTTGAACCTCATTTACACAATCCATTACGCTCGAAATCCCTAGCCGGAATGTTAGGGTCCGAATAAATGTGATTACTAAAAATGTGGAACCAACAGAAAGGGGCTCACTAATAGGGCTAAGTCCACTGCCAACATCTGTCTCACCACCTGGTACCATCATGCGAACACATAAAATACAATTAATTGCCACTTTTAGGGCTACTCGCATTAGCTTTCCTCAAAGACTGAATTTTATGCGGTCGTAATCGCTCCACAAATAAAATGGATTTTTGGAGCAGGAAAAGTCTAAAACCTTAGGAAACACCGCAATGGACAAGTTTTATGCAGGAATTTAACTATTATATTAAAAAATTAACAAATTTGATCTTCCGAGAGACATAATTACAACTTTTTTCTAACATAAAATTAAAAGAAAAATCCATTTTAATCTAATTGTAATGTGAAAATAAAAATTTTAGTGCTTTAAATTCGCAAATTCTCAAAGCTATTTAACCAGTAACATGGTTTATTTTGTGTATTTAGTCATTTGGTTTTTGTGTTCCTTTGTCACATAATACTTTTTTCGAATCACTATGTTGGTTTTTACAATTTTTTAATAATTTGACATCAAAATGAATCACCGTGGAGTTAAAAATGAGATGAAGAAAAATTTTGTTTGGCAGTAGAATTGGGGGGGGGGACTTTAAAATAATTGTCTACAATTTAAAACCTCTTTAATCTCTTATTAACAACAATCATATAACATAACAATCTAAAACTTACATTTTACCGTGATGTTAATAAATAACATACGTATAAATACATATGCATCACATAAGCTGTAAAAAAAGAACAAAATTCAATAGCCACGGGATTCATTGTTGAACCTATCTTCTAACCGGCTGGGAGCGTTGACTTTATAAGACAAGACACACAAGAGTAAACCCTGGTTAGGGGGGCTATATTAAAGTCTTTAGTTACAGATTCAATTTTAAAGATAATAAAACATAAGACAATTCGAAGGACTATAGAGTTTATAGGCAATTGAAAGTCTTTTAAAAATTTGATCATTAACTTACATGAGCATATATTGTCATGGCTCACAAGAGGGAAAAGATCACGCACAAGGTTGGGTGTTTTTCTTGATTTATATCTAGTTTGACACTCGGGCTTACTTTGGAAGGAGCAGATAGTTTTACGCAAAGTTATATTTAACTATACGCTTTTCCAAAGGTCTCCACTGTTATACTCATTCAGGTACTGTTGTTAGTGTTCGGCAGATATGATCTCGGTAGAGATATAGGGATGAGGGAGGAGTTAATAGACACGTCTGTCCATATAAATTGTAAGAGTGAACCCGTCGATCGCCCGCCAAAGCGACGTCCCAATGAGAAGCTGGTTTTTTTATGCCGCTCAATTTTAAAGGGCGAAAAAGGTGAATTACAATACAACTAAATATTATCCTAATAAATACTTAAAGAAAATATTAGTTAATTTATTTAAAATAATTTTAATTTAGTGATTAATTTGTATATGAAATACTAATTTAGGTGCATGTTTAAAATAGGTTGTTTAAATGTTTCAATCACAATTTACTATATTATGCATTCATCTCCATGTTTAATTTTACATTTTTTTAATTTCAAATTTCTCATACCTATCTAATACCTTCCGTTTGTTGAAACTGTGTAATACTGTTTTTTAAAAATTTAAATTTAAATTGTGTTTTGTTTCATTTAGATGGTCCTTAAATTCCGAAAAAAATTCGATTTAGGCAAGTGTTCTTTACCCCTCGTTTTTAATTTTTCTTCCGCTTTGTCCTATTTATTTAATGTACCCAACATTACAATTAAGTCGGTAAACACCGCTTTTTGACAAATTGTCACCCTTGTACTTAGGATGTGAGAGGATGTTTTTAAGTGAAATACACCTCTACAACCTTGTCGTTTAAAAATTTTACCTACTTTTCCTTATAGTCCATCAATGTAGGGCAAGCAACGAAAACCTAATGATTCATCGATAAGCCCGATTGGTGCTTTATTTGTAATGTAATTTTTTAATTCTTTTTACTAGCAACCTATCGATGAATATTTCTTCATATCATTGTTTTTAGTTAAAGTCTTATTTGTTTATAATTCTTTTTTATAATTAGCAGGTGTTAATGGGAGTTTCAACATACGGTCTATGAAGCAAATAAATCAAGCAGCTTTTTGTGTCCATGGGTGAGAAGAATCCGCTCTATCATATTGTCTGTAGTTGTGGGTTTTCTGCGTCTATCTATTTCAATTGAGTTTTTTTGTAATAAAAGTGTTGACGCTAAAAAGTTTAAACGACCATCTTTATTTATTTCGAATATAAAATTTATCCTAGGGTGTATAGAATAATTTTAATTAGAGGAATTCTTTTAAATCCTCCAGTGTTCCGAACCATATTACAACTTTACTAAAGGCAGATTTAATTAATTTATCATTTGATTTGAAAAAGTTTTTTCGAAGTTATCCATGAATATTTTGTTACCAAGTGAGGATAACAGAGCCCCCATTAGTAAACCTTTCATTTCATATAATTATTTTTAAATTTAAAATAATTAGATAGTAGCTGTATATTTAAGATATCTATTAGATGATTGTTTACAAATTCGTTAATAGGTTTATCCATAAGTTTTTGTTTTATTAGTTGAGTACATTCTTTAAGAGGGGTATTTGTAAATAAATTAGTATCATCAAATGACACTAAAATACAGTTGTTAGGTATGTTCTTTAACTGTTTTATCATTCTAGAAAGTTGGTAATACCGAATGTAGGTTTGAAATTGGTCCAAATTGGTATACGTTATATGGTACTGTCAAAATTCACAACAAATACAAACCTATAAGACAAGTCTTTGTATAATTCCGCTGTGATAAACTCGAGATAACAATCGGCTAGAAAAAAAATTGCCAAATCCAGCAAAAATATGCATATTTTTATAGCTATGTGTGGTGATTAGTGACCGTTAATCGATAATTATTCAGAAATCGATAAATATAAATGTAAACATAAAACAACAAAATCTCACTGGCACACTCAACACGACACGCAAGAATGGCACAATTACACAGAAGACAAACATTTTGAGTGAGTAGAAATACTTTGATTGAATATAAAAAATATATTTTGCATTGTATAAATTCACTTTTCCACATCCTACATGTATTTGTTAAATGTAAACAATGTTTGTAAATCCTAGGCCCTGATGATGATCTCAATAAAGATCGAAACGTTGGCACGATAAAGAAAATGTTTATCTGAAACCTACATCACACCAGACCGCATCTCACGATTTCTGAATAATTATTTTTTATAGCAATGAAAATTCTATTTAATTGTCTTATAGGGTGGTTAAAACGAATCTGCATTGTGTTTTCAAAAACTATGTTTTAGCTTATTTTACTATTATCTTTTAGTTTTTGCAAGGTTTACATATCTAAACTCATTGAATACATTCAGACGTATTAATTTCTTATCCTACGAAAAAGTATAAAGCAATTGATATATAATAACCCTGAAATAAATGCACAACAAAGGCACACAACAAAGGAAAAAATGTTTAAAATATTGTTTTTCGGTTCCTAGGGCACATTTTTGGTTTTAAAACTCAAAAACGTGTCGAATATTTTTCGACCAAGTATGACCTGTGTAAACTCGAAGTCATCCTCCCTATACATTCTACGTTATCCTAAAGTCCTACCTTGCCGACCGTTACTTTTGGGTAATATACTCTTCTTCCCATTTATCCCCATCCATCCTGTCCAGGTAGAAGTCTCCCCCAGGTGATGATGATGAATATCTATTACATGATCATCATCACCTCCTAAAGATTGTGTTCTTGGTCCAATCGTTTACTTAATATATATTGCTGACATCGCTAATATTTGCAGATGACACTAGAATCCTGACCACTCACAATGAATCTGTCCTTGATGATCATTCCCTAAAGTTTCACCTTGCCGCATATGAGCCTTAGCTAAAGAAGTGGAGTATAACTATAAATGAAAATCAATGCCAATGCATTAACTTCACATTGCGTCGAGCAATCCTTCCTCCTGCATACTTCAACCGTGTTCCTCTACCCAAGATAAACTGTGTTTGCTACTGAGGAATTTATATCGACAAACGCCTCGCGTGATGCCTCCATACTAGACTTAAAAGACTTAATGGACGATACAAACCTCCATCTGGACTCTTTGATGGAAAAGCAAAATAATCTCCTACTCGCTACTCAAACCGATATGGACTTATTGTATGTAAATATGGGACTCAGCCAAAGAATCAATGGTATGGTATAGTAAAAAAGGATACTAGGAAGCGGGGTTTGCGCTCCCCAGGCACTGCAGCCTTCTGGCTTATTGGACCTTCCTAGTTCCTTAGTTCAGTGCAATGGACTCCAACTTTTTTCTTAAAAGTATCAGGACATTGACTGTCGCTGCTGCAATTTGATTTCCTAAGTTTTTTCCGTACGTTAGGTTAAATATCCATTGAGCTGTTGCTTCGCTAATTCGAATCAAACGCTTATCGAATCCAATCCTTCCAGTCCAAAACCCCCGTTGTATTGCAAATGCTCTTTTCTATGTGTCCTTCACCTGAACATTCCCTATGTTTCCCACGCCATCAAATCGAGATACAACAAATTCCACGCCTCACTCACTGGTCATCCCATACCCTAGTAACACCACGTTCCTGAGCCACTCTTTCTGAGAGTCTACAACGCCGATGGCCTAGTGATGTCATCTTCAGTGATAACGAGTGACATGTGATTGCGTTGGTTTACATATATCGGAGTGTCACTACGGAGTGAGTTCTCCACTCAAGACAATTATATTTCTCTATCACCATTGCATTTGCTTGTTGTAATTAATACTACAGTTATAAATTTCAAATAATTCGAAAAAAGTATCACAAAAAATCATAAAAATCGGTGATCCCACATGCATAGTTAAGAATAGTCATCATTTCTGGGTATTTAAGTTATCGGGCCATGAGTCAAAGGTCAGATTGAGGACTTCAACTTACTGTGGGAAAGATTTTCTTTGTTCTTCTGTTGTACTGTAAGACAATATTGGTTTTCACGATTTTATAATTAATTTGCATTGTACTTCCCTTAGATTTCTCAAAGGGAACATATTAAAGTCAGGAGTGATGTCTTGCCCGCATACTTGTTTTGACAGTCTATTCACTTTTTCATTTCTTACCTACATGTTCCATTGTACACGTTATAAATCATAAAGATGGGGTGAGTATGTAGATGTGCTTTTTGTAAATGACGGTTCTACTAACAGAATTATCACTCAATATATATAATCACATATAATTCATCATTTACATAATGTGGTACATTTTATATCTCGCTTTTCCATATCTCTTTCTCTTATGTTTACAAGATTTGACCTTATTTCGTGAGCTAAATCGTAGTGAATGTTTTCATTTGTTAGGATTCGTAAGGTCCTGTCAGTCCATATTACTGTTATTCTGGTCTTTGGCCCTTCCTGCTTGCCATTAAACAGCATAGTATGTGTGTGGGTGTGTCTATATGTGTACAGAACATAAAAAATGTTTTTATTATAATCATCAACTTTATGAAAATATAAATAAAATAAAATATAAAAAATAGGCTCATCTTTTATATTGAACAAGATTTAGAACTAAGAGCATTCGACACTACAAACATCTATATTGATGCTATGTCACTTAAATATGGTCAAATATGTTTATATATGTAGCAAAATCATAAATACCACATTGTTTCGCTAAAATATTGAATTAAATCGATTAATTTGTCAAATAAAAGTAGTTTTCAATAGACAAAAGATTTTAAAAAAGAATATTGACCGATCAAGGTTGCATAGTCATAAAACATAGGTTTTTGTTTGTCAAAAATTGTCATTCAAAATTAAGTTGAACATGATCATATACACGTTCAGAAAACCTTTCCGGAAAAGAAATAAGTAAAACACGATAATTGAAAAAATTGTGTCCAAGGTAGAACGACACGTGACACTCACATAACTTGCTCTTTTATTCGATAATTATACAAAAGCCTAATGTAGGGGATTATCGAATTAGCTCCACTCCAAAACTCAATTAGTGGGCTCCGTAAATGATTCATATGACAACAGTTTCATTTATATTTGGAGACTGTTATTGCCGACACATATTAATTTCATTGTGCCTAGGGCGCTCTGTCCTTTCCTCAAAGATAATTAATGATAGCAATAGCTTCCTACATCTCTCATACATGACTGATCCTAAGCTAACCCTGGACAGATCCATCGATTCCTGCGTTGAGGGAGGAACCTAACATTTTTAGTCAAATTAGGCGGTGCCTTGAACTGATTATAATTAAATACAAATATATTGGTTTACAAGAGATATGAGACGATTTACTATTATGGTCCATAGGTTTTTATTTTTACAGATAATCTTGATAACACTTGCATATCAGGGAAATTTTACAACAGTGATACGTTTTTACTTTTAAAAAAGAAAAGAGATGCTAATCTATGCTAAAACTCAATAAAATTTAATTAATTTATGCATTAAGCATATAATATTAGTATGCTAGCTCTGATGCTAAAACTCAAACCTCTAAACTCTTAATGATATAATAATCTTAATAATCTCTTAATAATTATTATAATAAAACAAAAGTCGCTTTTATTTTTCTAAATTAAACTAAAAGCGTTTTTTGTGAATGAAACTTACCACTTGAGTTTGAGAGCTTTCTAAACATAATATTTTGAATGAAACGAATCAATTTTTTTTTATCCTTCCTTGACGGACTGCCCAAGTCATCCTTTGCTCTATTTGAAGACTTTCGTCTATGTTCTTTGTCGAAACCTATTTTGCAAACTAAAAAAACCATCTATTAGCTCTCTGAGTGATGTTTATGAACTATAAAATGGGCGGCAATGGGATAAATTCCATCTCAATCAAGCTTATCACGGAAAGTTTTATTTGCTCACCTTTCGGCACACTTTTCTCCAAAACCTTTTATGTATGATTATTTATATGATTTAATATAAAAAAGATTTAAGTGAATCTGTTTTATTCAGGAGAGCGATCATACCCAATAATTTAAAATGCAAAATATTGTCAGAATTTTTGGTTTCTGCCAAAAATCACTAATTCAATAATCTAGCTACGAATGTGTAGTATACTAAAAAATGTTTATAATAGACCAAAAAAATTTTGAAAAATTGGTACCAAAATGTGGCCTTTTTTGGCCACTCTTTGAACAAATAAATGACCTTGATAAATTTGGGAAAATACTTGAAAGAGATTTTTACAAAATGGTACCAAAATATGTTAACATTTGGCCTTTTCTGGACCAAAGAAATATATTTTTGCTAATATTCTAAGATTTATTTTCACAATTTTCGGAATGCTTTTTTTTGTTGTTTAAAATGTTTTCATCTGTAAAATCATTGCACATTTTGTCGCAACGTTAGGTTGTTGATAATAGGCAAACACTTATTACTCGGCAATTATTTAAAAAAAAAAAGAGTAGCAGAGAAATAACAGGTTATCGTGTTTAAAAGCGTGTAAAATTACGTCACAATTTTAGTTGTTGCCAAAGTTAACTATTCCCTATTATAAAAAGCCTTGCTTCGACCTCGTAGTATACCAAGTAAATAATGGTTGTAATAGACCAAATAGGTTTGTGAAAAAAATGGCAACAAAATAAATCAACTTTTGGGTGCTCTTTAAAAAATAAACAAATTTGAGAAATTTGCTAAAATAGTAAGTGTTATGATTATTTAGAGATCGTGAGATGTGGTCTGGTGTGATGTAGGTTTAGAAAAACATTTTCTTTGTCGTGCCAAAGTTTCGATCTTTATTGAGATCATCTTCAGGGCCTGGGATTTATAAACAACGTTTCAATTATACAACGTAAGGTACATATAAGGTATGAATATGAATTTAAACAACGATGTATACAATATATAAATTTTAGGTTTAATCAAAATATTTGTACTCATCAAAAGTGTGTTTTCTTTGTAGATATATCACTGTTAACACGACAGTTAAGAGTGTTAGTAGGATATTAGTATTTTTTTATATATGTTGGATTTTGAAGGAGTGGCGAAGGAAATAGGAATAAAAATTCATTTTTCTATGATGATTCGGCTACTTTGAAGTGAAAAGGACGGACAATGGAAAAAAGGGGTAATGGTTTGTCGTTCGGGCCTGGTTAGCCGTTCAGGATTAATATGAAAGGAGAGATCACAATCTCTAAATAATCATTAATTTCACTAACTGCTGCACACAAAGTTTTTTATTCTTACCTTTTAGCACACTTTTCACCAAAACCCTTTGTCATATTGTAACCATTTTTTGTAGAGTAAATAATCATAGAAACCAATTATTTAAAAAATGGGATTATGACCAAAAATGAGTAAAATATTGTGACAAATTTAGGGTGTTTCTGAAAGTTAGCAATTTAATAAATAAAAAAACCTTGACACTCACTCTTAGATTACCCAGGTTACTATATAATAACGAAATATTGGTTGTAATAGACCAAATATATTTTGAGAAAAATGTACCAAAATTTGAAATTTTTTGGTTTCTTTTTGAACAAGTTATGTCCTTAAAAAATACCGTAAAATTATAATTTTATCTACAGTGTTCCATTAAAGGGGGCTATCTAAATTAAAACCCATTTGATAAAGCAGTTTAATAAAAGATTATAAAAAAAACAGTTGTTCGTCCAAAAAGTGCACGGTAAATGAAGATAAAAAATAATTTAATTTAAACTGTTTTCCTACGTGTCGACAATTTGTCGAATCACTTTGTTATGATAGATAATCTCAGTGTAAATAAGGTCTGAAATCGGATTGCCATTATTGCTTTTCTAAGTTCATAAAAGGACATGGATTGAACAATTATCCACTCGTTACCTCTAGTCATGAATAAGTTACTCACATGAATCAGAATTAATGATCAAAAGGTCCTCTATTTCAGACATCGTTTTCCATTGGAATTAGACAGAATTCCTGATTTTACTGGAAATATGAATTTTATATATGTCGTTGACATTATTTATAACTCATAACTCAACAAAAGATCACATGAAAAATAATCAGTGACACGCCAAAAATCTCCAAAACCTGAGGAAACACCACAACGAAACAATATTACGGGAGCCAGGATACAAAGAGGTTCTAGGTAAATAACAAACAGACAAACTATCCAGACGAGGACCTGCAAGATCATACAAACCCAGAAACTATACTTGAGATAACAAGAACAAACACAGTTCTCCATCTCAGAATGGATCACAAAAAACAAAAGAAGTGAACGAACTCCAGAGGAGCAGAATCAATAAGCCAATGAGTTTAGAAACGTCACCAAAATGGCAAACACTTGCTATAGTTAGAGAGGTTAAAACTCACGGAAATGATAGGGTTATAAACCGGTCACTGGCATGTGAGAAAACACCTACACAACATGGGTATGATGTCTCAATTTGTAGGATATGTAATGAGGGAAAAACATCAACTCATATTATTTTCGAATGTAAACAACCTCTTAATAGAGATAATAGAGATAACGTGGAAAATCAAGAAGTCCTGGAAAATATTGCAGCAAACAATCAATGACCTAATACTTCTTATGAGAAAGATCGAGTTAATTGAACTGAACTGAAGAATTAGCAAAAGTACAATCAGCTAGAAGGACGGAGCGCTTGAGGAATACAAAATCCCACTTCCTAGCCGTACCTTTATCATCATTGTCATCAACATCATTAAATGAACAAGCGATTCTATAAAATCATATTTTAAAAATTCTTTAAATCTTTTCCGAAATTAAAAGAAGAAAAATTTTATAGTTGATAGTTTAATAAATATTGTTGATTAAAGAAATATATTTGAATTTCTTTATTCTCTCTGTAATTTGATTACGGATTTAGGAGGAAAAACCAAATATTCCATCTTTCGAATGTTGAATTTAAAAAAAGGTGCAATCACAGAAGCTTTTTAAGAAAACAAATATGCTCAAAATTCACTAAACACTAGACGGTCCCATAAAGCTTCAATACCAATCGATGGTCGCTGACCCCAATATAATCCATAAATATATCTGTACCAACGCAATTAGTATTAACTATGGACGGATTGATGTGATTCATTATTCCCAACTGGGCTCAAGTCGGAGGACACCGTAAGATCTCCGCTTCACGAAGCTTCTCATGTTATATTTCTATCCGCACGGATATAATTGAGGTAGTCATTCTACTATTTTATTCTTTCCTAAGATATAAAACCGTGCGTGCCGACTGGTGTTAATAAAAGGGGCGGTTTTTACAGTGAAGTCAATCAACCAATTCCCAAAGATGTTAAAACAAGCTATTGTTCAACAAAGGTTAATTACGGTTTCGTATCAAATTGAACTTGACAGGCATCACTTATGGTTTTTTTCTTTTTTTAGTTCTCTCTACGGATTAGATACATATGCTCTCATTGGTGTCCGAATTTCATGTTTTATTTAGAAAAAGCTTCGTACTTTTATCCTGGTAAAATTCAAGTTTATTAATTTCGATTTTTTAATTTTAACTGTTAAGAAATAAAATTTTTGGTAGAATTTTCATTGTTTAAATGTCATGCATTGAAATTGGAATGCACAATGATATACAGACTGTAGATCACCCAGTTTTATCAACAAACTACTGTACTAAGAAACATATACATATACATTATGTGCTGACCCCAACTTTATTATTTTACTTTTTTTTAATGGCCTTTTGTTTTACGTATTAGCCCCAGAATGGTACTTGTGCTGCGTGATTTATACAGGGGAAGGAGACCGTGATAGGAAATTTCAGCGGCGACGGTGGGAATCTACGAACCGAGAGTGTAACAAGGTAACCCCCCATACAGTGGTCCCCAGGTCCCAAACCTTAATATTTAGTACTTTTGCAAATTATGCAGGTCTTAGCATACTCGATTGCGAATTTAACTTTTATTTTCAATTGCAAAACTGATTACATTTGGTTAGAAAAGGAAACGGCGTCTTAACGACCTGAGCACTACGGACAGTATTGCTATGTTTTATCCATGGTGTATATCCATTGTTTTTGAGAGGTCCTCATTAACCTTAAACCCTTTTACAAGAACCCAAAGCGTATGCTTCGGTTTTTGGCTTATCCTTTCCCAGGAGTAGGAATCTCAGCCTTCCCACCAACAGAGGAAAAAAAGAGAAGGATTTCTCTATTCCTGGCAATACATGCACAGGCTTGTTTCTGCTGCTCCTGTCTACATATCCCGTCTGTGCATTCACAACAATCAAACTGGATGGTAACTAAATATTTCGGACACACAGCAATAATCAATAAATTCAGGCACCCATTCTTAGAAATGAGGATCCTGAAACACTCTTTACAACATCCTAAAAATCTCAATAGACTACAAAGGAGAAGATTAATTCAGGAGAATAACAGATACAATGATATAGTATGCAGATGGCACCAAAACTCATGAAGAAACCGAATCAAGTTACAAGCCCAAAACATGAGCAGCCAAATTCATTAGGGAAATTCAATCTTGGTCTTTTAAACTCAAATGCATGCAATCATTGCTTGGGCTTGAGAAAATCTTAAAAGAGGTTACACACTGACAAAAACATCCTCATAAGATCGGATAGCCAAGTAGCTATTAAAAATTAACATTAAAAAAAAAAGGTCAAAACTGTCTGTGAGTGCATCCAACCATGGGGAATGACTTGATGGTACCAAAACACATTGTTATTTTGCATAACGAAAAAACAGACTATTGGCCAGAGCCGTACATCTGAAAGACAATATATAGACCATGAATTAATTCTTGCTATAACAAAAACAAACACAGAATCCTTCAACGCAGAATGAATCCAAAAAATACAAAACAAGAAGTGGATAAACTCTAGTGGTGCTAGATACAGTAAGCTTATGATAAAACAACCGTCACCAAGACTGGCAAACTCACTACTACTTTTAGAAAGGGCTGAACTCAGAGGAGTGATAAGACACCACCGGTCACTGGCATGTGAGAAAACATTTACACAACGTGGGATTATTCAATCATGGCCACATTTGTAGGAGGAAGATACAGGACATTGGAAGGAGGAGGAAGATACAGCCACTCATATCATATTCGAACGAGAAGCGACCGCTGATGGAGATAACACTTGGGATACAAAGAAAACCATGGGAAAGGAATTGTAACAACGATAGACATTGACCTAGCATTCCTTAAAAGAAGGATCGAATCGACAGACTAAACTAAGGAATTAGGAAAGTAAAATAAGTCAGAAGGTTTATAAAATATAAACATATACACATGCATACACATAATATTGTATGGATATTTATATGTCTGATGTATTTGGCCATTAAGGCTTGAAGTCAACAGTACAACCCCCAGGTGTGCTGACCTTACATAGATAATTGCGCAGCCCCCTGCGTATCATTGACAGTCTCCTGCGATGGCTGGAAGGTTTGAGGTGGATATGTCGCGAAATAATGTATTGCAATGGTAGGACAATGTGGAGTAAAATCTGTATGAGTGTCGATCTATTATAGATTGGAGCGTAAGACTTTAGACTGGACGGATTCGATTTTCGAACACTTGGCTGCCCAATATAATTCAAGTCCGTAGACACAACTTGGGACAATGAGTGCAGTTGTTAATCATTTTTTACGTAATGTCGGCTTAGACCTTGATCAAATAGACTTTTCAGCATTTTATGCCGGAGGTTATAGTCAATTCGTTTTAGTCGTGTAGGTGGATTTGACGTAAGTTTTCTGTCCAGGTATAGTTCAAGATATCGTATACTACTTGCTGGAGGAATTTGGGTGTAATATAAATAAACAGAAAGAAGGGATTTTAGATTAAGAGTGAACACTATGTATTGAGTGTTTTTATGGTTTACTCTGATACTCCATTGGTTTGCATGGTTCTAGGATACAAAGATGGAATTGAAGGTTGCGGATAAAACTAACAGGGTCAATATGTGAATATTAAGGTGTTGGAATGCAATAGGAGATTAGGTTTAAAGAAGGATCAAAGTAACGGAGCAAACGTACATCCCTGAGAGACTCCGGCTAAAACGGGTTAAATTGAAGACGAGAAGACTTGGGCTAGTTGGAAGTATTGGTTTGTTTAGTAGAATTTGAGGATTTAGTATTATATTAAACACCTTTTTGCTTCCTTAAACCAAGTAAAAAAAAACACCTAGGCTAAAATTGTTTAAGCTCGTGGGGGTTGAAAGCGTGGTAGACTTGGTGACGATGGTGAAGGCCGCTGAAGCCAATTGATAGTTGGGGATAGTATGTAGGTGTTCAATGATGGTGTGTTAGGCGGAGTATTTCTAGTATTTTTCCGAGGATAGAAAGAAGGATGATAGGACGATATGAAGAGATTACGTGAATAGGTGTTTTAGGTTCAAGTTACGAAGGAGAATTTTCGAAGTCTAGGAAAATTTGTGGTTCTATGGACAGCTTTGTGGAAGGAAGTGGTAAATATTTTGGCGTTTTTGGGAGTTGGTGAAGGATATTGGAGTTTACGATATGGTAACCTGGACATTTATTTTTAGGAAAGTTAATTATGACCTGGCTGACTTCTTTCAACCAGTATAGATACTATTTTTCTTAATATCTAATGTAGCTTCATGTTTTTATTTAATATTTGCATTAGTAATTGATCTTTTTATAAAACAGAAGTTAAATTTTTAATTGCCCGTTTAATCTGCAATATGCCAATATCGAAAATCCAAAAGTACCCGGCCGCCAGGAATATGAGCAAAATTATATTACAAAATAATTTAAATTTATTGACGGCGGAAAAATGTTTTCAGGAGGAATGAAGTCGTAAATATACCCGTACGACGTTTATCTGTCAGATGGTAAAATATTGGTTTGTAAGAGAAATAAAGCTTCGCGAGAAAAGACAGTGGATCACCCAATGGTTTAGCACGATTTATAAGAGTAAATGGATAAATTATTCAAACTCTCTTCAACTCCCTCGCTAAAAAGCTTATTAAACCGATACTGAATTCCAGAAGCTTGAAATAGCCAAATTTGATTATGAAACTGAGATGAGAAGTGGTCGTGGTTGTAAACAGTCAATCAAAGTATTGATAAAATAATGTCGACATGTCTAAAATAATTTAAAACATGGTTAATTCACTCATTATTAAATAACGAGATTAGATCAACCTTTGATTTAAAAAATAAACAAGGACTAACTTTTACGAGGGTATTTGAACTACGAGATGAAGTTAACAAGGAACGAAGACTCGGGGTGCTGATGATTAAATAAGTGTATGTATGTCGGGTTCGAATACAGGGCAGCTGGATACGAACCAATTCTACGAAGAAACAATAATTTTGAGTATAAAATTAATATTTATTTTAAATACATGGTTTTAAGTCGAGATAACCTTGCCCAAGTACGTAGCGTATGGAGTGTATTCAACATCCATATTCATACCGAACTGATTATAATATTTCTATGACAACACTAAGGTACCCTGAGGAACTACTTCTGGAAGGTACGATCTCATTTGTTCTATTGAGTGGGGACAACTTCATGTATGCATGATAATGCTCGACAGAAAGTAGCTCGAGTTTCACCATTACGTGGAGGATGTAAGGGTGACCACAGTGAATTTGGGGCCAGCACGTTCTCCTGACAAGAATACCATAGGAAACTTATGGTACATGATAAAGAAACGGGTCAGACAAAGTTCGCCGACTCGCGTTGAACAGCTTCAGACCGTTCTTGTTGAAGAATGAGATTCTGCTTGTCTACTACATTAATATCGCTTATTTACTCGACGGAGGCTCCGCAAGGCCAGATGATGTCATAGGAGTTATTAAGAGCAAAAACAGTTAATAAAATATTAGTTAAATTTTAATCTATCAATAAATGATTTTCCGGTTTGTTTGTTATATTTTCTTTCAAACCATCAAAATCAAATAATTTTTACAAAAACTCAAGAATTTTTGATCTCCTTTAATTTGTTTTATATTAAAATAAATACGGTGTATTTATTTTATTGTATTTTTTTATATAACGATAAAAAAATACATATAATTTGAAATAAACAACAAAATACGAGGTTTGTTGTTTTTGTTTTTGAGTGTATTTTTCTTTGGGCCAATTTGCAGAACGCTCGGACAATTATCTATTATTTTTTAAAATTAATATCATCAAAAAAAGTTTCTGTAAAATTGGAGATCCCGTAGTTTCTCCTTGTGAGTAGAAATAATAGTAGTTTTTATTTGTTCCTTTTATAGTTGGTTTTCCCCATAGTCGCATGTCATTTGAAGTTTGAACTGTCTGTATGAGAGAATTTTTTTTTGTTATGCTGTTAGACCCTATTTGTTTCCACGATTGTTACTTTTCATAGTACTGCTTTAAAATTACTCACAGGGATCATTTTGAAGTCAGGAGTAATGTCTTTCTCAGCTGCATGTTTTGCCAGTCTATCCGCTTCTTCATTTGTTACCTACGTACGCATTTATACATTTTATATCAACCTTTCATAAATTTTTCTTTTTCTTAAATTTAGTAGTTTGTTCTTATTTCGTGAAATAAATAGTAGTAAATGTTTTCATTTATTAAGATTGCTACGGAGACCAGTCAGACCATATTACATCTTTTCTATTTTTTTCCTCAAATTTTTTCCCGGATAGCTTCCAATTTTTTCTCATCAAAAAGTCACACAAATGGTATACATTAGAAAATGGTGAACTTGAAGAAAAGGCATAAACCCTTAGGGAGATTGAGAACTATATAATTTACACGTAAGGTCACAAAATTGGCCTCCGTAAATAATTTTAAACCGGAGAAAATATAAAAATAAAACGTTTTGGGAGTTTTATTGATTTCCCTTTTTTTTACCCTATGTGAATATAAAATTTGTTGGTTGTTGATACAGTCTCATACCGTTTTCCTACAGTTATAAGACCATCGAATTTGGATAAATTCCCGAGATGGAAATTTTGAAATGAAATACTGGACATCAACGTTAAAAAAATTGTACCCGGCGGATCCTGCCCAAAATTGTCTTTCCGTTTGCTGTATACATTCGTAATTAAGGGATTTAAAAGTTTAAAACGAATTTGATTTTTTTTTTCAATAACAAATTTTTTGTGCCCTCGTTACCGGAAGCAACATTACGTTTTTGTAACTTTCTATATATCTAGTCCCATTTAATACGACCGTGCATATTGTTTTTACTCAATGTACATACATGAATCGACTGATATATAGTAACTTTTAAATGCATGTATTACAAAGGCAGAAACTGTTGTTGTTGTATAGAATATTAAAAACTATATATGATTGGAGTCCTACATCTGGAGCTTTCCCCCTTGTACTTATAAATCTGTATCTAAAATTTATTTCAATAATTGGTACTATTTTAAGTTTAATATTTATAAAATATAATTAATTGAGAAACATTTGAAAGACTGTACGCTAGACAACACTCAGGTTTTGCGGTTTTCGAAACGGAGTTAGTTGCGGTATTGAATCTTGGCGAATTGTGGAAGACCACGGACCGCATTGGATCTGAAATCGGAAAGTACAGTCTGTTCAAAAGTCAGGATTATATAAATCGATTATTTGTCGGTTTGTTGTTTAAGAAATATTTTTCCATACGTAGCTCCAGCTCCAGCTTGCCGGCAGCCTTTAGATAGTTTTTTTTGTTTGGCTTTCTTTTAAAGCTAATTATAACTTATTACCAGATGTTTCATAGTATTAATGACTAGGATCAGAATCTCTCCCACGCCTAGGATGAAACTTTTGTTGTATGTTGACAACTAAAACACCTCTTTTTATATCATAAAAGTTTTTTATCGATTTTAAATATAATGCGTTTTTTCAATAATAAGCAATTATTAACGTTTTATGACCGTATTATTAAATTTTAATAAGATTAAGTGGGTTGGAGGAAAATGGAAATGAGAATGCAAGTAATCGCCAAGATGCGTTTAGAATAGTTTTCCTCCATACATCATTCTTTTAAGTCCGCTTTTTGAATTTAACCTACTTTTTTAAAAATCCATTCCAAACGTAATTTTTTTCTATTAAAGTTATCTTAATAAACTATTCCACCTTTGCTTGGTAGAAATTTAAATTTTGATCTTTATTTACTAATTTACTAAAGTGAGGATATTTTCCTTTGCCGTTGAATATTTGTTAATGTTTAAAAAGCTTTTTCATTTAATTATTTATTTCCTCTTTTAAAATACCCCGACTTACTAATTAAAATTGTTGGAATAAGGGCAACTTTCTTCTTATCCTCGCTTTATCGTCTTCAAGTTATGAAAAATTTAAAAATTCTAATTTACGATTTTTTACAGTCAGGTCCAATGGGCATAAAATAAAAATAATAGAACGTATACTTACAAAAAATCAAAATTTTGAGACCGGAGCATACCAATTTCCAGATCGGCAAAGAAGCTCTTACATACCAAGAGCACGGTCGATAGATGGCTCATTTATCGGGAGCTGTTTGTGACAGTTTCTCCGTGGTGGTCCTGTTGAAAAGATACCTCTTGTTAAAGGTTAAAGGTTAAAGATCGGGTTAAAGATCCTTTTGTCTTGTGACGAAGAGTTCTCGGGAACGTCATGTTGAAAAGATAGCATAAACTAAAGGGTTTCAGCAAAATAGTGGTGTTTGTCTGGGTCCCCTTATACATAGGCTCAGATGAGGCGGTTAAGACCCAGGACGTCTCAACCTCCAGACATGGTCCAGCCCTCTGACACTAAAACTGTAATAAAGAACACGATTAAAAGAAATTGGCAGCGTCAAATGGGCTAAAACAGCTTTCACATATCAGGATCATTGTCGATATATGGCTGAAGATCTGACTCGTAGGAGTGGGATCATCCGATTATGATTAGGCAATGCGATGTTGACACACGGAGATTTAGTTTTCGGCCCAAGCCCGCGTATGTGTGCAGCATGTCGAGAAAGGTTGCGCGATTTGTCCCAATTAATTAAAGGGTGTCATTCTTTGGCCGCAATAGCTCAGTTGATAACTGGTCCTTGGAGGATCTGAATCAAAGAAGAGAGATCTTACTCACCCAACTAAGAATAAACCATATGAGGTTGAAACGCGGGCCCTTATTTTTGAGTCAAAGCCGGCAAGTAGAGAACAGTTCCTCAATCTGTCTCATATAATTGAAGGGTGTCATTCCTTGGATCCAGATGTAGGAATGCTTAAGCATGTAAGCGAGATTTTAGCTCCCCGTTCCGATTTTAGTTGGAAACAGTGTTGTTTTATTTTACATAGTACTGATCTGGGTTTCTATTTGTGTGATTGAATGTATTTATTACAGTGAATTTATAGTAAGAAACGGTAATGGAATTTCGAGTACCTCAACGACATTAATTATATAGTATGTTTAAAGCGATTGTGGAATATCGAGTGCTCTACCACCCTATTTGACCGTATTGTCCAATATAATCAATTTAAAAAAATGTATTTAACAATGATTTGGGGGCTGAAATGACTTAGCAGTCGACAGCCCCTTGAATCTAAGTTCTGCGGTGGGACAGACAGACTTTTGTCCGTACTGTCAAACTGGAAATAGGCTATTCTCACAATCTCGAGAAATCTTTAGATTGCCTTGGCACACGTGGGAATGTACGCACATATGTGTGCAGAGTTCAGCTTTTATGAATAAATAATTCGACCTCATGGTATTCTCGTTTAAAACCGCTGTAAAAGCTGTACAATTTTTTAAAAGGAAATTTTACAACAAATAACAAACCATACTTGTTTTAATGTAAAGTTAAACAAACATGTCCTGTAGTGATCAATAGACTATGGTTGCCGCAATCTATGATTTACCATCCGCGGAATGTCCGGCTGTACTGAATTATTTGCCAGCTCAACAAAATACGGCGGTGTTTACGTTTTGGTAGAAATCTCCCTTCAAAAGTACAGTTTTGTATGTATTATTTGCTTCTACAATTTTAATGAAACTCATTTAAATTATGCCGTCCAGTGGTTAAGTGTTATATAAGAAATTTGACTTTACAACGTTGGAATTACAGCATCATTCATTGATAAACGAAAAATCAGTGGGTTTACTTAAATTATTTTGTTTCACTTATTCTGTAAATTTTAAGAAATGTTCTCTATTGCTCATTATGGCAAGTGATTTTTCAAATATTAACTCAAAGCCATATGCTTTTCTTTCGAATAATAATAAAAAATTTACATTAACAGCTAAAAACTATATAAAATAGTGAGGTTTTATTATACTAGGCAGCCAGAAAATGTTGTGCTTTTTTTCCTTTCTTATTGTTTTAATTTCGTTAATCAACATTTCCATTCCATTTGAGAATTAGGAGTCCTCGTCACGTAATAGAAAAAAGGATAATGTTCAAGTTCATAAAGACAAAATGTCTTCAACAGTTCATTGTAAATTATAAAAATATTTTCTTTCGTGCGTTCTTATTGTATGAATTTATGCTCGGTACTAGGGCGGCCGAGGCAGCTCGTAAAATTTGCACCGCGTTCCGTGATGAAATAATATCTGCCGAAATGTGGTTCGAAAAGTTGGCTTCTTGGAACGAGCGGATTGATAATGAATCTAGGTCTGGTAGACCTTCCTTCTTGAATGAAGACGAATTAAGCGAAGCCATAGGACTTGATTTGAGTCAAACATGTCAGGAGCTCGCCTTCAAGGTAAGCGATGAGCTCATTCGCTCTAGCTCACATCGACTTAGGTAGACGTGAAAGCTTAGAATGGGTTCCTCATAACCTGGCCGACGGTAAGCATCGGGGTCTGAACAATTGTTTTTTATTGCAAACTAGAGAATTTTTTGACCGGACTGTCACATGCGATGAAAAATGGATCCTGTTCCGTAACATTAGGAGGATGTACCATTTGACACCGAACAACCCTGTCCCATTGACGTGACAACCAAATATTCCCCAACGAAAGGTTATGCTTTATGTTTGGTGGAGTACGGCAGGCATTGTGCACTATGAACTACTACTCTACAGTAACTCTAACAAAATAGGATTCTACATTTAACATAAATAATCAAAACATTTTGGTAAAACAATGAAAAATTGTGTCACATTTTGTCAGACGCTTACAGAAACCCAAATTACAGAATAATTACAAATAAATAGCTAAATATTTTTTAAATAAATATATTTTTTAAATTAGACGCATGGCTGATTTTTAGAAAGAAATTTTTTTGATATATTATAAGAGGTGAATATGAAATGTAACAACGTTCGAATGGCAGCGGAAGAACATAAAATCTTTTGATTTCACCTCGTTTTATGAACTTTTGTGAACAAAAACACCCCTTTCTGTTTAGTTTAAATATTCAGAAGTCTTCTGATTTGAATTAATTCCCAATGTTTATTAATCTTCTACCACAATGTAAATTAACTGAAGGTACCTATGTGAATTAAGGAAACTTCCCCGCAGAACTTGTACCTCATGGTGAAGCATAATATTTGAATCCTAAATATGATTTCGAGACGTTGAAAACTTTTCTGACTAACAAGTGTTGCATGCGATCCCCTTGAGAATCTTTAACCCGGTGATTCTCCTCCTAACTCCCCACAATGTTGCAGTCGTCATTAGTATTGGCGGGTAAATATTTTCTATGGATAAATCTAAATAATTATTTGGCGCGTAATTTTTTTCGTTAGATGATCCCGTTTAAATTGATTTTTTCTGTTTTGTACGATTTATAAGCGAGTTTTCTAATTTATAAGCGCGCACCTGCAATACTTTTTATTTGGCGTTATACTGTGGAATCTCAGAAAACACTAGATAATTTAATTAAAAAAATTTTCATCCTCACTGCAGATTTTCCAAAATCGGATTGTAAAAAAAAATAGAAAATGTACATTCCGATTGTGTACATACATCCGACAGCAGATATGAAAAAACTGAAACGAATAATCAACTTGTATCACGCCTCCAATTATTGCTAAAATGACAAGATTTAATTAAATACAGTTCATCGACTCGCAGACAAATCAAGTAAACTCAAGAAATTAGTCCCGTGTGTTTGTGTTAGTAACGGAGAGAAAATTTGATTCAGAGTGATAAGGGTGGGAGAGAAAGTGTGTGAGCCCCATTTGAGATGTTCATTATCACCTGTTCAACAGAATAGGACCAGTTGGAAACTTAATTCTACCTGTTCGATGTAGCTAGTTAAAAACTTTTCTAACAAATTCCAAACAAAACCTCCCCTTATGTATTAGGGGATGTGCACATGTCGCACTCATGTTCGTTTTCTAAGTTTGCCTACTTTCAGTACAAAAATTTAGTANAAAGTTTTATATATATAAATAAAATGATATAAGCGCATTTTATTTTTGATCAAATTTGCATTGATTAAGTATTCCCATAGCTAAACTCTTCCCTCACCATTTTTCTTTCTAACTATTGCTGTATTTTATCTACTTTGCTATATTAAACATCAAGGATTAGGCTGATTGTCAGATAATTTTAAAAATGATAGGGAATATTTTTTGGGATCTAAATTTAACAGTTTTTTGTTCAGTCGCACTCTGCCTGAATCGTCACCTTTATTTACTAAGTTAACAATAAATTACTGTTGTCTGTACTTCGATCGGAATGAATAATTGGCTCTTTTAAATTGCTAACATTTTTAAATTAATTTTTCATTACGATTGTAAAATAATCTGTGGTCTTGATTTTATATATAGGTAAAATGTTTGGGTCTGTTTGTCTTGTCTGCCTATCTCTCCTTTCTATCTTTCTCTTTCTATCTCTAACTCGCTTCCCCCTCCCACCCTGTTTTCACTCTCTTTCTTCCTCTCACTCACTCTCGCTCTCTTCTTAGCCCTTTTCCTCACTGTCACTCTCTCACTCGGTCACGTTTTCTTACTCTCCATCTATCTAACTGTCTCCATCTTCATAAATAAGTTGATTAAAAAGGTGGGAAAAGCATTTGTGTAGGAAAGCGAAAAGATGGTAGAGAAGATACTAATTTTTTTTTGAATTTTGATTTCTTAATCTAATTCAGAGTGAAAACTCTGTGTGTGTGTGTGTGTGTGTGTGTGTGTGTGTGTGTGTGTGTGTGATGCTAGATACGGAGAGATAAAAGAAAGAGAATGAGGAAAGATATTAGAGAGTAATAGGAGGATGCATGTCATATTATTTCATTATTAAAAAATAAATAAAAATCACTACAAAAGGATTTTAAAACGTAACATTATTACACGAGATAAGATGTAATATAAAATGTGATTTTAAGAGAACAGTTGCTTATAAGAAATTATTGAAGATTAACGATTACTGGCACAACCCAAAAAGGAAAATGGGCATCGGGGCGAAGCCACTTGTTTTACAACTTATTTCCCAGTGGGAAAATATCGGACTTTGAATGGATTGGTAGGAGGTTGGAATTGACTGAGTCAGTTTTCGTTTGAACCTTTATAACTGAGCACAATAAGGTTTATAAATAAAGCTTGCCGGAGTCTTTGTGGTTTTCGGACGGTGTCATTACACCGAGCGCCTGCACAATGCTCAACCAACAAAGCATGACAAATATAGGGCGCAAAATGCAATGAGACAGAACAACAATGCCGGCCATTATTGCTTCAACAGATTTATACATTTAATCTTTCCAGTAAAGGCGACTTAATAACCGAATCTTTCAATTGTGTCGCTAATACGGTTAATTTATGTGACCACAGAAATAAAAAATAAAGATAAAAAGATAGGGAAAACTAGTGGTTCTACATACTTCAATTAATTCTTGTAACTGGTGGACGTTTACAACCTGTAAATTATTAAAAAAGTTGTAAACAAGACAGGCAGTCACATATGGTTTTCAGAAGAAATAACAAGGAGATAAGAGCCGAGGGAGGGTAAGTATGATCGATGAATGAAGAGGATGAGAAGAGCGAAGGAGAGATGGACGCAAACAAAAATATGGACCGTAACGTGCAAAGGGAAAAGGATGAGAGGGACTGCGAACGAAAAATTCTGAGAGATAGAGATGGAAAGCGAGAAGGGGCGGAGAGAGTCGCATTCAGTTATTGGGCACATCTGAATATGGAAATGAATCGACCCATTATTTTTAGTCGATGCTGAACATGGGAGGAATCAAAGTTTGTTTGGCTATAGACTCCGGAGATACTGTTTATACAGATCGTATTCCGAAGCCACAAAATGTCAGATTAAAACAAGCGGTTTCTCTTAAAACAATAACTCAACAATAACTACTTTTTAGATACTTCTAAAATAATATATTTTTTGTTCCGTTTGACCCTCGCCCGCATAGCGTTTGTTTCCCGGACCGCAGTCGGAAAATTATACCAATTCACAGGCGGTTTTATTTATGTTTTCTACAAATCCTACCTCTTTGACAAAACCTATTTCAATAATTACTAGTTATTCATACTACAAAATGACATTATGAAATGCAAAGCTACAAAATTATAATGATTTAAGGAAAAACAGCCCTAATTATGCCAAAAACAAATATTTCAACATTACACTGTATTAATAATTTTGAAAAATATTACACACATGTCGAATAATTTTTGACAAAGTATCACCGAAAAAGGTAGAAAGTGGAGAAATTTTCACGGGGATAATATTCAAAAAATTATAAAAACCGGAAGATTTAGAATTTTTTTAAGAATTCCGTATGTGATGCTACAGTAAAAATGATACAATTGTAGGTTGACTCTTAGCTGCTAGAAAACACTGTGTCACTTTTAAATTGGCGGGAACGTACTGTCACCATTCACGAAAAGTGACATATCTTAGTCCTGTGTCGAGCTTTGAAGCATCGGTGTGAGTATTTTTCAGGAAAAGTGGCACATTTCGAGTTATGTCAGTTTTTTCTTGATTAGTGAAGGATTTTATGCCCTACCGGAGTCACATTTTCACAATATGAAAAAAAGTAATAAATCTACTGTACAAGTATGTTTTTCGTAATGTGAAATTAATATAGGTTCTGATGATGACCTTAAAATAGGCCGAAAACTTGGCAGTAACAATTGAATTTGTTTTTATTCAAGACCATACCTTCATATAGATGGTTCCGGAATTATTTTAGTTTTATTTCTGTTATTTTAATTACATTCTTAATTAGAATATTGTTTTTTCATAATTTTTAACAACTTTTTTGTCTTTTTTCTTTTACACTATTTTACATTTTCAACGATTTTTTAATTTTTTAATTACAATATTTTTAATAATCATAAAATCTTTATTTTAATAATTAATTTTGTATTCTAAATAACTAATTAGCACGGACTCCAAGAGTCCTGGGCCATAACCATTTCTCTTTCTCTTTCTTTCTGTTTCTCTGTCTCTCTGTCTCTCTCTGTCTGTCTGTCTCTCTCTCTCTCTCTCTCTCTCTCTCTCTCTCTCTCTCTCTCTCTCTCTCCCTCAATTTCCTGTATATTTTTACGTATCTTTTATCTCCTTGCTTTTTTTTTCACTTTCGTTTCTTTCCATTTCTCTTTTCTTCTTACTCTCTCTCTGTCTCTGGCTCTGTCTCTCTGTCTCTCTCCCTCTCTCTCTCTCTCTCTCTCTCTCTGTCTCTCTCTCTCTCTCTCCCTTTATCCTCTCTTTATTGATTATACATCTCTCTATTTATTATTTAGCACTTAAATTTTTTTTCTGTTTTACTCAAACGCTGTTCTCAGATTGATGCTGTTCTATTTATTTTTGGCAATGCATGTATTTGTGTCATTTTAATAGGTTAGATCATATATTTATTAGAATGTCCGACGGATTCAATTTCTGTTATATATTTTTAGCCCCGGTGTTTTATTAATCTTCTAGTGATCAAAAAGTCACCTCCCACGAATCTGTTAAATAAGAAATATAGGAGGCCAGTTTTCCCAGCAAAGTTAAAAAAAGAAATCATCACATTTGCGTAAGCTTCATTTCAAACCTAGTCTCAATTATACATTTTGGACTCGAAAGTGAATTGGCTGTAGATGTCATTTTAAAATTTCTCCATTTTAAAAATTTGCCATGATAAAAATCATAATATCGTTAAATTTGTTGACTACTTAAAAGACCCAGCCTAAAGTATATATATTCGCAAATGCAGGGGCAATTCGCCTTGAAAAAACAAAGTCTCTTATTTGGTGGATTTAGTGTCATGAGTTGAGAGTAAAAAATGGAAATCATTTCGGAAATTTTTTCAAATTCTAGTCATAAGTGGAGATTTCTGTTGTTTAGTATATAAATATGATGTTTTATGATATGTTTTTCCCACATTTTTGTATATTTGTACTTGATGTGCTTACATTAAAACTAATCACAATACACAATACTTGGTGGGATCGGGGATGTGAACCAATGAATGTTTTGTGTTGAAACTATGCCAAGCTTTCGGCGTTTTATTTGTCCATCCTCAGGGCTCAATAACAGACTGACAATCTAAGTAAAAAATAAGTTGATTGTTGATTTTTACTTACATAACTGAGTAATTATAAATAATTATATGTTTGTATATCTGTTATAGAACCCTGAAGAGGGTGAAATAAAACACCGTTTCAACCCGCAATATTTATTGGACCACATCCCTTATCCCCCCAAATATATTGTGAATAGTAGCTGATCGGCTACCTTTACATCATTAAAACTAATTACCCGACATATAAAGTATATCACATTTGACTGAAATAAATTATAAATTATTCAAAGTATTTATCATTTTATTGAAAATCAATCATCAGTCTATTCATTTAATTTTTAAGAGTTCATAATTGCTCTTCTTCGATCAATTTTTGATGCATTAGGTCAATGTTTTGGCAGCATGCCTTACTATACGTTCACCATCAATTCTTTTCGGGCAATATTTCACATGACCCAACTCCGGATCGACATTTAACTACTGACCTGATCTGCGTTGATTATCCACTACACTGTTTCCTTATTTGTCACTAAGCCGCAAGTAATGACACAAAATGTTGACATATCGAGCTTTACATTTAAATGTCCTAAAACTTGTTCTCTCAAGTTTTTTGTCGTTCGATTGGCTACCTTGACACGTTCGTCGTAAGTTTTGAATTTAAGAAACCAAAGATCCTTATATATTTTTTTATGTAGGAAACAATACAAAGCTTACACTCAATCAAGTATAGAGAAGATTGCAACTTCTGAAGTGCGTAAAAACTGTCAGACGAATGACAAGTATGCACAATCAACATAGTTTAGACCGGAGGACTTTTCGTACATTCACAACTATCGATAGGTGTGATTTGTTTCGTAGGTGGTATTTCATGGAGTAAACCTTACAAGCCAACTAATTTGGTGCTTTCAACAGAGGCGCCTTTGTCCAAACTCCTGATTAGTATTCCGTTCAACTTGAACAGAAGAAGGACTGAGTTTGAATTTTTCAAAATAGTATTGGAAAATATCTTAACGTCCAAAATTAAACTAATATATGAATTTCTAAATAGAAAACATTCCTCATTTTTGTCCATCCGATCGGCGGCTTTTTATAAAGTTTAGATGTCTTAGATTGTGTAAATAATGATTTACACAATCTAAGATTCTTCTGTGTGTTCTGCTACACTGTCCGAAATTATTTCAAACTGTATTATTAAGATTTATTTTCATAGGAATAAAAAGTTGAGTTTTTAAGCTTTTTGCCGTGGTATGATAATGTCAAAAACTAATATTTTAAACGTTTAATAATTTCGAAAAATATTAGACTCTTGTCTAATTATTTTTACCTAGTATCACCAAAAAAGTTAAAAAGAGTAGATATTTTCGCTGAGATACTTTGTATATAAGTTAAATAACTTCAACTGCGGATTCCTTTTTTAAAAAACTTTATTTGAAGTTACAAGAACAAGTTTTAACCTAATTTAACGATGTACTCTCGTCAAGTTCTAGGCAAAGAACCCCTATTAAAAAATACAGAATTAAATAAGTAGGTCTCTTGGGAGGGAGAAGGTGCAGATCACAATACTAGAAATGACACCTGCATCTAAGCGTTATAAACAGATAATTTAACATAATTTATATACATACTATATATATATATATGTGTGTGTGTGTGTACTCATTTACATTTAATTACTTTTCTCTTATTTTTTCTTTCTCTCACTCTCCTTATCCCCCTCCTCCACTTCATTCTTTTCCTTTTGATATCTCTCCGTTTCTCTGTTCTTCTTTTTAGCCTGTACATATAAATGTGTGTACTTACTTCCATTTAATTCCTTTTCTCATCTCTTCTTCTCTTTCTCTGTTTGCAAACGAGCGAGAATAGACGGACTCAGTAAAGCGATCCGCGTCGTTTAACAGGTTAACTGTTTGGTTTAACATGCTCCTGCATGTTTATTTTTTATTCAGTATGCTTTCAAGATAATTAAATGGCGATAATTTGTTTCTCATTGCCAAATTTTTACAGGACGATTTTTTTTAACCAGAAAAATATATTTCAATAAAATTAAACTTACCACTTGGCACTTATTACTTGACCGAATGCTACGGTTTCGTATGTTGAACGGCCCCATAAGAAAGCATCATACTTGGTTCATTATTGTTTGCAATATACTTCATTTCTCATATTTTACACTTACGCACATTTATCTCTACTTATCATGACGATACAGCCATTCTTTATTCCCATTCATCGTTAGCTGTAGACTACAAAGCCATAAGAATTCAAGTAACGTATTGACCAAAATTAAAGCTAAATTAACGTACAAACGTATAATTTACAAAACTCTCATTAATCTGATAGAATTAACGGATTAACGTCTCAACCATAAAATCCAACTAACCCCTCATATAGTCTCTCCAATCGAAAATGTAAATCTAAACAATGTTTAGTTTTTAATTTACATCAATAGACAATATTAGAAAATATTTTAGAAGGAAAATTACAACCATTTTTCATAGGAGTATTTCACGAGATTCAACTGTGAAAACGGATGTCCTATTAAGAGGACAAACTATATGGTTTTAAAAGGGGAAAGCGCAACAAGTACGATTAGCCGGTTATACAAGGGCTAGTGGACTTGGCAAGACCGTCTGAATAAGAAATATTAGCCCGCTGGACACATATGATTGTGTTAGCGAGATAAAATCCGGCTCCAATGGCTAGTTAGTCTTAATACACGATCATTACGCTACGGAAACGAAAAATGATTATTCAAAGGGGGTATGCACCTGAGGAATTTAATAATAGATAAGTACCTTCTTGAATATGTATTGCTGTTGAATAGAGGTTTATGCACTCGTTTTCAATGAAAGGGTTTTTTAAAGATTTCCCTTTGCGTGCTTTTTCACTTCGTCGTTTACACAGTGTGAAGGTTTATCAGTTCATTAATCTTGTCAAATATCTACCTTTACAGGGCTTCACAACAACAATAACGGACCGCAATTGTAAAAGAGGAAAAAAGGCCGCTTTCTAAAGGACTTGAATAAAAAGAAAAGTAACTTTACAGACACTTTCAAATTGCTCATTATTTACTCACCTGATAAAGTACAAAGTATTCGCATTGAACGAAAACTGTGTCAAGTTTATATACTTACTTTAAAAAGAGACAATTCACACATGGCCGTTTTAATTAATTTTCCAAAGGTTATTTGTACATGTATTGTTGATGTGTTTTCGTTGACAAACGATCCATTTCAACATATTTTCTACTTTTCAACAAACTTTATTTTCACAAATGACCACATTTTTATCAAATTGTACCTGGTGTGTCAGTGATAAAAAAAGGTTGATATTCAAAATGTGATGTGTTTTATGTGAATTTTTAAAACGACCATTTTCTACAAGTTTAGTACTTATTTTCTCTAAAACTACAATATTTTGATCAAATAGTACCAATCAAGTAGAAAAAGGAAGCTTGATAATCAAAATGGGACGGTTGTGTCAGTGATAAAAAAGAATGATAAATAGCAAACTTTTTTTTTTTCAAAAGTACCTTATTTCGATTAAACAGTGCCTGATGTGTCAGTGATTAAAACAATCTAACTATTCCAATTGTTGAACTGTGATGGTCTAGAATTGAATAAAAACAACCCTTTTAAAATATTTTCTCGTTCTTCTTCAAATTTTTCCAATTACAAAATGACTCGTTCTTCAATAAGGAGGCCCCCAAAAATCTATTTTCGTCAATATCTTGCTGCTTAATACAAGAAATGAATGGAACTTCGAACACTTCAACATTTGTGTCATCATAAACATTCAATATTTTATCAAAATTGATATTGTAAACCATGTGATGCAAACGAGTAGCCTAAGTTCCACTTTCTAACGTATTACTTAAGCTTCCTGGAATATTTTATTAATAATTGCAGTGCATCAAGGTAGAGTTTTGCTTTTTTTAAAATTGTTTACATTTTCTCGTGTTTTAGAGGGCTCCTTACAAAGCCAGAGAGTGTCGACTTACAAGGGTTTTCATAAAACTACTCAACCTAGAAAAATATTAACAGTATTTTTTAACACAAGGTCTACGTTCTAAGACAGTATTCAAGCCTATTCGGATATTTTAGTAATTATTGGAGCATAAGCTAAAAGAAAGACACTTTATCTTTTTTACGACCTATGGAAAGAAACGTGTATTAGATGGTTCCTCACAAAGTTATATACAGTGTATCAATTTCAGACAAAAAATGAACAGCATTTTTTAAGCAAAAGCTCTACTTGTAAACATGTTACTACTAAGCCTACTGGAATGTTTTAATTAATTATTAATTGTTAAATTCACTAATTTCGTGGTCCGCTTGACCAATTATATATTACAATTAATAATATTAATCCTACTTTAAATTTGATTACACCAATGGCAAAAGCATTGAAAACCGTCTAAATTTTGCAACCTTAAGCAAACATAATACAAAATTACATAGAATAATAAACTTTTCGGAATTTGCAAAATTCTTGTATGAAGTTTTAGTAAAATTTGCTTTGTTCTGTAAATACTGATAAATATGCCACTTACACAAAAATAGCCTGTTCTAATGAGCATTAAACACATACACCTTATTTTTTATTCAAAATAGATAAAAAATTGATTTTTTAGTATAAAAATTAGTCACTAGGAAATTAATTCAGGGACCCAAATGTGTTTAGACTTGTTATCCTTCCTAAACCATGTTTAATTTTATATCTCGTTATCGGATTAACACAATTTTATAATACTACATCTGTTAAAACGTAATTTCTTGAAGTAGAGTCGAAATTTATTTTTGACTCGTAAATAAAAATCCACTTTTGAGACCAAATTCAGCTATGTGCGATATTATTTCCTGCTTAAATCAAGCCAGCATATCAACAAAATCTAATCTTGGCGAGATGACTGAAAAGTTATGTGATACACTCTCAAACCTTTGTCAAAATTGGTTGAGAACAATTCGCCCCCGCGCCACAAACGTGTATTACTTCGTGAAGCGCCCTCCAAAACATGTTCTTTATTAAATATCTCTCTGACCAAATTGTATATTAACAAAATTAATAATTTCGACTAGAACGACTAGTACATTTCGATATTAAATTGCAACATTCAATTAGTAATAGATATATTAGAATCGAAATAGATTCAGCATGAACAATGCCGGAAAACATGTACACTAGGAAAAAATCCGAATAATTAGGGTAGTCATGCAGGTATTGAAGCATTAGCATGTAAAAAAATTACATCAAAAGTATTAAGTGAATACATCGAAAATTTCCAAAATCAGGAAAACTTTGTGCCTGAGCAAATCTAAAATTTTAATTTTTAGGAAAGGTGGTAGGTAAGCTGCGTCAGATAGTTGGGACAACAAACGTAAGAAAATAGATGTTGTAAATAACTACAAATACCTAAGGGTTAATCCATCGTCGAAATTGTCTTTTACCGATCATCTACAACGTAAAGCAACACTTGCTAGTTTGGGGTAAATAGGGTTTAGAATGATCTGTTCACCCAGGACCTGGGTCAGCTTTCAGTGAAGTTCAAAGTATTTAACAGAGTTGGTAGTTCCATATTGTGCTATGCTTGCCAGATCTGGGGGTTTCAGAGATATGAGGTAATAGAAAAAGTTCAGAGGATATTTATTAAAAAAACTCTTCTCTCTTCGAGACTCTACACCGACACATATGCTATTATAGAAACTTGGGTGATCCTACAACTTATTTTTACCTTAAATCTTATGATGTGTAAGACCTTAGACACAAATTATTTTTAATTTCAGGAAGTGTTTAAAAAAAAGTAACTGCATGAAATCACGAGGTCGACCAATCTTTCTTTCTTGCTTATCCAGCCTGAGAGGTTTCGTTGAACCCACGAAACTGTAGACTTTTTTTGTGGCGCCTTCTTCCAGGCTGGCGCACCTTCAAAAACTCTTCAACATATATTGAGTCAACACATGTTATCTCATTTCTGACCTTGGCATCCTCACCTCTATCCAAAATTACAGCTACAACGGTGATAAACACGAATTGCTATTGGTTTTCCAAATGGAACACGTTGGCTCATGATTATGGTTGTGCTTTCCCGTTAACAAATGCAAATATAAAAGATTGTGGCCGGGACTATCTAAAATCCTTCTAAGTCGAATTAGGGAAGTTCTTCATGAAATTTGCCCAAGGAAAGCTTCCCTGTCAGCCAGTTCCATCTTTTATAAGGATTCGGACCATTCCTATTGTTTCTTCAATCCTCTGTGTGAGTAAGCAAACCTTTTACGCCTCACTGAGCTGCGATCGTTCCTAAAAATACGTTGCAAACAAAAATTCCTAAACTTTGTACCCTAGAAATCTAATGCTGACGAACTTTTTTTTTTATGAAACTCAAGGATAGAAGAAGATAATTTTCACTTTTTAGCTGGGTGTTCCATTTTATCAGAATATCTTCCGCAACTAGGTGTCCTCAGCCTTTTACGTTCGTTTCATCGTTTCATTTATTCAGATCCTGAACGAAAAAAAAGTAAATCCCTTGCATGCTAAGCACGCAACGCTTGGCAATACCAGTATGAATTGATTCAACAGTTCAATTAGTGATAAATTTTAAAAGAAAGAGAAAAACTATAAAAAATAAAGATAAGTTTTATTTCCCCTATGAATGTTTGAATTCCGTTTATATTCACTTAAATGTCATAATTGTTATAATTATTATTATGATTTGTAACTATTCATTTGGATAGGTATTCAGTTGATTTATATTTTTCACTTTTATTACTCATTCTTAGTTTACTCCCGATAAACGGATTGTTATTCATGTCGTATTGTACTTTTCTATTATGTGTCTGATTTTGTGTAAAAGGAAAATAAATTAAAGTTATTATAAAAAAATAATAGGGAAAACTCAAAAACAATGATATTGTGGGAACCAGGAAACAAAGGAATTTTAGGTAACGAAAAGGCCCTTGCCCCCTTGCCAGAGGATGATGTGCAAGACCATATATACGTCCTGAATTAATTCTTGGGATAAAAGAGAAATGGATAAAATCTAGGGGTGGTAGACGCAGTGAACTTATGCCCCTTAACCAGGACTGGCAAACTCACTGCTGCAGTTAAAGATTACTAAACTCAGAGGGGTGATAGGACTATTTACCGGTCATGAAGTTCCCTTTCGGGTCACTTCGTCTTGAAAAATACAATGAGGTTCTTCATCGTCCGCACCTGGCACATGGCCTTATCAGACGTTTGTTTCTCAAGGTGGGACGCGACGCACCTCTGCTCACGGGTGGTTAGTGCCATGCCCGCAAGCTTGGTGTAGAAGAACCGCCCAAGCCCCTAGGAACCAAAACGGCCTTCTTCCCCACTTGCCCCGTCCGAGGGGGTGGGCCAGCCAAACAATGTACCTGACCGTGTGCCGCACAGCGCTTGGTACAAGGGCTGAACGAATTCGGTACTCCCGTAGATAGAGAAGGCGACTCTATCTCCCCCGAGTGGAGGGGCCCCCCTAGCGTGGGGACTTCCGGATGCGTTCCGACGACGGCTTTGTTTTTGGAAATGCTAACCACCTCCGGACGAGTGCCACTACCCTGTGTACGTACAACGGATAATCGTCTCTCTCCGAGTACCCGCCAGGGGTCTCACCACGTACCACTACGAATTCAAACCGCAATTGCAAGCATTTGGGCTGGAAGATGCTTGCGCCCGTAGTTCAGTTGATCCGGCTCCGGATCTATTTACCGGTCACTGGAATCTGAGCAAATATCTATACAACATTGGCATATTCAATTATGACCCCATTTGCATGTTATGTAATGAGGAGGAAGAAACTGCCGCCCTTGTCATCTTCGAATGCAAAGCAACCGTTCAATGGAGGCCTGGGATACAAAGTAAACCCAAGGAAGGAATTGTAGTAACGTCAGTCAATGACCTAGTATTTCTTACTTTATTGATTGTGATATATCAAGTGATAAGTGATTCATTGGTCACTGGCAGCTGAGAAAACAACTACACTACTTTGGCATACTCAATATTGACAGCATTTGCAGATGAGGAGAAAGAGGCAAGGATACAAAGAAAACCCAGGGAAGTGGCAGCTACGACAGTCAATGACCTAGTACTCCTTAAATAAGGATCGGATCGACGGAATGAACTAAGGAACCAGAAAAGTACAATATACCAAAAGGCCACCATATCTCATAAAATGTTAATCCTACTGCAAACTTGATTTCACCAATCAAAATAGCATTGAAAACCCTATGTGATTTATTTGTTACTTTATTGAGACCTAAAGCAAGCAAAACACTAAAACAACGCACATCATTAAAAAATTAACTTTTACGAATTTTCAAAGTAAAGTTCCTGTCTAAATTTAAGTAAGATTGTCCTGGTTCTGTTAACACGGACAGGTATGATGTGTGTAATGATTTATACGGAAACATTGGCTCAAATAATGAAATTTAAAAACATCTATTTAATTTTTCAAATGTCAGTTATCACTAACGTAAAATTAACGTTTAATTGATAGAAATTTCATTTATCGGTTACACACTGTTTAAAGATTCAGCCATTAATTCTGGAACTTCTATTAAAAAATAATGAAAGTAATACAAAGTAAACATAAAAGACGCTTTGTTACATAATTGAGGCAAGCTGCGAAAGTTAAATTAAATGTTCAAAATTTAACCTAAAGACAATTGACCTTTGAACAACAAGTGCATGTTTTATTGTTCATTAACAAAGGAAACATTTTTCACAATCGCCATATTTGTCAGTACTTGAATAACCATGAAGGTCTTATTTAAACTTGAGATAAGAACTTTGGGAATTATATGGTATAAGTGTCTCTTTTAAGTGATTTTATATTTTATTTACTTTAAGGTTAAAATTAAAAACACACGTGTTTCCCGTAAGGTTTTTACAGTTCTTTCATTGGTGAAATACAATTTATTAGTAGGATTTGCATGTGATTAGAGAGAATTCGTAGTATAGAGTTGTGAAAGGCTGAAGTTTTTCAAATGAAACATCTCGGATACAGTTGACACTCAGAGATGCACAATATGGACATTTTAGTCCATTTTGACATGTAGGATAACCTCCTGAAGGATTAACATCGGTTCACAGGACATCTTGTATATTACAGATAATAGAATAACAACGCGTTATTGTATTATTGCATTTTGATGAATTTTATGCAAGAGAATTCATTATAATCTGAATTCAATTAATAATACCATGGATTATTTTATTGTTCAAGTTTGCTCGCTCAGTGATACCTCTTTACAAACTATACCGAAATAAATAAAGGAAACTTATGTATTTATTTACTCGACGATCACTTTCAATACTCGAAAGACAAAAACAAATCAAATATATGTATATATTTTTTCTTTAAAATTTAACGAATTAACGTATACAATTTATGTAATTAACCTATTTATACATTTCAAAAATAAAACTATTCCAACTGAAATATAGGGAAAGGGTGCATAAATTTTGAATATTATTTTCATTTCTCTCTTACATTTTATTAAAAGAAGTACACTCATAGTATTGCCACTTTAATATATTTTCCCATAATGGGCCATTATAATATCCTCCACCCTTCCCGCACTACTCACGGCACTGAGAACGTAACACCTGTTACCCATTGAAAGGAATGCACATTCATAACATAAATTTGAACGGGCAAACAAATGGAATTGGTGTATGTTGTTTTATCGCTATACAATTAAAACTTATTTAAGACATATCTTTTTTTTTTATATTTCAGAACCACCTGAAGTAGTTTGGGCAGAAATAGATGGGACAGCCGAACTACCGTGCAGAGGGGAAAACAATTACACAGACGTGGCTATGATTTTATGGTTCAAAGGAAATACCGGAGTTCCTTTATACACGTAAGTTTCACTGTAAAAGTCAATTTTTTTAAAAGCATATTTCCTGTATTTATTGTTTATTTTTGAAACTTTTTAAATACCTTTCTATCTAATGATGAACTCAATGACAGAAAACTATTATAATAAGTTCACTAATTTTTATCTCAACTAAAGACCTTAATTAATTGTAATATATTAATTGGTCAAGCGGACAACGAAATTAGTGAACTTATTATTATATTACAATTAATTAAGGTTTTTAATTGAGATAAAAAAAGTCAATGGCACGAGCGGGATTCGAACCCACGATCTTCGGCTAGATACTCCGCTGCTCTACCACTTGAGCTATCGTGACCACGATCCCCACGGGCACTAACTTCCCATCTCAACCTCACCTTTTGGATTTTCCCTCCGTTTTGCCATTTTTCAAATGTCCTGCAATCAGGTTTCGATTTTTGGCGATAATTGAAATGTGCACGAAGAGCTTTAGTGAAAGTATACTTCGTTTTACTTATATTAATAAAGTCATTAACATTCGTGGTCCGATTGACCAAATAACTTCTTTCAATTAAGTAATCTTTATGTAAGATATTGGTTGAAATAAAAAAGCCAATGTCACGAGCGGGATTCGAACCCACGACGTTCGGCTAAATACGCCGCTCCTCTACCACTTGAGCTATCGTGACATCGATCCACTCGGAAACCAACTTCCCATCTGAACTCACGTTTCGAATTTTCCCTCCTATCAGCATTAAATTTTTGCCATTTTTATTATTATTATTTCAACTAATACCTTACATAAAGATTAATTAATTGAAATAAGTTATTTGGTCAATCGGACCACGAAATCTAATGAATATAAAAATAAGAATAATTTATATCATATCTAAACTATAATATATAAGAAAATTCACCAAAATAGCCGGAAATCTTTCAGTGATGAATTAAAATTTAACTAACAATTTATTTGATTTTGCTCTTATTAACGCGCATTATTTTCCAAGGCCTCGAGAAAGCCTTAAGACTACTAAGCATTTAGCAAATAAGAACGGCCCAAGCCTCCATCAAGTAAATAAGCGATCGGATTTCGTCCTGTGAAACAGAATCCCATTCTTCAACAAGAGCGGTTTGAAGCTGTTCAACGCTTGTTGGAGTCGGCGAACGATGACTAAAGCCAGAAACACAGTTACCCGATGCTACCCGACGCAAATCAAACCTCCGATTTTCCATAAGGTTGCAGTACCCCCGTTCACATCTAGCCGATGCTATGCCACGCTAACCTACCCGACGCTCTGCGATCCCCACTGTCGAGATTTTCGTCGGGTCGCATCGAGTACATCGAAGACAAAAGAACCGGACACTCATATTTTTATTCAAACTACATGTATTATTGTCGTTATATTAATTACAACATAATTATTTTAATATAAACCAAATTAACTGTGATTAAAAATTAATTAGTTTTTATTTAAAAAATTAATTTTAACGGTTTGATAGAAAATTAATCAAAACACCGGAATACGATTTTTTGATATAATGAATCAACTGTATGTCATGAATCAACAAATGTAACTAACTATTTATTGTACTCGCTTCGGCGGTACATATACTAAAATTGGAACAATTTATTACACGGTTTTGCTCATAAAATTTAATTAGCAATTTATTTCATAGTTTTGCTCGTAAAATTACAACACTTTCTAATGTCGGGTAGCATCAGAACAGGACACTCATATTTTTTGTAGTTTATTTCAAACTACGTACATGTAATTTTGTCGTTATATTAATTACAACATGTTATTTTAATGTAAACCAAATTAAACGAGATAAAAATGCATAAGTTTTTATAAACATTGTTTAATTATGATGGTTAGGAGTAACTTTATTTAAAACAATTAAATTTAACAAACAATTTATTAGATGGTTGTGCTCATAAAATTTAACTAACAATGTATTACAAGGTTTTGCTCAAAATAGTGCATTAAAAACAAAAGATGCGTTGCGATTGTGATAGTGATTATTGTGATAAACGCTGTGGACTGTACGCGACGTGTGCTTGCGTCGGATAGATGTGCACACCCCACCAAAAACGTGGCAAGGAGTCGGGTAGCATCGGGTAGCGTCGCATGGCATAGCATCGGGTAAGTGTGTTCCTGGCTTAACCCGTCTCTTCATCTTGTCCCATAAGTTTCCTATAAGATTCATGTCAGGAAAACGTGCTGGCCAATTCACTTCGGTAATCCTTCCTTGGATGGCCTTCTCAACTTAAAACCATGCTTTGAAGAAAAAAAGAAATATTTAATTTTTTACTCAAATTTATAGTTTTATGGAAGAAAAAAAAATTAAAAAATCAATTAACTAATTTGACAAGTTAGCTCTGGAATGGATGAAATTAGACTGCTTAAAGTGTGTAAAAGGATTAATAGCACTCTACAAAGGTAAACAACAAGTTAATTGATGGAGATTATTAAACTTGCGTTTTAAGTCGAATATTAATATTTATACCTACTAATTATGAAAAATAAACAAATAAATATATTTGTCTTTGAGTGTATTTCTGCTTTGAAAGCATGTGCAACTGATTGGTATTCGTTGTACATTCTGGAAGCGAACGTTTATTATTTAATTGAAAATTATAAATTGCTAATCAATAATAAATTTAAAAAATATAGACAAAAGCTGGACAATTCGGCAAGTTCTTTCCACTTGATAAATGCTTCATTTCGCATTCGAATTGAGGAATTTGACTACGACAGAAACAAATGTTTTCGAAAAAGTGAAAACGTTTGTTACCATTTCCAGCATTATATATTGGGCCTATGTTTTTACGGGAGGAAGGCCGAGTTCTCATCTACCAGAGCCTAAGTTCCCATTGTACACGTCACATCGTCAGGTAATTATTCAATTCCAAGGCAGACATGCATTAACATTTTAATGGCTAGATTTACGATTACTTCTTCCCGGCTCAGAAGAATTTATACTTAAGGAAATTGTTTGTTCTTATTGATCAAAATGATTAAGGCTATAACTTAATTACAAGTTTTTCAGCATCGTGTTTCATAAAGTGGGTCAATCAAAAGTTCAAGAGAAAAATAAGCACTCATTTGTGTCAGTATTTCCGCCAGTATAAAAAGAACGTAACAATAAAAAAATGTTGAAATTTTTCTCGTTTATTATTATCGTGAGAAGCGAAATTGCTTTGACGTAAACTATGTTCATCGCATTATTCTCCCGTCAATAAAGTTTCACAACTCGCAGATCTGGTTATATTTTAATTGCAATTTAACAGAGTTTCAACTTGTAAGCTAAACGCGACGTTATAATATTAGCGTGTCAAATTTTTACCCTATTTAGCAGCATAAGTATTTTAATGACTCATTTAGGATGAAAACTTCGTAAAGAAAAGCTTTGTAATTGCATGTTCTTTTAACAACACATCGGGCCACATGATCTGGTTGATTAAAAATCAAAAAATTACTAAATTTCTTTATTAAATTTCAATTTGACGATATGTCATGAATAAGGTTCAATGTTATTTAATCGCGGCCAACATATAATTTCTTTTTGTGACAATTTATTTTTCGAGAGTTCGAACATCACTTCAGATGACGTAAACCTTCTCGAGCAAACATTTAGTTTCCCTGTGTGAATAACTGGTCTGCTTTTTTACTCGGGGTGAGGGGCAAGGATCAAAACACGTTTATCTTGACGAAGAATAACCGAGCACCGAATAACAACAAATACTCTAACGAGAAAATCGCATCTTTGCACGATTTCATGCATGTGTGTATTTTTTGTTCTTTAGTTTTTGGGTTGTAAGATTAAAAGATTGTGATTCGATCTAGCCGTGACAAACAGAACTGTGGCGCTTCGGTATGAGGATGTTTTGCCGATTATTTAAGAAGCTTGGCTGTTTCTGCATCACATTACTGAACTGACATTTTTATTTCCGTTTTCAAGTATCGAACACTTTTTTTTTACTTACGACCACTCTGGATCAAGGTATGGTTTGAAAAAGAAAGCAAATTTAGTTGCTACTGCCACGCTTTCGATCTATTTTAAGGTCTTCCCCAGGCCTATATTAATTTCCCCTTTTGAAAAACATATTTGTCCAATGATTTAACAGTCAATATAACTATGCAGAATTTACAGCAACCTTACATATGTCTACAGAATGACATATTTAAGTTTTTTACAAGCGATTTCAAATTTCCTTGAAGGCCGATTTAGTCCCAATATTGCCAAAGATTGTAACAGTATTGCAACGTTATCCTAGAGGTCCTCCTCTCATTACCAAAGACCTCTTTTTCAAATTAATAAGCCATTCATGGTGTTTTGTCCCCCATTTTTGCAGATATCCTAATAAATGATTTGATTGATTTGGTTTTAGATCAGGTCACTTATAATGTTAAGCCCGTATGTAAGTACGTTCATGACTTGTTTCGGACTTTTCCATGGGATAATTTAAACAATCCGATTGAGCTTTTTAAAAGTTATCGTGAGAACATACAATAAACCTATGAAGGTTAAAATAGAGGTTCTCTTCCCTCTCTATGAATGGCAGAAGTCCAGCGGGCACATTGAAATCAGCTCTGAAACATATTCTAATTATTTCTCTTCTCACTCTTTTGTTTGAAACTGAATTGAGCTAATAACTTGATACGCAGAGTATTGTCACTAAGCTGAACATGTTTCTGAGTGAAGTTGAAGAGCGAGCTTTCCGCATTTTAAAAAATAACAACTACCCAAAGACACTGGTTAATTCAAGAAAGTTAATAAATGATGAAAAAACTGATAGAAATACGAACTATCCTTTCACGTTTAAGAGTATAACGTACGTTCCAGTGATTTCGCCCAAATTAAAATATTTAATAAAGAAATACATACCCGACATCAATTGTTGTTACAAATACAACAATAAAATTACCTCTTTACATACTCAACTCAAGGATAAGGGAGAAAAGTTCAATTTATCGAATGTTTTATATAGGTTCTCGTGTAGTGAATATCTAATCAAATACATTGGTCAAACAAAACAGAGAATAAAAACTAAAATTTATGGTCGTTTCTGATTGTGGCAATAAATCCAGATCTGGTACCGGACTATCAAAACATTCAATATCAAGTAGGCATAAATTTGGCTTTTCGAAGTTGAAATAATTGACAAAGAGTCTCAATTACTCAGAAGAAGTATAAAAGAGTTTATACATACTAAAATGGAAAATAATAATTGTAGGATTCAAACAGATACTATGAGCTTAAGTTCAATTTATTAAAACCTTATTAGTTTTAAAAAGAGGTCTTTCATAACGAAAGGAGGACCTCCGGGATAAAGTTACAATATTTTTACAGTCCTTGGCAACGTTGGGACTGAATGAGTCTTCCACGAAATTTGATATCGCCTGTAAAAAAAATTAAATATGTCAATCTGTAGAGAAATTTCTGTTTTATATAGTCATATTGATTATTAAATCAATTGTACAAGTATGTTTTCATAATGCGAAATTAATAAAGGCCCTGATTTTGACATTAAAATAGTCGAAAGGTTGACAATAGCAACTAAATTTGCTTGCTTCTTTAAGTCTTGATTGATCCAAAGTGTTCGTAAATTTTATTTCCTACCTGCGTTTTTTTTTAATTTCAACATAGTAGCTTGTTTTCTGTCAGGATCTGCAAATCGTACGTTTTTGTCTGATAAAAAAATACAAATTCTACTTATAGAAGAACAACAAAGGGATTAACTTAATAACTGTGGGAGATTTTGGGCCTTTCTTTTTCACAGATATTCAGCCGTTGCTGATCCCAGAATAGTGTGAGAATCTAGTCAAGTGACTTCTCTGTAACACATTACCTTCACCTAAAATAAATGTCTTCACAAACGGGTCCATGCTAGTATAAAGTGTGGCTTGCGTCATGTTCAGCGGAGGTGTGTCCACTTCGTGGACTCTACCCCCGCATTGCAGTCTGTACGGCCGAGCTGTATGCGATCTGGCTCGACCTTGGACTCGTGCAATCCGGGGAGAATTCATCCTACCACGTGTGCACTGATTCTCTAATTGTGCCGTAAGGGAAAGACTCCTCTCGTGGTGCATTTGTCCATTTGAATGATGCCCTGAGCATCTAGGAAAATCGATAGTAGTAATCTGGGTGCCTGAACACGTCGAGCTGGAAGACAACGAACGTGCAGTCGATGCGTCGAAAGCCAGGATGGCTCACACTGCAGACCAAACTATCCCAATCCGACCCGCTGAATCTAAATGAGCAATAAAGAATATCGTGAAGAAAAGGTGGCAGCGTTCGTGGACGGGGACATCCGCACCCTTGGTATGTGGCCTCCGGAAAATCTAAACCGCAGAAGAAGGATCATCCTAACTCGATTCAGAATTAGCCAAACACGGTTGACACACGCACACTTTCTGTAGGGCCAAAGCGCGCATATTTTCCGTCATACAGGCAATTGCTGAATGTGCCCCACCAAATTGAAATCGAAATAAAAAACATAATTACAAAAAAAATACAATTTTTTGGGGCAAAAAAAGGTCTCAAATATTTGTTGGTGAGTACTTTAAAGCGACTTCTCCGATTCGCAGGAAACTTTACAAGGAGTTTAGAACTATACAAAACTACACGTAATGACATAATAATAAAATAAAAAGTTTGAGGCGTTTTTCTTGATTTCATCTTTTTTCTCAGTTATAATAAAATAGCATCTAAATGTTGTTGGCTTAGGCTGAAAGACAAACAGCTACGCACCGTTTTCTCTAGCCTTCGCGTTCGATAAAATCCTGAGAAGTTACATATTTACATGCGGAACAAGACATCAGAAATTAAAAATAATCTATTTGCTGATAGAACCCGAAATGTGTATTTTTGTTTACTATGCAAACTCGTATTTAAGGCTGCTTGATACGAAACCGATTTTTTCACATCTTCTCATTAATGATATCATTGCCTTGAATATTATTATCTTGTTTACGATTTTTCATTCTACGTTTAAGTTTTTATTTATATTTTAATTTACCATTTGTTTCATATAAAATTGTTTTTAATTTTTTTTTGTTTCACGTGTTTTATTATTTTTATTTACTATTATTATTTTTTAACTTTTCCTCCCTTCCGAATAAATTGGGCGGTCCTCCTGCTGAAATTCGAGTGGGCTTAGGTAGTATAAACAAATAGAAAAACTAAAATGTATTTTTGATTAGTGAAGTTATATTTGTAGTACAATTTATGCAATATATTACAATATCTATCCTTCTAATTCTAATCGATTTTCAAACGGTTTTGACCATTTTTCGTAAAAATCGAATGAACTTGATGAGTCCGCATATATTTTTTCCAATTACAACTATTAGGTTTTGTGGTCCGATTGACCAAATAAATTCTTTTCAATTAATTAATCGTTAATTAAGGTTTTGATTGAGAAAAAAGTTAATGTAACGAGCGGGATTCGAACTCCAGTCCTTCGGCTAAATACGCCGCTGCTCTACCACTTGAGCTATCGTGACTTCGATCCACTCGGACACCAACTTCCCATCTCAACTCCACCTTTTGAATTTTCCCTCCTTTTTGCCATTTTTTAAATGTCGTGTAATCTATATGATTCTCGGCGACTAATGAAATGTAAAAAAATATACTCATTTTGCTTATTACATCTGTTAGGTTTCGTGGTCCGATTGACCAAATAAATTCTTTTCGATTAATTAATCTTTAATTAAGGTTTTGGTTGAGATTTTTTTTCAATATTTTATTACAATCTGTAATATTGGTTAGAAAATGTAATATGATGAATATAGATATATTTACAGATATTTACACATTTATATTGTGGGGAGCAAATAATCAATATTATTCTCACACTTCATTAGATAAACTTCACTGCCTACTCCTCCGAAAGGAGGTCGCAGACCATTTCCTCTTGAGACGCCTTACGGAATGTGGGACTGGGTTCTGTTGGACAAGACTTGGGCGAAACTGTTGGGGTGATAGGAGAAATTATTGTGGAACTTGGTACATTTTGTAAGAGTCATGTTTTGTATAAATAGGACTTTAAGGTCGTTGGGGAAGGTAGTATTCCAGACATAATACAGAGTTTTCATAATTGATTGAAGACTTTAGACTGAAAGGATTGGATACGTTGGATATTGGAAGGCTTTTCGGTGCCACACTGTTCTATACCGTAGCCTAAATCGGCTGTACTAACATTTTGTAAATAGTTTGTTTTTCGTTGATAGCTTGGAATGTCGTCCTATAAGTTTGTAGAGTAAACCGTAGCGTTTGTTTAGGTCTTGTCGTTTCAGTCGTATATGCTAACGTTAAGCATGAGTCTAAGTGGAACCCAAGATAGCGAATGCAGTCATGATTGGGGATAGAAATATTGTTGTAGTATAATGTGAACGGAGATTTGCTTCGTAGTGTAATTGTGACATGGACGCACTTGCTTTCGTTTATCTTCATTTTCCCTTGTCTACACGAATCTGCTAATGTTCCTGCAGATAATGCGAAGTAACCGCACGATCGGGGTTAGAGAAATTTGAAATTGAAATTTATTTTTATTTACAAACTATATACAGTATTTACAAAGAAATTAAAAGACTGGCTTCAGGCATCCTGCCTATATACCTGATCTGAAGTAAAAAAGAACTAATTTAAACATATCTCAATATTAACACAGAGGGAAAAAAAAAAAAAAAACCTTTACGTTATATAGTTAATTTACAGCAAAATGTGCTTCACTCTTTTGTACTTATATTTTTTGTAAAGTGTCTGCAAGGAGGCAGCTTCATAGTTAACAATATTACTAATATTGATGTATTCACTAAGTTCATAAGCAAAATCTTGATGTTATACTGTGGACTTGAGTAGAGACACTAGTCACCTCCAATACTGAATGCAGGTAGTCTATTGGCGTCCATCTGTAAAAGGAACCAATCAGTCTCAAGCATTTGTTCTGCACAACCTGCAACTTCCTGTAGTTGGTGATACATGTATTAGACCAGACAGGAGCCGCATACAACAGCATGGGTCGAATATACAAATAATAAATTAACTTTTTATTAAATATCCTCAGATCAGAGTGTCTATTGAACAACGGAAATAAATTGCAGATCAGAGCCACTCCTCTATCGCATACCGTGTTGATGTGCTTGGTGAACGTGAGCTTTGAGTCCAGCATCAAACCGAGATACTTCACTTCTTTTTTCCATGGAATACACCTTCCATTTATTGTCACAAAACAATCAACATTAGGCCTACTGCGAGTGAACAGAATCACCTCTGTTTTTGACTCATTGGGTCTGATCCGCCACCTGTAAAAGTAATTAAATGTTTTCTCAAGGGCTAGTGAGAGATGCCTAGCTATTGTATCTACCCTGAAAGACGAGATCATAAAAGCGGTGTCATCAGGACACTTTGGCTTAACTTTTAGTTCGGTTATACCATTAATAAATAAATTGAACAATGTGGGCCCAAGGACAGAGCCTTGGGGTACACCAGCAGCAATTGGCCGAAAGTCAGTGCTTACGTTGTTAAGCGAGACACAAAATTTCCTATCCTCCAGATAACTCCTTATTAAATAAACGATGTATTTGGGAAAGTGATAACTGATTAACTTAAAGACAAGCCCATTGTGGCACACGCAGTCGAACGCTTTTTCAACATCAACCAGTGCCATCCCAGTGTGCTTGTACAGATTAAAATTGTGCTCAATAATATCTGTGTCCCTCGCCAATTGTGTTGTGGTGCTGTGATGTGACCTGAACCAGAACTGTTCAGCCGCCAGTATGGGGTTAGAGAATAGTACAGCTGTCATCGATAAACAATGCAAAAAAGCGGTAGGTTTATAGGGAACGTCTTCAGTACTCAGGATATAGAGGATTGGTCAACTATTAAATTACATGAAAAACTGTCATTCCTTCACTTGTATTCTTTAAATATAAGTGAATTTTTAGAGCTTATTTTTTATAGTATGCACTCAGTCAAGTTTTAAAAAACTGAATGCATGTGCTGTGTCGTTGACGTAATAAATTCAAGTGATAAGTGATGCTCAATGAAGCAAAAATATAAAAAAACTTTAATAACTTCGCCCCACTGTAATTTATGTAGGAAAAAAGAAAGGGGCGATAAAAGAAAATACGGTATAGATATACGGAGAGGAGGAAATCGTGCCGTGGCGTGTAAAAGAAAGATATGTGCTGAGAACCAACCAAGAGAATTAGTCATAAATAAAAGCATTTAATATAAAACCGTTTCATTCACCCATATGTAGACGAGTTTCTTAATCTAAGGGTTGCCAACAAACAATTCGGAACGCAATTGTTACGTCAATTTGACCATTATGCCCAGAGTGATACGTGCGAGTTGTTCAACGATTTAATTAATGCAAAATACGACGTCATATTGGAATTCATTCATTATTAATAGCGAATTATGTACGGCAATGAAAAACGTTTTTTGTTCAATGCAAACATAATATAATTGTCATTTCAATTTACGCTTATATTCCATTTTGTCTAACTCAAATGATTCCAATTAAAAATTTAATTGATCCAAACTTGTGACTGCTTTTCCTTTCCGATCTGCTTTTGTTTGGCTTTACAAATCTTTCCTTGTTTCATTAAATTGTTTATAGAAAATATAAATGTTTTCCCAAAGTTTAAATAGATATTGGCGATAACCGTACACCGGCGGACTCGCACTACAAAAAATGTAAATATGTCGTGGGAAGACTATTTTTTTAAGAAGAAAATCTTTTCAGGAAGAATAACTTGTATTAAAAAATTTGTTAATCCGAAAAATTAGATCTAATCGTATGACTTTTTATTGTTATCGTAACATCGTTTTGTATTTAAACCGACACAGGGCTCAGTAATTGCTTGGTTATTTAAAAACGTCGTGAGACGAGTAATTTTTGTATAGCTAATTAGCTGTGTAAATAATTAGTAATTAATTGTGTATAGAATATTGTATTAACTGTATTGAAAGATAGTATGAAGATGTGTAAAACTTGAAGCAACACATTTCGCATCTTCCCTGAACGCTCTAGAATCCCCTCCAAAGAAAAGCTCCAAAAATGCAAAACAATGAACCATGCCTAAATCATATAAAAAAGAATTATTTTAGACATAAACTGAAACTTCTGAAGGACTAAGAAAAATAGGTAGAAAGCATGTTGAAAATTATCTATTTTAATATTCCTTCCAAGTTATATTGACATTTCAAATAAATGCCGAATTAATTTTGTTAGACGAAGTTCTAGAATTCAAACCCAAATTTATTTTTTTACATTATTTACTTCAAAACAATGGGCAAGTTTTTTGCAGTATATTAATTATCGTGTTATTTTTTCTATATCTAAAGGTGTGCTCAACCGATTTTACAATGGTATTTGCAACAAAATTACTGAAAAGAGATGCAAATGGCATAATAAAAAAACTAATAAAACCTGGATCTCTTCTTTGGTATAAAATGGAAAAAGGTGGGAAATAGTACTGGAATGGGCATAAATAAGGCTAACTCTGAGACTGTCGGCCCCATCGCAACCATCTGTCTAGACGAATAACTAGCCATAGAAACATACGTAAGCAAATTTAATACCATCGCTCAAGGGTGCAATAACAGTACTATCAAAAAAGTTTCAAAGGTTCTCAAAGCCTTAGAGAGCAACACAAAATTTGAACTTTTTTTTTTCGTCCGCTCAGTAACTCTTTAGATCAGCTGAAGAGCATCATCACTACATGAAACCTGTGAGGACAGATCGGACACAGCTAATGAAAAAATTGTTTTCCTCATTTTTACACACACACACACACACACACACACACACACACACACACACACACACACACACACACACACACACACACACACATATATATATAATTTTAAATGGGCTTGATGAATGTGCAAATCATAAAGTCAGATAATATATTTAAAAACTGTAATTATTGCAATGTTTAAAAGAAAAACTTATGCTATAAAAAAAACCAGCACAGTTTATTTTTCTTAGTTGAAAATGTTTTGACAACGCCAGGGCGACACTGGTTTGATGACATCCTGTATATCCAAATCTTGTTTAATATATGGAATATATCTATAACTTTTCATGAAAGTGTATAACATTTTATCTTCAAAGTCATAAGTGCTTTTTGTGTTAACGATTGTATAATGAACAAATTAGCTGCATATAAGTACAACATGATTAATTGATACATACGCATATACAGAGTCACTATATAAGAGAGATAATTTTGGGTATTTTTATAAAATGAAGTTATTCAAAATTCTTTCAGACGACTGTAATATGTTTTAACTTTAATACGTACAATAGTAATAATACATAGTTCATGATAAATAATTGTCTATCATATTTTTTAATAGAAATTATTTACTACTAAAAAAATTCACAAATGCTTCATTTTCATTCTACTGAAAGACAAGCGATCTCTGATTTAGACCAAGGCGTTTTCATTTGCGTACGGGAGACAGAGGCGGACATAAAACTCCCCGTCTGCGACAAGAGGTGTATATATATGAGGGTTTGGAGCAGAATGATGGTGCAAATGCTGCAGACAGCTCGGGATAATATATTTACTCGCGTACCCTACGAAATGCTATAAACTGAAATAAAAATAACAATAATAATAATAGCCTTTAACGGTAAAAAAAAAGTTACGAGCGCCACTTCAGCACTCCGTGACTTCCCCACAAATCAAAAGATCGCTCTTCGGAATTCTTTTTTACAAAATATTTCTTTCAATCCCTCTTGACGATTTGGAAAAAAACAGTTCGGCCGATTTCATTTTCCACGGGTCAGACTGTATAGTTTACATTTTTAGTTCGCGTCTGAGAAGTAAGGATGGTGAGTTATTATACCACTCCTTGTAAATAATAACGTTCAGCAACTTTCGCATTCATAGGGGAAATGATTTACCACCGAAACATCCCAATTCCCATGCGCGGCCTTCGATCTGAACGCATAAAGTATTCGGTAGTCTCAAAAATCCATTAAACTACACTAACAACGACTTTCTGATATTTATAAAACACTGATAACTACATTTTCTTTTGATTATTCTATTAAATCACAGTGAGGTCGTATTTATAGTGCTTGCTTTATGGTGTTTGATCAAATTCTTTAGACGTTTCAAAAACAAGATAACCAGAAAAGTTAGTGCGGTTTTCCTTTTGTTAATGTTTTAATATCATTAATCAGTATTTCTATTTATTTAGAAGAATTAGATGTTTTTTTGGACCTTTACCTTACAGTGTTGAATACCGTGTCGGGATTAGAATTTACATTCACTTAATACCGTGAGGATAATTCGTTAGTTCATAAAGAAAAAGTGTCTTGAAGATTCCACTGTAAATTATAAAATATTTTATTTCTCATGGTAACAAAACCCATAATTTGTACGTGCTTGTTGTATGAATATGAATTTTATCCCGGTACTTGACCGAAGCATTTTGTGAGCGCACTGGCTAAGTTCGAAAAGGTTGATTCTGGGAATGGGAGGATTGAAAATGTACCACGGTCTGGTAGGCCTTCTGTCGTTAATGACGACGAATTGAAGGAACTTGATTCGGGTCAAACATGACAAGATCTTGCCTGAGTCAACCAAACCGCCTCTAGCTTATATCGACTTGGGAATACGTGAAAGCTCAGCAAATGGGCTTTTCTCAAATTGCCCGACGACGGTAACAAGCTTCAGCGTCTAAACATTTGCCTTTCATTGCTTTCGCGGCATAAACCAGAGATGTTTTTTGAACGGATTGACATATGCGACGAAAAATGGATCCTGTACAGTAACACCAGAAGGTCGTACTATTGGCTGTCACCAGATGACCCTGCCAATGACGCGAAAACCAAATATTCACCCACAAAAGATACGCTTTGTGTTAGGTCGAGTACAGCAAGCATTGTGCACTACGAACTCCTGCCACATGGCCATCACTGCAGAAATCTGAATATAATTTTTCATCGGGCTAACGTAAGATCTGATACAGCCAGAACGACAAAGGAGGATGCCCAACGATAATGAAGGTTAGTTGGGAAGTCCTACCACTCGACACTCTCCAGACCTGACCCCATCTTTCTTTCACCTGTTCTTAGCACTAATCAATAATTTGCGCAATCGGGAGTTCGATAAACACTAACAGCTGGAAATAGAGCTGATTTTATTTTTTAAGCCCCGGGACTCAAACTTTTGTCAGAAGGAACTAGTAACTTGTTGGGAGAAGGTTATAGATGCCGATGGAGACTGAATAAAATATTTCTAAACTAATTTTAATAGTGACAGTCATTAAACCTTTTAAACCCACAGACAGACAGAGGCCAAACATAAAAAACACATTAGTTTATAGTTGTAAAGATTGTAACGAAATTATTTTCCCTTGTAGATTATATGGTTAATTAGTTCATTAAATAAACAGACGTTTTTTAATAATCCAAGATAATAATATTTCTTCGTATCTATTCATATATCAATTATCAATGATCAGAAGATTAATTAATAAAATTTCAACGGTCACGAGATCGAAGGCATTTCCTTATCCCCGATTTCCGGCCAGGTGCATACGCAGGGGCAAATGGACTACATTAACTTTACGCTATCCGGCACTTTAGAAAGGTGAATCATGTTTGAGACGAATGGCTCTGTTTTGGAGGGTTGTGGACTTAGTCAGAGGTCGGCACATAAACATATGATTTATATCATGGTTAATATTATGTTAATGAAATCCAACCTAGGACCATGGGTATTTTGCAGATTGTCGTCAGACTGTAGCACACACTAAGGGTAGTTAGAATGCATAGGCGCGTAGAGAACAAACCCTCTTAAAACCGGCATATGTGATAATATGTACCCTTTTAAATATTTGAACGGATTTCATACCGCAAGATTCTTTGTTTCAAACATGGAAAACCAGTTTATAAAATAAGCGCTTCTGGTTCAATAAAAAAAGTAATCATAAAGACGGAACAGTAATTAAATTTAATATTATATGAATAACGGGTAATTCTTAGAAAACAAGGAATCATTAGCTAACATACACAGTCAATTAAACATCAAAGAAAATAATAAATAAATATATTGGTTCTTGGTTGAAGAAGATGAAGATGTAGATTTTTTGCGAATAACTTCAGAACGGTTGCTTCAAATTAAAAGCCTTTTGTACTAAAGATAGGAAAACGGCTCTTTATAAGGATCGGATCAAAACCGCTCATTCCGTGGAACGAATCTATTTTTTCATAGCTCACCAAATTACTCTATCTTCCTCATAACTCCACCCGTAAACTTTGGCGGGTTTTACGAATTTCGGTGTGTCAGCGCCAGGCATCGTAAGAGTTAATTGTCTCAATTACATAGTTATTGTATGAAAGAAATGAAGAACTGTTCATCCTTTTTCTATTATTCCCAATAATAAATATCAATAAAAAAACGAAGAATTTCTTTTTTCGTTTGAACGAGTGAATCAAACGAATATAAACATTAATAGCAACAATTGAACATTTTTATTAAATTAGGTTAAATGAAAAGGTTTGGTGTATTTGTCTTTGTGAATTGTTATTTTAATAATTCTTTTGGGATTTAATGTTAAGTCTACGGTGGTAGTTATTGATTTTTTAATTCTTTGTGTTTTGTTACTTCTCTTTTTGGTTTTGGGTTTTTTAACTGTAAATAGTTTTGTTTTTTATTTATTTTGAAGCTACTTTAATTCCGACTTTGTTTCTTATTTTTGGCTGGGGATATCAACCAAAGCAGTTGAATGCCGGGTTTTATATATTATTTTATATACTTTTTGCTTCTTTACCTCTTTTATTAAGTATTGTTTTTGTAGGCTTTCTATCAGGTAGATTTGTTTGATGATTCTTAGTTGGGTTTGATAGAATTTATTTACATTTGTCTGAAATTTGAGCTTTTTAAATTAAAATACCTATGTTTATTTTTCATTTTTGGTTACCTAAGGCTCATGTTGAGGCTACTATTTTTGGTTCTATAATTTTGGCTGGTGNTTTGTTTGTGTCAGACTGATATTAAATGTTTAATTGCTTATTCTTCAGTGGCGCATATGAGTATAGTTATTTGTGGCTTATTTACTTTTAATTTATGAGGAGTGTTAGGTTCTTTTATTTTAATATTAGGTCATGGGCTATGTTCTTCAGGGTTATTTGTATTGGCTAATGTTGTGTATAAACGTTCTTGTAGCCGGAGATTATTAATTAATAAGGGTTTTATTTCAATTATGCCTTCTATAAGTTTGTTTTGATTTATATTTAGAGCTAATAATATATCTAGTCCTCCTTCTTTAAATGTGTTAGGTGAAGTGTTATTGTTAAATAGAATTATAAGTTGAAGAAGCTTGACTATGTTTTTCTTGATAATTAATTCTTAACCTTCTGATCATCCAAGTTCCTATAGACCCATTAGTCTCCTTTCTATCCTTGCCAAAATTCTAGCAAAACTAAGAGGGTGATGTCTGTAGAGTTAATCTAATTTAACAACGTGAATTAGGGGACTATTCCTCACTCATAGAATTATTGAGCATTCTGGGATGAGTACCACTTCCATTGCTGAAATTTAGCAAATATAATTTGCCTCTGTAATGATAAAACATAGCACACCTCTAATTGACAAAACGAACACCATAAATGAGCTCACATATGGGATTATACTCATTTTATTTCAATTTTACCGACATTGACTTAGCGCTAACCTTAATGCATGTAAAACGTAACATTGATTTTTCAGTTGTACAATGTAATTCAAACTAAAATTCAACAAGCAAGTAATTTGGCATATGTTTTATATAATAAATCAATAATGTCATAACTCATCTATCATAGGTATAATGAAATGATTATTTTGAGATTAATTTAATTAGACATTAACTCGTGAAATTGTGATAATGCATTGTTATTTTAATAGACACTGAATGATAACGGCATTTCATGGATAAATTGTGAAATCCTCACATGGAATATTTCCAATGTTAAAATGTAACTTATACGTCAATTTTCCGTCAACTTTGTCTTTGAAGTGGCCGTGTATTTATACGTTCAAAGGGATTTATTGCCAAGTTGAAGATCTCGTTAGTAAATATCTACTCTCTTCACAGTAGAGTTTCGTATGGAGAAAATCTTGGAATTAACCCCCCTTTCACCATATGATAACGAGAACAGCACAGAAAAATGCTTACTAACATCATCAAAGAGATACCTCCGACTCAGCTAAAACTAAAACGAAAAGACAGTAACAGCCTAATGAAGGAAAATCCCATATGAGCCCAAGAGACGACATGATCTGAAGGTTTGAGTTCAGGCAAAGTTTCCAACCAAACTTAAATACCACAAAATAATGGGAAAGAGGGAGATACCCCTCCGCTGAGAACGGTACCATCTGCAGGTGCACTTGGAATCAAATACTCAGAACCCACGAGAAAATATACCTGTCTCTTTCAGCTGAAGTCCATATAATCAGAGATGTACCCAGTTCAATCTGAACAAAGGGTACAAAAAAAATGTATCTACCATGCCAGATAGCCAATCAGCCATCAAATCACTAACAATATATTCAAACAACATCACCAAAGATGGTGCTAAATTGCAAAAATAAACAGATTAGGCATGCAAAATAAAGTCACCATCTGCTTGGTGCCAAGCATGTGGGAGTAGAGGGCACGGTGAGAGCGAACGCCCTTGCAAGGAACGGGACTGCTCTACCGTTAATAGGCCTTCTGTGGCATAGGGATTCACACTATCAAAGAATTCACTCATTGGGTGTAAACAATCCAAGAACTTATAGCAAACTTTGTTAGGAAAGTACAACAGAATGGATCAAAGGAAACAGGAAAAACATCGAATGTGACAGGATTTTTAACAGGACACTGCAGGATGAATGGGCATCTGAAGAAGAGTAGTATAACACAACACGGCAAGTGCAGAAAGAAGCAGAAAAGACACAAACACATTGACTAACAAACTGTGGTACCACATTTGCACCCAGGAGGATGTTTTTAGGATGTACAACGTAACCATAGAAGAAATTCAACCGCTGAGTTCGGACCTACTAATCGAGTTCCTTGGTGAAGTAGGATTAACCGATGTGCGAAAAGCACAGAACGGGGGATGCTATAGCTCTAAAGGATGCGGTATGCTACACACCCAATTAAAACATCAACTTGTTACCCACTCTTTCAGTATTTATTCGAAGTTAAGCAAAGACCGATAATTTTCTATTGAAATTTGTACTACTGTATGCTACTCTCCTACAATAACAAATTCACAGAAAATGTACTACTACTTACTACTACATGTACTAAATGAAATTTGATAAGATAGTACACTATTATATCCTGAGGATAGGTAAATATTAATGTTTTTCATATATTAAATATGGTGGTTTATAGGTAATGGGTCAAATTTAATAGAAGGCCAGAGGACGAATCATTAGGGTTCGCAATAACCTTCTCATATGCTTGATTTGCTTTGAGACTAATTTCATTCAACCAATATTAACCGATCAACTTGGTCAACGTCGTAGTTCGATAATTTACTTTCACAATTTATAAATGTTGTTACTGCGATTCGATAACCAACTAGAAAGATCTAAATCTATTTTCTGATTATAAACCGGGATTAAAGTCAAAATATTTAACAATAGACCTTTAATTGAGAGAAAAAATAAAATATTCCATATATGACAGAAGTTATTATTAGCGTGATGAAGAATGGTCCATATACATTGCCCATTTGGTACTCAGCACTTCATTTCACATGTGAGTACTCTACAAGAATAGATATAGTTTGTTTGTAATTCTATGAATGAATTTTATTTACTCAAATATAAAATAAAATTTTACACAAAGTAACTTTTTCCTTCCTACACACTACGAGCGTTCAAAGAAAAATTAGAAATCGGAATGAAATCAAATACAATTTTTTTGGTGTACCGTGGACATAAAAACACTAAAGGAACCAGGTCAGGAATCTTCTGTGCAAGACCAAAATCTGAGCAATAAAACATTTCCACACCAATTTTATTTATTTCCAACAAAATTCCCTGAAAATTTTTCATCTTAATAAATACGTAACGTTTTGTTTGCAATTCATGAATGAATTTTATTTACTCAAATATAAAATACAATCTTACACAAAGTAACTTTTTTCTTCCAGGAAGATCTAGATCTAATTTCTGACTGTAAATCGGAATTAAAGTCTAAATATTTAATAATAGATTCTTAATTTAAAGAAAGAATAAAATATTCCATATGTGACAAAAGTTATTATTAGCGTGATGAGAAAAGGTCCATATATATTGCCCATTTGGTACTCAACACTTCGTTCCACATGTGAATACTCGACAAGAATAGATATAGTTTAAATATAGAACAAGAGTTTACTAAATGGTAATTATCTCCTGAACCTTTTTAATATATTTGTTCATTGATAATCATACAAAAATAATCGCCTTCTCATGCACCACTAATTATTTTTCCAACAGTAAGTATAAATTAGGTTTTGCAATAAACTAAATTTAATGTTTATACGATTACGAAACTTGAAGTTACTAAACTACCATCCGGTTTTCTCAAAAACTATACAACCTACAAAACAATCTACACTGGTTTTTTGGCGTAGGCTCGATGTCTAAGTCTTACGCAGAGTAGAATTTGTGACAAAAGAGTGGTCTCATGTTGCTACAGGAAAACCTATTTTAATTGGGGTATACTATTTTTATATAGGTAGTTTCCTTATGAGGGCCACCATATTATGTAACCGTACTTTAGATCAGCCGTATGCGAACTAACAATAAGTGCAAAAGCGTCTTAAAATGAAGATTCAAGGAAGAGAAAAAGTTATTTATTACCGTGAGTAGGAAACATAAAGCTGTCCTGAGGAATATGGAGTAGATTGGGGTGAGAGTGTGATGGCTGGAGAGTGATAGTAAGTCGTGACCGTGAATGGGAAGTTTAAAACCGTCCTGAGGAATATCGAGTATTCTCGAGTTAGAGAGTGATGTTTGGAGAGTGGAAGTAATTTATTAGCGTGCATGGGGGGTTTAAAACCGTCCTGAGAAATATTGAGTAGTCTGGAGTGAGAGTGTGATGGCTGGAGAGTGATAGTAAGTCATGACCGTGAATGGGAGGTTTAAAACCGTCCTGAGGAATATCGAGTATTCTTGAGTTAGAGAGTGATGTTTGGAGAGGGGAAGTAATTTATTAGCGTGCATGGGGGTTTAAAACCGTCCTGAGCAATATGAAGTAGTCTGCGTTGGGAGTGCGATGTCTGGCAAGTGGATTTAATTTATTATCGTCGATTACGGGACTATCCCTCACACCGAGGAATATTGAGTACTCTGGGGTAAGAGGGTGATGTTTGGAAAGTGAATGTTATTGATTAACGCGAATGGGGGTATCAGGCCTAAGTACATAATCTCTTAAAATTATGGTGTATTAAGTGCTGGTCCAATCATTAGTTTCAAGCTTAGAGTGCTACGAGACAAAAAAACTTATTTGATTTTTTTACACATGGGGAATTCATCCAGTACGTGGTCATTTATTTCTACATCTATTATTTTGAATTTTTTAGCATGCATTAGCGTGTCCCAATTTGCGATTTTGGTCTATAGGGTGTGCGCGCTGCTCGTGTATTTGCACGGTTTTCTGCCTATTTTTTAATGGTCTCATAGTGTCCTTAATTTTTCTAGGGGCTGGAGATATGTCAGCTATTCCTAGATAACTTTTGATTGGTGGAGGAGTTTCGGGCTTCAGTGGTGGTTGGCTATCTGATAATATGTATACCTGCGCATTTTTAATATTTTTTTGTATTTCCTTTACACAAAATTTTAACCCACCTTGAAAGTTAACACTCCTTGTTCCATTTTGGATTTTTATGTAGATAATAATAAGTGCCTCTATTAATTTCAGAGTTTTTTCTTATTATGATTTTTTATAATCCAAATATCTTTTTTCTGGCAAGGTCATTTTAAATGTGTTTTGACATTTATATTGAATTGTAATAATTTTATAGTGGATTTCTCATAGGTCAGACTTTATTTCACTTCGACGTGGATTTCATTTGCGTTAACAGGACGAGAAACTTTCTGGGAAAGCTCAATAAAGCAGTGCTCCAAGTGTTTTTATGGTTCGAGTCAGTTTAAATACTGCAAAAATAAACTAACTTTTTTAAAAATAATAACTTTGTTTTTACATGAAAATTTTGATTTAAGAAATCGACTGTTTTCACCTTCAAGTTTTAGATTATTCGGAAATCGTGAGGTGCGATCTGGTGTGAAGTAGGTTTCAGAAAAACATTTTTTTTATCGTGCCAACATTTCGATCTTTATTGAGATCATCTTCAGGGCCTGGAATTTACAAACATTGTTTAAATTTAACAAATACATGTAGGATGTGGAAAAAAGAGAATTTATACAATGCAAAAAAATATTTACGCTTACGCAAAAGATAAACACTTTGAGTGAGTAGAAATACTTTGATTGAATATAAAAAATATTTTTTTGCATTGTATAAATTCACTTTTTTCCACATAAAGAAAATGTTTTTCTGAAACCTACATCACACCAGACCGCACCCACTATTTCCGAATAATCATCGACTAACGGTCACTAATCACCACACATTAAAGTTTTAGCTTAAAATATTAACAGGATTTGTTTTATCAAAGATTTTTTTCTGTCCAGTTTTCATTTATATAATTTTAAAGTTTTTATTATTCAATTTTTAACCAAATTTAGGTAAAAAGGAAGCTGTTTCTTTGTAATTTGATTATTGACCTGAGTGAAACGGCCATTAGTAAATGGTCGCTCAACCCTTTCCAGGAAATCTGATATACCGTGAAATCATCCCCATCGTACCTGATCTGCGGCACGTTGAAACAATATGTTGTTCCCTGGTAGTTGATGGATTTTGTAATGGGGCAGTTGGAATAAGAGATGTATTGATCAAGATAAACCTATAGAAATGTACAACGCTACGCGGGCCAGACGCCACTGTAATAATGTGAATTGAATGCCTCTAACGAGAGCTCAGAATCCGCATTACTAATCAGTTAGCACCCAACGTTAATTGCTACACAGATGATTACTAAGGGAATCCAACTGGTTTCCCATTACACCCCACCTCTTTCCTGTAGACTCCTTCCCCAAAACCGCTTGATTCATTTCATTATAAATTTCAACAAAATGAAGACATGATACGCAGAGGGATTGGAAATAAAACAAAAATTTCCAGTTAAAGGCTTTTTACTTTTAGATATAACAACGTGTACATTTTTACAACTCGATCAAAATAAATTTTCCTCTCAAACCCAGGAGGTCAGAGCATCGAGGGACAGTTTCGAAGACCGTGGGTTCGAATCCCATTCGTGACATTGATTTTTTTTATCTCAAATGTCGTGTTCAAAAATTAATAATTACAGAATGGAACATGAACCTACAAATTAGCAATATTTGATTAACTGTGTATACGTCTACAATTGGCATGATATTCACGTATATAGTTAATCCTGTCTAAGTTACATGGTTGAACATCTATATGTTATCACGATGAATAATATGGACTCTAAAACAAATAGAGTACTAGAGTCCATGTGTTGAGATAGAAAAGTTGATATTTCGGGTCTCGAAGTCGCGTCCGGGTACAGTTCAGAAGACTGTGGATTCGAATCCCATCCGTGACATGACATTTTTATTTCCAATCTCGTGTTCTAAAATTAGTAAATTCAAAATGAAATTGAAACATATAAATTAATAATATTTTATCACGATTTATGACTACACTGTATACAGGGTGTATCCGGATAGCCTTGAACAGCCGACGGGATAAGATTAATTACGATTACCGTAAGGGAAATGTGGAAATAGCCGGCTACATACTTACGTCAAATTACAGCAGATAAAGACTGGCTGTCCTAGGGTCGAGCAGGAAACGGCCATACTTACGAGACTATAAGTTAGAAGTATCGACCAATTTTTCACTCAAAAACACTCTGGACCATGTTATATTATTAAAGAAAGCAAATTCAGTTGTTTCAACCAAGCTTTCGGCCAATTATAAGTGCTCTTGGGTGAGAGTGAGATGTTTGAACAGTGAAAGTAATTTATTAGCGTGAATGGATGGTTTAAAAACGCCCTTAGAAATATCGATTACTTTAGGGTAAGATTGTGAGGTCTGGAGGGTGAAAGTAATTTATTTGCGTCAACGTCATGCGATTACTTTCGGGTGAGAGTATGATGTCTAGAGAGTGAATGTAATTTATTAGGTTGGAAGGAATGGTCTAAATCCGTCCTGCGGAATATTCAGCACTCTAGGATAAGAGTTTAATGTGAAGAGAAGGAAAGAAATTTATTAACGTGAATGGAGATAATAATCCCATACCTGAGGAATATCGAGTACTCTATAGTGAAATTGTTATGTTTAAACATTGAAAGTAATATATTGGCCTAAATGGAAGGTGTAAACCCGCTCTAAAAATACCTATTTCTCTGCGGTAAGTCTGTGATTCTGGAAAGTGAAAATAATTTATTAACGTGGATGGGGTGGTTTAAATCTGTCCTGCGGAATATTGAATACTCTGGAATAAGAGTGTAATGTCTTGAGAGTGAATGTAATTTATTAGAAATGTGTGGTGAATAGTGACTGTTAATCGATATTTATTTAGAAATCGTGAGATGCGGTCTGGTGTGATGTAGGTTTCAGAAAAACATTTTCTTTATCGTGCCAACGTTTCGATCTTTANTCCCAGGCCCTGAAGATGATCTCAATAAAGATCGAAACGTTGGCACGATAAAGAAAATGTTTTTCTAAAACCTACGACACACCAGACCGCATCTCACGATCTCCGCATAATCAGTAATTTATTAGCGTGAATAAGGTATTTTAACACCCCTTCCTCGATGAATATTAAGTACTTTGGGACGATAGTTTAATGTCTGGAGTGCGAAAGTGATTTATTAGCTTGAAGAGAGTTGTTTAAACCCGTTCTGCGAAATATACTCTGGGATAAGAATGAAATGTCTAGAGAGTGAAAGAAATGTATTAGCCTTTATAGCAGGGGGGGGGTTAATTTCGTCCTGAGGAATATCAAGTACTTTGGGATAAGGCTGTAATAAGTTGAGAGTGCAACTAATTTACTAAATACGTAATTTTTACTCTAAAGTGAGTTTGTTGTGTTGGCAAATTGAAATTTTTTTTTACGAAATTCGTACCTGCATCTAGAAATGCAACAAACAAATGATATATATTATGTTGATTAACAAATTTAACAGTTAGTAAAAAACCATATACATATATGTATACACATACACATATATAATATCAAAAATAATAATGGCGTTCAGGCTGGAAAAGTAAGTCGCTGAATGGCGACCTAAACTAGTTGTTATTAAGTAGGTCCCTTGGCCACTGTCAATTTAGACGGGGGTTGACCCGGCGAGATTTTGTAGGGAGCATATTTGTTGGACAAGTGGGTCAGTGTGTAAACTTATGGCGTTATGGAATTTTGTGTACGGGAAAGGATGAGTTCTTTGACAAAAGGAATTTGGAGGTCAGCGTGAAGGGTAAGGTTCGAGACGTAATAAAGAACAACGGTTATCTTACGGAGATTTTTTTACTGCAAGTGACTGAATTATTTTGAATAAAAGCGTTTGGTTGAGCCCCACAGTTCTATTCCGTAAGTCCTCATGGGTCGGACTTTCTTGTGTATTAACAGTTTGTCCGTTAATGGAAGTTTATATCGTTTGTCTTTTCCTCTCACTCTGTATGTCAGTCAACGGGACATAGTGACGCAATTAAACATTAATTATTTCTCTCTAATATCTCTTCTTCACAAAAGATTTTGTCTATTTCTATGTGACTAATTTATAAATCCTTTATTTTAAATAATTTCTTTGTATATTTTACATTGAATCTTACTCTGTATTTTCTTTTCTTTACCTTAATTATTCGTTTTTGTATATATTACCGCTAAAATACACAGTTGTTACGACTAACGTTTGTGTTAAAAATTGTATAATTGCATTTAAATTCGAATTATAAAATATTTTATTTTCATAATATTTTTTAATTTTGGAATTAATTACAGTAGTGAAAAGAGGTAAGAAACAAACATGCGAAAAATGAAAAAAAGAACAAATTTGGTAAATAATGACTAATAAAGAAAGATACGGCACTTTTTATTTCACTATTCAATTTTATTCATCACCAATAGGTCCATAAATGATCCAACGAATCTAATAAATAATAAAAGATAATTCATAAGATTATAAAAAAAATATTTGTGATTAGCTTCCGAAAAGGCCTTCTCAAAAGTTAAAATTAAATGACAATAATTGATGATAAAAAAATGTTTGAATAGAAGATTAATTTAAAAAAATTAATGTCAGTGAATATAAACATTTCAATTGTCAGAAAAAATATGATTCAAATCTCGCGGAGCTAAAGACGCATGCGATTTTGTGCAGGCTGAGTATTAGAGCTTTCTGATTAAAAGTAGCAAAAGTTTTATTTGCGCTCCTTACAAATGAAAGCCAGTCGGAAAACAGAATTAGCCGGCAAATTGCAACAGGGAACTGTATAATGGAAAAATGTGTTGCCATTCAGGTAGTGAAGTGGCAGGAGTAATGTGTGTGCAGTAAGAAGGTGGCCAACTTTGACCAAAGTTATTTACCAACTTCCCCATCCGGCGTAATGGCTCCTCCACTTACTTTTAACCATTTTAACATCTGATAATTGATTTACCTTCTTGGGGCGTCGTTTTACTAGCCTCTCATTACTAAATAAACTGAGTGGCCTTTACTTACCCTACCACTCACGATACTGGGATAATTTTGATATTGAATTATTACTGGAGGAACAGTTTTCTGATGCACATTATTGATTTTTTTTTACAACAATTACCTAGGAAAAATCTACAAGCACAATTTTACACTAGTTCAAATTACGTGTTTAAATTTTAAATGATCAACACATCCATCATATATTGGATGAAGGGATCGATTGGATTAAAACCCTTCCATTAAATCCACGATTGGGATTTAATTTGAACTATTTAAACTGAGTATCTGCCTTCCACAGTCGTCGAGAAAAAATTATATTATAAATGGCTCGTAACCTATGTAACTATTATGTATTTATTAAAAAAATATAACATAATATAATCAAAATATAAAAATAAACGAGGAAGTTGAGAAACTTTTAGTTTTAATGTGCAATCAAAATGTAGGCAAAATAGACCATTCGTCGAGCGCTTTTGGAGTTCTTTAAGTAACGTAAACATTAATTTAAATGAAGGTTAATTTATATTATTTGGAGATGGTAAGATGCGGTCTGGTGCGACGTAGGTTTAGAAAAACATTTTCTTTTTCGGGCCAACGTTTCGATCTTTATTGAGATCATCTTCAGGGCCAGGGATTTATAACCTTGGTTTAAATTAGCCAAATACATGTAAAATGTGAAAAAAATGAATTTATACAATGCTAAAAATTTTAGACTCTATCAAAGTATTTGTAATCACTCAAAGTGTTTGCTTTCTGTGTAGATGTGTCATTACTGCGTGTCGTGTTGAGAGTGCCAGTGAGATATTAATGTTTTTTGTTTATATATGTTGGATTTTGAAGGAAAGGGGAAGGAAGTAGAGATAAAAATCCATTTTTCTATGAGGAGTTGGCTTTTTTGAGGTGAAAGGAGCCGGCAACGGGAAAAATGGGTTATAGTCGGCTTGATTATCCTTTCAGGATTATATAGACGGAGATAATTAGGCAAATCAAAGACAAATTGTTGGAGAATTAGACTATGCAGAAATGTTCGATGTGTGTTACAGGGTTCTCATGGGAGTGATAGGGATATAATCTGGTCACTAATATCTGAGAAAACACATGAACAACATGGGTATTATCAATCATGACCCCCATTTACAGATTATGCAATTAAGAGAAAGAAACTGCCTCCCATATCATATTGGAAGCAACCGCTCAGTGAAAACATATCGTAGGGTTGGTGGAAAATGTCGCAAAAAGAATTGTATCATTTTAATAAGCCAAAAGGTTGCAGTTCTTTGGAAAATTCCAAAACCGCGCTTCTTAGTTTTCTCATCGTCATCACGGTAAAGGTAAAAACAGCCATTACATCCACCCTTTGGATCAGAACCGCATATAAGCACGGCCCAAAGCGTGCTAAAGTGGAAGTGAAGAATGTGTGGTTGGTTGATAACCACATACTGGCTGAATTTACCAGGTGCAAAACCTTCTATCTCTGTCTCTTTACCAGCTCAAATCGGAAAAGGTGAACATCGAAACATCTCCTTTGTCATTGCAAAACATCACCTCGGAACGGTATTGCCTCTTCGGAAACCTTTAAAGAAATAAATGAAGATCTCCTAAAAGTACCGAACTTCTTAATAGAAGCGCACAATTTCAAGTTTGGAAATAAAAAACTTCACAATAGATCTTTTAGGTCGCAGTGGAAGAAAGTGAGATTGGTCACTAGTGATCCCGATAAATGGCTTTCTATTTCTTAAAAGAATAATCGAATCAATTTAACTGGTCTAAAGAAGGAGGCAAAGTACAAAAAGCAAGAACGCTTGCAGGAATACTCATTCTCCTAGGATCCTCAACATCTTCATCAAGACCAAATTAACAACCAAATTACAACGCTTTCTGTGTTAGATTTTTTATCAGAATCCAAACTAAAATTGATTTGTAGAGGAGTGATTTAATTTTCCGAGGAATCTGTTTAGTAAACCAGTTTGAAACTAGATTTTTCCTTAAGACACCTGTAAACCAAAGTGTAAACAAACGCTTCGTGTATTTCATTGAGCTGGCCTGCGGCCTATATTTGTGAAGATCCGCGAAGAAAACAATCGCTCCCCCGCTCGAACGGGCAGTTTTATCTCACTCAAGTTCTAAACAGGCAGACGAAATTCTTTTGTTAAGGCCAGATTAAACTTTCAATTACTTAGAAAAATAATATAAAAGCTAATAGCTTCGGGGTCAGAAGAATGTTCGGGGGTTTACGGCAAAGTTTCACGGAAAAACTGAGAATATGCCGGCGAAAATAAAGACAAAGAAAATACATTTAATTTACAATACCCATATGCGCAATAAACATAAAATAATACGTTATAAGTTGAATTATATATTGCAGTTTATTTTTAATTCAACCGTTCTAGACGGTTGTGTTCCCAATGCCATTCGTTCGGGCCCTCTAAACCAGGATATAAAACCCGCATTTCATATAGCAGCAGGGAATGGGAGGATCTCACTGGCACAAGGGACCCGACATTAAAGAGTATCTAAAGGGTGATTTATGAGTTTGGATTAAAAGAAAACTATTTCTTTCCTCGTCTCCCACAGCGTTGGACCAAGTTCAATCATCTCTTAGTTGTTTCATTAGGAGCATTTCTTCAATTGATTATATACATGGTCAAATGTTTAGCGCTTGTGAAACTAGTATATTATAGTACCAAACATAAATTTAATGTACCTCTAATCATAACGTAATATAACAAAATATTTTTCATACCTTTTTAAAGTAGTTAAAAATTCGTTATAAGGGTGAACTGTTATTACATTATTTAATACTTAATTTTGGGCAAAAGCGCGATGAGTCCACCAATAATACTACATATATAATAACTATAAGTAACTATAATTTATTTGATGGAAATTGTATTTTTTTAACTAGATGAAGAAATAGTGAATTAATGTTAATACAAAATAATCAACAGAAATTTATAGTTTACAATTAATTAAGATTATTAATATTATTATGATTTTAATAATGATACAAGGTTAAACGACAGTGGCAACATAAATCAATGAACCGTGTCAGCAGCGGAAGCTCTCATGCATCAAGAGCAATGTCGGTAGGTGGCTCTCGGAGGATCTGACTCGTAGCAGATGGGTCACCTTCGTTTGATTAGGAAAAGGCATACAAGGTGCTTTCCCTAAAAGTAAGTGTTCGGCATGTAGAGAAAGGTGGCTCGATAAAACTTAAATGAAGATTCCATTCCTTGCCTCCATATAGGGAGCAAGCACGAACGACAGACTGCATGAGAATTGTGCTTGTGCACGGCAGCGACTATTTGGGCCCCCTAGTTCTTATTTTGGGGGCTGTTTTATTTTTTATAGTACTTGGGCTAAATATCTCATTTCCTGAATGTACAGACTGAATATATTTATTAGTGTGAATGTAGTGGGAGAGGAAAGATGGTGGAATATTGTACACCCCATCGACTCTCGATTAAATTAATGTGTAAAGGGCAATGTAGGAATATTGAGTACTCCACTACCCTAATTTAGTGAATAGTACTTAAAAAAGAAAAAATGTATTTAAGAATAAATGAGACTGAGATTGTGTCTAGGTTTTTCTTAAATAAGAGGGTATTTCAACTATGTTGTATAACCCCCCCCCCCCGATGCCGGTGTTTTGGAGAAAAAAAGCCCGTTTGTAAGTATGTCCAGCGGTCCTGCATTCGAACCCTGGGGCCTTCATTTTACAGTGATCAGCGCCGTATCAACGCCTTAACTGTGCCCCTTCAGAACTGTTTTATACCCCCACATTCACACTATTAAATTGTCTAATTTTAAAAACTGCACGCGTTGGAGGCTGAAAGCCTCTGGAGCTTAACTTCGGAGGCGAGACCTCGTTCTCACTCAGAATAGTAGTAGTAAACCATTTACAATAGTTCCATGCACATAACAATAGGCGTAAAAAAACATTCATGTCGGCGTGAAACAAGAAAAAAATTAATTAACAATTTCTGCCTAAATGTATCAGTTTTTATCAATAAAATTAGCTTGTGTGAACTAAATATTCACACTGTAAAGTTGATGTTAACAATGAATAAACTAAATCAACACAATGAAAATGAGGTACAATATGCTGCAAGTGCCTTTAATCAGTTCTCTAGGAATAGAAATGACGATAGTTTGTATAAATCATGTTTTCTTTTATCATTGTTTCTTTCATCAATGAAGAGGAAAAAGTGAATGTATAATTTCGCGTGTACTCAGTTACTGTGTATGAAAACATTATGAAATGCTGAATCAGATAATAAGTCTTATTTAACCTTTTCGGTCATTTAGTTTATATGTTTACATTTAATCGTCCTTTGTTATACTTTGTACTGCTCTTCTTTGCATTTAGCTTTTTTTTAACGAAAACGACAATGGGAAAAAAATGTTTGTTTTTTAAATTTTGTTGATAATTTCCATATGTTCTTTAATCAGTAGTCGATTGTACAAAATTGCTTGAAAGTTTAGGCCACGATCCCCTTCTAGTACCGGCGGCATCAATTGAGTTTTCAATGACATAATCCACTTGAAAATCTAGTGTGTGGAGCGTTTAGACAAGAAAAGAACCTTCTTATTCGTCAGATACCCAAATTTTGCCGGGTTTAGCTTTTCTTAAACCTATCAACCGTAACTCTTTGCCTGCAAGACGGTTCAGAGCAAAGGTTACGCTTTCCATGAGCAAACCACTATAAGGACAAATATATGTCGTAGTTAGGCAGATATCTCGGTGAAAAAAACAGGGAATTGATCAGTCGTCAGGATTTGCTGTTCTTACGAATCCGTCATTGGGGCGATAAAAAAGTAATCCATGTCTTCACATTTCAAAGCAGCGTTTATTAAGTGCTTAAAATCCACAAAGGAGCTATCTAAGCCAAAGACAGACACTGGAGAAGGGAAAACCGCTCTTTTTAAGTATCGGATAAAAAAAAAACCTTCTGTGAAATGAAATTAGCTCTTTCTCGTCGTTAACCGCTCCCGCTCCACTAAATATATCTTATCCATAGTTCTATGGGTAAATTAGACAGGATTTTCGAATTTCGGTGTGTCATTGCCAGCGTGAATCCTAAAGGTTGTTTGTCAGAATGGAAGAAGTCACAAAATATTAAACCTTTCTAATTTTTTATTACTGTCAATAATAAATTTTAATTTAAAAAATGAAGTATTAAATGAAGAAGTTAGAACAGATAGTGGTTCGGTTTATTCTTCCCTTGCATGAGAAATTCACGCCTGGGTGGAACATCGCAGTAGCAAAAAATGTGATCTTCTTGGTCCTTCTGGCAGTACTTTTATCCCATACTATCCTTCGTAGCTAACTGCGTTCATTCAGGAGACTTGTCCTCCATTATTGTTTTCTGATGTGTCCCGTTCCTGTGGTGCTGCCTACTACAACACATTCAGGATCCATTTTGACTCAGGCACTCAGGCTCCATTGCACCCCTGGTTTTTGAGTTGTCGGTGTACCAGAAAGAATAACTCTTGAGGGGTTGTTGTTATCTTATTTAGTGGGTGAAGGTTTAGTAACCAAAAAGAATACGACTAAGCATGTTATTTTTTTCTAGAAAATTACGTAAGATAATTAGCCTAACCGAGGAATCAGCATTTTACATACTTGCTTATATCCCTGATAACGCGTCCATTCATCTAAGGAATTTTCTATACTGCAAATGTGCATATACATGTAAAATAATATGGTTTATTTTAAAGAAAGAAGAAACATTTTTAAGTATTAGGCCTTTTGTAACGACCTGGTATAGGTGATTTTTGGGTTTGGGTTTAAACAAAACTATTTCTCTAGAGCTGTGGTTATTTTGAAAAAGCATTGAATTACGTATTATATTATTGATATTATCGTACACATTATGGCTTGCTAAAACGACGATAATTATTCTCTCTGTAAGAGGAAGACGAAAAGGACGGATAAGGAAATCGGTTGTGAGGTGAAGAAATGCGAATCCGACCCGCCAAACACCTATGTCACGCAGAAAGGAATTCTGGTGCGCCGAAAATTTCAGGAATCCTGTCCGCTGAAAAATTCCGAGGGAGTAAGTAATCGGTTATCTTAGTAATTAAATTTTTTTTTCACTCTAGAATATAAATAATTTGAATAACTTACCTCATACGGGATGGTGACTACTTACAAATTTGGGAGGTTCTAAAGAAATTACAATAGTATAGAGAGAAAAAAAATTGCACGACCTTGTTGGTTTTTAATAATATTTTTTATATCCAATAATGACTTTGCAATATTTATATTACGGAAAAATGACCTTCATTTGACGAATACACATTTTAACCCGTGTACATCTCTCTTGAAACATTTTCTCTAATATATAAAGAATATTGATATCTGAAAACATCCCTACAACATGGAAACTGAATGATGTCACTTAAGAAACAATTTATTACGACTGGTTTATTGTCCAAAAACGTGGATTTCTCTTCTGAGTCGGAAAAAGCATTAAAAGCAAAAAGTATGGTTACATTTTCCTCTTTCAATACTTCGTTGGGGCGTCGGTGGCCGCAAAAATTTATGCTCATCACTGTAAGGTAAAAGTCCCGGGTTCGAATCCAGCGGCCCTGCGTTCAAACCCCTGAGTTTTTTCAAAAACATCGGCACCCCGACGGTTCATATAACCTCGTAGTTGAAATAGCCTCGTTTAAAAAAATTTAAAAAAATAAATTAAAAACTTCGTACATTGAGTTCGCTTGAAGAAATATTGTTTTCAAATAAAATATTTATTACCATCTGTATAATATAGAATATTTGTAATTTTGTGGTTTTATCATACATATACGTTTTATCATACATTATAAGCATGTCGTGAGGGGAGTTGGCAATCATTGTTGTACACCCAAGCAGAAAAACTAATATAATTGTCTTGAAATTTCTAATCAATGCAAACATAACATTTGTAAGCAATTAAGACCGTCAAATAATTTTGTATCCATCCGAAGAAATTAATAAAGTGTGAATATATTGACTTTGTCCATCGTGTTCGTCTAAATTCATATACTCCCTCATTATAACCCTCACTACTCTCTTTATTTTCTTTCAATATTTCTATACTGCCTAAACATATTTCTATATTTACAAAACTATTCGATAAGTCGATGGATTCCTACACTCAATATTTACCCTTCTTCACCAAACCTCCAATTTGGGTTCCGCGCTAACAGTTCACAACCCTGCTAGTGCTTGTTAATAACCTTATAATAGTAAATAAGTGTTATGAACTACATATCCCCATCCATTGAGCGTTAAGAATATTGTACGGGGACCTTCTAGACCTAGACTGTGTATGGCATTAATTTCTTCTACATACGCTAAAGCGCGTCCTGCCAAGGATCCTTTGTTCACAGCTGATTCTTCTCAGTTTGCCAAGGGTCGGTCTATTCCGAATCTTCCTGTGGGAGCGGGAGCACGGCAAGGCAGTTGCTCGGACTAAAAGTATACCTCTTCGACACCAAAAACAACATATCAGAAAAAAAAACTGGCACTTACCTCTGGCTCTGCCTAGACTCGCGATTAGCGTGATATCAGCATATACGACTGAAACGACAAGACCTAAACAGACACTGTGGATACTTATAGGACGTCAGTTCAAGCTATCGTCGAAAGACAAACTTACAATTTTCACGCTACGAAAAACTTGATATACGGTATAGAACTGTTAAGAATCATTAAACCTTTCAATATCCAACGTCCCCAATCCTTCCATTCTAAGTCAGCAGTCGGATTTGAGAATAGGTATATTGTTGTAGTACATTGTGATGGGAGCTTTGCTTTGGAGTGTAAATCTGATTTGGACGCACATGCTTTCATTATCCATTGGCTACACCAATTGGCTATACATGAGATATGTCCCTGTAGATCTTCTGAAGCACCCGCAACATCGGAGTAATCTGATCCTTGTTGGACCCGAAAGAACGGCTCTGCTAGTTACGAGCGGAGGATTAAGTAGAGTGTATGTGAAAGGACCCGATTTAATTTGTACAGGAGACCCTTGCGCCATACGCCGTCAAACGCTTATGCCACATCAATAAAGGTTGCCGTACCGTTCCTTTACACTCAAGGAAAAACAATATTCGGTCTGCAACGCGAAACACTTGCTGGACTGTGGAATGGTGGGGGCGAAAGCCAAACTGATGATCAGGAAGAAGGTAGAAGAAGTTTAATTTTGGCAACAGTCTTTTAAGGAGAATTTTTTCAAATACTTTGGACTTGATGAGAAGTAAGCTAATAGGCTATGTGAGGAGGAGGATTAATGATTTTGCTAAGTTTTGTGAAGAGGATGCTGTTCGATCGGAATTTGTTAATAATAAAGACTCCAAATTCTATTCAGATGGTATTGAGAAGTTGCCATCACGTCGGGAGAAGTGTATTGAGAGGATGGAGGATATTTTAATTTATAAAAATTTGTTTTAAAATCATTTATTTAATTGTATTTATTTTATAACTGCATTATTTTTTGGATAACCCAATTAGTCCAAACCGCGGGAGCTTTGCGGTTCAGTAAGCGAGATAGGATTTATTTGATTTGAGCTGGAGTGACGGCTTTCGGAGGGACGGACCTAGGGATGGGAGATATAAGGTATTCATCAACATCTCATTCGATTGAAACATTGTCACGATCAGTATGAGGAGAGAGGGTTTCATGTAGATGTCGAGCCAATGTATCTGCTTTTTCTTGGTCAGACTTGGTCCATGATCCATCGTCACGACGGAGGGGAAAAGATGGGCTGTGATGTTCTAGGATTCTGCTCGATTCTGTGATTTATTAGAATTAGATTTATTAGAGGTAAGGTTGGAGAGGTAATAGACAAAATCTAGGTTGCCATGGATTTTTAATTATTTTTTAGTACATACGTATCATCACGTTCCTTGGCTAATATGCAAATTTCATAAGGCCATTAAAAAAATCATAATTTGTTAACAACTTGTTGGACTGTTAAAGCCGTGACTCTTGCTTAATTTATTATTTATTACAAAATACATACAGACAAGAGCCCAAGTACAATAAATCAAACAATAACTATTATATTTGTACCAGCATATAAGTGAAAAATATATAATTATATTTTCGTATAAATTAAATATCAAATAAAAAATTCTACAAAAAATGAAATGTATATTAAGAAATTATTTACAATTTTACAGTTCTATATTTATGTCTATATTTTATTTATGTCACTTTTATTTTTAAATAAATTAACTGTATAACGCCTATTTCCAACGGATAAAATTCTAGAAATTCCAGAATGTAGTAAATATTTGCACTTTATAGTACTGAATAAGGCAGAGAATTCCGGATGTTACGAGTGTGAACATTTTTGAGCAGTTAAATTAAATAGCTATTAATAAGGCCATAAAAACGAGAGTAATCGGATTAATTTCATTTAATATATTTAGAAATGATTATATCTTATCAAAACTTATATACATCATCATTTTTTTTCTTGCTTTTTTCTATACATGTTCATACGTTATATCTATGGAAGGGATTTTTAATTTCAAAGCAATGTATCATGAAAATTTGTTTTATACTCTATCATATTTTGTACAAAGACATTTTTTGTAAGGAGACCTGAAAGGACTGGCAAATCTAAATCATTAAGGATTATTTAACGTAATATATTTTAAATTGCAAATACGTTTTTAAAATGTTTGGCAATTTCAATTTATGATATTATTTTCTCGTGGAAACTCTTTTTAAAGTGGCAGCATCGCTCAATGTTCGACAAAGTAAACCTCCTCTCTGAGGACTATCTTGTCTCTTCTCGAGTCAAAGGAAACTTTGGCTCAATTATTGACAATTTTGCGCTGGCTGATTCTCCTTTCTTATGCTATTTTTTTAGAAATGCCGTCTATTAAATTCCTCTTGAGCCGGCGCTAATGATGTATCAGTTTTGATTTAAACTTTAAATTCATCGAATCCTGCCGCTTGTCGTCTTCCGTTCTTTGCCCTTCTTCCTTTTCCACAGAAAAATCTTCTCGAAACTTACTTAACCCATCCGGGAGACTTGTGAACAATATTTAAATAAATTAACCGTCGTTTCTTTTTTAATTTATTTATATTATTTCTTATATTTTATTACAGCTTATATTGTACACCATTTTCTGGTAATTTACAAAGAATCGTAAGGCATCTTTATAAAGTAAAATCAGATTTTCCTTTCCACATTATGGACAGAATAATATAAAAGATGTAAATTACCATTGGTTGGTCACAATTAAACAAAAATCGTTACAATCACAGGTAAACCAACAGGGTTTTGAATTGGATTAAATTATCGTAAATTTAAAAATAGATTTTTCTCATATCAGTCTCATTGTCAGTTTAAGTTCACTGGTTATGTAAAACAAGACTTTTAATATCAGCACGAGTTAAAAATAAAAATGGATTTGCATTAACGCGACCGACCAATCAATTGCTCGTTACTGATTCATAAAAGGCAAATCTACACATGCACGTACACACATACGTGTTCACAGAGTTGAGATTTTCATTTCCCGCAGACCACCGGCAATTCTATTTTTCTTTCTTTATTTTGTTTACTAGCTGCAAATAAATATCTTTATCATGGAAAAATGCGGAAATTGAAAAAAATTATCGGAACAATAAACATATATTATGTTTGTTTTAAAAATATCTCTAGGCCTCGAGAATCACCCACTCTGGGTGTTGGCAACCCGGCGTTAGAACTCCGTCTTATCCGTTCACCGCAATCCTTATGTCGGGTGCTATTCTTACCCACTCTCTACATGGAGCAAAGGAATTGCGCCCTTCAATTAGGTGGGGCACATAGAGCAACCTTTCTCTACATGTCGGACACATACCTACGGGCTAAAGCCCATGTGTGTCAACCTCGCATGGCCTATCCTTAATCGGGTGAAGATGGCTTTTCTTCTACGAGTCAGATCATCCAAGAGCCACCTATTGATAGTGCCTTGATACTGGTTGCAATTCCAACCCATCGACGATCATGGTTTTTAATGCATTTTTATCGTCAGAGGTCCGAATCGCAATGGTCAAATCCTAGGTTGGGACTTCCCGGCCTAAGCCTTTTCGTAACGATCCAGACTGTGGATACCCTGACAACAAAAACCGTTTAGTCAAGATGTTCTAGTTCATGGTACGTCGAAATCAACAGTAAAACAATGTATACAATATTTCAAAAGTTGTAATCGACTGAAAAAATAATTTAAGAACAAATCTTATTGATTTTGTCTTTCCTGTGTTCCTCACTGAAGATGGCGCCATACCGAAATTAACTTGGGGTTGTATAAACAATTTTTTGCTAAAGTTAATCGGATCCGGAATTATATGGGTGAACTATAGAAGTTAATACATCCTATATATGTTATATATGCGTTTCCTTCTTTATCAGTCCAAAACCTGACTGTATGACGAAAAGGGTAAAAGCAGTTGTGGAGTTGAAGTGGATAGGTGTCAATAGAAACTAAGCCGACTTTCGTTGATTGTAGCTGTTTTCAATGAAGTGCGCTACAGGGTTTCAGCCTCTTTTAATTTATACAACAGACTTGCGTATTTGCATGCTTAAAGTACAGATGGAAAACTCCTCCTACTTTCCTATTTAGTTTTAATATATATATATCAATTACATCTATATTGCGACTTATCACGATTATAAGGAAATAATACGCTGATTGCTTTTAACAAAGAAAGTACAGTACTTTTTCATTTGAAATTACATACTTTCTCAACAAAAAATAACCATTGGAATAAAAATCAGATATTTATAAGCAATTGTTTAAACTTATTTTTAAATTCTATAAAACATTTTCTTCAATCATAAACAATATTGATAGATAATATTTGGTTTAATTTTGTTTTATAATTTTATTAACATTTCAATATCACAAATGCCCTCCTCTTGCCTTAATTATATCTCGCCTTGGCATACTTTCTACCAGTCTGGAAATGTATTTTTGCTGGAGGTTAGCCCATTCTTCACGAAGAGACCATTCAAGATCGTGGGGTGTATCATGAAGTCATGGACGTGCTCTTATTAGTCTTTTGAGGTTATCAAGGGGTTCAAGTCTGGTGAATGGGCTGTCCGGGCTAAGACCCTAATGGTAGAACCCATGCGAGCGACATGTGGCCGGGCATTATCGTTCATTAGAATAAAATTATCCCTAGTTTCAGCCAGGATAGGCAACGCATGGTGTTCTAAAATTTCATCCACATAGCGAGTGGCCGTCAGAGTCCCTCCACGAACAACAACCAACTCTGTGCGACTCTCCATTGAAATTCCCACCCACACTAACACTGTGCCACCTTGTAAAGGTTGGCTCTGGGAAAATTACATGCTTTGTATCATTCATTTCGCGTTCTCCATATTTAACCTTCTTGCGTTCAGAAATTTGAACACCTCGAAGGTGCCGGTTTCGCAAAATTCTCTAAGTCAAAAAACCGTCATCCTGTAGTTCTGTTGCCCTAAGGCGTCCAGAAACGGACTTTCGATGGTACGACCCAGGTTCTCGAAAAGGTCTAATGGCTACTTGCAGTTTCGTAGGGAACTCCGATGGAAATAGCCGCATGCCTGATGGAACGACCGTCGTCAATAAGTGCCATACCACGCGCAACATTCTCAGCACCAAGTGGCAGTTTTAAGTTTAAAACAAAGACTAAACCGTTTATTGCTTCATAATTCTAATGAAGCTGAATAAACATTTTAAATTCCGTACAAAGTAAACATTGAAAAATCCTTTGTCCTTCTTTTGGATTAAGAATTAAGTGTGTTTACCTCTAATTAATATTCCCAATTTAAAAGATAGCATAAACAAATATTTATTGGTAAAAGCAATGAAACAAATTAAGGGCACAATTTTCTTTTATCGAGAAAATGAAAAAATCAAATGGGTGGAATTTTTGGTTAATTTGTATTAATTTGAAGTAAACTATTATATATTTAATAGAACTCTCCCAAAAGCAATTAATCAAAAATAAGATAATACTTGTTTTTTGTAAATAAATTTTCATTAGTAATTTTTGAAAAACATTAGCAGTATCATTATATTTTGAGTTATGTCTGTAGCTGTTTTATTTTTAATAGCAGTGAAAAAGTACAATATTTATGACGTGACAATGTGATTTACTTGGTGTTGATTATATTGTATATTGTTGTTTCTTGATACTGATCACTTACATACTATATAAACTCCAAGGGTGGAGAATGGTACGTTAGTTATTCAAGTTATCAACATCGCTTCTTTTCACACCCAATATTTCTCATTCTAGAGTTATGTTTCCTCCCAAGGAGTAAATTTACGCGTAGTTGCACTTTAATTCTAGTCGGTCTCCTTTACAGCGAAAATGATCTTTAAAGGCTAAGTTAATAATGTATACCATAATGTTTAAGACAACTGGGTAGTGTTTGCTTTATTTAGCGTGTGATGTGTGCTATCTTAGCACGGCCGACTGAACCTCGCTGTAGCCGATAGGAAGCCCTTTAGCAACTCTACCAACGACCCTAAAATATTAACTAGGTCTCGCGTTGGCTTAAATTCCCGATCTAACAAAATCCGTTTTAAAAGTTATTTTCCAATGTTAATATGACAATTACAATGTGTTGAAAAACCTTCATTGGAAATTTTAAACGGCACACAATGAAAGGTAAGTTTCAAGAAGCGAAGCCGTAAACGGCGCAGTGAAATTTGTTGAATAAAGGGGGCTCTTTAATCTTTATGCTCTCATTTTCTTACTTTCTACGATTACAGTTTATACAAGACTGCCATCCTTCAACGACTCCCTCCAACCCCACCTTTTTAGCAATTAAACATTTCTCACCCTCCCATAATCTCCATTACAACACCCCACCTCCTTTGCAAATAAATTGGACTTTCCATCTTTGTACTTATTAAAGTGATGCTAGTTGAACCGTTCAAGTGAAACCACAAAATTGAAAAACTTTCAAATTTATTTGTTCAATTTTTTCATCGAATTTTTCCTAGCGTTTATCACGACCTTATTAAAAGTATATAGTAGTACTTATAGTATATATAAAGTATCTTATAAACAGCAGTCGTTTCTCAAAAATGTGATACAAGCTCAAACCTATCTCGTGAGTGCTCTTACTATTGGTGTCATTCTCATTGATCAGTTATTTACTCCAATATGGATCGGTGGCTTAGGTCAGATTCTCTCAGAATCATGCAGTTTCTCCATCACCTACACACCCAGGAAAGCGCCGAATTGGAATTGATGAGGCTAAGAACAACCTTATGATGATGACAATACTGGCGACAAGACAAATGAAGCACTTCAGCAGCATCCAGGATGCTCAAATTTTACAAGTCTGCTTAAATACCTGAAGGCCAAACAGCCAGTGGATGCGGAGTATTTAAAAACTTAAGTGCCACGACAGCTACTTATATTTGGGATTTATAAAGGCTTACGAGGGTAAAGCTCAGTGTGTGATTTGCTGCCATACAGTACAATGTTTCCAGTTAAATTGCTTCTTCGTTTTGAGAGTAGACACCCAGAAATCCGGGAAAAACAGACTGATTTTTTCATGAGGAAGCTCACTGAACTGAATGCTTCTCAAACCTTCATTAAAACTCGAGCAAAAATTATTATTAAAAACTCACTAAAAGCGTCTTACTTAATAAGTTATCGTGTGGCACAGGCAGGAAAACCTCATACCGCGCTGAAACCCTCATCGTGTATTAACGATATTGCATTGTAACGTGCGTGCTTGATGAAAAAAAAAACAGTAAATGAAAATGTTCGGTGCCATAATCAAACAATACTGACAAAAGATGGATACTTGATTAAATGATGTGAGAGAATCGCTGGTTTCTTGCATCCAATACAATTCATTTTTTCTCTAAATCGACAAATCGATGACTTCGCGTGGTTGGCTATTTGATAGGCTTTTGTCCGTAATGAATACTTGGGATTCGAAGAGGATCTTCTCTTGCGTAAACCACATCCTGCCATGCAACAGGTGCTTAAATATTCCGTTTGTTCGACGATTTTTGTACGACTAACGAAATTCCATGGTCTAATTGCATTGACGTGTGCATAGACGGTGCAAAAGCAATGATTGGACGAACGATCGAAGTGATGACGAAAATAAACGGTAAATCAAAGATTGCACCAGCAGTCATTGTGTTCTCCACAGATAAACTTTTGCTAGGAAACAAATGGAAGCCTTTTCGAAGAATGTTTTGCTGTTGTGTTCATTATTAATTATACCAGGACGCGGCGATTTAGGTCAAAATCTTTCCGAATAATATGTACTCAAATCGTTTCAGTTTCCACAAAGCCAACCGGACCATTGTCTGAATACGAACGTTTGACATTACTTCAGACTCCACTTTGAAATCTACTTTCGAGTCCGATTCTTACCCCATTTTTCGCTCCGCCAGGAAAACAACAAATTTCAACCGCCCATTGCAAAAGCAAAACGTGTTCTTCCATTTACAATTTACTATACATTTACAATTTACAGTAATTTAAAAATAAATACTCTTTATCAACCGAAAAATGTAATTCAAATTATCACAGCTTGGAAAGGATCACAGTTGATAAAACTTTAAAGGTGATATCTGAAAGAGAAAGGGTTCTGTAGTTCATTTAAGATCGTGTAAAAAACGTAAACCATTTGTAATAAACTATTTAAAAAAAAGGCAATTGATAACTTTAAAAGAAAGATCTAATTCATAATTTCGTATGGGTGCATGTAGTGCCGTATAATTTTTTTTTTTTTTTTATAATGTCCGTTTGATTACTTGGCATTTGTGAGTACAGCACGATTTAGTCGACTGTTGAATTTTCAGTTGAACCGTTTTTGTAATATTTTAAAATTTAAGGTCTAAATTATATAGTAGGATTTGTTTTCGTTGAACTTTATTCTCCAAGCGCAAAGTTCCTGGTTATGGAGGTATCCTCGGAGCGAGCAACAGGATAGGACAGGATAAAAGCTGGCAGAGGGGATAGCCTATGCAAATTGCAGGTAAGGTAAGAGGTAGTGGATATAAAAGAGTGGTGAAGAAGTGGAAAACTCGTATTGATAAAAGAAATAGCGGATGTAACACATGAAAGTGTCGATCCCGAAGATGAGGTAATATGTGGAAGGAAGAATTTCCTTAAATTTATATACAAGTATGCCATATTTTTATGTGCCTGTTCAAAACCTATTCTATCTACACTGTACGAACAATACGTTTATATATTTGTCCAAACGACCAAATCTATTTTCTTAAAATTGATAGATTTAGCAGGGTTATTTTTTGTTAGATAATTTAAGAACTAAGGTTAGAGGTGTCCATTATTTAAACAATAGAATATTATGTATAAAAACATTAAATGCGCTTTTTATGTAGGAGATTTTCTCTTGCTATCATTACTGAATAAAATCATTCTTCATTTTTATTATGATTTTTTATTACATTTATTTCTATATTACAAACATTGTATTAAGTAAATATGTTCATATATGTTGAATTTTATTATGAAAAGTGTTTTTATAGGGTTTAAACCTGGCTCTCACAAACAGTCAACAAGGTTTACAACAATAATTGCCTAGTACAAATAACTTAACCAAAATACACACGTTCGTATATGAAGATATGCCGGTAATGTTCACGGGTGTATAATTTAACTATAAATGGCTCAAGATGAGTGACATCAATTTAATTATATAAACAACGTGGTCTCTCGTAACTGACCCGACGTGGAAATTATAGCGGCTCTCCAACAGTTAACACTCAGAAATAGGATGAAATCCAGTTTGCTTTTTAGCAGTTCTTTCAGAACTGTAATTAATAAATCAATTGCAATTTGATAAATGTACCAAATGGATTGGGTATAAAGGGTGTATTGCCTATTTAAGAATGGAAAACATCTGGGAACGTCATCCCCCTGGGTTTTCCTTTTAACCCCTTTCCACGCCAATCTTTTTTTTCTCTTTTCGGTTTTAGTTTTATTCTTACTGGTTCCTTTAATAAATTGACAAACCTTTAACATAATAGCTATCGAAACATGAAATATATTATAACTTAGTGGTATTTTATTGCCAATTAACAAAAAAAAAATTTTTTTGCCTTGTGCAACCACACATCAGCAACGCCGTCAATCCGGGATGTCAAGCGGGGGAAATCGACAAGAAGAAGCCGCCGCGCCCCGGACAGCGACAGACCACGACCACGCAGCGGTATGAGCTGCCATGCTTTCTTGGTTTGTTTTTTTTTTTTTTTTTTTGTTTGTTTTTTTCAAAAACATTTTCAATGTGGCAAGTGCATCTTTCGTCCAACTGACACCTACTCATGATGAAGATGATGATGTTTACTATGAAGTAGGGAGGGGGGATATTTGCCAAGCACTGCAGCCTTCTGGCATAATATTCTTTCCTAGTTCCTTTCCTTAGTTCGATCCTTCTCGTAAGAAGTAATAGATCATTGACCGACGTTACTACAATTCCTTCCCTGGGTTTTCTTTGTATCCCAGGTCTCCAGTGAACGGTTGCTTCGCATTCGAAGATGAAAAAAGTGGCTGTTTCGTCCACCTCATTACATAACATGCAAATGAGGTCATCGCTGAATATGCACATGTTGTATAGATATTTGCTCAGATTTCACGGACCGGTAAGTAGTCTGAGTTTAGATCTCTCTAATTGTAGGTGTGAGTTCTTGGATTCGTGGATCCTTAGTCCTTACAATCTTGCTAATAACACCATAATGTCTGGACGTGACAAAGCAGTGAGTTTGTCAGTCATGGTGATGGTTATTTCATCATAAGCTTACTGTGTCTAGCACCTCTAGAAGTTATACATTTCTCCTTTTTCTTTTTTTAGGTCCATTTTGTAAGAGAGGATTGTGTGTTTGTTTTTGTTAGCCCAGGAATAGTCTTGTACATCCACCTCTGGCCATTGTATCTTTTTTTTAATCTGTTCGTTACCCAAAATTGATTTGTTGTTGTGTTTCCCCATATTTTGGATATTTTTGATGCATTTACTGACGAATTGTGATGTCGATTTTTGTACGTTCTAATGATTTAATAGCAGCTTGCCTGTCCAATCCTAGGAGAATTTTTTGCCAGTATGACCGAACGTCTGAGTTTGATTCCTGATGTTTCGGGCTTGTACAAAAAACGCCTGATCCGGTACCTTCATTTGCTTTTGAGCCATCTGTATACCATATCATTGTATATGATGTCCTCCTGAATTCAACTTCTCCTTTGAAGTCTGGTAAGTTTTTATAGGATGCCTAGCACCTAGACATTCTTCAAAGCTACCTCACTGACTGGTTTATCCAAGTCATTAAAATCAATTCCATCTCAGCTTATTATTATTTTATTCATGTCTGCTCATTCAGTGCGGACATTTTTCGTATTGTATAGGACAAGACTGGCAAGAGCATTGGGATAATGATAACAAATAAATTAAGATTTCTCCATCTCAGAATGGGTCTACAAAACAAAAAGAAAAATATACGTAATCACTAAAGGTGTCAGATTTCGTAAAATAATATAATAATTACATTAAAAAAGATAAGGGATGAGGCCAACTGCAAAGATGTTTCATATTTGTTAATCTTTTGCAATAAGTAATTAAAGCTTCTTGTTTCTGATGGAAAAGATTTATTCCCCAAAAGCACGACGATAGTGTTTTTCTAATTTTCTTCATCCCCTGGTCGTTTTTAACGAAAAAAATCATAATCATTAAGTCTAAAAAGATAAAAGTGTCACGTTATATTCCTTGAGAAGACTGCTTATTTCCTAAATTGGTTACACACATAACTATTTTATCTGTTCGGAGGCGAGCTTCCTGAACGAAAGCACCGGCTGGTTCGACTGGCCCCTCCTGACTTATCATGCATGAAGCGAGAGCTGTGATAACTGCTTTTAAACTATTATTAAGTCTGGGCACCCACCCCTTTCCACCCCCTTTATCTGTTGGCAAACTCCACCTTGCATAACTGCATCTCTGATGATACATTATTTTACACCCTCACCGCTACAAGCACGCCTCGCGGAGACTTCTTCCCTCTTTCCTCTTGATTAATATTATTTTCCCTTTATCTTTCCCGGCAAAATTATGCCCCGTCGTGATTATAAAGTTAAATAATTAAATTTTCTTGATGAATCGTTTTTATATTACAATGTGCTATAATTTTTAAATATTCATTAATGACACCAACGTTTTTTTGTATTTCTTGAGATGAATTGAACTTACATAGTGGAATGTTTTAGTTTTGGTAAACGTTTTATTTTACATTTGGTAAAACGATTTAAAAAAATAAAGAAGAGAGAAAGAAAGAGAGAGTGAGTGAGAGTGAAAGAGAGAGAGAGATAGACAGACAGACACAAAATGAGTGAAACAACTCAAACAGATTGGGAGATTGCGAATGGGGGAGAGAAAATAGATAGACGGAAAGCGAGAAAGACGGTGTGAAATAAGGAGAGAGAAATGATGCAGAAAAGAAGGAGTGAGAGACAGACAGACAGGCACATAGAAAAACATACATAAAGTGAGAGAAACAGAGAGAGAGAGAGAGAGAAATAGTGAATGGGAGGGGAAATAGATAGAGGTAGAAAGAGTGAGGTAAAGATAGATTTAATTGTATTATTAAAAAATCCACGAATATATATATCCATTCATCAACACTTTGAAACTAGTATTATTAACAAATAATTCACAATGTTTCGAAATGTGAAGATTGTCTTACAGTTCTGAAACTTATGGATTGAAACAAAGTGGAACGAAATCTATAACCCGGATTAGTACCACTCTATAAACACAAAAAAACGCGTTACTAATGTTGTGTTAATTTTCTAAGTGAACTATTAATCTTTCTATATATATATCAATATGGAAAATAAATAAATACAAGTTTCCGGTTTTTTCTCTGAGTGTATAATAATTAATAAAATAATAATATTTTTTATTTATTAAGATGAATATCTTGAATTAGAACGTATGTTATTGTAGGAACAAAGAACAATGATGGTATTAGGAAAACATGTTACAGAAATTAGTTTTTAAACATAGTCGGGAAACAATGTGAAATATTAAAAACATAATGGGGCATCGGTTTTTTGTTTTACCATTCATGAACACATTTAAAAGAAAACAAAATCAATGTATTCAGAATAAAATGAAGTCAAATGGATTTTTTTTTTCAAACAAGCTTTTATGTAATGTTGTTCCAGACGGACAAAAATGTAGCACTGACTGGCTTTTAGCTAGCATTTGAAACCACTGTTTTTTAAGATGAAAGAAAAAAATTGTGAAAACCCCATCAAAAGGATGCATTTGATAATTAACTTACGTACCCACGTGCCCTCCAATAACACTTTTTTCTGCGTATTCTTATATTCATTTTTGTAAAAGCAGGTACATTTAATATTTTCTTTTTTTTCATTATTTTTTTATAATGTAAATCTGTCTGGGATGTAGATGAATTGTTTATTGTCGTTGTATAATTTTTTCACTTTTTTCAATAAGAGTTTTTTTAACGTAACCAGTTTTGTTCGTTTATCTGATGTAAGATCGAACCTTTGAAAAACCAGTTCCTTTATCCACTCTTATTAAAAGTTAAGTTTTTCTTATACGGTGTCGATAATACGTGCAGATTCAAACTATCAATTTATATATTTGAGTAAATCGGAAAAAAGCCTAAAGGAAATTATTGGATCGGGTTCTATTTATTTTTGATAGACGATGAAAATAAAGGTGACATTCCAAGCAAAATTCTTTGCATTTGCTGAACTTTTGGGTGGAAAACCTTAATCATCAACCTGTTTATTTGATGACAATTTACCAACGATCGTAATTCAAGCTTCTATGCTTATTGTTCAAAAACACAATTGCCAATTTATTTTACGATTCATGGTCTAGTTACAGGGTGAGGATGAATGTGAAATGGCCGACAGCCGTAATTAATATTCGGCATAACACGGTTACCGATTTTCATTTCGCGGGCGTTGTGATGGGCGGGTGTGATGTTTCATAAATTTAACTTTGTTTAGCCGAGAGGGCCGACATCATCGATCTTTATCAAATCTGAGCCTAACCCGAAAGTTTGAAGGGATTTGAAGGTAAGGGGGTGAACGGAGGAAGTCTGCCCCGTGGGACCACCGTCCTGGTGGAAGATAAAGGAGCATCAGTTTGAGCCTCGTTTCGCACTTTGTGACAATCTCCATTTCCTAATTGTAAACTGGAAAATTTGCCGCATAGTTAGAGATGTGCAAAGATATGTCAAATATATAAATTCAGCATTGAAATTGACACTTTGTTCGACCTTCCTCCAACGTCTTAAGGCCAACAAAATAAACAAATACTAATTGTAATAGGCATTTAAGATTTTCCCATTCTTGAAAGGCAATCAATTGAATAACGAATAAAAATATAAATAAACCAAATAGCGTTTTTAATTTATAAACAAAATATTAACTATTAATATAGCCGTCCATCCAGTGTGGCACCATGACTAGCTCACTGTAAAAACTCAAGGGCTTCATTCTTCTATCCATTCATTCCTAAAATCCAATTTGACCAATAGGCATATCCAACGTGAATTTAGAATTTTTTCTTAAATATATTTTTTACCGTTTTCATGCCATTCACTCCGTTTGGGTGATGGAGTATTCCTCCATCAACCTTTACACCTATTACATAACTAACCTAATTGAGAGTACATGGGGTACTCAATATTCCGCCATTGGCTACCTCACACTACACATTGGTGCCTGTTCTTGATGAATGGGTAAGAATTCCTTAGGATTGCATCTTTTTCCAAGTAATGCAAACTCGTTTAATGGACGTGATTCCTGCCGGAGGTGCAAATATTCGGTATTAAAGGGGACAACATTTTTTTTAATATTTGTAATTATTTTGAATTTTAAGTTGAAATTTCTAATAACTTTTTTATTAACAAGGATATTTTTCTATATAACAAGGATCCAAGGAAATTTTTATGCCTAAGAAAAATCCCAGAACTTTGTTTTTATTGTCTCATAAAGTTAGTAACATCAAATCCGATTTTTCTGTAAATCTACCAGGGAAAGATCGTATTGTTTATCAGAGATGTTATTATTGTTAGAAAGGAATTTATTCAACGTCTATTTCTTATATTTTTCTGATTTTTTTGCTAAAGATAAAGATAAACGGACGTTTTTTGACTTCGTGTTTTGATGACTTAAATACAGAGATAACAATTTGTTTTTTGTTTTGTTTTTTTAATCGGTGGGGAACTATCCAAATGAAAATGATAAATTAACGCATGTTTAAGGGAAGAGTAATGTAATTAGTTATCTATTTAAGAAATAATCTGGATACGTTTCTTTCATAGAAATGCCAAAATTTATATATATATGTATAAGTTATGTGCGAGATTTAGACGAAAGACTTTTTAATAAAGAATCTTTATTGCCAAATAACACACAATGATTACAGAGAATAACTTTCCTATTCACAGTACAGATTATTCTATAACAATTAAATATTCGGATCTTTACTGTCCGTTAACTATCCTGTAACTAACTACGCATAGCAAGCTTATTTAAAGGGAACAATTGAAAGAAGGGGCAATTGTTGAGTACACACATTCCTCAGTACTGAGATAAGTATTGTTTAAAAGAAGTCTCGTTATTAAAACGGAGACGTAACTTATATATTATATGCAGTAGCTTTAACAAGCACCCATCACTGTAAGTCCAGCGGCCCTGAAATAGTGGCACAACGTGGGCTCTTCTTCCAAAAACACTGTTATCCCGAAGTTGATGTGACCGTGACCTCGGCTCTTGCAAAAAAATGTTAAAAATGTTGAAATAATAAAACTTTAAATCTGGAAAAAAAGAAGTCAAGCAAACTAATTCCTTGGGAATCAAAATTAAACGGACCAATCCAGACCAATGAGCATACATTTATTTATACAACCATTGTGAGCTCCAGGGTCAAAGAAAAACGGTGCGGAAATACAGATGAAATGTTTGATAATGGCCCCGTTGGGTATTGGGAAGACGAAGAGGCACCCTCGCCTTATTCGTAATTCTTCAATTCTCAAGATATCACCTGTGAGAAGTGGCGGAAAGGTGTGGGGAAACAAATCCCCTTCTCAGTTTCGACCTGATTCATGCTACGGTTATGTTTCCCCATTACTACCCTCAAACAGTGCAGACATTTCTAAACCCAACATATGAGATTTTTCCCCTACCAAAAAAAACAAAAAACTCTACATAACATTTCATCCCAATTCAGAGCCTGGATAGTGGTAACGAGTATTTTTATGTTTAGGAAGCACCTAAGAAATAACGCCTACCTGGTATANTAAAGCAAATAAGTCAGGTTATATATTCCAATGTAATTAATTTATTTTTTAAGATGGGCCCTATGCAGCTCATACCAATACCACTTCTTTGTTTTTTAATTTTAATATTGCGACAGCCAAAACTGTAAAATATTACCTTTAGTTTTTACAATATTTGAAGGTAAACATGTAAAATACAGAAACCAAAGAAGAACTTCTTTTATAATTATAAACAATTAACAAATAAACAACAAGCCGAAGATTGTGGGTTCGAATCCCGCTCGTGACACTAACTTTTTCATTTTAACTAATACCTTACATAGAAAGAATAATTAATTGAAAGAAGTAATTTGGTCAATTAGACCACTAAACATAATGGATTATAAACAATTGTTTCCTGAATTCTACTAAATCTCACAATTCTTAAAACAAATAAATAATTGAAGGCCGAAATTCTCGAGTGGTTTGAACTTGCGAGCTTTTTAGAGTTCATATTGATTTTTTTTAGCTCCTCACTGAAGATGGCGCAATGCCGACACTGTGCCGGTTCAACAGTAGTTCCGAACTTTTTGCCACGCTGGCGGCTCTGTGTAGAGCCAATTCCATTTTTAATTTATGATAATATGAAAAAAAAATATTGTAATGAGGTTAGACCCATACAACGGGTAGTTGGAGTCATACTCTTGATACTGGATATGCTCTCCTGTATGGCAGAAATAATTAACTCCTTAATTTAACAAATAACAATCTATAGAACTAAAAATAGTTTTTATAGACGCAAGCAAACAAAATTCCAGATTTTTCTTGATAGCTATCTTCAGCTATCAGTGGCTAGCTAGTATCGGTTTAAGTTCACTTTTCACTCCAATTCTCCCACAATATTATTTGTTCAGACATAGTTTAAGAAAACTTACATTCAGATTTTTGTTTGATGTGAAAAATAAAAAATCCATTAAGAATGATTTCATTTATGTTGAGTCCTGCAAGTTTTCCTTGGTTTTGGAGGTCTAAAATCATCGTCGTCAAGTCCTCAATGAATTCAGCTAAAAGAACATCGTCAGTTGATTTGACAAACGGTTCAAAAAGTTTTTGTCTATCAAACATTATTGGCTCTTTAATCTATAAAGCTTAATTTATATTTGGAAAATAAAGACAATATAATAATTATAATTTATTACTGCATCATTTTACAACAAAATCTGTTTAGCAAAGAACCAGTTTTTTTCATGTATGGACCATCACCAAACTGTTGGCCAATTTAAATGAATGTGAAAACATTTTTTTCTAACTGGATATACAAAGATAACAACAAAACCAATACAGAACTAGGCATGCTAGTACGACCCTATGCTAAGAAGACCATGTCATTTCTTTAGAAAAAAATTGCCTGTTTATATTGTTTTTGTAAGTTAGTGTAACTGTTAACTGTTAGTGTAAGTTCACTAATACCAAATAATTTTTAAAAAAATAACAAAAGCTATATTAACATTCTCCCGATACAACGGGAGATAAGCTGATCCTAATATGAACCATGTACCACTCATACTAGCACGAAATTTCAGAATACACTTTTGTCTTCTTTTTTTAAAGATATTGATTTTTTTCTTGCATTGTAAGAAAAACAAACAGAAATATGGTTGATTAAATTAATATTGTCGTTGATGCTTACCAGTCTACAGTTTATGTAACCCATGAGATAGTGTAAACACATGATACTTCTTCAGACTTTGATTGAATATAGATTTATGTTTGTTCTATCCTACCAACAATAAAACTTAATTAAAATATACAATTGGAAGTGTTTACAAATATGTATAACTCATGATAAGATATGTAAAAGTAATATGTGCTCAGTACATTTTCAATTCAGTTTGACTCTCATAAACGAAGATTTATTCTAGCTTGATAGGATTTCTTAATCTGCCACACCAAAAATTCAAGACCCGTGTTTATTTAAGGTAATGCCGCCTTATGCAAATTATGGTTATTAATTTTGGTTAAAAACAGGTACCATTTGGCAGAGATTACCTTGTACCGATTACGGCTATAACAACATAACGAACCGATTTAAACCTGGAAGCGCTGGTTGGATAGGGTGTTTAATGCTGGTTCAATTGATTACGTAAACTTAATTATACCGGGTGATTCATTTATTTCTCCCCTCATAACTTTTGTACGGATTGACGTATCGAGATGGAGCCAAGACCATGTTCATTAATTTTACTTTAGTCTATTATGGGGTTATCAACACCCTCCTGTCATGCAGGGGGCGGATGTCAAATTTAAAATTATAATTGTTTAGTGATTTTTATTGTTATTACTATTATCCTGAGTCTTTTACTCTGTGAAAACAAAAACTTTGTTGGGTTTTTTTTTCTAATCGCATCTATCCGTTTTGCTCAGATTATCTGGATCACTCGCGTTGAACCCGGTCGCATGATAATTGCGGTTCCATGCAATAAATAATTTATTCGATAACAGTCGACGTAACCTACTAAAATACTCTTCGATTTAAAATTTTACAAAAGAAAATTTGCGAACGTAGAAAATTATGTTTGGTGATTAATGTCCGTTAGTCTATGATTATTTGGAAATCGTGAGATGTGGTATGGTGTGACGTAGGTTTCAGAAAAACATTTTCTTTATCGTGCCAACGTTTGAATCAGTAGAAATATTCTGATTGAATATAAAAAATATTTTTTGCATTGTATAAATTCACTTTTTTCCACATCCTACATGTATTTGTTAAATTTAAACAATGTTTATAAATCCAAGGCCCTGAAGATGATCTCAATAAAGATCGAAACGTTGGCACGATAAAGAAAATGTTTTTCTGAAACCTACATCACACCAGACCGCATCTCACGATTTCCAAATAATCGTAGAAAATTATATTTGACTATTAAGCAATAGTCAGTCGAAAGAGTGATTTTTCAAAATTTAATAATTAAAGAAAATTTTACGGTTAACCGTTTTGAAGCAAGTTTTGAAACAAAAACGTTACTGAGAAGGGTCAAATCAAAGAAAGCTAGTGGGTGGCTAGTTTTGGATAGGTTGGCACTTTTTCAATTTGGGCCGAGTCCTCCTGGTCGGGGGGGGGGGGCACAAAAACTGTCCACAATCAATTAAATTAGTCGAGTGGTGACCGGTCTTCAGGAAACGCCCTCTGTGTACCATTCGCCCAGCTTTAATCATTGATAAAGACACAGCGAGATCGGACGAGCCCGAATTCCTATTCGATTCCATATTACAAAACAGCCTTTGCACTTACGTGCAAATTTCTTAGACAAATAAGACTACGAATTCTGAGCATAGCGCATTTGCGTTCCCGTTGGGTTGCGTCTGTCGCGATGACCATATGAATTGCTATATTTTTTATAAATCGTTTTTTCTTGTTTTTCCATAGATTTTAATTACTAATAATTTTTCAGACTAGACCCAAACATTCTGAAAAGACAGCCCTACATGCTTTGAAAATTTAAACGCGAATTTTTTATGAGCTTGGTTGTCTTTTGTTAACCTAAAGCCCATAATCAGCATGTCTGCACCACACCCAAGATAAACATATAAGAAAAAGGGTCTATAAATTTATATTTAAATTAAAATGTCGAAAAGTAAACAGTTTAATCATATTTAGGTGGATATGTGGTTTTTGCCATTTCTGTATTAGGAAAAAGTGAGAAATGCATATGTAGAGATGTTCTTTCTTAGGCTCAAATATTTCCCCTTTGCCCTTTTACCCGCCTCTTTTACGACTTGGCTAAGTGTTGCAAAAGCAATGAGTACCTCTGGTCTTGATGGAACTGTCATCATCCTTGTGCATAAACCTGCCTGAGAGCCTTATACTCTTATTATTTTGAATTTGACATTATGTATATGAAACAAGCAGACCCAATTATTATACACGTCAGATAAATCTTGTATAAAGCTAAAACATTTTGAAGATTCGCATTTATAAAAGTTTTAAAGAGCATTTCGTACAATTTAAGATTTAAAAAAGGAAAGTATTAAAATCCCACATTACAATATTTGACAAACATGGTTATTTTATTAGAGAGATTTCCTAATTTCAAAAATAAATGTTTGATATTCTATAAAATAAATGTTCAAATTATGCCTCAAACCCTAAAACGTGCAAACTACCCTAAAAAATGCAAAATCACAGGCTTTTGATTCTGTAATTGTTTTTTAAAAAACATTAAGCTGTAATTTGAGTAATTATTGAAACGGTCGGTCTGGATTTCAAGGGTTCAATGTGTATTTAAAATAATCTGTACACAATTTTAAATCCTAGAAAAGGTTTTTAAAATAAAATATTAATATATATATATATGAATTAAAAAACATATCTAAAACTTATATAGTAATTATTTGGAGATCCTGAGGTGCGGTCTGGTGTGACGTAGGTTTGATTATCATTAAATTATCCTTTTAGGATTTTATAGACGGATAATTAGGGAAAGGATAGCCAAATTGTTGACGAATTAGACTATGCAGAAATGTTTGATGTGTGGAATGTGATGATTGTTTTATACGTTGTATTACGTTTTGTGTGATGATATATGTATGTTATCGATATTCAATTTGATTAATGATATTAGCGTAGCTGCGACTGAGCTTACATGTGTCTGTTCTGTAATTAATGTTGTGTTTGTCTCTGTTGATGTAAACCATTTCTAAAAAGTTTGTTTTGTTCTGTGTGTAATATTTTTCGATTGTTAAAGTCGAAATTGTGTTTGTGTTCAAAATGGTGGGTAGCCAGTGCTGTTTGTTTGGGTTGTTTGCAATCATAGATATGTAATGTTGCTTTACTCTCTTATCCAGAATTGGGATGTAATACCGATGTAAATTGCTGGTCAATTTATACAATGGATTCTGTAAATTACGTCAGTTTATTTGTTACTCGTGTGGGATCTTTAATTTGGAAAAAAGTGTGTGAATTGTTTTACAGTTTTTGAAAGCTATTTTAAAGTTATCAGAAGAGAGAAATGTGTTTAATTTATGCGATCGTCGTGGAATGGCATGGAAATATATGTTGGTTTGTTTGTATTTGATAGATTTGATGTATTATATGTAAATAGAGAACAGGTGTCAGCACACGAACATCATGCACCAAGGCAGTAAAAATTAAACAAAAACCTAGTGAAACCTGATAAAAAAATATAACCATCAAAGAAACTGTTTACAACCTTGGTAAAATAACTTTTTTGATACTAGTTATTGATCCATGCATAGATGTTTGCATAAATTCTATTCAAACGCTGCAAACAATCTGTTTTTCATGCAATCGCGTTTTCCCTAAAGTAGTGTTTTTTCAATATTTTGACCTTTTTTCTCAGAAAATAGATCTAATTCATGATTACGTTTCTTTCCTGTAGGTAGTACTACGATAGACTGACGGAAGGTAAAAAAAAAATAAAAAATAACACGAACTGAGAATAAAAATCAAAACTTTACCAAAAGTTTTTTCTTTTCATAAATATGAAATTAAATTGACCACATTGGAAAACAACCATATAAAATTAGCTTTTGCTAACTTTTTCGGATTACGAGAGAATAACGTAAATACACAAAAAAACGCCATGTTTTGGATGGTTTGGAAAAACCACCGATTCTTAAAAAAAAAAAATATTATCAATATAAGCGTTCAATTAATTTGAAACAAAAGTGCTTAATAGAACTACATCGATGCCGAAGCACAGTTCGACCGGTCGGCCATTTCCAAGTGGTTAGTCTGTGGATTTGAGGGCTTCTACAATGAATCTCACGGAAGCAGCAGATTTTCCGTGCGCGGAGGTGAGTCGCTCCTAACTTGAGAATCTTAAACGTGTGATAGGCCAGGTGCGCACGCTAAAGAACCTCAATGATACATGACATTGCGACTCTAGTGGGAAACGAATGTCGTTGCTACAGGTGGTACAGAGTGGACAAGGCGGGGGGTGCAACTTGAAAAGGTGAGCCTCGTGTCCTCGGTCACTTCCCTTTCTCAATCCAGGTGGCATTCTCTCTAAAGCACAAGCTGGATTCGTGTCAGCCTCCGACAACGGACGGCGGGTGCTGCATCAGAGGCACGCGTGGCCTAGGGTACCAGATCCTGTCTGCATAGACAGGGGAGGGTGCATAACCATCTCAACTACGTGGTAGCGGAAAATACCTGCTACTTGGGAATGGACTCGAAATGCTGAGTGGTGAGGCTCCTGGCAAAAGCCTAGTGTGAACCTGCTCCTCGGGGGTACCGTTATCGGTTTCCTTCCGAGGGTAGTGTTCCTATAGGGGATGGTTAGACATTTCACAATAAACAAAACCGAGGCCGGAGCGAATCCAAATTACGCTGGAGGTTCTTACTCTGAGAGAGTTGCCTTCTCTATCTAGGGAGCGCGGCGGGACGACCCAGGCTGATCCATTTCAGCCACTTGGGGTAAACTTTTCAGGGCGACACGCTGTCTAGTGCTTAATGCAGGTCCATCCACTCGGAATGAACAAGCGGAGAGCGACGGGGCGGGGGCGGCTTCTGCGCCAAACTTGCGTCTGTAACACACACCCTGTCATGAGGTGTGAAATTGAGAATCAAAAGTCCGGTAAGGCCGAAGTGTTAGGTACTGACAAAGATCCTCATCCTGCCCGTTTAATGGCTAACGAGTAGATGGGAACTAATGTCATTTCTACGGGGTAGCGCAAGAGTTTTTCAAGTTCCAAGCCCAGTAGAGTTCTACGTGGGAACGGAATCGTAGTTGGTCGATGGTGAGCCCCAGGCGGATACTTAGAGAAGAGCCTCTGACTCGGTGATGCCTTTGTAGTCTTTCGAAGGCAGTGTTCCTCTAGGAGGTGGTTAGATATTCCACTATAAACAAAGCCGCAGTCTGTGCGGATCCGGTAGTTCCTACGCTGGTGGGGCCCCTACACTCTGGGAGGTTGAGGTGCGTTCTCTAACTAGATAGTATATCACGGATAATCAGCTGATGCATTTCAGCACCAAGTGAACGGTTTTCAAATAGATATGTGGCACACGTAGGGTGCATAGATGTTGACCCACCGCTTCGGACGGGGCAAGTCACTGTAGTCTGTGGATAAGTGGCTCTTCTACACCAAACCGCACAGAATTAAAACATTGACCACTTGTGAGCGGAGGTGTGTCGGTCCTATCTTGATAATCTAAACGTGTGATAAGGACATGTGCCAGGTGCGCACGTTAAAGAACCTCAGTGTCCTTCTGATGACAGTGCAACCCCCAATGGGAAACATATGTCATTGCTGCCATTTTTTCCAGTTTTCTTAGTTTCAGTTATCTTAGTACGCTAGTATAGAAGAAGTAGTATATTGCTTCACATTTAAAGATGATATGATTGGAAGTTTCTTCCTACACATTGCAAAACCTATAAATGGGGCCATCATGTTGGTTAGGAGTTTCCTCAGATGCCAGTGACTTCTTTATATCCCTATCACTATCCCTATGCTTTGCAATGTCTTACTTTAGCAATGTGTTTGCCAGTTTTGGTGAGGGTTCTTTAATCATGGCACCTTTTTGTGGACCCATTTTGAAAAGGAGGAATCTGTGTTTGATCTTGTAACCCTAAGTATAGTCTGGGTCTATAGCATTTTGTAGAACCTCCTTGGACAGTTTATCCATTTGTACATACCCAGAACCCTTTCGTGTCCTGGCACAGGTTGTCTTTTGCTAGGTTTTGTAGATTTTGGATTGGCAATGCTTTTAAGGTCGTTTGGCTTCCCGATCTTTTGAGGGCTTTTTTCAAAGTAAAGTTCTTCAAGATTTTTCTAATTTTTTGTTGTTCTTCTGGTATGTGCTAAATTTACCTGATTTTTAAGTCGTTGTTATTCTTATCGAAAGGGCATAAAAAGGTAAATTTTTTGCTTCACAACCTAGCACTGGGCACATAATTATATTCAATAATCCTCTTAAGAGTTATTATTTCCTTGTCGTAGTCTTGAAGAAAAGATGTCGAAATTTCACCAGTTGAATAAATAGTTAATTGGTGGATCTAGTTAGACATGGAAACATCCGTCACCTGCCCTTTCCAATGGGCGGGTAATTTTGTCGTCGCAGCGAGGCTGGCCTGGCTTGTTGAATAGAACTGTGCTACCCATGACTTCGCCCCTTTTCCAAGGGAAGGATGTGGTTCATTCTCATCTCCTACCGGACCCCATCACCAGTAATTAATAAAACAATTGCGCTTCAATTTATCTTCGGTGAGGCCGATGATTGCGTTTCGCTGCTCTAATACTGTGGAACAACTTACGACTAATGACACAACGATGTGAAAGTTACACAAAACACGTTCATAATTCATCCCAAATGAAAAATTGTTATATATACCTCAATAATATAATTATAATTTATTATAATAATTAAAGAAACGTAAGTAATAATCACTATGAGGTAGTCTGTTCGACCGGGTCCGGGTATCAGGAATGCTTTATTCAAATTTGTTTAGAGTGGGTGATTTATAAAAGAAAAATTCGCTTTAAGGTGTATTATTTTCATGATCTTAAAAGAAATCAGTTCATTCATAGAATTTTTTAATGAATAGAAATTTTGTAAAGACTCGACTTGAACAGCCGTTTTAAGGATGAAAAACGGAAAAAACCACTACACCAACAGGAAATAGGATATTTTTGTTGAAAATGAAAATTTTTATGTGGGGCGATCATAATATAAATTGTCAGTTTTTGTTTTAACCTTTTAATTTCGGTTGAGATGAATCCTAATAAAAGTACTTATACACATTATTAAAAAAGGTTGATTCTCCATTTAATAACATTGTTAGTTCTCTTTCTTGAGTAGGCCTTTCAGTTTAAATAACATTTTTTAAGGTTCAGTTGGCCAAACTGAGGGAGATTTTAATTTGGTTTTGTTGAAGGGTGAAAAAATTATTCCACCGTTGGTTTTCTTAAAAAAAACTCGTGGAATACCATGAATGATGACCTTTTATGGAAAATGTTTATAAAAATCCCCATGTAACAGACGTACTTACTTTGACTTCAACTGTCATTCATTTTTCTTTTTTTATACCCAGGGAGGAAAAATCGACTCATGTACACGGACGAATCACGAAGAAATTGACCAAATGTGATTTCATGCAAATGCAATGGGGAACAGAAAGATTTTCTTTCAGATTTCAAACAATTGTACAAAATTTGAATGAACTTGGTTAGGGGGGATCATCCCTATCTGTCCCATACGGACTACCAGTTCATTTGAAGATTTCTCTTCTTTTTTTTAAGTAAATAATATGTAGTCTGGTCGTTTCCGATCATATTGGTTAGCCTATCTTCTCATTGGTTCTATCAAACGTCTTTCGACTTCTCTCCATCAGTACAGTTGGACTGCGTCAATGAATTTTTTTTTAACACTTTCTATTAATTTATTACATGTTATATAATGTTACATTCAGAAAAACCTTTGAAATCGTAAATATAATAGTTTAATTTAGATATGGTAGGGAGAAAACGTTCATTGCTTTGATTGAGGATGTATTAGTTATTAGCGAGCCTCAGTCCCATGACGTGTTATATACTCGACATTTCTTATTGCCGAAAAGCTTTCATACTTTAACTTTTAAATAATCCCAAAAGAAAGATTCCAATGATGCTAAGCAGTATAAACCAAATAGAAAATATAAAAAACAGGAATTTCATTTTTTACTTACAAACAATGGGGAATATCCAATTTAATATTTTAGGGTATTTCACTATAGATAATTAAAAACCTAAGGGTATATAATTTCAACAATTCATTCAATCACATTTTCGCCTAATTGTTTCCTTCAAATGGCTCGATATAAAAAGAAATATGTTCAACTAAACCAAATCAAACTTTTCCAAAACCGTCTCCAGTTAGCGCAATCAAACAATATATTGTCATGCATATAATGGTGATTTTGTCTTGTATTGAACGTATTTTATTTGTTTCAGCGTGGATAAAAGGGACGAAAACCGCGGACGTCCTATACATTCGGCTTTAACTTCAAAACTGGGCACGAGGACCTACTATGTTAATGGGGAACCGGGACATCTCCGGATTCAGAAGATAGTACCCACGGATGTGGGCATTTACAGATGTCGCATAGATTACCTCAATGCCCCGACGACCAATTTTAAGGTTAACCTCACAATAATAGGTAACTGATACGTAAACACATTAACTTTAACTTACTATGTTTAAGTGCACCAATGCAACGACACTTATAAAAATAAACTCTTTGTCTTTCCCCCCCACATACTCCCTCACTCACTCACTCTCTCTCACTCTCTCTCTCTCTCTCACTCTCTCACTCTCACTCTCACTCTCTCTCTCTCTGTCTCACTTTCTCTCACATTAGATCAACGATCTCTGCCTGCTGCCGTGCACTGCTACTCTCTCTCTCTCTCTCTCTCTCTATCTCTCTCTCATTTCTTTCTTTTTTCTTTATTACTCTTTCTTTTTTCTCCTTCTAACACACTCTGATTCTCTATCACACTCTCTCACTCGCGCTTTCGTTATTTAGTTCTCCTTCATATCCCATGAACTGTGAAATAATCACTCATTTTCTCTCTCTACTTTCCCTTATACTCTATGTTTGCCTTTCTAGCCCTCTTTTTCTCTTTCTCTCACTCTCTTTTTTTCTTTCTTACTCAATATGTTTCTCTAACACACTCTTTCACTCGCTCTTTCGTTATTTCTCTCTCTCTCTCCCTCTTTCTCCCTCTCTCTCCCTCTCTCTCTCTCTCTCCCTCCCTCTCTCCCTCCCTTTCTCTTTCAATCCCACTTTGTCTGTATGTTATGTCCTATGTTATAATTATGCTGAATTTTTTGTATATACTGCATAAGTTTTTTTCTACAGTTCCTCCTTCTGAGCCTAATATATATTTTGAGGACGGCGATGATGTACGGGATGTCGCTGGCCCTTATTTGGAAGGACATGAAATTCGGTTGACATGCATCGTAAATGGAGGTAAGTGTGTGTTAATAGAAAACGCATAAAAAAGAATTTTCAAATCAAAAAAGGCTAACTTTTTTCCTAACAATTATAATTTTTATTGTACCTGTTATGCTTAATATCAAGTATTCCAGCCCTAATTTCAATACAGGTAACAATAGATTTTCAGTTTTTCTTTAGTTTTCTAAACTTTAATTTAAACATGCTCGATCTTTGTCATTAAAGTGGCTCACAATATTTTTAATTGATATTAAGAAAAAATGTAAGGAATCGGATAAATTAAAGCAGATCGGATTTTATCTGCTGATTTTTTTTAAGTTTGAAAATAAAGCCACTTGATAAATGTGATTAGACATTGGAATATTATTGAATATTAATTTTAGAACAGCAGTGTACAAATGCCCAAGATGTTTTATTATCAATATGAAATGTCGTTTGAATGACTTTTTTTGTCAAAAACATTGTTTACTTAGGAGGGTTAGTCACGTTCGCTATCCCGTTTAAGATCTAGGAGGACCTTTTCTCATGCCGGATCTGCTGACGCCGGCTTGCACACGTTCATATAGCATCCTCTGCTTTCTGGCGCACACTAACACACTTCTTGATATTATACACGGCCTACGGTCCACTGACAACAAAAGTAATTCCTTCTACATAATACATTTGGGCCGTTCTATATTTATTTATGAGTCTCCGCGATGTGATTTCATTCTGTAGTATATGGATATCATTTTGCATATACAGGAACGTTTACCGATGTTTTGGTGATGTTTGGCGTTATGCTTTGTTTTCCCTGAGACAAAATTGTAAGTAAAGTTCATAATAAATTTTATCAATTTCTGCAAAAACTTCATCGATATTTTGCCAATCAAGGTCATTAGTCTTTATGCTTGTATTTTTTTAAATAAAAAACACCTGATGTTCTTATGGCGATTACATACGACAGTAAATTGAAATTTCTATTTAAATGAGAGTGGACAATTTTCTACGCTTGATTACGTCTGAATTATAGTGGTTGAAAAGTATTTGCTACATAGCATCATTCAAAAATTAGGAAGTACATGAACTGAGAAAGATTTTTAGATTTTGAATATATAATTGATATAAATATAAGTAAAAGTGTATATAAATAATATATAATTTGCCATATAAATTTAAGGACAAACAATTATACACAAAGTTCCAAATATTTCTTCTCACTTTTAGAGTTCCTTGGGGTATTTAACCACCGTTAATGACTGTTAAATTGAGTCTGTAATGAAAAACTGAAAAAAGCATGATTTATTATGCTTATATATTTGCTTAGTTCTCAAGTTAAGCTTCTTTCAATTTATGTAATCTTCGTAACCTATTGAAAAGTCGAAATATATAAATTTATTAAGTTATCTTGAAATCCTAGTTGACCGCTGCTTCAGATTGAATCGCGGTAACCGTATAATATAGTAACCGATATAAGCCGGCGTCCCGCAAGGGTGCATTTTTACTTAGTCCCATCCTTATAATATTTATATTTCTGACTTCCCTACACATCTCACCACCGTAAAAAATATTTATAGTGTTCATGGGTAATAGAAGAATTTCGAACTATGCTCTGTGGGGATACTTTTTCGAGACAATTTCAACAGAATAATTTAATTTCTATTTCGGCAACGCTGCATATTTGTTGTGTTTTAAGACAACACTTTGTTGTTTTGATTGCTTTAAATTAGTGATAAGCAAGTAGAAAATTGAGTATATTTTGTGAATACCTTGGCCTCTCACAAACTCTCATAAAATAAGTAATTCTAAAAACAAAAATTGAAACTTAAGTAGAAAGGATTTAACTGACTAATAACATAATAAATTAAATTATCCTTCCAAACTGTTTTACATAATTAATACTGAACATTTGTTTACAAGAAGAATAATTATTAAGTTATACAAAATATGTGTAGTGATTAGTGACCGTTAGTCGGTGATTATTCGGAAATCGTGAGATGCGGTCTGGTGTGATGTAGGTTCGAGAAAAACATTTTCTTTATCGTGCCAACGTTTCGATCTTTATTGAGATCATCTTCAGAGCCTGGGATTTACAAACGTTTTTAAAATTTAACAAATACATGTAGGATGTGTATGTTAAATTTTAACATATTTTTTGCATTGTATAAATTCACTTTTTTCCACATACTACATGTATTTGTTAAATTTTAACAATGTTTGTAAATCTCAGGCCCTGAAGATGATCTCAATAAAGATCGAAACGTTGGCACGATAAAGAAAATGTTTTATCTGAAACCTACATCTCACCAGACCGCATCTCACGATTTCCGAATAATTATGCAAAAAATGTTAATTTTTACTTTTTTTTCGTTGTACGGCGAGATGGAAAAGGTGCGTATTTTCCACTGTTCTTCTTCCCTGCAATCAGAAGCCTTAATCTTAAATTCCGGAATACTGCGCACAACGGGAAAGGTCAAAAGGAGCAATCGAAGATAAGCGTCTAGGATTGACCAATCGGAGGGGTGTTCTTTTCCAACACACACAAAAATAAACACATTACAGTCCCGAGAAAAACAAAAAACTGTGTTCTGCCTCAACTGTCGGGTTCAACAAACTCCTCAAAATGTACTAGGTACGGTGGTTTATTTGAAAAAAGTAATACTTATGGTAGATGTTACCGTCGAATTTGATTTCATAAACCGCTATCGGTCTTATGTTACCGCTGTAATAAATGCTAATATGTAACATAATTTTATTGTGAAAATGTTGGCCAGTGAAGTCGCTTTAACACCACTGAAATATTTTTTTTTACCTGATTTTACGAGTGCAGTAATGTTTCTTTCTATTTCTCTGCAATAATTGATCATCAAACAATATTGACCCTGGAAGGTTAAATATTATAAAATTTATCATTCCTGCACAGAATCTCGGACAAATTGTGCTTCCCGCTTTTATTCTAAATAAACCTAATTTTTTTATTGGTAAGTCAGTAAAATTAAACACCAAAAGTAGGTGTACAGAAGTAATTGGGGCAAAACTAGAAATCTTCATTTCGGTCTAAATAAGTGGAATCCTGAGTTTGCATGATCTCAGGTGTGCAAAACTTTTAATATCAAGAAAACTAATCGGAAAATAGTTTCTGGCCACTTCTTCATAGACTCTGACTTTCGAATTAAAGACTTTATTTCATCTATTAACTCTGACCTATTCCACACTTGCTTAAATTACTTTCGTATATGTGAGCGCTAGACATATAATCTGAACAAACTGTAAGTGTAATACCTCATGTAAAACGACGAATTTTTGTGAAAAAAAGCAAATATATAAAACGATATACACGTCATGCCTAATTCCTTTAATAATTTGTAACATTTATCATAATCCATGCATTTGTACTATTACAAAAATGAATCTACTATTTGCATTGTTGTTCATTTTTAAGGTCTGTCTCACGTTGGATACAGGATTTATCATCGGTTGGTTGCAATTATCACCATCACCAATACCATTTGTAATATATTTTCGATTTATAATAAAATGGTATTATTAATTTTTTGCTAACAAAATATAGATGTTTTAATTTCTCATGTTGCCATCTCTTACTATTTTTAATTTTTTTTTAAATAAAGAATTTCTAACAAGTACTGGCTAATTGATACACGTTTCTAACGGACCTTCGCTTTCAGTATTTCATTATCACTGAGAAATTTTTGTATTTATTCCTGCATCTTGGTTATTTTTACCAAACAACGGGATACATAGGTCATCAATACACAGAGGCCTGGATCATCAATTTTATCAGGCAGAGACTGAAGACAAACAACTTGACACAAGGAATGTTATTGGGTTTTGACATATTGACAAGATTTTTTTCGCATTGTAGCTTATCGTGTTGTTCAATAACAATATTGTAATAAAAATTTATAATCCTTATATTTTATCTGTAAAGATTTCCTTTTTTTTTTAATTTAGTTAAAAGTTGTTTCAAACGTTTAATTTTCGCACTTAGAACGATCTCATTGAAAGTCTGAACGGATGCGGACAGGCATTATTTTGATATTTGTTATGTATGTATGTAAAACTCGGTTCACCCATTCAAACACGAATTTGCGACAACTATACAGCCCGTGCCCACATCCGTAATATCACTTCGATATCTCTTCCAGCATACTTTTATTCTCGTTTTTTTTACTTGGTTCAAATTCGTTTAGTATTAATATAAGCATTGATTCTCTCTAATGGAAAGATCCAATTTATATTTTTTTATAGACCACCATATAACATGTAAACTATCACGAAAAATGAGAGATTGGATCATTTTCACTGTTTACTGATTAACCCTGTATGTTCCCTCGGGGTCACTGGTGATCAAAGTTAACCTTTCTTCAACTGCGACTTAAAAGATCTATTGTGGGTTTGACCTTTCTTTATTTCCATTCCGCAGAATGTACCTTTAAGGTATTTGAGTACTTTCTAGGGTTAATCTTTGCTTATTTCCCTAAGAATTTGTGTCACCTTTCCAGGCTAACTCTTTAAAATCATACTAGATATGAGCTATTTCTTTTAGGCGTTGTATTTGTCTTTCCGAAGAGGCTGTGTCGTTTCGGGGCCAAAGCACAAAGGAATTGCTCCGATGCCTCCTTCTTGACAGAGTCGGCAGGTTTCCTTTTCTCTCGTTCTCAGTTTTCCTTCTTTTTTACTTTTTATTTAATTGATAATTAAATGGGCACTGGCCAGCAAAAAGATTAAAAAAATGAGATGGCTATAATAGTATTTGGCAAAGTGAGAGGAAGACTCAAGTTTGACAAACCATTCCAAGTTGCCAAAGACAACTGAGTTCTTTGGAGGAAAATGCAAAGTTTCAGGAAGGGGCCAAATATAGTACACAGGACCCAAGAACAGGAAGTACGTGTGTTAGATAATCAATCGTGCCAATCGTCAGTCAATATACATCAACTTCGGTCATCTTCACAAAATGATACTGCTGAAGAGCTTCATAAAAAGTTTTCCGAAGAAGTATTTCACAAGAGAAAAATTCTTATGTTAATGTACGTTTGAGAATTACTGAATTAATGAAGTCGATTCCAGGTGTTTTGAGAAAGATGTCTGGTAATATTTCGCCCAGATGTACTTCATTCCGTCCAGTTGAATCAACGATGGATTCTGGTAAAATCTAGCCTTTTGTAGTTGTTACCCTGCTATTGCCAATTACTAGGTACGCTGTTTAATAAAACACAGCCATTCTCTATTATCTCAAGGTCGTATAGAAGACAACAAAACTCGTATTCATTGTTAAGGAGAAGGACGATACCTTGGGGAATAGTAAGCTATTGAAATGTCGAGATTAGGAGGGAATAGCCCTACAGCAGTACTATTCTGAGTTCCGTCGACTTTATAGACCTTCAATAATTCTTGAGGATTTAATCGCTTACGACGAAAACAAAAATCTATTACATTTGTACTTGAATTTTGTACTATATTCGTTAAACGGAAAAATCTTAGGTTTTTCGCCCATCTTTCTCACTGACTCTATCACATTTGTCTCCTTTTTCCTAACTTGCTAACATCTCGAAGGTACCTCATGTTGTCAAATATAAAAAAGGGTTTTTTAGGGGGGTTAATAATATTAACCCTTTCGTTCACAACGTTCCTGATGGCAACACCAAATTTAGCCAACTTGCTAAAGCTTAGCTAATTCCATGGGTTTAGGACGGGTGCAGTGCTTTTCCTTCAATTCTTTCCTTAACTCCTTCTATTGGCAACTCTCATTTTTTTACCACTGCATGTTATATCGATTCTTATAATTGCCAAACATAACATTTTTTATAACCAATTTATAATTTAAGCGTTTCTTGCCCAAAGTTGCTTAGATGCCAAACGCCAAATGTAGCAAATTTGGTTAAGGTTAGAACGAAATCCCGTGACTTTTGGGTGAGCGTAGAATTATTTTAGCTGTTACTGCCCGTTTATTGGTAACATTAATTTTTTGGGCTCCTAGTTTTTGGCATTGTAAAATATGCTCAACGCTTAATCGTTCGTCTCAGGTACAGCCTAGTATGATCTATGCGTAACCTGGTAAGTATGGCCCTTTCCCTTTTTCACCCGGCCTCCGTCTTTACTCATTCTCTAGATTCTATTATGGTTAATAATAATGTCCTTTTTGTACCGGGTGGGTCAGGGCGTTCGGTTTGATGTAAATCTTCCCTATTTCCTAATTTTTCATTATGGACAGAAATTGAAAACAATTAACTCAAATATTTCAATCTCTACATGAATCTGAATAAAATCAGTTTAACAGTTAAACTGTATTATTTTATAATTAAAGCAGTCGTAACATAATTATGTTATTATGTTGTTATGCAGTAAATCTAAAAAGAAGAAAAACAACAGTTCTTTCACTGATTTTTGAACTTCGATGTCTCCTGAAATTACTATAAGAAATCATTTGTGAAAAAAGTAAAAATCGGGATGAAGGGTTTTTTGAAAAATCATATTATCCCGATTTGCGTAATCGTTTCCATAGTTTAGAAGAGGGGTCCCAAACTGTGTACCGCGAACCTTAACTAGGGCGTTCTCGGCGAACTTGGAGAAAAATTAATAATTGCAAAACTAAACGTAGAATGAATAAATAAAATTAAAAATCTGTTAACAATGAGTACTGAAATGGAATGATTTTATTTTTAATTATGCATTCTACGTTTATTTTTGCTCACGTAAATATGGATCGGTGGTTGAAGTCTCAGGATCTCTGAGGAAGCATGCAGTTTCTCCAGCACCTACACAGGAAAGCGTCGAATTGAAATTGATAAGGCTGAAGGCCAAACTTCAATTGCTATCAAATAAAGTACCTCAGCAGAATCCAATATGTTCAAATTCTACGAGTCTCCGAATAGGTGCGAGCCAAACAGCCAGTGGAAGTAAAATATCTAAAAAGAGTAAGTACCACGACAAGATTTGGGATTTATAGATACTGACGAGGGTTAAGCTGTGATTTGCGCGAAAGTCTTTCCAAACAGTACAATGGTTATGAAGCCAGTTAACTCTTCATCATTTTGAGGGTACACACCAGGAACTCCGGGAGAAACAGACTGATTTTTTCATGAGGAAGTTCATTGAACTGGCTGCTTTTCAAACCTTCATTAAAACGCATGCAAAAACTGTTAATGAAAACTCACTAAAAGCGCTTTACTTGAATAGTTATCGAGTGACACATGCAGTTAAAGGTCATACCGTCGGTGAAACCCTCATAAGGCCATGTCTTAACGATATTGTATTTTGCATGCTTGACGAAAAAGCAGTAAAACTTGTTTGGTGTCATTGTCAAACAATGCTGTCAAAAGACGGATACTTGTTTTATCAAATGATGAGAGAGAACCGCTGGTTTCTCGCTTCCAATACAATTCTCTTTATCTCTAAATCGACGAATCAACTGACGCCGCGTGTTGGCTGTTTTATTGGCTTTTGTCCGTTATGAATACTCAGAATATTTCCAGGAGGATCTTCTCTTGTGCAAACCACTCCCTGCCAATGCAACAGGTGCCGAAATACTCCGTTTGTTGGACGATTTTCTTACGACTGACGAAATTCCATGGTCTAATTGCATTCACGTGTGCACAGACCGTGCAAAAGCAATGACCTGCCGAACAATCGGAGTTATTACCAAAATGAAAGATAAATCGAAGGATTGCAGCATCAGTAATTGTCTTCTCCACAAATATACTTTAGCCTGTTTTAACAAATTTTGAATGAGTCTGAATGAGTTCAAATTAATAATTATATCAAGTCGCGGCCACTGAAGTCAAGACTTTTCACAATACTATGTGATGATATGGGAAGCCTTCATCATTCCCTGCATCTCCATACGGAAGTAAGGTGACTGTCTCGTGGGAAAGCATTTTCACGATTACAGGAATTACGTTCTGAAGTCTTGTCTCTAATGATGGGCCACAACGTCAAATTGGCCAACGTTTTCATGATAAGAAATGACAATTTGTACGTATTTATCAGATATTTCCACGAAAATCAATGAGATGAGTTTTTCTTTGCAAAGGTAGAGAAGGTAGAGTATCACAAAGTTCGGGCTTTCGAAAGACAAATCCAGTTTTGGGTTGAATCTGTTGAGACGGAACAGGTGGACTGTTTTCCTGTGTTAAATGACTTTTTAAAAGAAAACAAACCGGAACTATGAACGACACGTTGATTGATGAAATATGTGAACACCTCTGAAGTTTTGATATGTCATTTGTGCACTACTTCCGAACATCTCGATATACAATGTTGCGAGACCATGAATGGGTAGTAAAACCGTTTTCTGTTTCGACAAGGCCAACCAGTTTATCTTTAAGTGAATACGGATGTTTGATAGAAATTATTTTAGACTCCCCCTGAAATCTACTTTCCAGTGTGATACTTACCCCCATTTTTGACTCCGTCTGAAAAACAAAAAAATTCAACCGCTTGTTGAAAAAGCAAAACATGTTCTTCCATTTGCAATAACTTACCTATACGAATCCGGAATTCTATCTACAGTTACAATAACTAAATAAGGAAGCTGTCTAGATGCTGAACCCGAAATCCTGAATCCGAAATTTGAAATCGAAATCCCGAAATCCAACCATCAAAAATTAAACCCGACATAACAAAATTGTGAAGGCTAAAACAACCTCATTCTTCCCATTAATTCTTCATTAATCACTAATGCTCAAATTATTATTTTTGAATTCGCCTCAAGTTTTACCTACCTATTGATTCCGTTCTGTCCAATTTGATTTCTGTGTTCCGGATTTTGAAAATAAAGTTAAGTATGTAAATCAAATTTGTTTTCATAGTAATAACCCCCTCTAACACTTAATTAGGAATGAACTAGCTAATTTATAAAACTTGTATTAACAACATACTAGAGGTATATAGTTTTAAATACTTGAATGAGTGGGGATCGCCCTGGATTTTGATCTGTGAAAGGGGTCCGCTGGGTAAAAAGTTTGGGATGTCCTGATTTTACAATATAAATGATATTCTGACACTAGTGGTTAAAACAATCTACAAATTAATTATATGATGTAATTACAACAATGAATTGTTCAAAAGTAAACAATTAATTATTCAGATATCGATTAACGGTCACTAATCTCTACACATGTAAACAATTAGGATCTATCGGACCACATTGTTTTGAAGTGAACACATAAATTTATTACATCCTGTTATATTTGCTATCTGTATTCTTTATTTTCACCACTAGCTTGATTTTCATGAATTTTTCTCTTTGTTTCCCCCCACCCAACTTGGCGTATTTGCGAAGCCTTTGCCCGCTTTTCCTGGGCCCCCCCCTTTTAGTTTCGCTGCCTTCCTTTTCGCCCCCTTCATCCCTAGCTCGTCTGTCTCATTTTTTGCCCTTTGTTTCGTTTGTGAGACTAGCTCTACCGGCCCCATGATTCTTCCTTCCGATCTTCTATTGAAATGCGAGGCCTATTCGCCAATTGAGTTACGTCAGAGGCTAGCGTTTTCTTTAAGACTTTTCCGTTTGCTCAACGTTGTTAATAAATCTTTCTTACTAGTTATTTGTCGAAAATGACACTAAAATTAACACAAATTTAAATTTATATATTTTTGTTTTATGTGCAGGCTGTATGAGAATTGTATTACAAGAAACTAGTATCAACATCAAAATCCTAAAGAGATTGTTGTACCAAATATGTGTGTGTGGTTAAATTCCCTTATTCTATATACATTTTATCTCCAATTATCATTTAGCAATGAAAGCGTTTCAAAGATCAAGGGGATTTTTCAAAGTGCAAACAGGATCTTATGACAGCAACAAAAAAGCTTAGACAAAGCCACCATAAAATCTGAAAAAGGATAAAAATACATGAGATGGCATGAAATTAGCATAATTCTGCCCTTCAAAATAAGAAGAATAATAAATATTTGGAAAAAAGCATTGAGACTAATAAAGGGGTTTTATTATGATACGCAAATGGATTCAAAACGGAACATAGAATTGGACTAGGAGTTAATGGCCCAAATTTGATCCATTTTCCAAGTCGAAGTCCATGCAATAGAACTCTTTCCGCATGAAATACTTTAAAAAAGATAATAATGTATAAAGATATTCATATTATAAGACAGCTCAGCTACACTGAAGGCCTCCTACCTCCTCCACCTTCAACCCAAAGCTGGTCTGTGAATGCCGAACTTATCTCCAGCTCACGGGAAATCAGGTAACTCTGACATGGGTGCTAGTACACGAGGGGATTGAAATCAATGAACAGGGCTATAAACTGACAAAAGCAGGAACAGTCTTCCTCACACCTTTGGATCTGAACTGTAAATACGCACACACTAAACCATAAAAAAAGCGGAACAAATAGATGGAGAAATAACAGACAGCATAATTTCATCAGGTACACAATAAGCAGGAAGTAATTAAGTAAAATAACATGCCTCTACACTGGCCATTGCTCATTTAATTACCGCCATAAAAAATGGGAAAAACTGGGACAAAAATCTGCCGACGTTGCCATCATACACTAGAAACATCGGAACGTACCTTGTGTGACTGGAAAAAATTAGACCGGAAAGTTGACTTGACGTCTGGGGAAATAAGTAAAGATGAACCTTACAAATCACGCTCAAATACTTTAAAAGTCTTTCTGGGATATGGAAGGAATGAAGGATCAATTCAACAATAAATCTTTTAGGTCGCAGTGGTAGAAAAGAAGACGGTAGGCACCAGTGACCACAGGAAAAAATCACTTAAGAGAACAAAGGAAAAATATTAATAACCCTTTTTGCCTGTATCATAAATTTAAAGATTTTTTTTAAATTAATGACGCTCTAGTACGTTTTTGAGGACCAACCAGTTTTCCAATACTAGTAGTTTTTAAAATAAAATAGACACCATGACTCTATGAGATTGATGGCTTATTTCGGGAGGTTTCAATATTCCAAGTGTGTGGATTGTTTCAAAGTGTTCAAAGTCATTCGTTCTGTCAACCATCACTCCACCAGAATAATCTGAAATGCTTAAGATTTGAAGTTACAAAAACAGGCTGAAAATATCATGATTTCTATGGAGGGCTTAATTACCTAAGCGCCAATAGTTTACTGTTGTTTATTTTATGAAAATTCGTATAGTAAAAGTAATTCTTCCGGTTTTCTGTTGTCTAATCTTTTTGCAAACGGTAATGAGTATTGATTAAAAATTTTTCAGACAAGAAAAGATCAATGAGTTTTTATAAAAGGTAAGGCTTTTTATTATTATGCTGTCTATTTTATTATTATTGTGTGGAGATTAGTGACCATTAATCGATAGTTATTCAGATATAGGGCTCAAAGTGTTTGTCTTCTGTGTAATTGTGCCATCCTTGCGTGTCGTGTTGAGAGTGCACACTTTGAGCCCTGAAGATGATCTCAATAAAAGATCGAAACGTTGGCACGATAAAGAAAATGTTTTTTCTGAAACCCACATCACACCCGACCGCATCTCACAATATCTGAATAACTTTATTATTATTATTTTTTAATTTTTTTACGAGGGTTCGCAACAGCAGAGGTCAAATAAACCCTCAGGGTGCCGGTGTTTTTGAAAAAAAACCATTTGTAAGTATGTCGGGTTTGAATGCAGGCCCGCTGGATTCGAACCCGGGGCCTTTACCTTACAGTGATGAGCGCCGTGTCAACGCCTAAACCGTTGCCTGTATTTTTTCCCAGAGCCTACCTTTTCAACGTAGCTCAGTGATTTCAATGGAAAGTTCAAGGTAGAGTCTTTGACGCCCACTCGCTATGTGGATGAAATTTTGGAACATTATGCGTTGCCTACCCTAGCTGAAATTAGCGACAATCCTATTCGAATGGACGATAATGCCCGTCTACATGTCGCTCGCATAGTACAAACGTACCTCCAACAGCATAACATCAGGGTCTTAGCCTCGCCAGCCCGTTCTCCACACCACATCGAACATTTATGTGATAACCTCAAAAGACGAATAAAACCGCATTCGTCACTCCCTGGGTCTCTTCGTGAAGAATGGGTTACCTCCAGTAAAGAGACATTTTCAGACTGGTAGAAATTATGCCGAGGCGTCTTCGAGATGTAATTAAAGCAAGAGGAAATACGCGATATCGAAATTCTAATTAAAAATCGAAAACAAAATTAAAACAAATTTTATCTGTCCTTCTTTTTTTAAAATTTTTTTATTTTTCATTTTCCTTAGCAATTTACATTTTTTTTACTTTTTTGGACAAAGACTCAATTATTAAACGTTAAAAAACGTGAAACTTTGATTAATATATAAAAATATATACAAATCAAATTATATTACAAGTGGGCGGAATTTTTTGCCTATCAGTGTATTTGATAACCCAAATTGGTGAAAAAAATTAAGAATTATTTTTATCCCAGCGATACTTGCTTCATATGCAGAAAATGTGAATTTAATCTGAAGGTTGTAATAAAAACTGGTAATATTTTATATAAAAAGCGCTATTTTAAGCTCAATGAATGACCAGTTAATGCGGTCGGTTACAGTACAAAAGGAATTTTTTTAAAGCACGAAAGGATTTAGAAAAAGGGTGTTATGTAATGAGTTATTTTGCATAATATTTCCATAATGATCAATATGTCAGAAACGATTTGTTTAAAAGTTTCAACATTATCAAACCGATGGAACTAATATTTCATTCCCCCTCCTTCTTATCTTAACAATGAGAAAGAGGAATTCAACATGTTCGGCTTTTGATGTGTGCGTGACATAAACCGAGCGCATTCATGCACGATAACGATTATTTAGCACACAATTTGCATTCAACCTTCGGCCCCACAAGCAAGAAATAGTTGAGCGATGTCGCGCATAACGCAGCATAACATGATCATTTCAGAGGAAATATAATTGCACTTAGAACACTCGTCGATTGCGTCTAGTTCAATGTTGTATGTTCTGCAATCAGGTTACACGTATTATAAATTAATAACAAGGAGGGAAGAAAAGGTAGAAACTACGAATTGCCGACGTAATTAGGCAAATATTTTAATCTATAAATAGCAGCGTTGAGAATGCAATTACTAGATGTAATAATGTACTGCATACCGACTTTAAAAGCCATTTAGGTTTGTTTTTTACATGACTTTTATTATTATTTTAATATACCACATGTAAAATTGTTGATCGTTATACATTTAAAAATAGAATAAAACAAATATTTACTAAATTAAAAAACTAAATTAACAATTTGGCTCTAGAGTGCCAGTGGTGACTCTTCTAGGTTACATCTCATCCCCAAATGGTCGCGAAGCAACTGCCGTCATAGTCTCCTGGGATTGGGGTGTATTGAAAGGTTGAAAAATATTGTGTACCCGGTATTGTACAGGGTGGTCAAGTCGTGTTAAAAAAAGTTCTGTAACAGTACATCTAAAGTGGTGTACAATGCCGTAAACCTCATGGTTTTAATCAATTGAAAAGTTACGATTTTTTACTGTCCATTTAAGAAAAACACGTTTACATACAACCTGAATTTTCTCCACGCAACCATAACCTTTCTTAATTTTTGACCCCATTTTTAGATTTAGCACCGAATCTCCTTTTAGTCAACTTTTGTTTTAAAAATTGCCGGACTACTCACAAAATAACTGCACAAACATCATGAAATGGTAATTTTGGAAGAACTTCTTTAAACTGAACTTTTACATTTTTTAAATGTCAAACCAGCTTAAAACATCACCATTTTATGAGATTTCCAACGAATCTCGGTCTACTCGAAACTTACAAGAGGACGATCAGGTTGGTGTGTCACGGATTTGGGCCAAAAATTTGTTGATGATTCTGCACTACAAAATATCGGACACGTATCCACCATTTCCTTTTAATATTTCCTGATTTCGCAAAAAAATGAAGGTTGAAATTTTCCGTTTTTTAATATTTTTTATTTCGCCCTTCTACTTGCTCAAATCAACTATATGAATATATCTATTTATCAAATGTAAGAAGTTTGTTCTTTTAATATGTGTTAATTTTATTCTGAAGAAAAGTTTGTTTCTTTACTAATAAATTATTTTAGAATGCATTTGCTAAATGTTAATTCACATCCCTATCCCACTCTAGAAAGGTCTACCTTGGGTCATTTTCTGTGCTTAACATATGAATGACTTGGATGGTTTCGTTGATGATTCATCTTTTTTTTGCTGATGACACAAACATTTTTATGCAGGTTTGAAAAATGCACTTCGCAACAAAGATACCAAGCAAAGATATAAGCACATTGGACTCGGCAAATACATGGTTTCTGGTGAATTGACTAATTATAAACCGTGATAAAATCAGGAATCCGATATTTTCTTCATGTGATCTATTTTCTTGGGAAAACTTCCGTGTGCCAGGCAAATGTCTTTGCTTTATGTTTTAGTATAAAGTGTCTTAAGAAGCAAGTGGACGAAAGTGGTTTTTTATTAAAGGAAGCTGCGGAGCTTTGTATCATCTGAGTACTGCTTACTGTCTATTTTGGCTATCTTTATTGAAATCTACTTGTAAGATTTCGTAAACTGAACATATATATAAAGCTCATTAATACAGGCAACTTTACTGTAAGCACCATTATTGCCAGTAATTACAGAACCAAAAATTTTATTTAAACTTTGTACAAGACCGTTGTAAACTCGTAAAAATGTTTATTTTAAATGATTTTGTATTTTTTGCTTAACGTTACAAAAATTAGTGTCTTAGTGTGTTCATTTCTCTTTTCAATGTTGTAAACAAATTCACTAGTTTTCGTGGTCCGCTTGACCAATTAATATCATTCAATGAATAAAAATTAAACATTTAAAAAATGGCAAAAGGGAAGGAAAATTCAAAAGGTGGGGTTGAGATGGGAAGTTAGTGTCCGAGTGGATCGCGGTCACGGTAGCTCAAGTGGTAGAGTAGGGGCGTATCAAGCCGAAGGTCGTGGGTTCGAATCCCGCTCGTGCCATTGACTTTTTTATCTCAACTAAAAACCTTAATTAATTGAAAGATATTAATTGGTCAAGCGGACCACGAAACTAGTGAATTTAATAAGTTTAAATTAAGTATACCTTCACTAAAACTCTCCGTGGCCATTTCATTTGTTGCCTAGAATCAAATAGATTACACAACATTCGAAAAATGGCAAAAAGGAGGGAAAATTCAAAGGTGGGGTTGAGATGGGAAGTTAGTGTCCGAGTGTATCGGATCGAGGTCACGATAGCTCAAGTGGTAGAGCAGCGGCGACCCTAGGCGAAGGTCGTGGGTTCGAACCCCGCTCGTGACACTGACGTTTTTATCTCAACTAAAAACCTTAATTAGTAGAAATGATGGATGATGGAGTGAGTGCGGTGTTCAATCCTTTTTTAAAAAAGATAGTTCCTACTCACAGTAAGTTGTTTTCCAACTATCCGGATTTCGAGCCCTTAGCTCATCATCAGGTTGAAGGATTTCTACAGCCACGTCTCTCGACATGGTTTTACATTTGTTTCATGGTTCACTTTTGCAATTCATGTCGAGAGACGTAATTGTAGAAATTCTTCAACCTGATGATGAACTAAGGGCTCGAAATCCTGATCGTTGGAAAACAACTTATTGTGAGTAGGAACGATCTTTTTTTTAAAAAAAAACCTTAATTAGTTGTAAATAAATTTACACCCGGATTAAAATTTTGTCCAATAGATGGACTTAATGGGGAAAATCTATGAACATTAGGAACTTTTGAGTCCCATTTCATATGAGGCCCACAACACAAGTATTGTAGCCACCTCATACGAACCTAAACTAACAATAATATAAACGCCAAGAAAGGATAGTATTCAAGAAAATAAGCTATCCGACAGACATTAAAATTAAGTGAATCGCAATTTAACGCATCGCATATTATCCTACAAGCTAAAATGTAAAAACTGATAAATCAAAATAGAATCTCACTCGTCTAAAAAGATATCAAATAGACTAAATCGTAAGTTTCTTCAATAGGAATCGCCCATTAAAATACCTCCTTTGCTAAATTGGCACAGGTGAGACAGATAAATGCAGGCTGCCAAAAAAAACCAGACATCAAAGGATGTTCTTGTGATTGTGAAACACCTATATTACATGCATTGTTTAATTTTAGATATATACATCGGTTCTGTATTTTTTAATTAATTTAATTAGTGCATTTTCTTGAGTTGTAAGGTCAACAGTTGTGTTTTTAAATGATTGTGGCCGTTAACATCGAATGAGTATTGATATGTATANTTTATAATTAAACTCTTGTAATTAAGGTTCATGTAAGCGTTGAGTAAAAGTGTTTTTACACACTATTAGTTTAGTATTCACTATTACCCAGACAAGTTAAGTATTCAGTATAAGTTAAAGTATTCAGAAATTTTACCAAGCATGTTAATGTTAAACCATCTTTTAAAAAAATGGAAAAAATCTATATATCGAGTTATATATATATATATATATTGTGCCGATAAGTTTTGAGTAATATTTTTTCCTTCGTATTTATTTACATATTTTATGGGAAAACCGTTTGTACGTGCTAATGTGCTAAACGCAGAAGCAAACACTTTAAACACTCACCATAATACAATAATATAGAGTTGGAATTGTCAGTTGGATGTATGGGGGTGCGCAATGTCAACATGAGAGATTCTGGACAAATATTTGAAATAGGTCTTTTACTCGATATCTACTATTCCTTTAAGATTTTATATATAATATATATTATTTTTAGTCAAATAATTTGATATTGTTAACATAATTCGATGATTTTTTTTTTAACGATTCGATAACGTCACTGTACTTTACAGTTAGTTCCAAGATTTCTCCAACTGGAGTCCGTTGCCATATAGTCAAAATCTGTTGGATTCGAAGTCCATTTCAAAAATCAAGCAGTCTATCGCAAATAAAATTTGGAATGAAAAAAGCAAGAGAAAAATTATTTTAAATAATAACATAAAACAAAAAGCTTCTAAAAATTAAATGAAATGTTCAAAATAACCACTGTTTGAAGAAAGCAAGCCTGGCATTTGTTTAATTTTTAGAAACTTCTTGGTTTTTCTTATGTTTAATTTTGGTGCAAAGCGGTTTTTCTTTGTTTACTTTGTATTACTTTCATTATTTTTGAATAGGAGTTCACGCTAATTTTACACTGGCGATAACTGAACTTGAAAAATTAAGCACATATGCTTAAACCTCTTTAGTAGGCACAACGTTCCTGTAAATGCCACATCTGTCGGAATTTATAGATCAAAGAAAATCTTACTTAAACTTTAGACAAGAACTTTAATGATTCGTAAAAATTTATAATCAATGTAATTAAATTCACTAATTTCGTGGTCCGCTTGACCAATTAATATATTACAATTAATTATGGTTTTTAGTTGAGATAAAACAGTCAACGGCACGAGCGGGATTCGAACCCACGACCTTCGGCTAGATACGCCGCTGCTCTACCACTTGAGCTATCCTGACCTCGATCCACTCGGATACTAACTTCCCTTTGAAAAATGGCAAAAAGGAGGGAAAATTCAAAAAGGTGGGTTGAGATGGGAAGTTAGTGTCCGAGTGGATCGAGGTCAGGATAGCTCAAGTGGGAGAGCAGCGGCGGATCTAGCCGAAGATCGTGGGTTCGAATCCCGCTCGTGCCATTGACTTTTTTATCTCAACTAAAAACCTTAATTAATTGTAATCTATGTAATTTTGTATTTTGTGCTTAAGGTTACAATAAATAATTTTATTAGGTTTGTAATGCTCATTCTATTGGTGAAATCTAATTTACAGAAGGATTAGCATTTTTTAGATACAATGAACATTATGAGATAAAATTGTGAAAGGTTGCAGAAACCAGAAAAGTTAAATATCTTGGATACAATTGAATTAGACTGTAGACAATAGGGATTTTTTAGTCCAATTTGACAAGTATGATAACTTAGTAAATTATTGTCGTCTGTTCACGGAACGTCCTGTATAAATCAATCAATTTTTCATAAAACAAGAACAAATTAAGGTGTTTTCTAATAAAATCAAAGGTTTGTCTTTAAATGTTCATTTGAGGTCCGTTTGCCTTTCATGAATATTGATTCAGAAAAAAATAAATATATTTTAGCTTAAGCTGAAACAACGTTGAATTTATTAGTGGAAAAAAACTTAATGTTGATGGAGTGACAGGTAACGAATTCAAGTTAGGATGGGGGTGAGATTCGCATTCCTTTGAACATTTTTTTATACTTAATGAAATTCTTGCTCTACGCTTCAGTAAAACCAGAACAAATTCCCATTTATATTATAACTTTCTTAAAAGTTTTTTTTTCTCTTTCCTGAACACTTTTTTTTATATACAATCCCCTGTGTAGGTTATGGCTGTTGAATGAACCTCATGGTTTTCCTTTTCTAACACAGTTTTACCTTTTTTCGTTTGAAATCAAATTATGCTATCAAGGCTAAATACAACAATTGTCAGGAATTGGGTTCATTCATTGCTGTTACAACTACTACATCCAAACCGGCAAAAGTGTAATTGAAAACTTAATTCTTTGCAAAGTAGTAGATTTATCCATAGTTTTTGTAATGTAAGTTTTTTTACCTTACGCAGTAGCACAGCGCTTTTATAACAGAAAATATTTAATATCTGAAGAAGTGGCCGCAAAAGGGAAGGCGAAATTCTTTTTCAACAGCTCCACACAGCTAAGCTTTGATCAATATGCAAAATAACTTCTTAATATTCTTCATCTTGAAGAAAATTGAAATATCATATGTATCTTATATGTTTTCAAAATAAATATATCAATAATAAATTATTAAAGTTCGAAATGGCTTTTATTTTTTTGAACACATTTCTTTGGAATTAATCCGTTTAAACAACTATTTACACTAAAAATGTGTTGCACGTTCGTTGTGACACTGATTTATAAATATTTTTAGGTTCATAAATGACCTTTACTTAATATTTTGCTAAAAAATTGTCTTTTTCAACTTTTTTAGCAGGTCGTTCTGGAAATACGTTCAAATGTGGGGAAATCGGATTAGGCAAACCAGTAATATCCATTGTTTAAGCGGGGAACACACCCGATGCAAAGCTACGCGACGCTACCCGACGTATATTTAAAAAAATTGTATATTTCTAGTTACTATTATAAAATATGTTTTGTAATAGTAAGCAGCAGCATATTAGAAGCATATTATTAAAAATAGCTTTTACCCGAGACTTCGTCCACGCGTGACTCTGTTTTAATGTGCCTTTCTAATGCGATGCAGAGTGCTAATATGGTTTCTAATATAATGTATCGTTTCTCAAATTCTTCTCTTCTTCAGTTTACTTTAGTCTACACATGGCAAAAGAAATTGTCCATTTGGTCCCCTTAAGGATGGAATTTCAAAAATCCTTTCTTAGTGGCTACCCATGTCATTATAGGAATGCACTGTCCAAATTTCAACCCTTTAGATCAAGGGGTTTGGTCTGTGCATTGTCTGTCAATCAGTCACGGAAGAGTTTTATATACAAAACGGCAAAAAGGAGGGAAAATTCGAGAGGTGAGGTTGAGATGGGAAGTCTGAACGGATCGAAGTCACGATAGCTCAAGTGGTAGAGCAGCGGCGTATTTAGCCCAGGGTCGTGGGTTCGAATCCCGCTCGTGACACTGACATTTTTATCTCGACCAATACCTTTCATAAATTGATTATTCAGAAATCTTGAGATGCGGTCTGGTGTGATGTAGGTTTCAGAAAAACATTTTCTTTGTCTGCCAACGTTTCGATCTTTATCGAGATCATCTTCCGAGCCTGGGATTTACAAACATTGTTTAAATTTAACAAATGAATGTAGACTGTGGAAAAAAGTGAATTTATACAATGCAAAAAATATATTTTTTATATTCAATCAAAGTATTTCTGCTCACGCAAAGTGTTTATTTTCTGCGTAAGTGTGCCATTCTTGAGAGTGCCAGTGAGATATTGCTGTTTTATGTTTATATACGTTGGATTTTGAAGGGGGTGGGGAAGGAAGTCGGTATAGAAAGACATTTTTGTATAAGGAGTCGGCGTCTTTGAAGTGAAAAGAGGGAAAAAATTAATTGAAAAAAGTTAATTGGTCAATCGGACCACGAACCGTAATGGTTTTATATACAGTTATTTGGAAATTGTGAGATGTAGTCTTGTGCGGTGTAGGTTTAGAAAATGAATTTCTTTATTGTGCGAACGTTTCGATTTTTATTTAGATCATCCTAGGACCTGGGATTTATAAACATTGTTTCGATTATACAAATACATTTAAGATGTGAGAATGAATTTATACAATGATGTACGCAATATAGAAATTTTAGTTTTATGCAAAGTATTTGTACTCACTCAAAGTTTGTGTTTTCCGTGTAATTGTGTCACGGTTATGTGTTGTGTTGCGAGTGTTAGTAAAATAAAGATGTTTATTTCTTTATATATGTTTGATTTTGAAGGATTTGGGAAGGAAGTAGTGATAGAAATTCATTTTTCTATGAGGAGTCGGCTTCTTTGAGGTGAAAGGGGTCGACAATGGGAAAAAAGGGGTAATGGTTTTTCGTTCGGGCTTAGTTATCTTTTCAGGATTATTATAGACCCATCTATACAGAAAACGCACACTTTGAGTGAGTACAAATATTTTGAATAAAATTAAAATTTCTATATTGCGTACATCATTGATGATATAAATAAAGATCGAAACGTTGGCACAATAAAGAAACTGTTTTTCTAAACCTGCGTCACACAAGACCGCAGCTCACGATCTCCAAATAATCATTAATGAACGGTCACTAAATACTACACATTTATATGTAGAGATGGAATTTCAAAAAAACCCTTTCTTAGCGACTACCCTCGCCATTATTGAAATGTACTGTCGATATTTCAGCTCTTTAGATTCAGAGATTTGGTCTGTCAGTTGTCTGTACGCCAGTCATGGCTCTGTTTTATATATAGATAAATAAAATCCTGAATGTGAGGTAAAAACTCAACTTTATACAAATTCAATTATTATTTCCATATATATTACTTGTTAATAATTATTTTCTAAATTATTCAAAAAATAATAACATATTTACTGATTATTGACGATTAATAAAAAAAATATAGTAAACAAAAACCGCCAGAGGGCAAAAGACCAAAAAGATAAACAAAGAAATTCATTTGACGTGCTGACCTCGGTTATACCTTCAAATGAAAGTATTTTTGAGAAACCGAAAGATTTACCATTAGGAGAAATGTACTGCACAACCATATGATGAAACTAAATTCCCTATGTGGGCTCGACCTAAACGTGAGGGTTCCATATACACGGGCGATTTTTTTTTTTTTTGTGTACTTGTGTCAGGAGAATTCACACCACATAAACGGTTTTTGAAATGAGGTATAATGAGTAGTTCAAGTGGTGAGGAGGACATTGTCATGTTCTACTGGTACTGTCAAATGAAAAGGAGGCCAAGAAAAGAATACATCCGTACAGTTAATTACTGATTAAACCTCGGAAGAAAAACAATTGAATGCAATTTATATTTTTAAATATACGTATATTAAGTGTTATCTTTATTTACTTTTTGTTCATTCAGCATGTTCTAATATTTTTTACATTTAGACATCATTAAACATACAGAAGATTATAAAAATTTGTAAAACTCATAAAAAACTTCATTCCACGCTTTCACCGTTGTGTCTTTCTGGAATAAACATGGAGGGTGTATTTGTACAAATTAGGATGCTTTTCCACCTCCTGTACAAATTTTATGTTCGACGCCACTTTTGCAGTGCTCTTCAGGTCGCACGAGTCGAATCCAACTTGCGTTTTAATGAAGCAGAGATTCAGGGACACTGCAATTCCTCGGTCACCACTATCAAAGCAGTCACTTATTCTAAAGTTAAATATATGTTTACCCGATTGCTCAATCGCAAGTCTCCTGGCTTTGACATTATCACGTCCCCAATCCTTTTTGAATTCCAAAAAAAACTATAATCTTGCTCACCTACAATATTCCTGTTCAATCCACTACCTATTCAAAAGTATACTCCGCACTACACACTTTGCTCTGGAAATACTCAAACATCGTCTTTATAATGGATAACTTCCATTGTAAGGAAAAAAGAGGTTTTCTTAGGACAGCATTATAAAGATACCTTAGAAGAGAATTGCTTTTTTGGGAGAAATTTAAGGATTTGACCTGTTATAAGGTCTTATCCAGGAGCTTTCTATTTGGAATGATTTTTGATAATATGCTGCATCTCAGAAGGAGAAAGGTTTTGGTGAAAAAGAAAGAGGTGGTGTTTGGACTAGTTCTTTTTCTATGGTTTCTGTATATTCAGGATCTAATAGGTCAGATGAAGGCCCATGTACCATCGTCATTACGAAGTGGAAAAAAATAAGTGATACGATAGGATTCATCTGGCGGCCGTACAAAGTGATTTGTCCCCAGTTGTGAATGCCTGAAATTACTCTTCTGTTAGTTTGCAAAGTTCAGTTTTTAATTTAAATTTCTCTTTGTCAAAAAATTAGTGGCCAAATATAAAACACAATAAACTCTGTAATAGTTACCTATTAAACTAGCTAAAAATCTTCTAAAATTAAGCAACCAAATTAAAAATTTATTGAAACCGTTCGGAAAATCGTGAGCTGTCACCTTGTCTTTCACTGACGACAGAGAAGAGCTGATCAAACTTGATTTACTTGTACCCAGTTAATTAAGGGGATGCCGTTTTACAGGAGAGAGGGTGGGAATAATCGTGAGCCATCTCCAGCTCTGGAAGCGGACATGAAGCAATCAGCTACCCTTACCCATCTCTTCGCCCCAACCGTACCAATAAGCGGCCGTTTTCTTAAAAGGGCCCGCCCTAATACTAGACTTAATCTTGATTTTGGACGTCAATAGAATGTCCGTTGACTAATTAATAGGGGGTATTGTTAAAAACTATATTGGTATTAAATCGCTTTAACAGGTTGAACACAAACTAGCTAATTTGTATGAATTGTATAATTACGCAAAAAGGAAAAAAAAATATTTTGTACCCTTAGTAAATTATAATACATAGAGGAAAAACAATATAAATTTGTACTTGAAATATTTGAAATAATCATTTTTACCCTCTAACGCTTTTTTTCATTTATCTTGTTTATTCGATTTTATGAAAAAGGACGAAAACCATTTGAAAATGGGTAAAGAACATTGTTATACATTAAAAGATAAACGGATTGAGTTATTTTGTGAGTAAACCAGAGGGTATGCCGTATACAAATCTGTTGTAGACCGTTAATTTGTAAATATTTTAACATGGTCTTTTTTATAGAGTTTATATATAGTTTCGTAGCTGAATTATTCATTTTTTAACATAAAATTTCTAATTAATATTAATTTTTTAGGAGATCCTGTACCGATGGTATATTGGCTGTTGGAGAGTGAGAGATTGGATGGCACAGAAGGAAAAAATCTCCCAAAGGGTGTAATTATAAATCGCCTTCATCTTGGCCCAGTGACTAGGAATCTCCACGGGAAAACTATATCCTGTCAAGCTATATCGGCAAAAGGGGCCAACCCCAAAACAAGAACAGTAACTATATCGCTTTACCGTAAGTATTGTTGGATTTTTACATTAATTACAATAACAAACCAAAAAAAGGTTGAAACACGAGCTTTTCGAATTTAAAAATTTATTCAACTTCAATGGGTATATAGAAAATATTGTTCATTATTCCCATACCTGCCCAATGTTTGATCCCCCAGACAGAGAAAGCATCATTTCTCGAGCCCAATCTTGTTCTTTAAGCCAAATCCAGTTGTTGTTTTTATTAGTAACTACATTATTCCAAAATTTGGCCTCATCTGATCAAAGGATGCGTTTTAAAAATACGGGATTGTCTTATTTCACGACCAAAATGTTTGCATAGAAATCCAGCTTTCATTGATAGTCTGTCAGGCGAAGGTGATGAACGCATTTTATTTTATAAGGAAATGATTTATTTTCCTTTTAAATAGGGGCTAATGTAGTTTTAGACATTCCTGTACATAATTTAAATTAGATCAATACATTCAGTTGCAGGAATTATTTTCATTATTTTTGTACTAGAGTTAAAAATCCTTACCAAACTGTTGTTGAACATTTTGTAACGACGGAGTTGGGTTTTCCTACGTGAACAACTATGTGTTGATGCAGTTGTCATAATTTCTTGCCGTACGTGTAAGACCGAGTCACGCCTTTTCAAAAGCTTCACCAGTCTCAACATTTTCTCAAATCCAGCGGAAAGTTTTTTCAGACGGGTGAGGTCGGTGGGGAAAACGTTTTCCGTGCAAAGATTTCGTTCACATTGGTAATAAATAGTCATTATATCGAACTTTTCATCCGAAGAGTACGCCATCGTCTTTCACAATGATAATTGTAGTAGAATAACGAAATGAAGTTATTGATTTACCTTTGGATGTATATTTGGAAGGATTAGGTTTTGAAAACAAAGATTAAAGTGCTTTTTTGAAAACAACAATTAAAATTGAGTTTACTTCTTTCTTTTATCCATATCCATGATTTTTTTTTTTGATTTTTTTTAAATTATTATTTTTTTTTTTTTTGTGAGACGTGACAGTCTGTTTTTTAGGTCTATATCATCCCCGGGGTGCTGTTGTTTTTGAAAAATAAAAACCAAAAAAATTTGTAAGTATGTGGGATTTGAATGAAGTAACGCTGGATTCGAATCCGGGACCTTCTTTACGTTAGAGTGATTAGGGCCGTGTTAATACCTAGTAAATTTCATTTTGTTTGCTATAAAAATTAAGATATTGAACTCAGACCAATGCGAAAATTTCTTAAAAATGATCTAGTTTTGAAATCCAAATTAAAAAACGCAAGTGGTCTCATTAAAAAAATCATTAATTAATTAATTTAAAAAAGTTCCGTTGGGTGTATTTTTGTCTTTCTGTTTTTTCTTTTTTGTGTTTCTGGAATTTATGAAATATGTAAAAACTAGACTTTATAAGGAAAATTTTTAAAAAAATTGTCAAATCGGACCAAAATTGAGAAATTTATGGCCATTTTTACTACATCCTTAGTAGTTGTGAAACGTATCGTGGAATGTGTGTTCATTTCATAATTGTTGAATATTCTCAACACTTGAGAATTTTGTCCAAATCATCTGTCTTATTTATTCTTCTAAGAAAAAAACATTTTTGTCAAGGCTCCGCCTTTGATTTGGAATTTGAAATCAGTGAATTCTATAGCATTTATCAAAATTTCGAAGCAATCTTTGTTTTACAAGCCGCAAAGCGACCCGAAAGTATCAACAGTATAGTAAATTTGGTACTTTAAACGTGACTTATCTCAGTTTCTCGCTATTGACTTTTCTTAACCGAACCGATCCCAATAAAATCACGGTAGAACAATCTCCCCCAGAAAAGGGGCGTCTAATTTATTTCAGAAATAAATAGAGTTAATTTAATTAAAACACGAAAACCCCATTTAATACTCCTTACAAAAGTTCAGCAAAGGGAAAAGTGAATGTCCGGCAAGCATTCGTTTTCATTAGTTCACGCCTAATGTCACCATAAAACATAGGACATAGGGCACAAAACTCACTTTAATCAAATTATTCGCGTCAGTAATTCTTTTAACATAATTATTTATTACAAATCTTTTTTTATTGTAACGTAAATGTGCATAATTATAACCATTATGTGAAAATAACGCTCCATGGAGATCTGATTGATGAAGCATGATTCTCTTTCGTTATCTCAATTTTTATTTTTATTTTTATAGATTTTGCGTTGTCTCACTCAAAAGTAAACATTGTTATATATTGTAGGAAATAAATGTTGTTAAGAGTGTGAAAATTGTACAAACTATTTTCACTATTTTAATTATTATTAGGTATAAACGTCTACTTGTAATATTGTCTTTAATTTGTATAAGTATTTCTTCACAGGTGTTGTTTTATATGACTGAAGTTGGGTTACAGAATTAAAAACAGTACCACTGACTGAAAAATAACAAGCGGTCTAAAAACAGTGAAATCCACTCAATGATGGATACAACAGAATCACAACCAACAAAATAATAAGCAAAACACAACATATAAATGACATTAAATGAAACCCTCTAACTAAAAATGCAATAAAAAATATAATTAAAAGGAAATGGCAGCATCAGTGGGTTGTATCGACATATAGTATCAATTCGATAGCTCCCTCGGATACAAAAAGGGTTCTCACCCGATTAGGCACGAGATAGATTACAGTCAAATCAAATGTTTTTAAATTAGGTAAAATAAAACATATACCAAAAAAGCCAAAAAAAAATGAGTAGCAACCTAGCCCCTGACCTATAATCCGGCCCGCCGACCCTAAAAATGCACTAAAAAATATGATTAAAAGGAAATGGCAGTGTCGGTGGGCTGGATCGGTAGGGAAGCTCTAACGTACCATGATCAGCAAGGGATCATCCTCACCCGACTAAGATTAGGCCATACGAGGTTGGCGCACGGATGCTTATTTTTGGGCCAAAGCCCGCGTATAGGTCCGACATGCTGAGAAAGTCGACTCCTTCTGGGTCATTTAATAAACGTCATTCCTTGGCTCCATATAGGGAGCGTGTAGGAATACCATTCGATATGAGAATTGTACTTGATGCCGGCAGCTTATATTTGAATCCCCTGTTCCGATATTTGGAGTTAATATGCTGTTTTATTGTATAAGGTGTCCTGTGAAAAGAAGACAATACTTCAGGAGGTTACTGTACATGTCAAATCATGAAAATATCTGTCTATGGTCCAGAGTCTGATTTTGAGCAGTATTCGACTTATTTCGCTTCCTTCGACCTTTCACAACATTTTCTTATAAAGCCCGCCTATCTCAAAAAATAATAATCCAACTGTAAATTTGATTCCATTAATGGGAAGACCATTAAATTTCCTGTAAGATTCATTTGTTTTTGTATTGTAACCTTAGCAAAATAAAATACAAAATCAGTTAGAACATAAAGTTTTACGAATTTCCAAAGTTCTTGTATAAACTTTAAGTAAGATTTTTCTGAGGTTATAGCACTTATAACCTGCACTTATATAGTCTCCCCTACTAATGAGTTTTAACTCATGTGCTTAATTTCCCAAAAGTCAGTTATCATTAGTGTTAAATTAATGATTAATACGAATCTACATACGAAGATATCGCTGATAACACACCATACCCTTCACGACGTTACAAACCTAACGATGAAAATGACGTAATTCCAAAATGCGTTTTACAGACCAGCCAAGTATCGATAAGCAAACTTAAATTTAGCACAATTCTGGTGCATTTTTGTCTATTTCCATCAACATGGAATTAAAAAAATTTAAATAAAACATCTTTATTGATTTATTGACCATGTTTCATTAATAATTTACATTCTTCTTACTATTTTTACCAGTGACAAATATACATATGAACAACAACTGATTTGTTATATTTTATCCTTTTTATCCAAAACCATGCTGGCGTTGAACCAAATAATTGCAATTTTAAAGAAGTAAATAAAATGATGATTATAATTAGTCTCAATGATAAATATACAAGAAGTTTGTTTGTTTACCGTCCGTCAATGACTGTTTCTTTTATATTTTCAGCCAGTTTACTTTCTAATTTCCTTAAAATAATAATAATAATAATACGTGTATCATTCATGCGTTTGCGAATAAGCCTTAGTGTTATCAGAAGGGTTTGTAAACGGTATTGTTTAAATGATATTAAAAATAAATTATTAGCGAGAACGTTATGTTAAAACGCGCGGAAAGCATAAAACAAACAAAGTGCGAGAGATGCGTTATTTTCTAAATATCACATAATAATAACTACATTAATATTAATCACTATAAATATTAAACGATTCTATTTGCTAAGAAACTTTTTGAGGAATTGTGTCTAAAATACTCGAATATAAATGGCTATCCAGTGAAGTTGAAAGTTCTGTACACAATTGAGTGCAATAATAAAGGGCACAAAGATCTCGTTGTGTCGGGCGGCTGAATGTGAGCTCATAGAGATTTAACTGGTCAGAAATTAATGAGAAATTCAGCAGGCCGTCCACAGGCATTAAAATAGGACTGGAGTCATTTTCCAAAACGGTTCGAAAGTGTTAAAGTATTGTTGAAAAACACGCTTAAAACAAGAATGTTCCCATAAGGGAGGTTGCCGAATTATGTAAGAAAACCCCCTGCCTTGAGGAAGACGGAGTGCAAAGTTCAAACACCAAGGGATTGAACTGAAACTTATACGGAATTCATATTAGAACAATTTACATGTGTTAAAATGAGAGTTGGGTATTATCTGGTTTTATCGAATTATGCAAAGTATGAGAGGATGAATACAAACGTTCTTAGGCCGAGATTAATACATATTACTAAAATGGCTAAATAAATTTATTGAAAAGCTGATAATTACTTTTTTAAATGTCTTCATAACAATAGAACAGTGCATAAAAAAACTAATGAATGTTCTCCTTATTAGTGAACAGGCAATGCGAGGTTGATACAGGAATACTTACATTTTTGGTCTAACGGCCATGCGTCTGGCATATAGAGTTGCTCGATGTGTCCCATCTAATTGAAAGGGCCAATTCATTGGCTCCATATAGAGAGCGAGTAGGAATGCCACTTGATGTAAGAATCGGCTGGAGCAGCGTGTATTTGGGTCCCCTGTTCCGATTCTTGGAGTAAATAGGATTGTTTTATAGTATATAGTACTGATGGTTTTGTGTCCCCTAATGAATGTTGAGAGTGAATGTATTTATTGACGTGAATGTGTAGTGTGAGGTGTAGGTAATAGGTGTAAAGAGTGATCAAGTATTCTGCCACCCTTACTGAGTGCATGGAATCTAAATAGGAATAACTGTGTGTAAGAGTGATTGGGACTGGAAGACTGATTACATTTGGGGCTGAAACCTACTGTGGATAGCACCTCTTACTCAACCTTGGTGGCTGGACGGACGAGAACTGACCCCGGATTGCCAACACCCGGGGTAGGTGATTCTCGTGGTCTGCCGGTAGTTTGTCGTAAATTACAATCTCTGGAAACGCCGGTGAACTGCGAGAATAATTCTATACCCGTGCGTATGTGTGTACGTGCATGTGTAGATTTGAGATTATATAAATAAGTAAATCAGCTTTTTTCAACCTTGGAAAAAATATTACCTAATGTGAACATGTTATTTTAATAACAGTGAAGTTGGTAATTAAAAAAGGCTGACACGAAATACTAATCTCGGTCGTCAAGACCCACTTTGTGGTGGTAAATTTCTAATAAATTCTGCAAACTATGTGCAAATGATATTTATACTTTACTTACCGGTCTCGTTAACACATAAATCAGTAGCTAAATAAAAAAGATATGAAAAAGAAAAACATTGAATCAGTTTTAATGGATGTAGATAAAGATCCGAACCAGGTGAGCGTAATATTTAGATACCGGATAGGATACGTTACAATGGTCTAAGTGTAATGAAAAGTTTCCAAAAGTTTAAAAGTGTACAACATTAACACTACAAAAAGTCAGGATACATCATCAATAAAGGAACTCAATTTCAAACAATTGGGGGCATCGGTGGCCGCAACGGTTTAGGCGTTGATACGACGCTCATCAGTGTAAGGTAAAGGTCCCGGGTTCGAATCCGGCCCTGCATTCGAAACCGACATACTAACAAATGGGCTTTTTTTCAAAAACCCCGGCACCCTGAGGGTCATTTATGACCTCTGCTGTGGCGAACCCTCGTAAAAAACGCAAACAATTCACTAGATTTTACTTTGTTTATACGTTTCTTATTTGTTGTATGTTTAGTCTTTAGCCTTCTTTTATTGTAAATAACTTAATAATTGCTCAAATTTTTTATATTAGTCAGAGACATAGTATTGTTTGCTGATATAATTTATATTTTTCGTGAAGGGTAGCGTGAAAAAAAACGGCATGAGGCGACGGTGGGAATCGAACCCACACCCACGGAGGGCTCAATCTGTACACGCGTGTCTGTATTGGGTTGGTGAAAAATTAATGCAGGATTGGAAAATTTATTTTATTTTCGCAGTTGCTCGTCATGTAAGCAAAGCTAAATCCTCAAAGCTAATTTATGGAGTATAATAAATACTTTTAAATGTTATTTTTTATAAAAATATTTTAGTTTATATTGAATTCTATAAGAGTGGGGACCTGCAAAATTAAATAGTCTAAACCAGATTTTCGTCAAATTTATTTGTACGAATTTAAACTTGGGCGAAGTGCGACCCGAACACCAATACAGTTTGGGAGTGCATACCAGCTATGCACGGTGCAGCGATGGTTACAGAGATTTCGATCTCGAAGACAGGGAAGTTAAGGACGATGTCCAACTGAAAATGTGGATTAAAGAAAATATACGCATGACAATCGGGAAATTGCAGAAGAGCTTACTATTGACCACTCAACCGTCGCGGCCGTTAGCCATCTGGAGCAAATTACTAAAGTAAGGATCTAGACAAGTGGGTGCCGCACGAACTAACCGAACCCCAAAGACATCGATGCTTTGTAATTTGCACGTCACTTCTGTTGCACCACCAAAATGATCCATTTCTCATCACATTGTATCCCATGGTACGTTCTGTACGATAATAGAAGGCGTGCAGGTCAATGGTTGAACGAAGATGAAGCGCCAAAACACTTCGCAAAACCAAATCTGCATCCAAAAATTTTAATTTTTTTAAATTTTTAGTTAAGGTCACTGTTTGGTGGTGTTGTTGGGGTTATTCACTATAATTTCCGAATTATGGAATATATCACAGCAGAGAAATATTGCCAAAATGCACGGAAAACTGCAACGTCTTTGTCCATCATTGGTAAACCGTAAGGGCCCGATTCTTCTTCCAGGCCACATGTCGCAATGACAACTCTGCGGAAAAGTTAAGGACTTAGGATATGAATCCTTACCGCACCCTCCATATTCACCCGACTCTCGCCGACTTTCACTTTTTTTTAGGCATTTTGATATCTTCTTGAGGGATAAAATTTTTAGAGAACGCGGTGAAGACCAAAACGCCTTCCAAGACTTTCTTTATTGTGAGTCGAAATAAAGAAAAAAAGAGTTTTATATCAGCAAAAGAAAAGCGCACATTTCACCTTGGCAAAGATTTATAGATTGTGATGGAAAAGATTTCGAATAAATTTTCTTTATTTTATAAAAAATTAAAAATACTTTGCATTGCCTTTTCCAAACCTGCATTATTTTTGCACAAGCCCAAATTGTATTTAAGCGATATTTAATCTTGTATAAATGAGTATTTAGTAATCGATTTTCTCACAACCTCCAGCACAGGACTAAGTTTAAACAAATGAAAAAAGAAATATCCCATTGTTTAATGCATAGTAAATTATTTTAATGCTTGAAATTTTAATATTGAAGAACGGACGTCTATGGTTGCAGGTTGGGCGAAAATAATGGTGGTCCGGCAGGCTGAATATTATATTAACATTCAAACCTCCAGAAATTAAATGTATTCGTATGAAACGAAACATTTAGCATTACACGTGTTAGTATTATATTTGGTTCTCATTAATCTATCCCAAATACATTGGAAAGACTTATTCCCCTACCCATTGATCTCTCAAGTTTCAAAGTTCACTAAATGCTTCCCGTTCAAAAGGCTTTTACCGGCCCCTAACTCTGGAATCCTTTGTTGTAAAATTATTGGAAGAGAAATTAGTTCGAGAATTCTGATAGTATCAATAGAAGGTACAATTCCAATGTAATGTTACTTTATTTCAAATTAAATGGGAGTGTGCTGTGGCCCTCCGATTCCCCGCTACTGGCTCTAAAGGAACAAAAGTAAACTACACTGAAGTCTCGTAATTCTAAAGATACTCTTGGGCCTTTAAAGTTCATAACAATCTACAAGTGTTTGAAATTCATCTCAACAAGGCATAAAGGGGGCAACAAATGCGAAATGTTAATTTGAGCATGAAACAAGATCAGCTAACTGTTTTTACTCGAATGTTTGCACTTGTTTGCATATCATAATTTAATTGGAATTTAGAAATTATACAAAAATAAAAATATTGACTTTTACGCCGTTACTCTGAATCAGAGAGCCAAAAGAAAAACCTTTACAGTTTTCTGATAATAATTATCATGATAATAACAATTATTACTTTGTCGACTTATACGAATAATTTTTTAATGAAATTATGCATGGTAATCTGAAAGTGATTTATTGTTTCCAACAAATTTATTATTTGAGAAATTAAATTTAGTGGTAATGTAAATCTAAAGCCAACTACATATCTTGAAGATTTTACTAAGATTAAGATTTATGATGTTTTTCTACTTGAGAGATAGAAATAAAGAGAGAGAGAGAGAGAGAGAGAGAGAGAGAGAGAGAAAGAGAGAGAAAGAGACAGAGAGAGAGAGAGAGAGAGAGAGAGAGAGATAGAGAGAGAATGAATGTTCTTACTTTTAATTTTCTACATAACTTAAACAATTTAACACAGATTTAAAGTTAATACTTTGAACTGTTTTATGCATGTGATCTGGGTTATTTGTTCGAAGAAATGTATTTATTGCCGTGAATGGAGAAGAAGCTAATATGAAATTTCGTTTTAAAACCTTATAATACATATATATATATATAATTGTTTGAATTTAAATTTATCGATTTTTTGAAAAGTAAAATTTTTCCGATTTTTTTGAAGTTGTGGTCGGAATAGCTGATTGAAACGGCTATAATTCACAAACGGTTAAAAGGATTTTAACGAAAAACAGACTATTTGACAGAAGAGGAACAACTTCTAGTTTTTTCAATGACGTATGTACATATATAAACCATTTCTATAAGAAAATACACAAAACAGGAAAATTGTTTGTACGAAATTAACCTCGTTTTTTAATGGAAATGAACACAGAATATTCTAATTTGGTATGATTTAAAAAGATAACTCAAACAAGTACTGCTTTTTTGCATATTTTAACAAAAATGCTGTATTTGAATTTAAACAAAACTTACAACCCAACGTAAGCAACAAAAATTGTGGGAAAAGGGGAAAAGAACCGCAATCAATAAAGGGGCCGTTTGTTAGTTCACTGAATGTTCCCAAAACTATTCATAACCCATGGTCAAGTACACCAGTATCTTTCAAGCTGAAATCCACCCAATTAAGATATTTATTCTATTCAATTTGACTAAAGTATAAAAAACATTGACATATGTCAGATAGCTATGCAGCCATTCGAGCAATAAACTCAAATATTATTACATAGTTTCAAAAGTGCGCCATAAAGGTTACAACCTACTGGGAATTAATTCAGTCAAGAAAGAAAGAAGAAAGAACGGGCTGCTTCACTAGTGATAGGTTTTGAACCCTTTGGTCTTATATGGATCAACACTATCAACGAAACTCTAAGGAATGAAAAACGTACTGCAAGTGAATAAACTTGTGGTTTGAAAAAAAGGAAAAACAGAAGACATTCTACATCCTAACAGTATTCCCAACGAGGGATTGCGGACTTAACGATCATTTGAGGAACATGGTTCGTCCAGATTCTGAGAAAAAGCACAAGAGGCCCCTACGCAATTATTAACAGATTGAAGCTGTTATAGCTTATTTGCTATTAATGCTTTGAGATGAACTATTATGAAACTTATCTGATGAAACTAAAAACGCTGAAATAATCAAATTCCTTGTTCAATTGGGAACCACCGGTGTGCTGTAAGTACTGAACGGGAGGGATTCAATAGCTTTCCAAGTTATTACTAATTACTCCTAATTCTTTCACTCACGTCTACAAAAATTGAAAGTAGGCATCAATATTGACCATGTAAGTCGTGTGTAGGTAATGTGAATAATTGTTCAAAGAAATAATTTTTGTACCTCTCCAAAACCCCAATAGACCCAAATCTGATTACCTAACAAATTGTAGATTGTCAGACATGTGTCGTATAAAGTTAATAAATTTTAAAGATCTTGTTTGACCACATACTTTCAATTTATTTATTTTTATTTTATTTGACTCAATTCAAATTTCGATTTCTCATCTTCTCTTGGGAATTGTTAACTTATATATGGTTTTGTTAATATTTTTCTCCAGCTGGTACGTCTATTGTCGCTGTGCATGTGGAAACACTATATCTCGATCCAAATATTGTTCATGTTTGCGCAAAACCGACTTACCCCAAACGCTGTGATATTGAGCGTGATGAGTAGATATTAAAGAAGATTTCTTAGGAATGAAATGGTAAATTGCATCATATACCTTTAAACAGGAACCGTAGAAATGGACTATCATCCCAAAACACAGTCCTTTTTTCTGTCGGTCGGATTTCACAACACAAAGTTATCAGTTGTCGTCCGCAATTGGATGGACGTCATATTGCGTTTGTGAAGGGGTACAAACGCTTACATTAAGCTACATTACCTCTAATGGCAAAATAAGCCGATGGGCCTAGGGAAAAAAGGTCAAATTTACTTTGATGGACGTTTTCGATATAAATATGAAAACCTTCGAGGAAGACGGAATGAAAGTTGATGGGAAGAATTAAAACTTAAAACAGTAAATGTATTACCAAGGATAACATATAATTGGACAAAGCATTAAAAAAATAGATAAATAAAGTTACTATCGGCTCATTATCACTTAGTTCATGATAATCAAAATCCACTAAGCATGATTTCACACCGGAGAAAAACAAACTTATGTTGTTATCTTATTAGTGTCGCCACTATCTTTTTTCAGAACTTCCTCACCCAATGACTATTCACAATAATTCGTCGAGGCCTAGTTCCGCATTTACACGGTAAAAATCTAAAATGATTGTCATATCTTTAATTATCTTTGTTCTTATTTACATAATTTTTTACGCTGTGTGGAAGTTCTACGAGAATCGCTTCTTTTTTCCCTTTTTTATTTTTATTTTCCTTGCTTTCCCCCTTCTACAGTTCTGAGAAATGGATTCCGCACAGGGAAAACTTACTTACCCACATCATTTCTCCTATTTCATCTTCAATGAAGTGTAAGATAAAGTACCAAATCAGCATGCTCCTAGCTCGACTTAAGCATATTAGAAAGAGAAGCAAAACAGCATTTTCTTTTCATTAATAATAACATCCCTATCTGTTCCTCGCCATGCTGGAATATCAAAAATTAACTAACAGAAAATTTGCATTGCAATAAAAATGTATTCCTACTGTGAAAAACGATATTTTATTTTAAAACAGGGTGTCACTTTACTAGTATCACCTCTGTTTTTCTTTTCAACATAGAAAAATAATTTAAATAATATTTTTTTAGCATAAGCTCTAGTTTGTAACATTGCAATATTTACAGTTATAGCTGTAGGAACAAGTTAGCTATTGCAAAAAATAAACTTTACATCAGATATAGCAGAAAAACAAAAACTCACCATTGTTTTTAAATCAAAAAATGGATTTTTGATTTAGCTTTCCCTGTTATTTTTGCAACAGCAAACGTGTTTCTGAACTTTATTGCAATTGGTTTTTCTCATTTATCATAAAATCAACTGACTTTGCAGGTTACGATTTGAGAAGTTTCTCTCTCTCTCTCTCTCTCTCTCTCTCTCTCTCTCTCTCTCTTTCTCTTTCTCTCTTTCTCTCTCTCTCTCTATCACACACACACAAAATCGCTAATCGGGAGAGATCTGTGAGAACAGCTATGGAGTCTGTTCGTTTATATGAAATGTTTTAAAAGTCAAATATTGAATTCAGTGTTTTATGCTCTGGTTATGGATTGAGTTGTTCAAGATATTTCTCAACTACCCTGGTTGAGGAAAGATATCCTGATATAACTTCATTTCCTTTGTTTATAATCCATTGACGGAATTCCCCTGGAGTAGCATCCCCGCTGTTCGAGCAGTTGTGAGAAATTTGACATGTTCACATGCTTGGAAACGTTAATTGTATTTGCAAAAAAGAACGGTATTCCCAAGTTAATAAAACAATTCAACTGTTATTTCTCTAAACCTGTCCTATGGCTATTGATTTATTTATATACTAGTTTATTTTAAACTTCCTACTTTAAAATAAAATATTAAGAGGAGAAATAAGAAAATTTATTAATAATTTTATATTATTTCATTAAATTTGCTTATATAATCGTTTTTCCTGTTCATTTCTTTATCCCTCTTTATTTTTTATTTAAGATTTAAGACCTATATTTGTGTAACGCCAATTCAAACTAAATTGGTCATTATGTTGTCAAAAGAATTACCTTTGACAGAGAGATTTTTGCAATGTTTACAATTTATTTGATTTTTTTTCTTGACGTTTTTCAATTCTGAAGAGACTAGCATTTTCCGAAGGTAATGGTCTTTTCTTAGTAAAAGATTTCCCGATTGAAAGTACTTTTCAAAAACGACAGAAGTTAAAATCATTTATTGGTCAATATTACAGTTTTACACCACTCTCGACACGACACGCAAGAATGGCACAATTACACAGAAGACAAACACTTTGAGCCCTGAAGATGATCTGAATAAAGATCGAAACGTTGGCACTATAAAGAAAATGTTTTTCTGAAACCTACATCACACCAGACCGCATCTCACGATTTCTAAATAAATTACAGTTTTATTTGGAATGTAAGAAAGGCTCTTTAACGTATTACGTTGTGATATGTTTCAATAAAAAAGAGATATATTTCGGCACATACGGTTAAAAAAAAAATTCGAAGAACAAGCATTTCTGCCCAACTGATGGCTTATATGACGGGAAGGAAATTTTAGTCGGCCTTTTCCGAAGACACACCTTCCTATCATAGTCAATGAGATCTCCGTTGCTTCATTTGTATTTTACATATATACTGGGAAGCAAAAAATTCCAACCACCTGTACATTGTACTCATTTGTAACTTGATTTGTACATATTTTTATATGTTAATCGAAGTTTCACACTTTTTAACGCTAATAATTGAGTCTTTGTCTAAAAAAATGTAAATTGCTAAGGAAAATGAAAAAATTTAAAAAATTTGTTTTAATTATTTTTAATCTAATTTTTCTTTGTTTTTAGAGTTTTAATTAACATTTCAATATCGCGTATTTCCTCCTCTTGTCTTAATTCTCGAAGACGCCTCGACATCCTTTCTACGAGACTGGAAATGTCTGTTTGCTGGAGGTTAGCCCATTCTTCACGAAGAGTCCTTTCGAGATTGTGGTGTGTATCAGGAAGTGATGGATGTGGTGTTATTCGTCTTTTGAGGTTATCACGTAAATGTTCCATGGGGTGTGGAGAACGGGCTGGCGAGGCTAAGACCCTGATGTTATGCTGTTGAAGGTACGTTTGTAATATGCGAGCGACATGTGGCCGGGCATTAACGTGCATTAGATTGTCGCTGATTTTATCGAGGATAGGCAACGCATGATGTTCCAAAATTTTATCCACATAGAGAGTGGCCGTCAAAGACCTTCCACGAATAACAACCAACTCTGGGCGACTCTCCATTCTAATTCCCGCCCACACCATCACTGAGCTACTAGCTAAAAGGTTGGTTCTAGGAAAAATTACAAGCTTCAGACCTTTCATTTCTCCACACTCTTTCTCGCCCATCTGGAGATGGGAGAGCAAATCGATAATCTGTAATCTGTAAAAAGTACAGCATATCAGGCGTCCAAAGACCAATGACTGTTCTCGAGTAAATGCGAGCCGTGCAACTCTCTGCGTTCTGATCAATTCTGGTCTTCTTATGGGACGAAAAACCATCAGTCCATACTGATTTAATCTTCTTCGGGCAGTGCGTTCAGGAATCTGGACACCTCGAACTTTCTCGAGCTGATGAATCGTTTGAACAACAGTAAGGCGCCGGTTTCGCAACATTCTCAAAGTCAAAAACGGTCATTCTATGGTTCTGTTACCCTAGAGCGTCCAGAACCCTGGCCTTCTATGGTAGGACACAATTTCTCGAAAACGTCTAACGGCGTCTCGCAGAGTTTCGAAGAGAACTCCGATGGCAATACCCGCATACATGATGGAACGTCCATCATCAATAAGTTCCACACCACGCCCAACATCCTCAGCACTATGTGACATTTTTAAGTTTAAAATCGAAAGTAAGAAAACAAAGATGAAATCTAAGCAGTTTATTGCTTCAGAATTCAAATGAGACTGAATAAATCTTTTAAATTCCGTAAGAAGTAAAAATCGAAAAATCCTTTATCCTTATTTTGAATTAAGGATTAAGTGTGTTTACCTCTAATTGATATTCCCAATTTAAAATATAGCATAAACAAATATTTATTAATAAAAACCATGAGACAAATGTGTATTTGCAGTGTATTTGCATGGAATTATTTCATCCGGAGGAGTGTCAGCATAAACGGAACCCATTTCTGTTTTTTATCTATTGCCGTTAATCGGTCGTTTTAAGGCCGTTTATCAGCTGGCTCTATAGGTAGTAGGTTTTCTAGATAAGAAGATAGCAAGGTCAGGTCTAACAGTGATTCCGCAGAACTCCTTTATTCCTTGCCAGCAAACTCTGGCTCGCGAATATATTTGTTTCACCCTGTTGGCACCATCCCCCTCGAGTGCACGTATGGGAGTGCGGCCAAACACTCATAACAATTCGACGCCGCCTGCTTTCACTTTTCCACCCCCACACGGTAAAAATATGAAATGATTGTCGCACTTCAAATATCTTTGGCCTTATATACATAATTGTTTATGCCCCCTGGAAGTTCTGTCAGCTTCGCATCCTTTTTACCACGTCCCTTTTATTTTTCTGGCTTTTTCCCTCTTCTACATTTTTGAGAATTGGATCCCGCACAGTGAAAACTTACTTACCTACTTTATTTCTCCTCCTTCGTCTCCAATTGACTGTATGAAAAAATCCCAAATAGCATGTTACCTTTGGCAGTTCGGCGCCAGGTTAGATCGAAAAAAAATTTAACTTAAAATGAAACCATGAAATGAAAATAATCTCGGAAAGAAAATAAAATTGGGTATGCGAGGGAGAAGTTAACAAATCCACGTAAACAATTCAATTAATTGAAACAAAGTAGTAATCATAATTAGAAATAGGTTTAACACTAAGGGTCGTTTACGCTACTTAAGACAAACTATTCTGGAATGTCCCATACTCAGAGTCACAACAAAGAATCTGAGGACGGGACAACCCAGAATAGTTTTTTGTAATTTTTCTTCGATAGCATAGACAATCACTTAGAGTTAAAACGATTTCTAATTAATTCTAAACAAGGACGGCATGGCAGTATCCTTGTCCTGTATTTAGAGCGTCCACTAATTAGTCGTGTTAAATACATAGAAAATTAATCTTCCACCCCTTATCGAAGGTTTTTATTTTAACTACCTAGAAAGTTTAAACAGTATACATTTTAGCATAAGCTCTACTTTCAAACATTACAATAATTACACGTAAGTTGGTGTTTCAAAAATGCATTTAATTTTGATTTAGTTGTAAATACATTTTCATTCGGGAACTCTCAAGTCCATTCGATTTTATGAAAAATGGCGAAAAGGAATTGAAAATCTGTCTAGAAAAACTTAGTATAGCTTTTTCAGTCAAATTAACCTTTTCTAATTTCAAATTAACCTATTTTTAATTTCAAATCAACATTTTTTAACATTGTTAACTCGTTTAAATTTTAAATTAACCCCTTTCTTTAAAGCATTAAAAAACTTATGACGATATGATGTATATGTACAGTAAAATTCCTGTATATTAGAAATTTTTTTATATATAAAATAATAGAGCTCTTTTTGACTTTGTGAGAATTATTTTAAAACATAAAATGGGTTCTTCTATATCTAATAGGTAGGTTAATTACAATTAATATTAAAAGTTTTAAAAAAGTAAATGAACAAAATAAATGATTCTTCTAATAATTGGAGAATGTTTTCAAATAACAAACCGTTTCTTATCTAAAATACTTAAAATTAACCACTGCTAACATTAAAAGTTTAAAATTGTAAGTTAAAAATTTAAGATATTTTTCAAATATTAAATAATTATTTTATTGAGCGATTATTTTATATTTTCAAAAAATCTGGGGTTAATTTTAGAAAAACAAATTATTTTTATATTAATTCCAGATTTTTACAAATATAAAGTCATTTTTGTATAAGAGAAGAATCATTGGTTTTTATATTTAATTTTATATAATTCTTAATTTTATTTGTAATTAGTATTTACATGATTTTCTAAGTTCTCAATTATTTTGTATTTAAAAAACTTCAAATGCACAGGGATTTTATTTTATCTACTTATATTTCCTTCCATCTCCCATCGTTTTGTAAGGCTTAAAAAAGGGTTAATTAATTATTTAATTATAATTAATTTNAAGTTAAAAAGAGGTAATTCAAAATTAAAAAGGGTTAATTTGAAATTAAAAAGGGTTCCTTAAAATTAATAATAATGAACTTGAAGTTAAAAAGAGGTATTTCAAAATTAAAAAGGGTTAATTTGAAATTAAAAACTGTAAATTTCAAGTTTAAAAGGATTATTTTGAAATTTAAAAGGATTAATTTGACATTACAAAAGGTTATTGTGAAATAAATAGAATTGATTCTATGATAAAAAGGATAAATTTGAAATGTTAATAAAATAGTTTGATGATAAAAAGAGTAAATTTGACGACAAAAATGGATATATCTCAAAAATAACACGTTAAATCAGACATGTAAAATTTTCTATTGGGCTTTGGAAAATTAATAGTAGAATATGTTTAAAAAATTATACCTGAATGTTCTTTAAAATACTAAAATAATTTGGCATGTTAAATTTATTTATGTGAAATTATATCAAAGTGAATATTTTTTTTAGTTCGTCCTACGTCGGTGAAGATTTTATCTGCACCAAGTTACATGTCATCGGGTACAATTCATCAGTGTATATGTAGCACGGAAGGATCGTTGCCGCCTGCTAACATTTCCTGGTTCATAGATGGCGAACCAGTCAGGAATTCAATAATCACAGTGAGTGAAATAGTAAATAGATTCCGTTCTAATTGACACTCTAGAGAAATTAAAGTGCAAATAATTGTGGTGAACAGGTTAAGATAGGAGTGAAGGAAACCAGTAGTATTTTGAACTTGAAAGCCCAGTGGAGCGACGATGGAAAAGTTCTAACGTGTAAAGCCTCAAACTCCAAGTACCCTCATTTTCACATGAGTGAAGATCGTCATTTGAAAGTTGGATGTAAGCAGATAAACCGGTTTTCCCCATAATTAAACTTGATTGATATAAGTTAATCCTAGTTTAACTGAATAGTTTTAGCAGCTATTAATTTTTTTTTAATTTCCCATTTTATTTTAGATCCTCCAATTGTCTCTGTACGCATTTTGTCGAATCGTGATCAGAATTTTCTTCAAATGGGCGACAATATCACCTTGCTCTGCCAGGTTAAGTCTAATCCGCCAGTAATGTCCATAATGTGGTACCACAGAGTAAGTAACAAATATATTAATTATGACAAATACGCAGGAAATATATGCGGGATGTGAGCTTAGTATTTTCCTCTCAGGTTTTCAATAACTACTCAATCTGGAAAAAAATAATGGCCGATTTAGAACGTTGTAATAATTTCTTTTTTTTTCTTTTAAATTTCCCTTGATTTAACGTGCTATTTTTGCAATATCTTACGTTTTTCTGGAGTCTGGACTTATTTTTAAATGGTTGTTGCCATTACTCATAAAATAAGGAATTCTATTTTTTGAAGAGGAAAAATGCCGTATTGACAAATTCCCTACAGAAACTATCGTTTCTTCGGTAAAAAATCACAAGGAAAAATATATGAAATTATCAATCATTATATACATATATTTTTTTTTTTAATAATGAAAACTTTTTTTTATGGAATGAACAAGATTAGAGTAGAGGTAAAGTGTTCTGCTTCGAGGAGAATTGGTTGAAAAACAACACCTGCTACCTTTCTGTTTTTAATATTTTTCTTCAGACAACCAATCACTTACTTTCTTTTAAAATGTGTTTTGATAAATGCCAATTGTCGGATCGATGGCCGATGGATAGAAAATAATGAAAACTTTTTCATTTCTATCTTTCGGTCCGACGAAGTTGCAGCCATTCATCCATTCTTATTTCAAAGAAAGGGTCTTTATTCTCAACAGATTTAATTTGTTAATTTTCTTTACACGACATGCAAACCCCTTCCGTCGGATAAGAGGTAAAGCGTTTAAATCTTCGTTTATCAAATTTTCTTTCATTACGGAAAGTTTGAAACAATTTCAATATTGTCTAAGCCCTGTAATATGCTATAAATCCGACTGTAGATTAGGGATAGGCGTTGTTATGTGTCTTAAGACGGATATATAAGACGAAAAGCGAAAATAGTTCCTATTTAATTACCGGAGGAAGTGATTACATTGATATTTGATTGATAATATTTTTTTTAAGATTTCTATATCTGATAGTAAAGGGAAACACAGTTAGAGACAAATTTATGTATCTTTCAATATCATTCTTTTTAATCTATATATGACACAGCATTAAAAATTAATTTTAACGTGGATATGGTTTTGGACTGTATACATCTCTTTTACTATTTTCGCGTTCCAAGGAGAGCTGATAAGTTGGGTTAGGTCAGGATAGGTAGGGTTAGAGTTAATGTTAAGATTAGGGACCGGTTAGGTTAGGTTTGTATCGTTAGGGCTAGTGATAAGGTTAGCTACGGGTTAGGGTAGGTAGAGCTAGGGTAAGAGTGAAGGTCCGGTTAGGTTACATATATATGATTCAATGTTTTTTCGTTAGGAGAAGAAAATATGTGAATTTTATCCTTCTCCTTCATTCTCATCATCTTCCTCCATGTCATGTATCAATCTCAATAAACTATCTATTTTATCGTGCAAGCGCATCATTTTATTTGTGATTCTAAATTCGAACACATTATTATTAATTTATTTATGTATCCAATGCGTATTATTACATAAATGTGTTAAGTTTTAAAATCTCTTGTTCAAAATTGATAGTATGGCCTGCACGTTGTACGAAAAAACAACTTGCACCGAACAGAATAAGGCACATCAAGCCGAAAGCCACTTCATGACAACGATCGCCCCGATGTTTCAACGTTGACCGTTCAAAAGATAAGAAATCTGAAAATGGAGGTCCTTTCGCACCCCCATATTAAAGCCGATTACAGTACCTTTCCCCAACAGACTTTCACATTGTTTTCTTAGACTGGAAAAAACGAAATCGATAATATTTTCTTAAATCCGACTTCCAATAATTGTCGTGGTTGACTCATAATTTCTAAAATGTGAAATCTATAGAAAAGAATGACGCTTATTTTGATTAATTGATTGAATTAAGATGCTTTTTATCAATTTTTTCGTTATTAATTAAAATTAACACTGTTGATATATTTAAAACAACCCAACAGCTTATGCCTAATTTCACACATAAATATCTATTTGGCCAGGTCTAACATCGAAATTTGTCTCTATCTGGCTTACTTATTGGTACAATAAGATTTACACTTCTCTATTCACGAAATTATTGACCACACTAGTTATATGGCTCTGGTCTTTTCAACCATCTAACGAGGTTTCGGTTGTGCAGGAGTTTCGTCGCTTACATGGCTGAGTGAGACGGGTGTTGGGCGGCAAATCTTTCTATTTCCGCCGTGACCTCAGGGATCTTAAGATCCCTATGTAAATCCTTACATACCAAGGTGCATTGACAATGAAATGATGTTTGTAGATCGACCTGCAGATAATCAATGTAGAGTTCAAATCTTCTTTAAGGTCTTTACTAGGTGGTTTTTTTTTCAATTTGTTATTAATATTTTGTAATTTGTCCGTAGGGTCCTCACTCAAAACTTCATATTTATCCCTGTCCCCCAGTATCTCATTCATTTTCTCCCGGTACTCTTGTCATAACAACATTAACATTGCCTTTATCTGCCTTAACTAACATTAAGTCAGGGTGTTCCTTAAAAAACCGTTTACAAATTGCAACGTTTCTCTCCATTTCTGATTTTCTTTTATTTTTTAACTGGGACAAAGCATTCCTGAATATGTTCACAGCATCAGCTCTAATGCTATCTTTCAATTGTTTTTCTATAACTCAATCTGTTAAGGACTCTATCTCCACAATTGAATCAATAATGGGAAAATTGCAATAATTATATGGCATATTAAAATTTTTGTTAAGACCAGCAATATGCTTAACATCATTAGGTAAAGGAACATCCGTCAAATTTACAATAAAATTATCGTTTAAATCACAACTTGTTGTTAAATCACCTCCACTGCACAGTCCCACAGCATTATTTACATTACTATTATGTTCTAAAAATAAAACAGAGAATTTATTGTTAAGGTTTGAGTTTAATTTGTTAAAATTTCTATTAAAGAATTTTCTTTGGCTTTCAACGAAAGAGCTAACCACATTGCCTGGCAACCTTCTATAAATTCAACCTGACTCTTTATCAATTTGTGCATTAACTCTATTGAGTTCCCAAATGGAATCCCACCTAGTAAACACCTTAAAGAAGATTTGAACTCTACATTGCATTGACAATGTTACGTTAGATTTGATTTTAGGGTGTATAATTTTGATATTACTGTGTTTGGCACAACCCCATTGTTGAATACCATACATCTACATGCTCTTTAGGACTTGTTTATATAATAATATTTTTTATAGCAAGGTTCGAGCGGCGTCCTATCAACCAGTACACTTGTCTATAATTCAAACCTATTTCCGTCCTTTTTTCTTCACGTGCTCTTTCCATCTCAGCTTGCCATTTAAGGACATTTATACATATTTAGCTGTATCGCTGTATGGCATAATAAATAACTCCATCGATGATGAGAGAAGGAACGTGGTCCAATTTTTTGTTTATAGAATTTGGGCGTACAGTTTCCATTTTTTGTCCATTTATATATCCCGTTACAAGGGAAGAGTATTGAATGGATGGTTAATGGTCGGTCCTACTTATACCATCGCTGTACCTTCTGCAATTCTTACTCAACCCATTTTCGGAAAATCACAGGTATATAACAAGTAAATTAGTGGACCTAGTATGCCACATTGTGGCACGCCTGCATTTCTTGTTGTTCTGAATTCTGATTCTGAATATTCGTATTCTTATTTGACTCTAAAATGAATGTCAGTTGGTAGAAAATTGTATCTAAATACGGCTTTGGTAGCATCCCTCTTATCTTACTGACGAGTTTTTCATACCATACCTGGTTAAAAGCTTGTGAGTCATGAAGGAAGATAGCACAACAAACTTGTTTTTCTTCGAGTGATTTTTCTACAAAGTCAGTTGCTCGGTGAATTTGGTCTGTTGTTGAATGTCTTGTTCGGAACTCAAATTGGTGGTGAGGGATGACTGTTGTTTTTCTACAATGTCCTTTATGTCTTTTTTTCTACAATGTCGTTTACAATGTCTTCGAAATTGATTTTAACACTCAAACTTATCAAGACTGGATGAACGTTACAAGACAAACTTCCTCTGCGGTTTTGTTCAAAATACAAATTAAATTTTAAAGTCGCAGCTTTAGACATCAACTAAACATAACGTTACCGCCGAGTGATGTTACGATGTCGAGAAGATGTGGTATGGTAAAAAACAGTAATTTTTTTACACGCATTCTGATTCTTTCAATATAGGCTTAAATCTGAAATATTTTTTAATTAAAATACTACCTCTAACTGCCTAAATTATGCCCGATGTATAATGTAATTAAAATATTACGAGTGTGCAAACTCGTCGGGTTATCTTCAGATAGAAACTGGATGCTGAGTAGGTAAAATGTTATTTGCATTAATAAATGGAAAGCCGAATAGGGAAATGAGAAATATCCTTTTGAGTTTGCGTCTTCTTTCTGACAGCTGTCTAAAACCGTATTCAGAATTTATTTTGAAGAATTTTACGCCATTACTTTAATTATAAGGCATGTTTAGATTGTGTGAAAAGACCACTGGGAGTAATTGTAAGCGTCATTAGCCTGGGAGGTACTCAACTAAACTAATGAGGAACGCCCACAATGAAAATTGTCAAATCCGCATTGTCTCCTTCGTAAGTAGTTCATGACTAATTATGAAAAATAACCAGACGCTGCAAACGCGACTTTTGTGTTCAAGAAATGCCTTAATACTTCTTTTACTTGTATCTAAGTCATTGAAAAGAAAATAAACGATTATACGTGACCCAAATCAAATCGAAATCTTAAAGCATTTTTTTCAATTTCTTTCCTAAGACAGGCTCGTGGAACATTCAAGAAATATGGCCGTTTAAGCCCCTTCCAAGACCGCAAACTAAAAGACAGCATCACATTCCTTATCATTCACGCTAATTATACATACTAAATTTACGATTATACTTTGTCGAAGCGTAAAATACTTATTTATTACTTCGTTTGACAATAAATTAAAGAAAAATATTTCCTTGGGCGTCTTTGTTTGATTAACCTTTAAAATATTTGATGGTGTTTAGTGACCGTTAGTTAATGCTTGTTAACGATCCTCATATAAAAATCTCTTTCTATCCCTACTTTCTTCCCCCACCCCTTGAAAATCCAACGTATATAAACATAAAACATCAATATCTCACTGGCACTCTCAACACGACACATAAGAGAACAACTACACACAAAAGAAACACTTTGAGTGAGTACAAATACTTTGCTTGAATCTGAAATTTCTAGTATTCTATAAATTCATTTTTTTCACATCCTACATGTATTTGTAAAATTTAAACGATGTTTATAAATCCCAGGCCCTGAAGATGATCTCAATAAATATCGAAACGTTGACACGATAAAGAAAATGTTTTTCTAAAACCTACGTCACACCGGACCACATCTCACGATCTCCAAATAATCTTTAAAATGTTGTTTAGCGTCAATTACGTTTTTATTAATTTTTTTAATTTGTAAAATCATTTAATTTAAAATTGTCCTTATTTAAAACTTATTGTAAAGAAAAAATTATACATTCACTCACTCTTGCTCGCTGCAAGAAAAGGAAACCTGCTTAAAGAGCAAAATATTGTATTTCTAAACAACGATCAGGACAAACTCGTCGGAAGTACTACTACACCACATATTATTTCCTCAGAACTCTTTGGCGGCATAAACTGCCAAAAACATTGGATAATGGGTTAAAAATAAGTCCTTGATTCAATGTGTTCCAGAACGGAGGAATGCGAAACTATAAACATTGGACGTGTTAGGGCTGGAATGATTGGACTCCTGATAAGATAGGAGCAATTAAAACAAGCCTGCGCAGATATTGCTAGGAAGAAGAAGAAACAGGGAAAGAAGTCCTCTGTTGGTGAGAAGATTTATACAGGCTGAGTTCCCACACCTGGTACAGGAAAAGCCAAGGGCTACAAAAGACACATAGAATCACCGTAAAAAAACAGATACACACGTCTTTTGTGTTTTGAGTTGTGTAAACCGATTAGCGCAAATTCTATGATGTTAGGGTTAATAAATCCGTTTGTAGAACGAAGAAACTTCTAACCGTAAGATATGAGACATCAAATAAATATAGATCATATTTGGCATACATATATGATCCAAATTTATTTGATTTGTCGTATCTATGCGGCCCTAAATTTTTTCGTTCAATAAATAATTTATTATCCTAAACATCATAGAATTTGAGCTAATTGGTTTATAAAAGTAAAAAGAAGTGTATATCTGTCTTCCTTTTTGTTTCATAGATAATCCGAAATATGCAATGTTACTTCTACTCTGCTTATACAATTTGTTAAGAAAAACCAAAATTGGACGGTATGCAATAATTGCATAACTGTACAGAACAATATTATGTGTACTACTACGTTTTTACTATAATAATATGGTGTTATTAGTATCATGGATTGCCAGGCTTACAACAAAAAAAGCGAGGATGAGGAATCGCATGGTTAGATTGCAGATTGCTTTATGTCGGCTATGTTCAATTGAAATAAAATGGGTTTTGGACAATGAGGTCTTGACAGGTCTCCTGCGACAACTGCCGAATATTGCCAATCCCCATAGCGAATAAATGCAAATTCCTCAAATACAGATGCAAATTGCTTACCCACTCAGAAAGTGTTTCATGAAAATGCATTGAGAACTCTACCTAAATGGACTTGTGGCAACACCATTTGGTTTACAAATTGCCGACCTTTTTCGCGTTGCCAGGATTTTACTCGCTTTTTGGTAGAGTTCAAATTTGCATTATTCCAAACAGCAAGCCCACCCCTCCTCATCTGTTATTTAAGGGCACAAATAAGAATTGTATTAATAAACCCTTCAGGACGGTTACCTTCGTCCTTGGCCTCATTTAACACCCAAGAATTTGTTTTTCCTGGTTTAAAGGCAAATTCTGCGTATTTTCCATTTAACCAAAAGGTTTTTATTTATTTCTTGTATCATGTTACACTTCATTTCAGCGAATCTCAGTCAAATATACGACAACTGATCACATAATCATTATTAAATCCTTTTTTTAAATATTTAGTTCCTACTCACAGTAAGTTTTTTGCAACGATCCGGATTTCGAGCCTTTTAGCTCATCATCAGGTTGTAGAAGTCCTTCGGGAACAGAAAAAGTTTGTGACAGGAGATTCGAACTACGACCTTACGGCTCAATATAAGCTCGTGACTTCGATCCACCCGAACACCAACTCCTCATCTCAACCTACAACTTTTTTAATAAACCCTCATTTTGTTTAATTAATTATACTTTTCACCTAAGTCTTGGTTGAGATTAAAAAGTTAGCGCCACGAGTGGGATTCGAACCCACGGCCTTCTGCTCAATGCGCCGTTGCCTTGGGCTATCTGACTTCGATCCACTCGGACAACACTCATCATCTCAACCTACAAACTTTTCGAATTTCCCCTCTTTTTGACATATTTTCAAATCAAAGTCAAGATAGTTCAAGTTGTTAGAGCAGCTGCTTATGATATCGGGATGATGTCTCAAAATTTAAATTTTCAAGAGTATTGTAATTTGAAAGATCTCAAAGAAGAAGTTGATAAGGAAAACAGGATGTCAGTCGTTTTACATTGACAACTCTACACTCACGCCGTCTACATACGGGACTACTCCAAAGAAACTGAAAATTCGAGTTACTAACCTGCCCGCAATGACTCATTTCCCATATAACTGATTGGTCACCGCGTTTTTAATGGTTCCAGGTTACTCGGCTGTCGAATTACTAGTGACTGAATTTGCCCAGTTTCCAGTGATTTTCAAAATGTACGATCAACAGGTGAGCGTATTATCTGTGAAAGAAGTTCGAAAACATCCTGTTTTATACAATTTTAAGCTTCCTGGATACCCGAAAAGGTATGCATGAAGTTGGAAAACGCATAAAATATTACAGTAATCTGACATTTTCATTACTTGAATTAACACTGAGATCACCATAAACAAAGACAGAATGATGTGCCTTCGATGATCTCACTGAAGAAATAATTGATTTCGTTTTTGCTTGAGTAGCTTCGTGTAGTAATCCTTGTCAGTAATGAATTATTGACTGATTGATGATTCCAATCACAACCAGTTCCGTTTATTTTGAGTAGCTCCTTGTGTGGACGGCCCGGCCTTAGTGACTATAACATTTTTTTAATAGATCGTTGTTCACCAATTGTTTTCCCATCAACAGATTGACACAAAGCCTTTTAACTAATTGATCTCAGATTATCAGATGATTCAAATATTCCTAGTATCAGACATTTTACTTTAAAAATCAGAGAAGAAAATGCCGTTTAAATAATTTGATCTTTCGTGGTGATTTGAAATGAGAAAGGATCGGACAATTGATATCCTCATCATTTGAATACAAAAGGGAAATGTTGTCTTGTAGCGTTTGACACGAAACACCGGGGTGTATTTTGACACATCCTCCAACCATTCAAATACGCCTTTGATGAGATAAATTGGTGAGGTAACGGTTATCCGTTTCCTGTAATGATGGAAATACAGGCCAACGAGTCGATCCCAAGCGGCCACACCAGAATAATAACGCTTGGAATAACTTGATGCCTCCTTTGAAATATGACTAATGCTTTTTATCTACCGCGATCGGATATCCCATCCATTTCCAGGGTTCGAAATCTGGTCAGAAAGTTGTTGCAACCAGACTTGTCAAAGAGGTCATTTCGAGAGGAATTAAAAACGTTCAATCCTATAAATTGAGATTTGAAATGTTAAAAAAAACGCTTAGATCTCAGATAAGCACTATCCGACTATCTTATACACTGAAAGACAAAAAACCGGGCAGTTGTATTTATTTGTGTTTTTTCCATAATAACCATGTATAAAGATTAATATTGACTTACCACGTAAACACTACGATAATAATTTGTCGTTTACCTTTATAGAGTGTTATGTACTAATCCTTCAAATAAATTTGAGTAAAAAAGTTTTTTTTCTTAAAATCATCGTTTTAAGTAAAGATCTCGCCCGGCAGATGCTTTAGGCAACGACTTCCATTACTTAGTCCAATTACTTAGTAGTAGCGCTCTACCGACCACTATGGTCTACAGCTGTTTAGGGCCACCTAAAGCCTCAATTGAAGGGAAGGTAATGGTCGACCATTATGATCGATTAGTTGGAGGATGTATGGATTACCACAATGAATTGTCCAGCAAGGTCTCCTGACATGAATCCTGTAGAACACTTATGGGATGTGGCAAAGAGACGGGCTAGACATCCTTCGCCGCCGCCAACAAGCGTTGAACGGCTTCAAAACTGCTCTTGTTGCTGTTGCTGGGAATCTTTTTCACAAGATGAAATTCGATCGCTTATTTACTCGATGCTTCCTAAATTTAAGGCCGTTTGCGAGGTCAGAAGAGGTACGCTTTATTTATTTATTTTTTTACGAGGGTTCGCAACGCAGAGGTTATATAAACCCTCAGGGTCCCGGTGTTTTTGAAAAAAAGTATGTCGGGTTCGAAGGGCCACTGGATTCGAACGCGGGACCTTTACCTTACTTACAGTGATGAGATTAAGTAAGGTAAACCGTTGCGGCCACCGACGCCCCCGGTACGCTTGATTAAAATACAAACTAGGTAAACAATTGATAATTAAATTTTAATCTACCACTAGATGATTTTCGGGTGTTTTGGAGAATTTTCTAACATAACCATCGTAACATAATAATACTTTTTATTAAAACTCACGAATTTCTCTTTTCAAAATCGTTTAATTCGGTTTGCATTAAAATAAGTATGTAATTAATATAACGATAACAATTTGTATAGTATGAAATAAACATCAAAATACGATTGTCCGACTTTTTTGCCTTATATAAACAAGTATACAATATTTTTCTTCAGTGAATCCATCTGGGAATGTAAAGACTGTAATTACTTAAGAACGTACTAAGTAATACAATTTAATAAAAAAAAACTTTGTCTTTTTAACAAACTAAACTGAAATAACGACAGGAGAATCCTATCTTACAAATTTAATAAAAGATTAAAGAAAAAATAAACAAGGAAAGTAAACAGTTCAGATTAGGAAGAAATTAAGAACAAGCTGTAAAGCTTAAAAGTCAACATAATTAAAATTTCACCACTTTTCTTTGAAAATAATCATTTCAGACTTATCATCTAAACATTAGTGTAAAAGTTAACAGTTCTATTACAAGCAGGTAACGGCATAAAAAAAAAACAATCCTCTGAGTAAATGGTTACGGTCCTTTATCAATATTGTAACATGAGAAATAAATGTCACCGTGCTTGCGTTATAACGTATAATTTTCATATTAAAAATAGTATTTTAGAAACATAAATTATGTTTTCTGAACACGCGTCCCCGATGAGGATCAGTTGGTAAAGTTTTGGATGACAATTCGACGACTACTTTTTTGAGTGATAATTTCTGTAAGACTCTTTTTAGTTAAGATCGGATACAAATTGAACTTTTATGTCGGGACTTCGTCATAGAATCTGTTTTAATGTACCTTTCTATCTGTGTGGTGCTAGTGTGGCTTTCTAATATAATGTCACGTTTCTCAAATTCTTCTCTTCTTCAGTTCACTTCGGACTGCAAATAGTAAAAAATTGTCCGTAAGATCTTCTTAGGGATGGAATTTCAAAAAATCCTTTCTTAGTGGCTATACATGGCTGTCAGTCAGTCACTGGATTGTTTTATGTTTATAGACGAATTGTATGGTTTGAAACAGAGAAGCGGCATTGACTATTGTTTGGAGAATTTTCGATTGGAGGATTTAGATTCTGTTAAAGGGTGTCCGCCCATAAAATTCGAAAAAATGTAAACTAAATTATCGCGTGCTATGCTACTTACATTTGTAATTCATTTTACACCACAATATGAAAATCACAGCACTGGAAACGAGTTAAAAAACTGCATATACGAAAAATCGAGAATCTGGTTTGGGAATAGATTGTTCTGGGTCGTTGAGACTAAATCGACCACTTTATGCTATTTACTTAAAAAAGCCGACCTCCTGGTCGTTGCACGAAAAAATGCCCAACGTTGGAAATGCATATTTTCTCAGCCTTTTAAGTCACAGCCCTGCGCTAGGTCTCATTTTTTAGAAAATTTTACGCTGAACAAGTTGGCTTTTTTTAAGTGTTTTCCTAGCTTCAGTTATTCAACGGTAAATTAAAAAATTCGGGAAGAATTCTGCATTTTGTACGAAAACTTCAAATTGAGCTGTGGAGCCAGGCAATCGTCCTCGAGCGGCCCCCTATAGCAATCGATTGGAAGTTTTAATAAGCTTTCAACTGGTCACCTTCCACTTTGCCCGATTTCTTAATCGTTTCCGCGTTATTCGCGATTTTTCGGCAGAAACGTGGTTTCATGGGAACAACCGATCACTCTTTCACCGATTTTCAAGAATGCTCTACAACTCTTGTTCCGAGAACCTTTTTAAAAAAGTAAACAGGGAAGCGACAATTTTTACTTTGACCTTTTGGGATGCAGACTGCTTCTGCTGTCGTTAACCACTTGTTTACTCATCATGGAAATTCAACTTTTCCTTCACTTCGCAGGTGTTCTGGAAGCTTCGCTTCGAATAACGTATTGAAACAATAGGTATATGTATGGTAAAATATCTTCCCGTTTCATAACAACGGCTCAAAAATGACCCGGTACAATACCCGTTTTATCAAGTAATTAAAACGTGCACAATAGAAATATTCTTTAATTGAATTAGACAAACGTATTGTGCACCCCAAGGCTCAAAGTGGCTTCATGGTTCATTTATTATGTCTTCATAAACGATGTTTGTAGATTGACCTGCAGATAATCAATGTAGAGTTCAAATCTTCTTTAAGGTCTTTACTAGGTGAAAGAAAGACAAAAGTGTTGGGATCATCAAGCTTTCGGCAACATTATGTTGCCATCATCAAAGCCTATTTATTAAGATCAAAAATATACATAATTAATATAAATTCAACAATCAACAATTAAAACAATAATGCATACTTTTCCAAGAGTGAAGAGAAAAAATTCTCATCGGAAAAAACTATTGTAAAGTGCTTTGGTTTAGGTTATGAAGCACATGGCCAGCATTCAGTTATACATGGTGAACAAGACATCTATGTAAAGTAGTGAGTAATTATTCGCATATAACATTAACAATTGATAAAAATAATAATTTATATATAATAACATTTTTTAAAAAATTACCTCACTAATACATTCATATAATTACAAGTCCAAATGTTTTTTGTTCTTACTATCAATTTTTGACATTAAAAACATATGTTATCACAGGGAGTATTATTTTAATGACCAGAATTACAGCTTGTTAAAATGATATGTACAAAGGATTACAATTAAGATGAAAAAACAACACAACGTCGCCTCACCTAAGGTTGGACTGTTACAGTTAGTGAAGGCTACCAGGCTCTGTGCACTCTCCATTATGCGCCCTCTAACGGTCGCCACCTTTTTTTCCGTTTTTTTTTTTTTAATTTCCAACAACCCCGCAAATGTTGAGATGGAACCTAGTTCGTCACCATTTAAATTGCAGGCACTCCTCGTTAAATGGATATATACCTTTTCCAACAGGAGTCTTTTCTCAAAACGGACCTCTCGACCCAAGATCTCCGGGGAGTCCAACTTAAAAAATGACCATTCTTTGTAGCATGAGAGGACAACCCTGCGGTCAACTTTTTATGAATACATTCCAATCTACGTTTGTTCATTCTAATATGAATTTTTTCTTTGTCCAACATATTGAGCGTCGCAACCACCACAGGACATCCTATAAACCACATTAGATCGTGTGCCAATAGGCTCTTAAGACTTTAAAACGGTGTGGAGATTAGAATTATGGACTTTCAAAAGTCCACAAGCGTACCTTTACGGCCCATTGTTTCATGCATTCAGTCTCCCTCTTATAGCTTATCAAAATGGGTACATGAGGTGTTGTCGGTCTTGACGATTGGTAATGAGTTTAATGTAAAAAAAAAAAATTCACTTGAAGTGAAACAAAAACTTGAAAATTTGAGAGTGACGGAGGATGAGGTTGTTGTTTCTTTTGATGTGGAATCATTATTCACGTCGGTGCCTTTAGGTCTTATCACGTATATTGTACATAAAAAATGGGGTGAGCTGGAGAGTTGCTTCCCAGATCTACCTATTGAGATATTTGTGGAGGCGTTGGAGTTCACGTCCATGACTGGCTACTTTACATATGGAGATGATATCTATAAGCAGAAAGATGGTGTTCCCATGGGAGGTGTTATATCCCCAATTCTTGCTGATCTGGTAATGACTGATTTGCTGGAATGGTTGTTGCTCCAACTCCCTTACAATATAAAATTCTTAATTAAGTACGTCGATGACCTTCTGGCAATTGTACCAAAGGAACATTTCCAAAAAACTTTTGAATCTTTTAACTCATGTCATTCTGCACTTAAATTTACCTTTACATTGGAGCGACTACACAACCACCAACATAATGTTGCCGAAAGCTTGGTGATCCCAACACTTTTGTCTTTCTTTCACCTAGTAAAGACCTTAAAGAAGATTTGAACTCTACGTCTTCATAAACTTCCTCCAGTTTCCTAATCGCATGATGCTTTGTTTTCTTGCTTTGGCTGAGACTTCTCCTAATTGTTTCGGATTTTTTAATTAATTAATTCTCCCAATATCTGCACGTTTCAAAGCAACTGCATGAAACTAAAAGTCGGAAGTTGTCCCAGTATGAATCTTACGTTTAAATGTTTAGATTCGAGGATTGCATGGGGGTTCGACGTAAGTAGTTCGTCGAGGCATAATCCAAGGTATCTTCACGGGAATAGGAAGATGGTTGAAATATAGAATGGAAAGTGTTCTTTCGTTCAGGTCAGAAACTATTTGGATTTAGTTTCGCTAACCTTGATACTACACTGGAAGAGTGAAACTGAATCACCAGGAAGTGTTTCTGTATATTACGTAAAGCTATAACGAGATCTTTATCAGAAGTAATGATGTGTTATAGGATAAGGTAAAAGAGTTAGGTTGAGTGTAATTACTGTAAATTGTGAGGAGGAGGGGAGTCTGCGGGACATCAGCGAGAATTGGATAAATGGCGTAGAAAGAAGTGTTGTGGCCAATTTTAAAATGACGGTAAGATATGTTTTCAGTGTACGGTATAGCCAGGTAGGACACCTTGTCAAATGTTTTAGATGTCCAGGATGGCACAAGGGCAGTGGATGGATATTCCAGTGGCAATTACAAGCCGATCAGATGATGTTTCATTATACACGTGAAGCCACACTAGTTTTTAGCAAAAGACTAAAAGATTTGTAAAAACTAGCAACGGATGTGGTATTGTTTTGCTTAAGAATTATCCTTCTGGAAGAGAATTTTCATATGGTTGGAAAGTGGGTAGTGGATAGCTGTGAAAATGGCTGCGTTTTTAGGGAATTGAGACAGTATTGTAGGAGTAATTAGGACTTTTCGCTTTTCTGGGGATGCTAGCGAAATAAATTGGCAATGTTAGAATTTCATTTCCACTATTCTTAATTCGACACTAATCAAAGAACATATTGATTAAAGTTTAAAAAAAGAAAGAAACTTGAAGACAAATTCGCTTTTCGTTCCATTTACCTTTACTTATAGTTTTTAATTTGGACGTGGACTTTCAGGAAAAATCGTGTAAGACTAATCAAAGAATATTTTATTTAAAATACGTTTATACGTCATAAATTTTTTTGTTATTTAGTTTTGCTCTTATGGATCGCAGGATAAAACATAAAAAGGTTTTGGGAGAAAGAAAGAAGCCGCACGAGAAGACAAATTGGTAAATTAATTACCACTAATTTGTTTCTGAGTGGTGGACACTAAAAGCTAGTGTTAAAAAGAAAATACTTTAACCTATATTGATGTTCTGAAAGAAGAAGTTAATTTTCAGCAGGCTAATTTAGGCGCACAAATGAACAGAGAAGTAAAATACAGCTCTTAGGTCGCGCCGAATTAGTTTAGGACAGTATAGAGAAAACACGGTTTTAATTTGTTCACCTTAATAGTGTCTTTGAAATATATATTATTACATTTTGCATCCCTTAAAATGTACTAATTAGCGGAAGACGGTCTTTGTCTAATGATAACAAAAATATCGTGCTTTAGTTCTAACCTAATTAAACAGTTGATATCAATTAGGATCGATTGGCTAAATAAAAAGTTGCTTCGTTTTTTTTTCTAGTAGGTCTTTATTCTTGTATATGGACAAAACGTCAAAATCATTTTATTTTAGGAACTAATAATGTTGGCGAAAGATGTTTGTTGGCATTTCAATCCTTATCAAACAGCTGTTGAAAACACTTGCAAAATATGCCTTTCATGGTATTAAAAATAAAAAATAAACACTTCTGTAAATGTGCGATACTCACAAAGTAATTTAGTATATGTTTAACATCGGATAAATAGAAAACTATGTTGTACCCCCTGGGCACTGAATATCGAGTATTCCACCAATGGTAAATACGGAAGAATGTATTTATTAGTCTTATTAGTGTATGTGAGTTTAAACAGTTAATAAATAAAATTGGGTTAATTGGTTGTTTCTTTTTTTACGGACAGCAAACTACAATATATTGCTCATAGCACAGATCTAATTCTTTTTCTGTCTTTTTTCGCGTTGTAATCCTTATACGGTCTTTTCACGTTTCTTCAGCGAACGTTAACCGACTCTCTTTTCTTTATTATATTTCAAGCCTCTCTGTACCTCAGGTCCTCGTAAATTGTGGATAAAACAACACACGTAACAAATACACACACAAAAACAAGATAAAACGTAATAATCTGGTTAGCATTCACACTACCCCAGAGTACTCGACATACCTTGAGGTACTTAGGGAAGAACCACTACCAATCACGCTAATAAATTACATTCACACTCCAGACTTCATTCACACTCACAAAGAATACTCGACATTCCTCGGGGTAAAAGGGTAAGCCCTGTCATTGACGCTAATAAATTACGTTCACACCCCAGACTTCGTTCGCACTTCCAAAGAGTGCTTGATATTCTTCGGGATAATTGTGAATAAGCGTCTCCAATCACGCTAATAAATACATTCTTTCCAATCAATATCGCATATAACAAACATAAAGGTGCAAGTTTCCTGTATTCTATATATACTACTTAACTTTAAAACTATGTTAAATGTTTATACGTATACTCTGTGCCTCGGTGTTGACATATGACTGCCCTACATGGGCCAGAAACCTAAGTGTTACATGCAAGAGGGACATTATAACTGCTGAACGTAATTTTTTTCTGATATGCATCCATGCTTATAAAATAGTGACCACAGAGTAGCAAGTTATAGCAGGACAAATTCCCATAGATACAGACGTAAGGAAACGGTGCGCTATATGGGACATCGACAATGGATTAGATTTAGACACGAGAAATTCCAATCACATCACCAAAAGATGCAGAAGAATGGGCAAGAAAGGAGTGGTAAAAGCGATGGAAATAAAGTAATGTAAGACGGCAAGCTTACAAATGTATAAGCAACATTAAAGAGAGGCAAAAAAGGAGGGAAAATTCAAAAGAGTTGAGATTGGAAGTTTGTGTCTGAGTGGATCGAGTAACGATAGCTCAAGTGGTAGAGCAGCGGCGTATCAAGCCGAAGATCGTGGGTTCGAATGCCGCTCGTGCCATTGGCTTTTTTTATCTCAACTAAAAACCTTAATTAATTGTATTAAAGAGAGGCTTAGGAAAAAATTCGAAATGGACCACAACGTATGCCAATTCCTTTCTGCATTAATTTAGAAAGAAGAAAGCCCCCTTCTGCAAGGAAGAAGTAGAAGATGTTGACCATACAACCAACCCTACGGTGCAAGTTATACAACCATGAAAGATCACAATAGATTAATACACTGGTCATTCAGGCCAATCAGCCATCATGGAAAGAAATTTTTGGCAAAAGCAACATAAATGCTTCAAAAGAATATTTTCAAAAAGTAATGAAAGAGGAAGGATGGCCACAATCTAATAGGTAGCACATAAAATATTTATTTTATTACATTGGTAAATTATTGGTTGTGTACATTATTTATTTATTAAAATTGACAAATTGTTATAGTTATACCTGCATGAGCTTTAAATTACTTATGTATTTATTTATTCATCGATCTATTAATAATAATATATGATGCATAAGTGCTTACAACACGAGCTAGGAAAAAGAAAAGAGATAGAATAGAAATGATAAATGATGGAGTGAGTGTGGTGTTCAATACTTTTTAAAAGGATAGTTCCTACTCACAGTAAGTTGTTTTGCAAAGATCCGGATTTCGATCACTTTGGCAATTCATGTCGAGAGACGTGGTTGTAGAAGTCCTTCAACCTGATGATGAGCTAAAAGGCTCGAAATCCGGATCGTTGCAAAACAACTTACTGTGAGTAGGAACTATCCTTTTAAAAAGTATTGAAAAGAGATAGTACCTATCATCTCTTCTCCCAAGACTATCTCCTCCGCGAGGTCCTACCTGGACGGGTGGTAACATCTGAAAATGATTGGTAGACGACCATCTGGCAGAGCGAGATGCCAAAACAAAACATGGGTCTTACATAATAGAAAGGGTACAGAGAAAGGCCACGAAATACCTGTATTACAAATTATGCAATCACAGGAACTACCATCATTGCTCCTATGAAGCCAGACTTGCTCTCGTAGGCCTGGATTCTCTGGAGGATAGAAGAGTTTTGGCTTCCGTTGTGTTTCTGTGGAAGACCCTAAATAATTTTATTGATTCCCCGGAGATATTATCTTGTATTGGCTTTAGGGTTCCCCAGCGTAAACTACGGGACCCATGAATTGTTTGGTACTTCACGGCACAGGACCAAATACGGGTTACAGTCTTCAATCTCCACAGCTGTGCATTACTTAAATAAATTCACTATCAGTGCGGACCCCTTCTCCTCGTCTCTTCAGATCTTTAAAAAAATATTAAACGTGCTTTAAAGTGTAATTGAGGGTTTATTTATTACTTTTGTTGTGTTATTTATTAATCTATTTAAAATATTGATTTTTTGTTAAAAGTGTAAGCGCTTCTTTGCTGTTATTTTTACTGCTATTATTTTTATATCCTTTTTTAGTATTTTATATCATAATGATTGTTTTGTTGTGTTGCTTGACTGTCCTATGCTTGGGTACCTGACCTGTTTGGACTGTAAATAAATAAAATAAAATAAAATAAAACCTTTGATATAGCCGAAAAGGGCTAAGGTGTAGAGGAAAAGAAAGAGAAAGACCTGATGTGGGTAACCAAAAATTATGTAAAGTTGTCCTCTAATAGTTAGTTTATATTGGTTGTTGAACTATGTGTTTAAACCTATCCTACCTTCTCACCTCTGAGGTTCTGTTAAGCCCTGCCAATCGTGTAACACCTCTTTCATTTTTTAGCTATTGTCTGTATTGATTGTCCGATTCTTTAGGAGTTTCGGATTTCCCTTCTGGGAACTAAGAAAGTTTTTAAGGCGTTTTTGATTGCAAAACTATTTAATCCCCGGAGAACCAGGAGAGAGCTAATTGAGCAGTTTGATATTTAATTTTATATGGTGGTATTGAAGAAAAAGCTCAAACAGATATTGCTACGTTAAAAAAATATCTCTCAAAAAGGTATCGTCACTTATTATTATTATAAGTGGGAAGTTTATGGGTCGACAAACAGCTGAGGTCATCGCCGGCCCTCTGCGTGTTTTCCATCTTTTTCTTTTCTTTCGCGCATATTTTGTTTTAAACTGCAGCCATTTGAGCGTCTCGATCTGGTTACTGACTCTCTGATTTCAGATATATACTACGTTTATATTCTAGAATGCTAGTCTCCCGTTTGTACCTCGGGGTGTCAAATACAGAATAAAAACAAAACATACAATACATAATATATACATCACCACAAACATAGATGTCTGGTCACATTCATTCGATATTCCTCGGGGCGGGGTTATAAGCAGCCCCTTCCTTTCACGCTAATAAATTACTTTACTCTCCAGACGCCATACACTCACCCCAGAGTATTTGATATTCCTCGGGGATAAAAGCAACCCCTTCCTTTCACGCTAATAAATTACATTCATTCCGATAAATTAACACAAACACAACACTCGATAGAAACATAGAAGTCTGGTCACTTTCACTCCCCAGACACTTATTTTTCATTTTGTAAGTCAATCTGTCTAAATTATTAGCGTGCAGTGTTTATAAAAATTTTAAACGGACATGGTCGTTAATATAAAAGTTGCTTCAATGAAGCTGATGAAAACTTAAATCTCTTAAACTAAGTGTCCTCGCTAGATCGTAGTCATGGTAGAATAATAGAAAAAAACAACTAATTACCTATTGATTAAATTGATTTTAAACATTTGGAATTAGTTTATAAAACTGATAAATGTAAGAAACACCATGATCATTGGTAAAACCCGTCGAGAGGAAAAACACAATTGTTACAAATATAAATTATTTTAAACTTCAAAATAAATTCTTTTCATGCTGTTCTTCGTGAAATATTAACATGAGAGGTGATAAATCCTTACCTTATGGTTTAGGACAACATAGTCTTCTGTAGTTAATTGAATATTAGGAACATTTGTATTGAGAAAGGATACATTATAGACGACTGATGGTATATAGTTTAAAATTAATCGTTTAATCAAAGAAAACAACATTGCATGATAAACAAAAATGCCTGCAAAAAAATTAAAAAAATGAAGAAGATTACATAGCAAATAAACAAAGTTAGAGTTGTATGAGGTCTGTTAAGATCGATTTAAACTTTTCTTTGAGAGTGGTCGTAGCAAAGTTTAAAAAAAATTGAATTGCTATCAGTGTTTCTTTGTTTCTTAGCTGTACTGTAAGCAATCGCAGAATAATGTTTTCCTTACTGGAGGGCGTTCCAGGAGATGTTCCTAACAAAAATGCTAGTGGGTTTATCAAAGAAAGCCAAATATAACAAAAGGTGAATGCAAGCATTATTTACACTCCCGTTTCCTCCTAATTTTTCCCCACTTTCCGGAAGGAAGAAGAGGAAGAAGGAAAAGTGAGAGGGCGCGCAACTTTTAGAAGTAATGAGGAACCAAGTTCGGACGAACTCTTCCTGGTACTCTCAGTTTGAAACAATGCAAATTAAATAATTATGACCCCTAAGATTGGCTGCGAGTTTCAACTGAAACAATAGCTTTATGTACATAAATACTGCAATAATGTTGTCTCTGTACAAAGCAAATCATAAAAACACGTCATAAATTGATATTATATAAAACAGGGTATCAACATAGTATAACCCCTGATTTTTTTTTTAAGTACTCAACCTAGATAAGACAATTTAATAAAATTTTTGTTAATTAAAAAATTAATTATTATACATTTATCTCGTAGTTTAAAAAAAAGTGAGTTGAGAATATTTTTTTTTCGTCTTCAATGGATCCCGCGTATTTTCTCTTGAGCTTGTCCGCTTTATTTGTATTAAATCATAGGAACAATGACGGACGATCCAACATCACGTGATACCCCATACACAGAATCACCATAAGCCAGCAATAATACTGACAAGTTTGGAGTTGCTCCTCAGCTCAGGGAAAGGGAAAAAAATATTAGAAAACTTGAGATTGTATAAACAACTCGCCCAACGGCTGGTAACCCATGTGTACACAAATAAGTTGCAATTTATCCGAATCATTTATAGCTTAATGTAAACGATCGCAATTAATAAATACAAAATGAATATTGGTATAAAGATATGATTTAATGATTTAATCCTGAGTTTTGACCAGACTAGACAAAAAGAAAACTCGTGATCAAAATGACCAATTTACGTCGAGAAAAGACAACATTTCAATTTTTCTAGGAAAGTTTGTAAATATCTAATTTATATTATTTGTAAAACTTGGAAAAATTGAAAAAAATATCAGCATCTAGGAGCGAATAAAAAAATTTGTTGTATAAAAAAAGCTATACACCTTTGTCAAAACTTTAAATTGTTTCCAAAAATTAACGATTAACTATTTAAAAAAAACTAACTTCGAACTTTTGTACTATGGAAAGTAAAACAAAAATAGACACGATCTAATAGACCACAGTGATTTGGAGAACATGGTACCGAACAAAACTTTGACCTCTCTTTGAACAATTAAATCACCTTGAAAAATTGCTAAAATTTTGATGCCCAAACAAAACTCTCCTAGAAAATAAATTGCGTATCAAAATTAAAATCCATGGCGTAGAAGCGGAGTTGAACAGATAAATCGGAGGGGAAAAAGTGCATTTCTATTTGTCTTCCTTCACGTACAAGGATTTATCTTGGATTTCACGCTCTCTCGGCGACATTCAGCAAATAAACATGAAATAATATATTAATAGAAGAAATGATTTAGCCGAAATGAGAATAGGTTCCAAGAATATGTAAACTTCTTTAACCTGCTATTATAGGGCTGTGAAGAAATGGGTAATGATGACTGTAATTTCTAGGGGTCCCTTAAGTGCACTAAAGGCGTCCCTCTCTTTATGCTCTGGATCAACTAAATCACAACACCACTTTATCCTTTAAGTGCCTTTGCATTTTTTCCCCAACTTGGACGGGATGTCTTTAAACTTTATAACTTTCACAGATGTAATAATTTCGAATAAAATAACGCAGCAAAATATACATTTTCGATATCCTTGATTTTTTTTGGGGTGGGGGTTGGAATGAAATGGCCAAATGTCAAATATATCGCGTGGATTAAAGAATAATTTTAAAAAATCACAAGATGAGTAAGTATGAGTGTTAATTGTTTTTAAATGTTGTTAACTAAAACGGTTTTCACGGAAAGTCCTTAGTTTAGTTGAAACGAAATATCTTAGTGAACTTGAACCGTTAAAGTGCACATTGCTATTTCAAACTAAGTCAAAAGGCAACATTAGCAAACAAATTAAATTTATATTAAGCCAAACGTTGGTGAAATGATATTTGCTACTGGTTATATGTGTAAAGGCTGTCCCATGAACAGACGTCAATACTTCAGCAGATTATCCTACTGGGATAGTTCCTGTGATTTTTAACGCAATATTTTTGACTAACTGGATTTTTTAAGCCTATACATATTACGTTATACTTTTTTTCACAAGGTCACAGCACTAATACTAATGCCAGCGGTGTACCCAGAGGACACACACCATCAAAAACCAGCTAATGCTCGCACTCAATGTGAGGTATTAAGGGACAAGGTGGTTTCGAGACCATCGTCGATTAAGGCGACGTGGCGGGTTCACGGAGCGGGAATGTTGCAGAGGGCTCGAGCAGGTTGGTGCGAAACTGATAGAATCGGGAAAGAATCAATTAGTTGACAAAAGGAGGTGTCAGCATTTTTAATTACCAAATTCTCAGTTATTAAAATAACATGGTCGCACTATGTAATAATGTTTTTGAAGGTAGAAAATAACTGATTTACTGATTTATATAAACTCAAGCCTGCACATGCAGGTTACACGCACGTGTACAGAATTGTGCATATCACTTCTTGGAGTCCACCGGCAATTCCAGATTTTGTTTATTTACCATTTTTGTAATTTACAGTAAATTACCTGCAGACCTCGAGAATCACCCACTCCGAGTATTGTTAGTCCGGGGTCAGACTTATCCATCCAGCCACCGAGGTTGAATTCCAACATCCATCCATTCATTTCAGTGTACAACTTAATCCGTCTCCCATTCACACTTTCATTCGCTCTGAAAAACACTATTTCCTATTTACAAAACATTCAGTTAGGTTGTGGAGTACTAGATATCTTCCATCACCCTTTACACATATTATATAACTAACCGAATTGAACGTCAATGAGGTACTATTCCACCATCGGCCCTCTCCATATTGAGCCTACGAATTGCACCCTTCAGTTAGGTGGGACATACAGGCTTAGCAACCTTTTTCTACATGACAGACACATACGCGGGCTTTAGCCCAAATGTAAGTATCCATGAGCCAATCCTTAATCGGATGAGGATAATCCCACTCCTACGAGTCAGATCTTCGGCCGGCCATCTATCAACACTGCTCCTGATACTTGAGAGTTCTTTATTACATTTTTAGTGTCAGAGGGCCGGTCTTAACCTCCTCATCCAAATTTCATCACCCCACAGTCCTATGTGTCAAAGAACCCAGACAACTACCGCCGTTTCGCTGAGGCGGTCCAGTTTGTGGTATCTTTCCAATAGGAGAACCACGCACAGTAGTAACCGCGCTGAGGGAGTCAGCTCACTACGTAGGCATCGTCTTGAATGACCTCAACCGCGTGCCAAATGTCATACAATTCCGCCAAGTAAACTCTACAGTGCGGCGAGAACGATCACGAAGTGGACGTACCCTCGAATAGAAGGTGCCACACCGCGCTTTTGCTGGTCTTAGACCCGACTATGATGACAAGGCGAATACAGGGGTAAATATTGAAAATAAATTGTAATGGATAAATGTTTTATAATAAAAGGACAAGACCGCCTAAGTTGTTCAAGTCGAAAATAAATTTTTTATTGATACCTATAATTGCATCATTTATCAACTCATAAATTGCATTCAACCCAATGGAATTATTACAAGTTTTACTAAACGTAGGCATATTGGACAGTATCAAATTTTAAATTACATAAATAATCTTTCTCATCAAAGTTTAAAAAAATCGTTTTAACGTGTTAGAGAAATTCAAGCCAATTACAAATAAATTATTTTTAAGGTGTTGAAAAATACTTTGTCGGGGAAATTACATATTGTTATTCACAAAGTAATGTGACAAGGGCTTTATATTACTGGACGCCCGTCCCAACCCAGCTGAAACTATAGTGAAACCACTTTCGTGAATTGCAGTGGAGTTAAATGCTGTTTTATCGATCGAATGCCACTTATACTGTTAAAGCAATTTTAAATATTAGATCTCAACCTACGAGTAAATTTACCCAATTATTATTTTTGTGTATTAGATGTACAGGTTCAATTATTAATGTATTTTAAATTTTAAAAAATCATTTCTTTCCAGTTTCAACGTCCCTGATCACACTAATAACCCTGACCACCGTGTCCTGATTCTCTCTCTCTCTCTCTCTCTCTCTCTCTCTCTCTCTCTCTCTCTCTNCAGGGTGAGTTTAACTTTTCCCCACTATATATTTTTATTGGTACGTTTTTAGGAAAACCCCGAGACTGTTTTTTTTTGCCTAGTGTCTCATGAGCCTAAAAGTATTGATATAATTCAGCAGGAAAACAAAATACAGTTGTTAAATTCATGGCTGCCATGTTGGTTATCTACGTCCTAACCGATAGCAATGTGACTACATTTTCGACATAACATCTAACATTGGCTCTGGCCTGTTAGATCGAGCAATGATAACTAGCCGATTCTTACAACCCTACGTCATCATTTTTCTCGATGTAACAGGACCTAACAGGGTTAACAGAGTTAACACAAGGTCGTGGATACCCCTATTATGTCCCCGTCTCTAATGTATTTGAGTAAAATGTATTAAAATAGTTCGTTTTTGTTTTTGTTTGTCTTTCCACGGTTTGTGACAAAAACAAACAAAAAAGAACTATCCATATATATGTGGTCTATCAATCGCTTTTAAGCTTTTAAACTACTCAACAAGCTAAAAATATAAAATATATTTTTACCAACCAGTGTACACACTGAGAAAAGGGACATATTTTATATATTCCATTCAGCGCAAAGTTAGAACTATTTACCAAAATAACTATTTATTAACATGTACATACTCCATATAAATTTTACCAACAGCCAAAATAATTCATAATTACAAAACGAAAATTATTAACCTGTAGTTACCGGCCATGTATGCCTAGCCTCGCTCCTGTATGTCAGACGTAAAGCGGCGAACACTCGATGCAACACTACGCGACGCTACCCGACGCAAATCCAAAGTCCAGTTTTCCATAAGATTGTATTACCCCCATGCACACACACAGAAAATTTAACAAAACACCCGAATACCTTTTTTTGATATAATGAATTTAGCTAATAATTTATTACACGCTTTTACTCATAAAATTGAACTATCAATTTATTTCATGATTTTGCTCATAAAATTACACCATTTTCATCGAGTAGTGTCAGAATAGGACACTCATATTTTTTGTAGTCTATTTTAAACTAAGTATATGTAATTTTGTCGTTATATTAATTACAACATGCTTATTTTAATGTAAACCAAACTAAACGAGATCAACAAGTCATGAGCTTATAGCGGGGAACCCACCCGATGCAACGCTATCCGACGCATTGTCTCGTTTTGATAGGGTGTGCATATCTATGAGACGTCATACACCGGCCACGTACAGTCACAAGTTTCCATCAATTTTTTGCCTAATAATTAAATGCATAATTAAATAATTTTTATAAAAATTTATGAATTTTTGGTCTCGTTTAATTTGGTTTACATTAAAATAAGAATGTTGTAATTATTATAACGATAAAATTACATATACATAGTTGGAAATAAACTACAAAAATATGAGTGTCCTGTTCTGATGCCACTCTACGAAAATGGTGTAATTTTATGAGGGTAACTATGAAATAAATTGTTAGTTAAATTTTATGAGCAAATGTGTGATGATTAGTGACCGTCGATGATTATTCAGAAATCGTGAGATGCGGTCTGGTGTGAACATCCTACATGTTTTTGTTAAATTTAAACAATGTTTGTAAATCCCAGGCCCTGAAGATGATCTCAATAAAGATCGAAACGCTGGCACGATAAAGAAAATGTTTTTCTGAAACCTACATCACACCAGACCGCATTTCACGATTTCTGAATAATTTATGAGCAAAACCGTGTAATAAATTGTTTGTTAAATTTTATGAGAACAACCATGTCATAAAGTATTAGTTAAATTTAATTGTTTTAAATAAAGTTATTCTGGTGTTTTGATAAATTTTCTACCTAACCATCATAATTATATAATTTTGATAAAAATTTATGAATATTCGATCTCGTTTAATTTGGTTTACCTTAAAATAGGAATGTTGTAATTAATTTAACGACAAAATTATATATACTTAGTTTGAAATAAACTACAAAGTCCTGTTCTGACGCTATGCGACGAAAATGGTGTAATTTTATGAGAAAATCATGAAATAAATTGTTAGTTGAATTTGATGAGCAAAATCGTGTAGTAAATCGTTAGCTAAATTCATTATATCAAAAAATGGTATTCCGGTGTTTTGATCAATTTTCTGCCAAACCATTAAAATTAATTTTCTTACAATAAAAACTAATGAATTTTTGATCTTGGTTAATTTGGTTTATAATAAAATAAATATGTTGTAATTAGTATAACGAAAATAATAAATGTAGTTTGAATTAAAATGAGTGTCCGGTTTTTTGTCTTCGACTGTACTCGATGATCTGGACAGTGTCACATAGCGTTGCATCGAATAAGTGTGTTCCCCGCTTTAATTGTGCGAATTTGTATGAAAGACATGGCCTTTAATTATTATTGGACTGGCATTGATAGTCCTAGGGAATGTTGGGCTGAGTCTCTCATCAAGGAAATTTGAGATCGCCTGTAAAAAACAGAAGTATGTCAATCTATAGACATATTTAAGTTTGTTTTGCTTTGATGATGACCTTAAAATAGCTCGCAAGTTTGTCAGTAACAACTGAATTTACTTTCTTCTTCGAGACCATACCTTGATCCAGAATGTTCTTTTTTGATTAAGCTGCCTATTTCATTGTAAAACTAATTATGGTTCCAAAAGTAATTTTTTACGTAGAATCTGCTAGTGCTATTAATTATAGAGTTCTGAAGAAAATTTCAATATTTCCAGTACGAATCAATTCTAGAAACTCACTCGCGAGTTTGTTAAACTACTCAAACGCGTTTCGGCATTGCACCATCTTCAGTGAGAAAGTGTATGTGACATAGTTTGACTGGTTGTGTTAGAAATGATACTGGGTGTGTGTGAATCGGTGAACTCATGCTCGGAACCTGAGGAGACAGTTTTCATACATGCAAGAGCTCCCCTGCGATTAATAAATAAATTCAAGAAAGGATTCACAGAAAGATAAGACCACATAAACACATTCTACACTTATATTCTTGTCATATTATTATGACAACTTTATAATTTGAGATTGGCTAAAATAACCGTGGAACCTAAACTTCTTGATGTTCTATTTAAGACCTTGATTCGAAACTTAATTTTATTGTCATAAGGTGTTACAATAAATGTATCACTTTTCTTCAGTTACATATCGTATTGTACCAGCAGTAGTTTAATCCGAATGGGAGAAACGTTACACCAAAGTGAAAGTAAAAGGTGTAACTCATCGTAATGTTAATGCTAATACCGGGGAAAAGGGTGAATCAATTGAGACCGGAGTGAGTTGAACTTTGTTAATGAAGTGAGAACTAGTATAAACTTATCTGACTTTACTGAAACAAACTTGTAGCAGTTGCACACCCTCTCACATCGCCGTAGCCGCCACTCAGCTGCTTCCGTCTTCCGCTAACTTTACCTTCCTTTTCCCTGCAACCAGACCGACCGACACATTGTATTTTCTTAATGAGACTTCCGAGTTATACCAAACAATTTCAATTAAGTAGTTTTGTATGAGTTTTCCTTTACGGCCGATTTTACTTTACATCGCCGGCATGAATCCGGATTGTCTCCCTGCGTAATCTCGTTTCAACTCATCATACCCTCTTTGTACGGTCTAACCGAACCTTTCTCTTCGTTGATTATGGGAAAAATTCCTTAGACTTTTTTAGTCTTAAAATAGTTAATAATTTGTCACAATTTAAGGTATTTACATAAAAAATAAAGCACCAGTAATGAAGAAACAGTTAGATGGCTAATTACGACGGGAACTATTAATATAATCATAAATAATAACATAATGAAAAAGTAAATTTGTAAACTGTACACGTATAAAAATTCACATTAAAAATTTTTGCGTATGTTTTATTCTCCCGGTCAGTGACTAGGGCTACGTACAACGGATTAGGGGTGAGAACGACTTGGAGACATCGCTGTTTGAAACGACGTAGAGGGTTTTTTGGATGGGAAAGTGCATATAAGGCTTTGGCAGTTGGCTTAGGATGTGTAGAACGTTTGTTGCGGTAGTTTTGGAAGTGGGATCGGATCAGCTCATTTACAAAATAAATATGAGGTCGTTGAGGATAGTGAGGTTACTATATAAGTAGTAAGTGTCAATTTATATGAGAACTTTTGATTGATTGGCTGCGCTTGATGTTGGAGGGCTTGAAGGAAACTCACGCTTCCACTCTGTATGCCCAAAGTGGTCGATATAATGTTTTCTGTTAAGTTCGTTCAGTTTTGACGATCAAAACCGATTTCCGTCCGATAAGTCTTTATAGTTGTCCTAGTCTTCTGTTAACTTGTCTCTTAGGCCTTGTGTGCGGATTTCATACCTGTTATCTAGGTATAGTACTAAATGTCTGAATTGTGAAATTCGATATTCTTGGTGATGTACACTGAAGGGAAAAACTGTTTTTCATTGTAAATATACACGTGGTATATTTTTCTGTGTTCTTTGTTGTTTAAGGTTATATTCAGGTTAGAAGACAAAATTGCGACGTGCAAAGGCAAAAACATCCTGTTACTAGGTACCGATCTTATCGTGATGTACAGGAAAGTCAGCAGTATAAATTGTATTTATACTTACAGATGGGATCAATAATGCTCCCTTGTTGCCTCACTCTAAAGCAGAGGTCATTTAAATAGGATTGGAGGCTAAAGAAATAAGGAGTGGGTAAGAACTTTAAGTTTGTAAAGGATTCTTCGATGCCAGGACCCTATCAAATTTCTGGGCCAAATCCAGGTCCGCACCCAAGCAATACTGTTCTGTTGTTCTAGGGTGAAAAAAATTATGCCAATTCCTCTGAAACTGCCGATTCCCTTGTCTAGATATTTTCTACTTCTCTTGGAGTTGGGATTACATCACTGTTCAAGTCTGCAGTATTGAACCAAGATAAGGTTAACCAGTTAACCAGGAATACAGGATAGGACCAATAAAATTCCTTTGTCAGCTTGCCAGCTCCGACGAATCTCAAACTAACCGTATTTCAATTTAATGCACAGGGCAGTTAGATAGATTTCTAGGATAAGGTAAAAATGGTGGTAGGAAGTATTTAAAATTAAAAAGACTCTGGACGCCAGACCGCATGAAAAGCTTGGTCCATATCCAGGAAATCAAGGAATTGCTTTGTCCGCTAGAGCTGAGGACATTGTGTAAATAACTCTGAGGCCTTCCTCAATCGTGAAACTATGGAGATGAAAGCTGAATTAGTGAGTACGAATGATGTTATTTATATCTAGAATTGGTATTAAACGTTTTAAAACGAGTCTTTCGAGATCGTTTTAAGACAGCACTGGAAGAAAGCTGATTCAGTCTTTAGAAGGATATGAGGGTAGGAGGATCTGCTTTCTAGGTATAGTCTTAAGTATTTGACTTGAATGAAAGACGGTATCTCTTTGTTTCTTCATTCAGTCTTATTTTCTAATGTTGGCACCAGTCGTCGATAAGCTCAAAGTATTCTTGGATGATAGAGGTAGCTTACATTGGGTTCGAGTTAGAGGACAAAATTGCGTTATAGTCTGTAGTAGGTGGTGATGGTATTGGGGTGTGCAGGTAGGGTGTGTAATATGGATGATATAAAGGATGGAACCAAAAATGCCCCCTTTTAGACGCCGGCTTCTATCATTATAATTTCCTAGAAATACTTGTCACTACTTACTCTGCAGCAGCGGTCTGTTAAGTAGGATTTCAGGATAAGATAATAAGGAATGAGAAGGAAGCGTTTATGTTTATAAAGCATGCCTGGGTGCCAGACCATATCATAACCCCGTGCTACATCTAGGAGCACAAGCAATACTCATTGTTCTCTAGAGCAGCGGAGGTCGTTTCAACAACTCTGAGACTGCTTAATCATGAAATGGCCGAATCGGTGAGAATGAATGATCTTATGAGTATCTAGTATGGGTATTAATCGTTTTAAAAAGAGTTTTTCGAGGATTTTGGACATCACTGGACAAAGGCTGTTCAGTCTGAAGGAGGTATTTGAGAGGTTTTTATGCTTTAGAAATAAGATGACAAGGAATACTTTGATAATAGAGGAGAGTGCGTGGTGAATTCTGAGGAAGGTTCCGAAGTATAGTAGAAGTAATTGGATGTCCAGTGGATTATCTACTTGGTGATTTGTTATAAAATACTTAACCTAAGAATGCCAACATTAAAATTTTTAATTTAACTGTAATGAACAAAACACGATAAAATCAAACCTAAAAAAAATTAGAACTGTCTTATTATATCAGCTGAAGTGTCTGCAGATTGGCATAAGTAATAAGAAAAAATGTTTATTAGCAGCATATATCAATCGGAAAAAAACAATTAAATTACATAGTATATTTAATTACATTATTTTACAAATAACCGATAATACTGTACATTTGTAGTGCAATGTTTTGGTTAGATACTTTGTTATTTGTTCAATTGTCTTTCAAAGAAATAAATTCAATTATATAATTTTTGTTTTTGTAAATTACTACAGAAATCATTTTAGTTTGCGGAAAGTCTTTTCGAAAAATAAAAGCGAAACTATTTATTAATGATTAAAGCTCTTGTTCAGTCGCTTTATATGAAATTCTTTTCCGTGGTATACATTTGTTCTCAGGCGCCCTGTTTTTATTCGCAACAATGGTCCAAGTCAGATATGGTATAATGCATGGCATCCTAACAAAAGGAATAATTTTGTTTTTCCCTTCCCTACATTTGATATGATATTTATATGGTATGTCACATTAAAGCATAATGATTCCTTTACCCCAGTCATGCATTTTCTTCTTCTCTTCTTGAAATATATTCAAATAAAAATAATGCAACTTGAGACTATTATAGATGCAATTAGAGGACTATTTTCGTTCAAAATGATTAATCTGTCTAATGACATTTCATCGTTAATGTGCAAAAATTTCAGTACCATTATTGAATTTTTTTTAAGAGGATCCTTTGCGTTTTTATAGTACGCTTATTTTGAACTCACGTTCTTCATACTTAAATTAGATTTAAAAGCATTCAAGTTCTGAAATTTATTAATATATAAATTCTACTATATAAAAAGTCTACTAAATAAATAAAGTCTACTATGTAAATCGTAATAACAACCTAATAATATAGATCTTTATTGTAAAAAGTAAAATAATTTGCGTTTTTAAAGCACGCTTATTTTGAACTCACATTCTTTATACTTAAATTAGATTTAAAAGCATTCAAGTTCTGAAATTTATTACTATATAAATTCTACTATATAAAAAGTGAACTAAATAAATAAAGTCTATTATGTAAATCGTAATAACAACCTAATAATATAGATCTTTATTGTAAAAAGTAAAATAATTTGCGTTTTTAAAGCATGCTTATTTTGAACTCACATTCTTTATAATTAAATTAGATTTAAAAACATTCAAGTTCTGAAATTTATTACTATATAAATTCCACTGTATAAAAAGTCAACTAAATAAAAAAAAGTCTACTATGTAAATCGTAATAACAACCTAATAATATAGATCTTTATTGTAAAAAGTAAAATAATTTGCGTTTTTAAAGCATGCTTATTTTGAACTCGCATTCTTTATAATTAAATTAGATTTAAAAGCATTCAAGTTCTGAAATTTATTACTATATAAATTCTACTATATAAAAAGTCTACTAAATAAATAAAGCCTACGAATTGTAATAACAACCTAATAATATAAACGTTTATTCTAAAAACTAAAATAATTCGTCATTAATAAAAGACGGAAGAAAACATGTTTATTGAACTTTGAACGTCACCTATTATTATTCCTTTAAATAATAATACGCTTCTGGTTATTTTTGTTTTTAGACTGATGCTTATCCATTGCCGCCAACTGGAACCGAGTTGAACAACGCTTTACAGCTGATCAATATATCACTGCAGCACGCTGGTGACTACAGTTGTGTGGCCAAAAACAGCGAAGGGACGACAAGAAGCCGTCCGGCCAACCTAAGAATAAGGCGTAAGTTTCAACATATAAATCATTTGAAACAATTAATTGTAAACAATTGTAAAGTTGGAGGTGTAAAATATTTTTTTTAAATATTAACTTTTAATTTAACTTATTAATATTAGATTATAGCTTATTAATTTGATCGGGCGATCTGTCTTTTATGAAGACTGCAGCTTGTTATAACGTTTCTATATTTTTTCTATATTTTGTATTCTTTCTTTTTATTTGATGAAATCAAGAGTATCGTGTATATTTATAGTTTCCCGTGAACATTTCACGGACAACTTATTTAACGCCTTAACCGACTTTACGAAGATTTAAGTTTTCAGCATTTGCCTGCTATATAATGCAATTGCTAGGAGAACTCAGTACTGTACCTCCATTGGCTCGCATAGTAGATAAGGTCACATAGGGTTTCCACCTTAACCAATACTTTGGTTTTGTCCTCATAGACATAGAAAAGTCCTAGAAAAAACTATGTGGCAAAACGGGATTGTTTACTGGTTGAGTGAGTACAGGTTCCCAGTGTATATAATCAAAATTGTGTATTCATCCCTCCAAAAGAAGTCTTTTTCGTGTTGCGCTAAAACTCTCACACTCACCTCTATTCGTTATAGCATCAGGGCTCAATCAGGTCCCACTCTGTTTTATATTTTTCTAAACGCTTTGCCGAAACCCAAGTTCTGTCAACTAGCACTATATGCTGATGATATTGTGCTTTAATGCTCCTCTTGGAGAGTCAGTGCGATAACTAAAAAGTTAAATATGGAATATTATCGCGAATAAAGCGCTTCTACTTTCGATGGAAGTTGATAATCAATGTCCTAAAAACTCGCTGCATTCTCTTACCAAAATCAAACCCTTGATGCACCACAGAGTATTAGATGAGGGAACGTATGACTGGTCCAAAACCATAATCTGCCTGGGTGTCAAACCGTATTCAAAACTGAACTTCACCGAACATGTAAAAATCTAGTGGGAAAACGCAAAGTAGCTATCAGAGTCTTATTTTCATTACTTAAAATCGATTACTTAAAATATATATAAATTTTAAGTTAAACTGACAAATTTCTGTGCCTTGTCACAGGCTCTTGTAGGTAGGTAAAAATAACTATGCTGCATGAAATCAAGGACGTCACATGGATTGGAGAAGAGGTACAAGGAGCGGCTACACTTCACAATTTTGAGTGGTATAAAATCATCCCATAAAAAAAAAAACAATGAAATGGTGAAAACCATGAAACGAATGACTGCGATCAAGCCATCCAAATAAAAATTGATTTTGTGACTATACTATTATTAATTGTTTAATATTAGTTAATAATTAATGTTGCTATTAAATGTGTTCTATTTTTTTTATCACTTTTACTTATATATTTATTCACTTATAAAGTTTAATCATACTTATATTTATACTTCCCCTTTTATTCTTCTTTGTTATAATTGCACTGTGTGCGTATTATTCAGCATGTGGTTTTTAATTTTTTTCTACTTTTTTTCTACAAGCAACAATATAATTTAATTAATTATTCTTTTTATCTAAGGTCTTGCTTATGATGAAAAGTTAGTGTCACGAGCGGGATTCGAATTTGGCTCAATACGCCGCTCGTTTAACCATCGTCATGATAGCTCAAGTGGTTAGAGCAGCGGCATATTGAGCCGAAGGTCGTGGGTTCGAATCACGCTTGTGAAACGAACTTTTTCATCTAATCAAGACCTTAGATAAAAAGAATAATTAATTGAAATAATTAATATGGTCAATTATGACAGCTAAACATATATGGATTAATATAATTTAATATTTCAATGGAGCTGTTGCGCACAGAGCGTTTCCTTTTGTTAATGTTTTCCAATATAGATACAGTAGAATTTTTTTATAACAACACCGGTTATAAGGAACGATCGGTTATAACGTACAAAGTCTTCGGCCCCGTGAAATGTCATAAGGCAAAAACATAGGGAACCGTTTATTACAAACTATCTTTTATAGCGGACAGCTCGCAAAAGTAACCCCAGTTGCCAAACGATTCTAGGAAAAATTCTTTGCCCTTTTTTAAATCTGTCTTTAAAAAATCTCTAAATAAAAAAAATTAAATAATTGTACCAAAACCACGATCTTAGTTTCTTCTCTTGAGGTAAAATTCGCGATAATGAAGATGTCTCGGTCCATATCGGGAATCGTGAAAAATAAAGAGTAAATAATCAAATACTTTAATAGTACCATAAAGTTAAAAAAATATTGCCCAAAAAAGATAGCGGATTACATATACAGTGATACCATTCACATTTGTAAATACGTTTTAAAAACATTTATGTAAATAAATTACTTTAACAGTTTAGTATGTATTTTGTACTTCCTCATAAACTTGATTTAATTCTATAATTATTGTGTGGTGTTTAGTGACCGTTAGTTAATGATTGATTATTCGGAGGTCGTGAGATGAGGTATGGTGGGGAAGGAATTTCTTATAATTTATTATATATTTATTTTTCAAAAACTATAAAACAATTCACACACTTTTTTTTTACAAAATTAAAGATCCCACACCAGTAACAAATAAATCTGACGTAATTTACACAATCAATTGTATAAATTGACCGGCAACTTACATCGGTATTAAATCCTAATAAGAGAGTACAATAACATATCTATGATTGCAAAAATCCCAAACAAAATCCTACAGCACTGGCTACCCACCACTTTGAACACCAACACAATTTCGACATCGACAATCCAAAAATGTTACACACAGAATAAAACAAACATAAACGTAACTTTTTAGAAATAGTTTACATCAACAAAGATAAACACAGCATCAATTACAGAACAGACACATGCAAACTCAGTCGCAGCTAAGCTAATATCATTAATCAAATTCAATATCGATAACATACATATATCACCATCACATCACAAAAAACATATAACATATAAAAAATCATTACATCCCACAAATCAAACATTTCTACATAGTCTAATTCTTCATCAATTTGGCTTTCCTTTTCCTAATTATCCCCGTCCTGAAAGGATAATCACGCCGAACCATTACCCATTAACATTGAATCTAAAGTTTCTAGCATTGTATAAATTCATTCATTTTTTCACATCCTACATGTATTTGTAAAATTTAAGCAATGTTTATAAATCGCAGGACCTGAAGATGATCTCAATAAAGATCGAAACGTTCGCAAGATAAAGAAAAGGTTTTCTAAAACCTACGTCACACCAGACCGCATCTCACGACCTCCAATAATTTATAATTATTTATGCAATGAAAACTGCACTACTATAAGCGTACGTGCATGTCAAATGGATGAAGAGTTCAGATATAACGAACTGTTCCCTATAAGCGATATATTGCTTATACTAAATACTGCCGTACAAAGTTTTATGGTCCCCTGTAGTTAGTTATAAACGATTTATACTGTATATCATTGAAAAATAGTAATCTCTCTCACTCTCTCTCTCTCTCTCTCTCTCTCTCTCTCTCTCTCTCTCTCTCTCTCTCTGGAGCAAAAAAAGAAACTTTTCGGAGTACAAGTCGACTTCACGAGGTGCAATAGCACCACTATCAATAAAGCAGTCGTTAACTGCCACCGGAATACTGAATGTAAGGAATAGTTACTATTGTAAAGTTTATTTACTTCCAGGAATTACGATTTGCTCTCATAATGAGAGGTTGATAAACAAATGATAGAATGTAAACAATAAAGGCAATTTATGTTTACTTGTGTGAAGAAGCTAATTATTTGAATTAACAACAAAGCACACGAAACGAGTTTTTTATTTATATATTCTGTCATAACTTTGTGATTTTTTGACCAGTTTAAAATCCGGTTGCACCATAGTTTTCAGCGTATGTAAGTATGTGTATATGTAGCGTATGTTCAACTTGTGCATATTTAAAATAGGCCTAATATATATTGTTGTTTAATATCAAAATATTATTATATGAGTTCCATTGCAATGCACTAAAAGACGACATCGAGTAGTTGATTTATTTATTTATAACTTCATTTATTCTTTTATCAAACATTGAAAAATATTGTTTAATTTTAGCTGATCTTGACGCAAGAGTCAAATAACAAAATGATAAATCATCTTGGTCGTCCGTTTTCCTAAAACATAATATATGTTTAAAAATCGACATTGATAATAATCGACAATTCTGATTCTCAACTAAATGTATTGTGATGCAACAAATTGCAAATCGGTTCATTAAGGCACAGTGCCTAAAGCGAGTTGGCCTCCGGCCCAAGTGATCCTCTATTCGTCATGAGTTGATCTGTGTCAAGTTGGGGCTATGGCCCAAGCTAAAGCCTTGGAATCAGACAACTGATTAGTGGATTACCTGTGATTCCTCATGGAGCAGTTCTACGGCAGTTAATTAATCAAAATTTCTTCTTCCTATATAGCCATACAAGCATTAGCGTAAATTGGAGACAACCAAATGAATCAGGTTATTTGTTGCTTTTAAGTTCACGCGGCGCCACCGGAAAAACATTGAGAACATTAAACATCCGTTTGTTATTTCCTATCATAAAATATTCAAAACTTTAAATAGTACAGAATTAAAATTGTAAATGAATAGTAATTAATAACAAAACAATCAGCATCGTAGAAGAAAGGAAGTTTAGATGGAAAACAATCAATTAATTAAGGTTTTAAGTTGAGATAAAAAAGTCAGTGTCAAGAGCGGGATTCGAACCCACGACGTTCGGCTTGATACGCCGCTACACTACCACTTGAGCTCTCAACCCCACCTTTTGAATTTTCCCTCCTTTTTGCCATTTTTTCAAATGTCGTGTAATCGTATTGGATTCTCGGCGACAAATGAAATGGCCACGGAGAGCTTTAGTGAAGTGTACTTCATTTTAATTCATTGCATTCACTATTTTTCGTGGTCCGCTTGACCAATTAATAACATTCAATTAATTAAGGTTTTAAGTTGAGATAAAAAAGTCAGTGTCACGAGCGGGATTCAAACCCACGACCTTCGGCTTGATACGCCGCTACTCTACCACTTGAGCTATCGTGACTTCTATCCCCCCGGGCACTTACTTCCTATCTCAACCCCACCTTTACTCTCGTCCATTACTCTCGTAGTAGTTTTACTCTCGTACGGACTCAGAATCTTGGTTTTATTAAGCGATTGACTGCGGACTTCATCCCTTCGCGATCAAACTGCTCTCATCTCTTGTTCTAACAAGCCATATGGAGTATGTCAGTGTTGTTTGGTTTCCTCACAATCAATGTGATGTAGATAATAGACTTGAGAGAGTTCAACGTAAAGCGGTACAATATTTAGTGCACAACTCTGTCTTCAAGTGAGAGACTTGACTCACAGCGATAAACTTAAAGCTGTTGGGCTAGATAGTCTAAACCTGAGTAAAGTTGTTGGTACGCTCACTTTTTGCTGGAGAGTTCTTAATGGTGTAATCGATGTTCTTCTCAGGTGGTCTCATCCTTTGATTTGAATGTTCTGAATAGGACCTTAAGAAAGGTTCTTAATTTCAGAAGAATTAAAAGGTTTGAGAGGGAGATGAAGAGGAAGTGGTATTCTAAGTTATGCATTTAGATGGGCATCATTTAATTTCATCAGTAACCGTGGATTCTAAATTGGTTAAAAATAGGTTTGTCACTCCAGACCCACGTCGATTAGGTAAACGGATGAAGGAATCAACGGATTGATATTTTTTTGGTTCGATATGTTTGGAGTTGTCGTGTGTGGAAACGGTTGCAAGGTATTTGTTGTACTGAATAGAGCGTAAGAGAAGGGTTGAGTGCGTAGAAGTATAGTCAACCGGTTGAGGATAACGGGCTGTTGCCAATGCCTTCTATTGTAGCTTGACGTTTGGCGTTTAAAAGGGAGCGCGTATGATTTGGAAGAACGTGTTAGGATCGTTTCTAGTTTGACTCTAAAATGTTTGACAGTTCAAAAGGAATTGATCATATCTACTGCTTTTAGGTTACAGGATACGTCCTAGGGGACTGCGGTGGCCGTGTAGTTTAGGCGCACTTCATTTGCCAAGATAGTGGCCCTGAGCTCGAATCCCGGCAGTTCCCATGGTTTTTAATGGGTTATGTATGAAAAATTTATTGTGAAATAATTTTACCACTCCTCCTCAACACCCAACGAGTAGATGGTCGTTAACCCCCCCCCCTGTTTGAAAGGAATTACTTTAATTTTACTGATGAGTCCATTATGCCAGACCTTGTCAAAAGTCTGTGAAACATCAAGGAAAATAGAAAAAATTAATAGCTTTTACGAGTAATTTTTTTATTACATACTTGGTTAATTTGGTCTATTGTTGTGAATGCATTGATCGGAATCTAAATGGTTGAGCTGAGATAATTTGCTTATTTTCTACTATGGGTTTTACCTTTTCGAAAAGTTTAGTGTCTGTAACAGCGATATGGGTCTGTAAGATTTGACCTCATTTAAAACAGAATTTATGAATAATACAACAGAACATAAGACCAAGATGTGATCCTTGGGGGATTCTAGAGTATACAGTTAACTATGTAATGTTATTAAAATTAATTTTAATAGATAATGTTTAATTGGTTATAGCTTTTGAAACATTGTAATAAGTGTCTTACAATATCATAATAATTACAGATTTATTCTTGAATATATTATTTCATTGTTTCTTGAATATGTATCTTATTATCACCATGTAAACTAAATTAAGAAAATCATTTTGTAAATTATATATATTTTTGTCAATGAGAAATGTTTTAAATTCTCATAAAAAAAGGTCTTCCAAGAGTGTGCCAAAGTAAAACCATCTAATTTTTTATGTATTTCCCACCCCGGCACTTTGTGTGGAGCTATAAAATTTAATGGCATTCTTTAGAAACTGGAATAAAATAAATGGGGACACGTATTTTGTAATTTTAGATCGGATCTTCCGTTTCAGAAATGGGACAGAGCGATATCTAACCCGCATGGTAATTTAGATTTTTTATTTAACCACTAATCGACAATTAACATATTTAAATAATCTAATAATATAAATACTTACGTATGAAGGTTTTTAAGTGGATTTTCATTTGCATTCAATTTATTAAGTCGACTTTCTTAGATGTCACCGATTTCAATGTTTTCAATCACAAAAATCAGCTAGGAAATGCAGACAAAAATTATAGGTAAAATATCTATCAAAATTATAGGTTTATCACCCGGCAGACCACAAGAGGATATCCTACAATATTACCTTCCTGCCAATACTCACTTTAATATTGTCATTGAAAAATAGCAAAAAGGAGGGAAAATTCAAAAGGTGGGATTGTGATGGGAGGTTAGTGTCCGAGTGGATCGAGGTCACGATAGCTCAAGTGGTAGAGCAGCGCCGTATCTAGCCGAAGATCGTGGGTTCGAATCCCGCTGCTGACACTGGCTTTTTTATCTCAACTAAAAACCTTAATTAATTGAAAGATATTAATTTGGCAAGCTGACCACGAAAACTAGTGAACTCACTTTAATGTTTCTGTTTAATGAAGAACAGTTGCACTATTAAACCTTTACTTCCGTTGATAATTGAGTTTATTTATACGTTCACTGAAAGTAAGTTTAGTGTCCATAAATCACGTTTATTTAGCTGTGTGTGACAAAGCTATTTTCTTATCCTTTATTTGTATATTTTCATATCATGCAACGTTGGTCGTCTTTTTGTAAATGGGAATGCCTGTGTTTTATCGACGTTAGTTTTTCTTTTCCATCTGTGGTGGAAGAATCAATGGTAGAGAGAGTGTTGTTCAATCTTTTTAAAAAGATGATTCTTACTCATAGTTAGTTGTTTTCAAGGATACGGATTTCAAGCTTATAGCTAGCTCATCATCAGGTTGAAGGAGTTCTCTCTCGACATGAATGGTGAACCCGTCGATCCTCCGCCCACGCGCCGTTTCAATGAGAAGCTGGGTTTTAATGCCGCTCAAGTTTCAACGTGCAAAAAGAGGGAATTATAACACAATTAAATATTATATTAATAAATACTGTAAGAAAATGATTAAGAATTAGAGATTAAATTGTATGTTTTTATTAATTAATAAAAAAATTAAAATTAAATTTAAAATGATACATTAATAATACGTCGATAAATTAATGATAACATTTAATAACAATTAAATTAATTAATTTGGTTATTTTGTACGTTTAATATTATTTAGGTACATAATTAAAATAAGAGGTAAATCAAAATCTATTATATTATTAATGCATTTATCTTCATGTACAATTTTACATTTTTAATTTCAAATTTCTCAAACCTAACTAGTTCCCTCCCTTTGTTGAAACTATGTAACACTGTTCTATTTAAATTTAAATTGTGTTTTGTTTCTTTTAGATGGTCCTTAAATTCCGAAAATTTGTTCGATTTAGGCAATTGTTCTTTAACTCTCGTTTTAATATCTCTACCAATGTGTCCTATATATTTCATGTTGTAATCATTACATTTAAATTTGTAAATCCCGCTTTTTGCCTAGTTGTCAACCTTTAAGTCTTTAGGTTTTGAGAGGATGTTTGTAAGTGAATACGTACCTCTAAAATCTATTCTAAAGCCTTCTTGTTTAAGAATTTTACCTCCTTTTTCACCAATGACACCACCTATGTTATGAAGAATGGAAAGCCGCTGGACTGAAATGACGGAAATACTAAGGAATATTAAGGAAACTGTTAAACCATGGCCCGTGGAGAAAATGAAAAAGAAAGATAGAACGATCTTAACAAGACTGAGGATATGCCACACCCGTAACACACATGGCTACCTGATGGTGACGGCAACAGAGATGTTGCCCAGAGTGTGATGGGCCAGTGACCGTGCATTACATACTCGCACAGAGCAAACGTTTGAAACATTAACAAAGAAAATTTTGATGCAGCTAGTACTAGAAAAATTTATTTAAATATTTGCGAATAATAAAAGTGTACGACTTACTATAATCTGCCTCTTTGCATATGATCATATCCTAATGAATGTATGTATTTATTAGCGAGAATGTTGAATGAATGAGTATGAATGGGAACAGGCCGATTGACAGTATATCCAAGTGCGTAGGCGGTCTGTTATTAGCGTGATTGATTATACACATATATATATAAATGTGCGTGTGATGGAGTTAGTTATTGGAGTGAGTGAATGCATGATTGAATTGAATTGTTGGTATGTGCTTATGTGTGAAGGATGCAGACGTGTCCCAGATAATTGCAACGATAAGATGAAAATTGATTACAAAGAATAGTAAGACCTTAAAATTGCAGAGAAAGGAAATATTGAGAACCGGCTATGACCTATCTGTCTGCCGGAAAAAAATAAGCCTCAACTATCGAATCATAGGACAGGCAGCTCTAATGGAAACACTATTTCCAAATTTCACAAAGAGACGGTTTTATTTCATTGTGAAAAATTTATTTATTTTAGATACAGCGGTTCACCTCAAGCCATGAAAATCCAGCTAATTAACTTAACTCAACTTAATATTATACAGAAATCAATGTCATAAGCTAGTTAGTACATTCTACTTTGCAATTGTACGGGTTCTAATTACATCAACTAATAAAATCAACCAGTGGGATTTTATATTTACTATTAATTAAGGTTTTCAGTTGAGATAAAAAAGTCAATGGCACGAGCAGGATTCGAACCCACGATCTTCGGCTTGATACGCCGCTGCTCTACCACTTGAGCTATCGTGACCTCGATCCACTCGGACACCAACCTCCCATCTCAACCACCTTTTGAATTTTCCCTCCGTTTTGCCCTTTTTTATCTCAACTGAAAACCTTGTAAGATATTAATTGGTCAAGCGGCCCACGAAACTAGTGAATTTATATTTACTGTTCAGCTTCTAACAACTTCTTTAAGCAATAACTTTTGGTATCAACGTGCTTGTAATAATGTATAATGTTATAGGTTTTCTAACATGTTTCAATAAAGGAAACAAATAATTACTAACTAAACTTTGTGAGTGGTAAATAACAAATATAACAAAATTAACAAAAAAATCTCATATCGCATAATTAAAATTGGTCTTGATTTATGTCTCTGTTCTTCCCCGCTATTTGGAAATTCTTAGAAGTTATCGATAAGCGGTTATAGGAACAGGTCAAATGAATTGTAAGAATCTTAAGTTGTTTGTGATAAGGTCTTGAATGGAAGGCATTCTTGGATACATTGTCCCTTCAAGGGAGTCATTGTATTGTCCAGTTTATTGTATTGCTCTATTCCATCACCCGACAAAAGACCGAACGTCCAATTCAAAGAGAGTTATATGTCGAACGAATCTTGCACAATGCTTGACGTCGAGAATTCCCCTAGTGCTCTCCTAGCCAATTGTAATCTCTCCGCCTCCTCAAATCCTATTCATTAAATTCACAAACAACCGAGATCCTCACCTTAAGTTAGTGTTATTTGAACTCTAAGTCTAAGTTCCTTAAAATAATGTTTAAACTGTTTAAAGTGATTAATATTTTATTCTGTTTTTATTGGTTTATTTTCAGACGCTCCAGTTTGCAAAGAGGGTGAACAAAGAAAAACTATCGGGTTGTTAAAAAATCAATCCGTCTTTCTCTCGTGCGAGGTCGACGCCAATCCGAATACAAATCTCAAATTTAGATGGACGTTCAACAATTCCAAGGACGTTCTGCCGCTTCCGTCCAGCTGGATGAGGACGACGGGATCGGTCAGTTTTTTTAATTACACCCCCGCAACAGACGTGGATTTCGGAACGATCGGCTGTTGGGCAGAAAACGTTGTCGGCAAACAGCAGCAACCGTGTTTAACCAATTTGGTTCAAGGGAGTAAGTCAAAATACTACTTACCTACTAGTTACTAATTAATTCTAAAATTTCAATATAAAGAGGAAGAGAGAGAGAGAAAGAGAGAGAAATAGTGGAAGACAATAGGGTGCAGTTGCCTATAGAAAGGGCCTAATGTTGGTCATTAAGGCCCTTTGTGACAAGACCAGGGGTCAACTGATCGTCCTCGTTATAATCGTTATTTTGGGCCGCTGGGCTCCGTTATACTTTCAATTTCCTTCCAATTAAACAATCGAGCCATACAATAAAAAACAATCGTCAAATCTTTATCTGAATATTTGCTTTTTATATTATACGACACCCAAATCATTTTAAGTCCTGATGGAACAGTTATTCGGGGGTTGTCGGTTAGGTTTTGGCGCGGCGCTCATCACTGCATGGTAAAGGTCTCAGGTTCGAATCCATTGCCCCTGAATTCAAACCCAACATACTTACAAATGAGCCTTTTTTTTTCAGAAACACCGACAACCCGAGGGTTGATATGACCTCTGCTGTTGCGAACCCTCGTAAGAGGATCAAGGTCATTTTGAAAAAAGAAAATCACTCAGTTATTTGTTAATCATTTGATGAATATACCCATTCATCTGAAATTTGAAACTATTATTAAAAATTCACAATGTTAACAAATTTTAAGATCTACTTACAATAGTGAAATTTATGGTTATTTGGTTGTTATTATTATGGTTGGTAATTCACATAATGGATAAGCCAATAATCATTTTCATGAATTTCATGTACTTTTAACTTTAGTTTTGAAAAAAAGTTTTATATGTATTGTTTTTCGACTTAAAAACTAATTTAAACTTAATTCTGGCAGAATACCTCTAAATATGTGGTTGTAAAATAAGTACGTAGCGTTTTTTTACGGTAAATTCAATTAAAATTTCATGTACATGTAAACGAATTTAATCAATAATATATGAACCGTTTTGTTCCAGAAAATAATCCCATTGAGATTAGCCATTGCCGGTCATTTTTGGTCATTTGCTGTCTCGAATCGCTCTAATGGGGTGTAGTATAAACTAGGATTACCGGTTTGATTGGGCGTAAAAACCTCATATTAAAGCACTACTTTTCAATCCCATTAAATGTACAAGTTTACCATCCTGGGATGTCATCCGTCTTTCGGAGTTGTTAACGGTGAGTCGCTGCGTTTTATCGAAGATTTTCCTATCTGAACAAAGTTGTATTGAATCTTTTCATTCCCAGTTATCAATATTTTCAAAAGTGAGACGTTTACCGTTTTAAGAGCGAATCGCAGATCGATAAACTATTCCCAGTGTTGACAATATGTAATGTATTTTAAGTGTCTCTGCGATGTGACGTTTCTGTGCGAGTTATTTGTGACAAAAACTTGAATTTGGTCATCGTCAACGGTTGAAGTCTTCCAAATCAAAATTTCCGCTTCTGAATCGAACAAACCGCTTACGAACGGTTATTCTTATGCTTTCTCCTAATGCGTAAGTCTGAGCTGCGGTTTTCTCTTTGTGATATTAAAAAATCTTTAAATCTCGATTTATTTAAAACCTTTATGTAAATTTCTAAACCCTCTTCAAAACACACCACGAAATAGACACTACAATCAAAAAAGTTACATTACCAATAACTGAATTAATCAGTGTTCAACAATTTGCATACATTACAAAACCCTATTTCAAAGCTCATTAACGTAATACTTTATTTATTCAGAAATAGTGAGATGCGGTCTCGTGTGATGTAGGTTTCAGAACAACATTTTCTTTATCTTGCCAACGTTTCGATCTTTACTGAGATCATCTTCAGGGCCTGGGATTTACACCAGACCGCATCTCACGATTTCTTGAATAATTATCCGATTAACGGTCACTAATCACCACACATTGTAACACTTTATATTCAACACCTCATAAAATCGAAAAGACAAGATCATAAGGATAATTCGCAGTTTTTCAGATGAACGAAAAAAGAAAACTAACACATCAATTGAAACGGGATTACAAGCTTACCGCTCTTACCGATTCATATGGTTTACTATCAACAATAACAAATCGGGCATATAACAAAGCTTCTATGTTACCATAAAATTAAACCCTCTTCGCCAGGTCGACGGCAACTGGGCCATGTCACACGAGGAGAGAGCGAATGCTTTTGCTTCTCAACTGACTACGTTGTTTACCCCCACATAATAGACCATACGTATAAGTATAACGTATCGAGGAATATTTACACTCCCTTATTTCATTATCCCTCTGTGCTAAAGCTTTTTCACCTTCTGACGTTCATTCTGCCATAAAACATCTCAATCAAAGAAAGCTAAAGGTTTTGACCATATTACTCCTACAATTCTGCAACAACTATCAAAAACATGTTCATTACGTACCTATTTAATTCTGTTGTTAGTACATACTACGTTCCTATTTCATGAAAACACTGGTATATACCTTCGAATGTTCTCTAAACAAGAACCAAATTATTCTGCTTCATTTAGGCCAGTAAATCTACTATATAGTTTTGGATAAATTTTAGAAAAGCACCTATTAAAAAGAATTCTTCCAATCCTAAATTCTCAAATCACCGACCGTCAATTTGGTTCTCGCAACTGCCTGAATACCATCCAACAGTGCCATCGTGTGTAGACATTATCTCCTCTTGTCTTGAGTTAGGGCCGTACTGTTCTGGGGCCTTTCTTGACGGTTGAATTAAAAAAAATGTCGAAAGTACGCTAGTTTTCCTTCATTGTAAATTAACGAAACACCGCGTAAAAATATGAGATCTCGACGAAACTAAATAAAAACACCCTAACTAATCCATTTTCAGAGTGTGTAAAACTAACTAAACATTATTCCAAACATACTAGAACTGGGGAAAACGAACGATGTAGATTTGGAAAAGTGTTCCGGTTTTTTATAAAATAGTTTTACAAGCTCAATACAAACCTTGTTTCGTTTATAGATAAACAAAACTATCGCCTAATTTACATTAAGAAAAAAATTACATTTTGATTAAATAATATAAACTCTCCTTGATAATAGGTACCTAGGCAAATTACGAAAAATTATACTGGTTTAGAAAGTAATGAATTCAAACAACTTTTTGTAATTATTGAATTAAATCACAACAACTGTCATAATGAAGAAGTCTAGCGGCATGGTTTAAATCTGATTTTAAAAAAAGAAGATGTTAAAAAATTAAATACAATAAAGAACAGCGATTATTTTCAAATATAAATAAACAATAGTCATTGAATATATTTAGTTAGATTGATAATAAAATGTAGAAGAGACTTAGTTAATTTAAAATATAAATATTTTAAAAATATAAATACTTTATGATTGTTATTTTTTCTTATGTTTGTAACCGAAAAAATCGAATGTTTAGCACTTAAACGTGAATTTTACACTGGAATAATTGACCTTTGAGAAATGAAGCACGTTTGTTTAAAGCTTATTCGCAGGAGCAACTTAACTGTAAGCGCCATGTCTGTCAGGGCCTGGGATTTACAAACATTGTTTACATATAACAATTACATTTTGGATGTGGAAAAGTAAATTTATACAATGCAAAATATATTTTTTATATATTCAAAGGCCCTGAAGATGATCTCAATAAAGATCGAAACGTTGGCACGATAACGAAAATGTTTTTCTGAAACCTACATCACACCAGACCGCATCTCACGATTTCTAAATAAATATCGATTAACGGTTACTAATCACCACATTTTTTTTTAAATTGGTAATATTAAACAAACAAAATAGTAAATAACTTATACATAATAAATCTTTTTACGACTTTCCAAATAAAGATAAAGAAAATGTTTTTCTGAAACCTACATCACACCAGACCGCATCTCACGATTTCTAAATAAATATTTTAAAAAAACTTGATGAATCTCATAAATTTTTGTATGCTCTTTTCCTTAGTGTAATTAAATTTACAGTAATATTAAAATTTTTCGATTGTACTTTATCGAAAAATGTGAAAGGTTGAAATAATCTGAAAAGTGAAATACCTAGAATACAATTGAGAACCAGATGTTTGTCAATAGGCACTTTTTAGTGCAATTTAAGATGAAGGATAACCTCAGAAAGTATTGACGTTTTTTCACGAGACACCCATTACAGCAAATAAGGAAAACGCGTTTTAGTTGTGAATTTTTAAACAGAGATATGATTTTATTCATGGCAAAGACATTCTCAAGTTAATTAAATTCTGCAAAACTACATTTAAATATCGCTGTAAATAATTACAAAATTAACTTGCCTTATTTAATTTTATTGATAAATTAATTAGTAATTATTTTTTCGTTTTTTTTTTAATTAGTTGTTTTGAAACTACAAATAGAGAAATATGAACGTATTACATCGAACATCCTTTGACCATGATGGTGTTCTTTTAGCAATAGTTTTTTTTTTTTGTAATTTTATATAAATTTGTTTAAAATTCCAGAGGGATAAATCGAATTATTGAACAAAAGGTGAGGACTTATTTTACAATCCAATAGTACGTCTATATAATTTTTCTGAGATGTGTACATACAAGATGCGCTTTTTGGGGAACCCCCTCCAGACAAGTAAACTTTTCTTTATCTAGTTCTCCATGTGCCAAAAAGTTTTGATCTAAATCTCCAGGATACGAATAGGGGGTTAACTATTTCAAATGACAAGGTATTCATAAATTTACATTTTTTGAAAGGATGTCTGACGCTGAAATCAACGGTGAAAACGGTTTTTAATTTGGAACAACCACTCTCAAGTTTTACTGAAAAACGAAGCCTTGTTCAACCAAGAATCGATTTATATATTTATGATTTTAATTAATAGTAAATTAATTGTTTCACATGTTTAAAAACTTGGGTACAATTTCTCTAAATAACAAATGGAACGTAGGCCATTAAAGCGCGATTCAGCCTGGTGTAAATTTCGGTCCACAAATACAAATTTAAATGAATTAATGTTTGTCGATATCTACTGTATCAAGATAATTATACAATAATAAAAGACAATAATCATACAAAATAGGTCAATAAACATTTAAAACATTTGAGCTTTTTCACTTTTGTTAAATCTCTCATCCTTGAGTCGAAAAATTCTCGTTGTTAGCGAAGAATCACACACGTTTTATTGTTACCCTGTTATCCGTATTGTTTTTCCTTATGTATATTTATTTCCTGAAAAAATGGGACTTGTGGGCATGTGTTTGACTGAGTCAGTATCTTCGTCCGGGCGTGTTTCGCGGTTTATTCGCCTAATCTGTATATCTTGCGGCTTTTGCTGTTAATGCTTCGTTCGACTAACAACCGACCGACCGACTGCGCGAGATAGATGATACATTTGAATATATCGAACTTTTGGCAATCGTACTTTACGCGGTATAAGTGGTGCTTTTGCGTCTCAGACAATTGAAAATTTATGCGACAAGGGTAAAATACAACTAGTTTTCTTGTCATTCACAATTATCCGAGAAAATTCGCCATAACAACTTTATTTTTTTTACAAAACCTTTCGAGACACAAAATAAACAGTTATTCGGAAAGATTTTTACTATCGACACGTCAAAATCGGTAATTTCAAGAATGGACACTGGATTGGAAATTTTCCTTGAGGCTTGATAGCAAAAACAAGTAGACATAAAATTGAAAGTTAGGTGTGAATATTCAGGAAATGGTGGAGCATGTGAGAGTGATAGTAATTAACTTGAAAAATATGGCCCTTTGCTGAGTAAAACGAGGCTGTTTTAGAAATATGGTTTGGCCCGCCCAATATATAACATAACCCTAGAGGAGTCACTTGGGTTGAGTTATATCATTCGCTACCTATTTTGCCCAAGCTCGTAATAAATGCCTTTCGTCCACATTGCATCTAACTTTAACGTCAAAAATGAGGATGGTTCCGTATAAAAACGAGAAAATTCTTGACAAGCTCTAATGGCAATAAGTTTAAACTATTCAACTATTCCTCAAGCGAGTAATTTAGGTGATAATCTCAGCTTGAACGAAACAGATTTTTCACTTTCCACTTCCAAATCCCAAAGGAATGCTTTCTCTTTTTATGCATTTTTCGGCTTTTTAACTAAACTAACTTTTAACTAAACGACATTGAACAATGCTTTAATTTAATTCGGTAAAAATATAAGGTTTGATGCTTACAAAAAATGTACGGAGTCTCCTTAAAAATAAATGGGTATCAAATTTCCATTGCCACGAGTAGAAGTGATTTTCTTTTAAAGAAAAAATTGCTGTTTTGTTGTTGCCTACTGACGATTCAACGATTATTGAAACAGGATATTTTATTTAATTGTGGAAAGAGTAGTTATTAAGCCAGCGGTTTACCTGTATGTTACAAGATATCACCAATCTCCATGTGTTTTTATTTAAAACAAAATCGTTAAACGTGGTCGGGACTTTTTTGAACCACAAAATGCATTTTTGTGTTTAATTTTCTTTATCTACAACTGATTTGCACTGAATGAAAATTGTCCGTGAGATTCAGGACGTTAAAAGTGCTCCAAATAATTTTTCGAAAGTACTGCAAAATGAATCGGTTTGTAACGTTTTTAAAACATACATAGGGCGGCATTCGGGAAAATTCGAGTTCAACTAGAAAATAGCTTCTCTTGAAAAGTTGTAGTTTTTCACCTTTCAGTACACGTTTACGTCCAAAACGCTACATCATGTTGAAGCAATTTCTTTTTAGTTTTGTAAAGGGAAGTTGTGAGACAATTGTGTCGAGCAAATGGTATTAAAAAAAGACCCAGGAGCTAAGAAATAATTTTGTTCTATAAAAAAAAGTGTACAATTTTTCTACAATTTTAGGTCGTTGTCAAAAATTAACTAATCATTATTTTAAAAAAAGTTCTAAGTACGAATATGTGATATAGAGTGAAAAATAGAACAAAAACCTGGTAGAATAGATTTTGAGAAAATGCTACCAAAAGTTTATGGTTTTCGTTGAGTTTTTCAACAAGAACCAAAAATGTTACGTGACATTGAACAGTTGCTGTAATGAGTTAAAAAATTTAGGTTTGATGCTTAACCAAAACCGACCGAGTCTCCTGGAAAATATATGCCTACCGAAATTAAATTACATTTAGTAGAAGTGGATTTGAAAAAATAGGAAAAACCAGCTTTTCGTCCAACAATTTTCATTTTGAAGAGGAATGATAGAAAACTTTTGTATCGAACGAATTGTTTCCAAAAATATCCTCGAGCTAAAATATAAAATTTGTTTGCCAGTATGTAAAAATGTTTGCCACAACTTTAGGTTGTTGCCTAACATTAACATATCACCAGTTTGAAAAATGTCTAACCCCGAATTTGAATTATGCTAAGAAAAATAAACCAAAGATTGGTTGTAATTGACTAAACAGATTGTGAGAAAATGCTTCCAAAACGTTTTGGCTTCGCTTTGAACAACTAAATGACATTGAATAATTGCTGGAATGCGATAAAAATTTTGGATTTGATGCTTTTGCAGAAAGCAAAGAGTCTCTTTAAAAATAAATGCGTATCTAGATTAAATTTCATTAGGTGGAAGTGATATTTTTACAAATAGGAAAACTAACTGTCCAGTCTCTAACCCCTTTAAAATTCTTCTAGAAAGCTCTGTTTTCAAAAGACACTCTACTTAGCAATTGTATTTGTCTTTAATTTTATCAACAAAATAATTTAATTTCCTTTTCAGATTCAAATCTATCTTAGAAACTTCATATCACGCTGATTTATAATTTATTATTTGTTGTCTGTCTTTTTTATTTTGCGAATTCCAAAACCAGGAAGAAGTGCAATGCGTACAACAAAATACAACTGACAAATGTTTTCACAGAAAAAAAGTGTAAAAAGGAAAAGGNAAAAAATTAATTTAAAAAAATTTCCTTTTCCTTTTTACACTTTTTTTCTGTGAAAACATTTGTCAGTTGTATTTTGTTGTACGCATTGCACTTCTTCCTGGTTTTGGAATTCGCAAAATAAAAAAGACAGACAACAAATAATAAATTATAAATCAGCGTGATATAAAGTTTCTAAGATAGATTTGAATCTGAAATCTTAAGAAAATATTAAAAGCTGCACTGAAAAAGAACCTGTATATTTAGAAGACATTAGAAGATTTTAGACATTAGGAGCTATTGTTATTTGATATATTTTTACATTTTGAAATCATTGCTACATATTTTCAGTACAGTTTCTTCTTAAATTGCAATTGTCTTTAATATTTTTTTTAATATGTCCACGGTGGGCACTGGTCGAAATTTGAGGTAAAGTATTGGATTAAAATAATTATGGCAACTGTATAATCCTCAATAATCCCAAACCAGGGAAACAGAAGGACAGGCCACACAGCGAGGACGAGCTGGCTAAATCAAAACTATAGAGGTGTTTTTTGTTTTGTTTTTCAATATAAAATGTATATCTGTTTTGCTGATGAGGTTTGCCACAAAATGATTTGAAGTGGCGGTATAACTGAAGACATTAGAAGTTTGAATACTAGGCCTTACATTTCTTTCACCGTATTGAACAGAGTACACAGTAGTAAATTATGTATTACCATTAGTGTAAAATAGATCTAAATATATTTATCAATAAATTATGAATATTTATGCATATTGGTGGAATAGACTTCGTTTGGCAGTATCCTAATTCTTCGTTGGATAACTTCTTCAAAACAACCTGTCTACTCGCTGTCGCGGATCTCGATTAAAAAATGGTACGGACTTGATAACAAATGGATGGGGAAAAGGGTGTGAAGAAGGGGTAGGTTCTTGGGATGAACAGTACGAATCTATTTAAGGGAAGTTGGTATGCGGGTCATGGTAGGAGCGTGGTTCGCCTACTACGTAGACGCCATTATCACTGCCTACACGTCAAAAACACTGACTTAGCCGTTAGACATTGCAACACCTTACCCCCTTCTTTCACACACAGAATACTTAATCATAACACTCACATACATATTTACTAAAGCAAAACTCAACGAGTGTAACTTACTACTATGTAGATCGATCGTATGGGGGGAATTTTTCGAAAACCTATTCCACAGCTCGCCACAAAAGAGATCCTCAGAAGATATTTTAATAAAATCGGAATACTGCACATATATCAAGCCGACGAGTGATGCAAATAGTTCCTGCGGTTGTAAGAGCTTTACGTTAATTATTTACGACTGTACGATTACCTATCCTGTCTCTAGAAAAAAAGATTTTAAAAAAATATTAAAAATTTAATACAAACTGGTGAAAATATATCGACTATTAAGGCACGGAATAGCATACAGAATAATAAAGCTAATAAGGGCCCCAAATGATTGCAAGAAGGAAAGCATTGACGATTGACAAGTGTAAAACAATGTTTTTAAACGGTTACATCTAAATATAACATAAACAAGAGAAATACGTGGATTGTTAAAGTATGTAATACAGTACACAGATAAATAAATTTGCTATAAATGATTACTGTTCATTTACAGTATGAAATATAATTATTAATATCGCTTATCGGAAGCAATGATCCTTTCTGCAGTAATAATAGTTCAGTTTACTAAATGAAAATTTTATAACAACCGGTCAAAATATGGTACATAGCGGTGTTAGTTTTTACAACGCACGTGGCATTATTTTATTGCAAACTAAATATGGTTCCAAAAATATTTTTTTCACGTAGAATAGTATTATAATTTTGATAAGTTGGCGCAATAAGCCGGCCTGGTGATCAACGTTTTAGTTTTTCCAATTCTGAAAGAACTTTCCATTCTAAAAACAATTATACCAAGCACTCTAAAATTCATCTTTCGTTCGGTAGATGAAATTTTCTTTCCAAACTAGATCATTTCAATTTTCTCTATTTTTTAACCAGTTAAGTGCAATGCTTTATTAAATTCACTAATTTCGTGGTCCGCTTGACCAATTAATATATTACAATTAATTAAGGTTTTTAGTTGAGATAAAAAAGTCAATGGCACGAGCGGGATTCGAACCCACGATTTTCGGCTAGATACGCCGCTGCTCTACCACTTGAGCTATCGTGACCTCGATCCACTCGGACACCAACCTCGTGAAAAATGGCAAAAAGGAGGGAAAATTCAAAAGGTGGGGTTGAGATGGGAAGTTGGAAAATGTTTTGTTTTTCACGTATTTTCAAAGTCCTTCCTTTTGAAAAAATAGGAAAAACCAGCTGTTCGTCCAACAAACGGTCGCTACCTCTTTTTCACCCTTCGGTACACTTTCTTCCAAACCTCTTCAACATATTGAAACGATTCCTTTTTCATTTTAAAGAGGAATAATAGAAAACAATTATATCGAGCGAACCGTTTCCAAAAATATCTTCGAGCTAAAATATAAAATTTGTTTGCCAGTAGGTAAAAATTTTTGCCACAACTTTAGGTTGTTGCCTAACATTAACATATCACCATATTTAAACATTTCTAACCCCGAATTTGAATTATGCCAAAGATTGGTTGTAACTGACCTAACGGATTGTGAGAAAATGCTACCAAAACGTTTTTGCTTCGTTTTGAACAACTAACTGACATTGAATAATTGCTGTAAAGCTGTAAAATTTTTGGATTTGATGCTTGTGCAGAAAGTAAAGAGTCTCTTTAAAAATAAATGCGTATCTAGATTGAATTGCATTGGGTGGAAGTGATATTTTTACAAATGGGAAAAACTAGCTGTCCAACGTTTTAGTTATTCTAATTTTGAAAGAACTTACCATTCTGAAAACAATTATACCAGGCACTCTAAAATTCATCTTTCCTTCGGTAGATGAAATTTTCTTTCCAAACTAGATCATTTCAATTTTCTCTATTTTTTTAACCAGTTAAGTGCAATGCTTTATTTTTTCACGTATTTTCAAAGTCCTTTCTTTTATAAACATAAACTGAAAAGATCGATTACTGAATGAAAACTTCAATATCTCCAGAGTAAATTAATGAATTTCTGAGTGTCTGGAAACAATTTTGTTACAATAGAAATTGGTAACGTAAACAATTTTTTCAAAAGTTGATCCCCACAAATTGTCTTGAATGTAAATATTCGAATTCTATGAATTTTCGAGGACGAATATTAAAAAAACTCATTTCCGTTTTAACAAATGAAAACCATAAACTCATATTCATCGATTTGTTATGGAGATATTGAAGTTTTCATTCAGTAATCGATCATTTTAATTTATCGTCTAATTGAGTATTGTTGTTTAAATGTGTGGTGTTTATGACCGTTCGCCAATGATTATTTGGAGATCGTGAGGTGCGGTCTGTTTTGACGTAGTTTTAGAAAAACATTTTCTTTGTCATGCCAACGTTTCAATCTTTATTGAGAACAACAATTATTACACGGAAAACAAACCCTTGAGCCCTGAAGATGATCTCAATAAAAATCGAACGTCGGCATGATAAAGCAAATGTTTTTCTAAAACCTACGTCACACCAGACCGCACCTCACGATCTTCAAATAATAGTTGTTGTTTAAAGTTAAATGTTTAAAAAATCAAAGCAAATGAAATTTTCATATTTTATTCAAACGAATGTTCCATTTTCTCCTTTTTTAACCAGTTACACAATAAATTGAAATTATTAAGTCTGAAGGAAAACTTCAATATCTCCATAACGAATAGATTAATTTTTGAGAATGACTTTTTTCACACATTTTGAGAGCACTTTTCATTCTAAAAAATGATACCTGAAACTGAAAAATTTAACGATATTAAAGTATGTAATACAGTATGAATGATTACTGTTCATTTACAATTTGAAATATGATTATTAATATCGCTTATCAGAAGCAATGATCCTTCCGTAAGAACTAGATAATTTCGATTTATTCTATAACTGATGGTCTAAAGTTAGATTTAAATAAATCAATCCAAACTAAATGTTCAAATTCTCTTCAACTAAATTTTCTTCTTTTTTGAACCATGTACCCGATAAACTGATTTATCGAGTTCTGAAGGGAGACTTCAATAGGATCTCCAGAACGAACAGATCAGTTTTTGAGAATGAATTTTTCACACATTTTGAAAATACTTTTCATTCTAAAACAAATTATACTTGAAACTCAGAAATATAACGATATTGAAGTTTTCCTTAAGAACTAGATAACTTCAATTTATTCTGTTACTGATTGTTGTTTTTTAAAGTTAAGTTGAAATAAATCAACACAAATTAAATGTTCAAATTCTCTTCAGTTTTCTCCCTTTTTTAACCATTTACACCATAAATTGAATTTATTGAGTTCTGAAGAGAATCTTTAATAGGTATCGCCAGAATGAATCGACGAATTTTCCAGTATCTGGTATCATTTGTTTAGAATGGAAAAGACTTTTAAAATTTGTGAAAAGAGGGCGTTACAATTTTTACGAAAATTGATCTTCAGGTCGGCTTAATGCGCCAACTTATTAAAATTCCAATAGGACCACCAGATTACATGAAAAATAACGTTCCGATCCATACCTACTTTTTCAAAAATATAGGCAGTGTAATAATAAAAGGCAATGGCTTTTATAAAAAAAAACTCACACGATATATCAATAAAGCATATAGATAAATAAAATTGATGAAGGCTAAAAATGATTACTGTTCGTGGGAAAGTTGAAATATTTTTATTATAATCACTGATCAGGAACAACGTTGATCTTGTCAGCTGTAAAAAATATTGATAACCTACTCCATTACAATTTAATATCAACTGATTAAAAAATATATATGTATATCGATATTGCAAAGAGATAAATAAAACCGATGAGTACCTGAAATGATTTCTGATCGTATTCAATTCGAAATAATATGTATTGTCATCGTCAACCTGACAACTACGTTCTGGTGTAAAACCATTTTTCACCTTTTCAATCAAAATTATTGATCCATTTAAGAGAATCGATGATTCAAAAATTAATATATTTAATACCAAGATTTAAAATAGGATGGATAAAGTAGGTATATTGTTAAAATATGGGTTACAGCACAGAGAAATAAGTCATTCTTATATATAGTTAGATAATTACATTTATTTACAAAACAAAACACTTCCTGTTATGTCACATTTGGCATTTTGAACAACTGTGAAGCAATTGTATTGTATACTAACATGGCTACTGCTAGACTACTATCTCTGTCTTATGAGAGAAAATACAACACATTGAAAATAGAGCAAAATAAAACAAAACAAGAAAACCTGGAGCCCTTGTATGATATACAGATAGCACAAAGTTGGGGAATTTTATTGTATGAGCACAAAGAGGCCTAATGAGTACCACATGACCCTCAGCTCTACCACAACCATTTTCCAGCTAATAACTTATAGAAACATGTGCACATGAAATAAATACCAAATATTCCAAGGGTTATATTTCAACATTTGTCTGTAGTCAATTTTTTTTTTTTTTTTTTTTTTGAAGGAGGCTCTTCTAACATAGTTCAATGTTTTGGGTATCACAGATATTTTCTTTATTAATCTATGAATGATGAAGCGATTTTTTTTTTAAATTGGTAACTACTTTCCAGTTCAGTTTTGCAGAAGAACGTAAGATAACTTCAGGAGATGCCGCGAACGGGAATCGAGAAGCATAATGCTGTTTTCTGTAAAAGTTATTCCGATGGGATAAGTTGGCTGGGAGAAATTGCCATGTGCCTCACCCGACCATTCACCTTCAGATATAGATGAATTCGTCAACGTATTATATAGATTTTTTTCGTAATACAAATCGGTCGGGCAAGAAAATAAATTTTACATAATTAACTTGTTTTGCCATTGATTAGAGTTTATGTTCTTTCTTTGTTGTAATATTAATGCCTGGTACTGAGGTATGGCTTATTTTGAACGTAAAGAGAATTGAATTCACCGAATTACATCATCCATAAAGTATATTGAAGCATAAATAAAGATCCGCCATCTGACTGGAAATGAATTTTATGTAGACATTCCATGGAACAATTTCCATCCTTATACTGCATGTGTTGCCTCCATCCATTTAATCCGGTGAATACATGTTTTTACAGAGAAAAAATTATTTGCTTTACAGGTTTACCACCTGCGCCTTCGGATTGTGAAGTGGTTCACAATAACGTCACCAACAAACTACGTCTCGTTTGCATCCCAGGCGGCAATGAAGATTCGACAGCGGAGCACCATTATGTGGTGGAAGTAAATGAAATCGAAGCCGGTGGGCAAGGTGGACTTGGTCTGATGGGGGATGAAGCGCTTGGTCCCCCTTTGTACCGCATGCTCAGTCAGTTTCCATCTTTTAATCTGGACAAACTGAAGCCAAACCGGGATTACAAATTGGAAGTATACGCTAAAAATGTTTACGGACTTTCCCAGCCTCCTTATGTCATCAACGGTGTACGCTTCCCTGCGAAAGAAGCCAGTGCACAGGAGCAAGGTACATTTGTCTTACGAGGGGACACTACGAACTATACAACTATTTTTTTAAATCATGAATGTATTATTAATTATTTATCATACGAGGGGAGGCTACGAACATGGGATCACCGATATCAATGAAACTGTTTTTGTGATACTAGGTCGAAATATATTCTTATAAACATGAAAGTGTCTTGCCAATGTGGCCCTAACAATAATAATTATCAGTATTAGAAATATCGACTACTTTTTCACTCGCGAACACTGGATCAAGGTATGGTCCTGAAGAAAAACAGCAAATTCAATTGTTATTGCCAAACTTTCGACCTATTTTAAGATCATCATCAAGGCAAAACAATCTTAAATATGACAGCAGATGTACATATTTAAGTTTTTTTACAGGCGATCTCAAATTTTCTTAAGACTTACTCAGCCCACACATTGCCAAGGACTGCAACAGTCTTGTAACGCTTGTTTCGCCTGGATGATGACCGTGAAATAGGGCAAAATGGTGGCATTAACAGCTGATTATGCTTTTTCTTCAAGACTATACCTTGATCCGCAGTGTTCATCAGCCTTTCAAAAAATTAGATATTTTTGTGCACCATCAGCCGGGGACATTTCTTTTTTGTCAGATGTTTGGTGTTCCACTAAAAAAAAATCATAATTTACATTACGTTCATTCTCTTATGGATTTCGTCCATTGTTCACGATATTTCAACCGTTGTAAAGCTGCATTTTATTTCCACCTTTCCAACGATATTTATTACATTAAAATTGGATAAAATCACGAAAATTTATGAATTTTTAAGTGGAACACCGGAGATTATTGAAAATGAAATCCTCTTTTTTATTGCTTTTTGTATAGCTAATCTCTTTTACTATAATCCTGATTAATATTTCCTTTATCCTAGGTTAAGAAAACAAATTGAGTGATTCTAGAAACTTTTATGGATAACAAAAGCAGAAAACCAGATTTTAAAAAAATTGGAAATTAGTAAAAATATGTTTTTGCCGGCTCCTAGGGTCCATTCGCAAGACACCTGTCTAATATTTTTCGACCCTCACAGTATCACAGTTTGATTAAAATCATCTCTAGCCCCCGCAAGTAAAATTCACAACTCCATCAAAATAATAGTCAAGGTTTTAATAGTCAATAATTAATTATACATTAAATTGTTAACAGGTCTGATTTTAATTTCAGATCTCACAAAAATGGATGAAGAGTTGGAGTCTGCCATTATCTACGGATTGATCGCGATCGCCAGCCTCATCATCCTCCTCACGATCGTGCTTTCTGTGTCTTACAACTATATCAGGAAACGACGAAACGAACACAAGGGTAATAATTTGGCTCTAAACAATTTAGGACCTTCGGTTGTTGGAATACGTGATAACGATTTGGAAGAAGAGGGTTGTAATTTTATTGATACACACTAGCGTTTTCTCGTTAATTTTCCTTGAGAATTTCTTTTAAACTATTTTGTTCCTTTGACGAAACAATACACCGATAGTTTTATTTTCCTTAGTTACGATTGTTGTTTTAATTTCGTTTTATTATTTAAGTATTAATCAAAATTATATTGCTTGCTCATTAAAAAAGTAATAAATAGCAAATGCTTGTACAAATAAACCAAAAAGAAAATTATTTAATGTTTGTACATATATAAAAAATAAATATATTTTTCGATTTTCTTTTCATAGACTGACTTCAACAGGGTGTAAATGTTTTAAATATCTAGTCTTAAAGTAATGAAGCAAGTTGTGAAAATTGATATTAAGCACAAAGCCTCTTGTGTTCTATCCTCTAATATTTATATAAATGTTGTAGCATTTTTAGGTAATACAAATATCATTAAAAAAGCTTTTTATATATAAATATGTCTACAATCTATGTACATATTGTTATATTTGTCAATAATTTATTGCAATTACTGTGTTAAACGCAGTACACTATTGTTGTAAATAATTTAGTTTAAAGATTATGTACTTACTACTGTCGCTTTATGAATTACGTAGATATTGCTAGTTGTGCGCTTAATCAAAACTAAATTAAATCGGCAATTGTTTAAAGTACGTGTTTACCTTTTTTGACATTCCATTCTCGTTATCATTACAAATATAAAAAGGTTATTATTGAAGTATTAAAACCACGTATTTTTCAGGAATGCCATATTTTTCTATGTATGTTCGTATAAATTGTACGGGTACAAATTAAAAAATAATAATAATTTTAAATTTATACACGACGTGTAAATAGATTTATTGATGGTGATAAATAAAATTAAATTTGACAATAACGAAAGCATGCTTTTTTATATAAACCTTCCAAATTGCCGACGAAATAAATAATTTTTTCCCAAGATTACAGGAAGCCATTTTCAATAAAATGCATTTTTTTCTATTGTACTTTTTGAAGCGAATAAATATAATTATAACATATAATTATGTATTTTTTATTTCCTGTACAATTACAAAAATATTTTCGATATGTATTACATAATACGTAAAAGAAATCATAAAGCCTGCCTTCAGTAAGAGACCTTGTGATATAGACAGGAGTTGTAGGGATATGGATTGGAGGGAAGTAAAAGAGGCGATTGCTATGATTTCAGACTGAAAAACTGTACCATATATGTCTAAGTTTAAAATCTGTTCAGTCTTTGGATTCATCCCAACGACTCCAGCCCTCGTCGGTTTTGGAGCCGCAAGTGTACCAGTAGGAGTTTGCCATCTTCCCGTTCCGGTATCAGTCAGTACCTTGTACATTTTAATAAAATTGTGTTTTGGAGTAGAGGCATCGATTGGCATGCTTAATATGGGATCTGCCTGTATCTCCTCCCTCAATTTCAGTTGTTTGTTGACATGGCCTATCGTATCGCTTATATTGTAGATGTTTGTTTATTTATGAGTCTGCGAGCCACTGCTCTGGCTTCTCATTGGATAAAAATATGGATTGGTGGGAAGTTTTTATTACAACACCTCCAAGGCCGCAGCTGGCGTCGTGGCTGATGGTTCCAGTGACACTGAGGGAAGCTTGGCTTTGGGTGCCACTTATTCGCTTTTCCCTGCAAAGTCTTGGGTCCACCACACCACCGACTAATGTCAACATTAGTATTAAGTCCATTAGATTTCGTGGTCCGATTGTCCAAATAACCACTTTCAATTAATTAATCTTTATGTAAGGTATTGGTTGAGATAAAAAAGTCAGTGTCACGAGTAGGATTTGAACCACGACCTTCGGCTGAATACGCCGCTGCTCTACCACTTGAGCTATCGTGACGTCGATCCACGCGGACACTAACTTCCCATCTCTACCCACCGTAGTATTAAGACACAGGTGTTGAGCCATAGGTCATTTTGAGGTTTAATCCTGAACTTATGGTAAAGAGGAGGGCAAAAAGCTAGCTACTCCGGTGGTGTAACCTGTCTGGTTTTTGTCCCGTTTGATTCCGCCTTGGACCACTTTGTGCTTTTTTTCTGCGGTTTCACTAACTTTATATTGTTGTACGTCACACTTAGACAGTTTTATTTAATATCGCCTGTTCGAGTCTGCTTCCTTACCTGAAATTCCTTTATAATGTTGATCTCTATGCCTTAAAGAGAACTGTCTAGATATTTATTATTATCTAGTATTATTGTTGCAGCCTTGAGATTTTTTTATTTATTTCTTGTACACTTGTTTCTATGGCTAGCAATTCGTCTTGATAGATGGTTATCGAGCTGAGGGCCATGGGGGACTCATAGTTAGGCCCCTTGTTAGTACTTTTCCGATTGTGTACGAGGTCTTCAATGCTATTTTAATTACTAATTGTGATTGTGTTTGTGTTGTATCCGTTATTGTGTGCTATGGTTTGTATTGTTTTAGTTCGTTTCCGAATTTCGCTTTCGTCGGTCGTGGATTGGTTTCAAAAATAGAAAATTCAGAATATTTTAACTGGGTTTCTTTGGATTTTCTTTGATATGAAAAATTCAAACGGTGAGCCACAAGTTTAGCCCTGAAAGATATTCATACAGAATAGAGAGAAAATAACAAAATTACAGACTTTTGAGGATATGCCTTTGAAATGTTGAGATTGCTGGCCAAAGATTAGAGGCGAATAATTCGAGAAATGCTTCAAGCCGCATCCCTCAATGTTCAACGAAATTTCGATGGTCTTTTGTTCCTAATTCCTGGCAGAAATCCGAAGATATTCTTAAACTTTGCTAAATCTGTCCTTATCGAAATTTGAAAGGAAAACCCGTTAAACTTCTCTTTCGCCCATTTTTGAAAATCAGTATAAAAGATGTACCTCGTTAACTGTACTTTTCTATGAAGCCCTCAAAAGGAATTCTCAATAGCTCAACTGGCTACTTCAGGCCGGAAAATTCTTAGTTTAACAAGATTCCTTGTTAATTACAATTGGGAAGCTAATTACGACAAGGCCTTTCGGAATGCGACGCATTGAAATGTTGAGATTCGAAGGGTGTCTCGCCTGTGGTGGAAGGTTTCACCCATTAGACATTCCACATTGTTCTCGTCTAATAAGAATATGCTATAAAATATGCATAAAATCACTTTTACTCACTGACCAAATTTGTAAGTTTATTTTTTTATTATTTTATAACGAGGATATTTCAACTAGGAGGTTATATGAACCCTCGGGGTGCTGGTGTTTTTGAAAAAAAGAGACCTTTACTGTACAGTGATGACCGCCGTGTCCACGCCCCGAAGGAAATATTTCTTTCTATTATATTTAAAAAAATCCTCGATTCGTTTTGAAGATATTGAATTTTCCTTTTTTCCTTTAGAACTCAATCGTTTCCATTTATCATGTAACTGAAGTTAGCCTTTTTTTATGTTATTAATTTAATTACCAAATTGTATACATTACATAATGAGATACTATACGATTTTATCTACTACACATATCCCGAGGGGAGCCAGCCACTATTTTTGCTCTTTCTCGAAAAGTTTGGATTGAAAAAAAAATCAACACAAATAAATAAATAATTATTCAGAAATCGTGAGATGCGGTCTGGTGTGATGTAGGTTTCAGAAAAACATTTACTTTATCGTGCCAACGTTTCGATCTTTATTAAGATCATCTTCAGGGCCTGGGATTTACAAACATCGTGTAAATTTAACAAATACATGTAGGATGTGGAAAAAAGTGAATTTATACAATGCAAAAAATTTATTTTTTATGTACAATCAATTTTTTTTGTTATAAATTGAAATTATCGAGTTATGAACTAAAACTTCAATATCTCCTGATCGTATTAACGAATTTTTGAGCTTCTGTTATTATTTGTTTGTTTTAGAATGAAAAGGACTTACAAAATGTGTGAAAAAATTCATCGAATTAAAAATTGTATATTCTCGACAATTTTTGAGGATGAACTTTTTCGCAAATTTTGAAATTCGTTGTCATTCTAAAACAAATGATACCCTGACCTTTCATGAGAACTTTAAGAACAACAGAAACTTTCAACATTTGTGAAAAGATGTATGTGCATTACATTTGAAAAACAATTTAATCACCTAGTCGGCATAATGCGCCAACTTATTAAAATTCTAGTAGCGCCAGCAGATTCTACGTGAAAGGTTACCTTTTGAACCATACTTAGTTTTAAGATAAAATAAGCAGCATAAAAATAAAAGACTATGAATTTTATAAAAACTCACACGGTATGTGCTTGATATGATTTGCCGTAATGTCAGGTTGACTATGTACTACATTTTTTGTTCATTTTTCCATATAAAAATACTTCTGCGAGTTTTGGTTGGATACCGAGTCTTTCGCACCGTGTTGTCTTAGTCAGGACTGATTTAGTGAATAATAAGTAAAGAAGTTTATAAACTTACATTTCATAAAAGGTTTCCCATGGTTATTTTTAAATCTGCGTGAGGGAAGCGTATGTATGTGAGTTGTTGAATATTTGCTGAAAGTATAACCTCTCAGCTGAGCTTGCCATATCCGGCGAGCGTGTTTACAACTCAGAGTATATTGAACATTATAAAGGATTACGAAAGGGACCATAATGCCAATTCCACCTTCCAAAACAAACATTTTTTCTGTTGGGCCGTAATTTGTGCACTATGAAACATCATAGAAATGAAATGAAAGATATTTAACATCAGACGGGAAATGGTGCTTATTGGAACAACGTGTTGTTACTAATAAGAAACAACCTTCCATTCAGACTGCAATTTATGGGAAGATGATGCTTTCACCCGGCAGCAAAAAATATATTGATTGAGTCTCAAACCGTGCTACATTTCATACAAAATTCAATCCCTTCATAGCCAAGCTCAAGTTTATTCAGAAATGTGTTTTCTTAAGTATTGACCTGTGTTGAATTATTTTAAAGTATTAAACTTTTTTTAATACCAACGTGACTTATCACTTTGTTTCATGACTAGACGAAACGTACCGATTCATCACCATTATTATCAGCAATGTAAAAATTATTGGCCACAACTATAAATAAAATGTATTTTAATTTTGTATACTCGATAAAGTACGGATCCGACCTACACTCTCCGTTGTACATAGTGGATGAGGGCGTCTCTCAGGGTAGAGTTCGTTGTTGTGCTCATTATACAGTCCCATTCCCCTCCAGTCAAAACTATCCTGACATACTCTGATGTCGCTTGCCCTATCCTTCAACTCTGACCCTGCTACTGCTCACCGAATCAAACTCTACCACAAAATCCCAAAACATCACCCTCCGTCGCATTACTTAACCTTACAAATTTGAGCTAGACCTAGAATCATCCACGACTTATAAAGACTGAACTGAAAAAACGGTACCGATTGCTTAAAAAGATTGATCAGATCTAAAACTTCGTCAATAAAACATTCATATATAACTCAATACTAAACGGCTTAGAACTGCTAGGTTCAACTAAACGTACTTAATCCTTTTAAGAAAGGTAGTTCCTACTCCCAGTAAGTTGTTTTTAACGATACGGATTTCGAGCTTATAGCTCATCATCAGGTTGTTGATCTCCTTCAACCTGATGATGAACTATAAGCTCGAAATCCGGATCGTTAAAAACAACTTACTTTGAGTAGGAACTATCTTTTTTAAAAGGATTGAACACCGCACTCACACCACCATTCATCATTTCTGATAAACCTACTTTGGAGAAATAACTTAGAACCAAGAAGAAAAAGAATTGCAACAATTCCCCCCAGATCCCAAAACTCTGTTAAGCCACCCGTAAGTATCCTTCAAACCTTGGCTTTTCTCTCCCAGGAGTAAGAATCTCAGCTTGTATAGGGCTTCCCACCAAGAAAGGCCCTGTTTTACTGAATCTTCTTCTTTCTGATAGTATCATCACTGGCTTGTTTTCTCTGCTCTGCGTCTATATGTCTCCAGTATCAGTACTATACTATCATTCTAATACGAACAACTTCTAGGTTTAGTTCCTAGGTTAGTTCTGCCGTTAGGGTCTTAGATGGTCCTTTAATGAACTTTGGCGCACTCTCTCCTAGAATGCATTGCCATTGAACCAAGTACTTATTTTTAACCCATGGTTTGATCTATTTTTTTGGCAATTTAGTATGATGCAAAGGGTTCAGGGCCAATAAGAGATAGGTGATCTGATCGAACCAGTAAGGATAGTAATTCTTTCTATAATTGTAATAACAAGTTCAAACTCCATCTCAGAATGGGTCCATACCAAACAAAAAGAGAAATGAATGGACTCTAGAGGTGCCAGGCATAGTAAACTGTTTAAAGAAACCTCCCATAAACTGGCAAACGTTTCTACAATTAGACAGGGTAAAACTCAGGGGAGTGGCATCTATCTGTGGTATCCTAGCATCTGAGAGAACATCTGGGGTATGGCGGTTAGTATTTTAATGATAACCTCATTTGTAGGTTATACTATGGGGAAGAACAGCTAGGAATGGGAAACAACCGTTCAATTGTGACATAACCTAGGTTACCAACACGACCCAGGAAGAAGAATGACAGTCTACAACTTCTAAACTTACAACTGTGCACTACCCTTAAAAGAATGAACGAGTCAACTGAACTGAAGTAAGGAACAAGAAAAAGTACATGCCAAAAGGCTTGGGGAATTACCGACCCCCTGGTTCCTAGCATCCTCATCACCAGTATTTATGCATTATCATTATTTATCATCGCTTAACCTAGTATTATAAAAAAATAAACTATATTTTTTTAAAGTAACAGTTTTACTCACTTTGTATTTCGGCAAGCATTTTCTAATTTACAACTTTCAATTAGGATAGAAAGGAATTGTTTGACAGTTTATCACATGTTAACGTTATATTAACTTTTAACGCATTCCCTTCAACTAGGCTAATCTTTCAAACAAATTTATATTAAACCAAAGCATATTGTAAAGACACTGTTCGAATTAATATTTCTTAGCAATATCATACTAGCTTTAGTTATTACAAAATCATCACATCCCACAAAACCACTTAAATATAATTTCCCTCAACAATAAATTAATATCAAATAAGACTTAATTAATTAAGAAACAAGCGGCCTAACGTGAGCTTCGTTGCGTAAATTATGTGATTTCAGTCTCAGAAGTACGCTCAGATGGGTTGATTATACCACTGCCTTATTTCCTGACTGAACCAACTACTTCGCCTTTTCCTAAGCCCTTGAAAATAAATTACATTAATTTCGCAATTAGAACGTTTTCTTTATGCATATTTCAAGTTATAAAATTGATATGGGAAAAGCGTGTATTTCATTAAGGATGCCGTGAAAAATAAACTTGACTTAGATTCGAAACGTGGGATCCACTTTTAATGTGACGTACAATATATAAAACTCTTCGTTTCAATTAAAATTTTACATTCCAAAATTTCAATTAAACTAATACATATATATTGTTGTCTCAAGATGACGTAACTCCCCGGCTTCCTGACGCATTCGCATGGTATCATACCTTAGGTCCTCTCTTTCTGTTACTGTCCGCCAGGGAGAATCGTCGGTGATCTCAACTGATAATCTTGAGGTTACGTCACTGTGATTTACAACATATATATATTTTGCTAATAATTTTTTGTGACTTTATTGTAGAAAAGAAGGTTTAAACAACTCTTAGACTTATTTCCCATCATCCGTCATCAACAACGGTTCTAATTGATCCGTAAGTTTTTCCAAACATTTAGTACAATAGTAGATTATCAAACGTAAGTGCAAAGGCGTTTTTTCCTTTAGATACTCGAAAAATTGGAAAATTCAGACACAACTGGGCTGTGTGCAAGTGCGGTAAATCACTGTTCCTCTTCTGTTATTATTTTAATTATAGGGCATTTTAACTACTAGGGGTAATTGTTAATTTTTAACCCTTCAAAGATCGACGGAGTTGTTGCGTGCACACATTGACATGTCACAAGAGGACAGTGCTTGCCTCACGTGCACACGCTTAGCACGTTAAACAAATTTGTTGTTGGGCAGATAATCGAAAAACTGTGTCACACATCGATGAATGGCATTCCATGACAGTCTAATTAACGACTAGGAGCACTGTGCATGACAATGCTTCCGCGTGCCAAATTCTAGCCAAGCCAACAAGAACTCATACCAGACTGGTCGACGAATTCTCACAATTACAAATGGAGCGAACAGCCAACAGAAGCTCTTAGAGGCCGTATACTACAAATTCGACACCAACTGGCTTCCACCCGTCTGGTACCACGGCGCGCAACAGATCCACAACCGATCCTTCTCAGTGCCACCAAACGACCCGGTTACTAAAAGTGCATCAGCAAACTTTGGATCGCATTATTCCTCTTTCTTTTGGAAATTAAAGTTTTTGTTGAAAATTATTTTACAGTTTACAGGTGTATAGATGTGCCGAAGATTACTAAAGTTTCAAATAGCACCCAATTAACATGCAGCACTTTTTTATATTGTAAGAAGGGCTCAACCGGCTTATACAAGCCTTTACGACGATTTTCCATCACTAATGGGCATACAGCCAACGAAAGCTACGAGCAACACGGTCCTTTTAACAACACGCACGCATCGCTCACTCGACATCCGACGTTGCTGAGTTTCCCATTTGTATCTCTGTGGACACAAAGCCTGGGCAATGGTTCGAAGGATTTTGGACAGGAGTGACTAGATTTTTTGGATTTCATACGTCCAGATCAGTTGAAGTAATGACGTGCAGATGAAGCGTTTGTTTTGTAATAAGAGTTTTCACCTATTATCAAGTAGTCTTTTGAGTAGTTTATATCGTCTGTACAGTTCTATTCTTTTGAGTCGAGTGTCGACACGGAAGTCTTTTAATAAGTAAACTCCCATACAGCGGATATGGGTAGTTGAGAGGAACAGAGTTTTTATTAGACTGGAGAAAAGCGTGTATTAGACGGCGATGGGTAAAGGTTATTTGCTAGATTTCTGACTGTCTGTGGTTAATAAAAGTTTACACCACCCGTCGCCAATGGTTCAACAATGGTTCCGCCTTCCATGTAGCAACCATGAGCTTGCACACCTCTGTATATAAGCAGAGGTTGAACCTTCTTAAAGCAGTCTCGTCGATGAGATCTCACCTAAGTTACAGCGGCAAGCTCAACAGAATTGTTTTAATGGCCCTAAGAAAGGCAGGTGTTATGGGTGGAGCTCATGGTCGAATTCTGAAGATTGATGTCGAAGAGCCAGATGGTGATGCAGCGGGAGTCGGTAGAATCGGTAGCTATCAAAGAGAGTTGAGAGTGCAAGAGATGATGCTGCGAGTAACCTTATTGCATTGATCTCATCGACGAGTTTATTAGGTTGAGCTCCTGCTTAAATACGGAGCTACTTCAAGCTCGTGTTTGCTTCTTGGAAGGCGAGTCCATTGACACAGTAGCGTCGCAATAGTGACACCAATAACAGTTAACCACGGGTAGTCACCACACTCTCAACAGCCGACGTGACTGCCAGCTGCACGAGGACCTTCTATTACCGATTCTACCGACTTCCGCTGCATCAACATCTAGCTCACCGACATCAATCTTCAGAATTCGACCATGAGCTCCACCCATAACAATGGCCCTTGTTAGAGTCAATAAAAACATCTTCCGCTACAACACCATCGGTTCATCTACACCAGCCATTGGACACCCAACACCTCCTCCAAACATTGGCCGTTTAGAAGTCCTCTATTTCTTGAACCATTCTTCCAAAATGAAGAGATGTCCCTGGAAGTGTCTTAACTGAGGCTGGGCTTGTTGAAAAGACAACTGCACTTGTCTTGTCAGAATTGACAACACCAGCCATCTTCTAGAAAATATAATCTAATGTTGTACTTACAAATCACTGTGTACAAATAAGTCTAGATTTCTAGTTTCAATGTTTTATTCACTTGCACATGTTCGTGCCAAATCTGTTTAATTCTAATGAATGTCTATAGTAACAACCAAAAATATGGCTTGAGAAACGAAAGAATGAACATAGAGTAATTCCTATCAAGTAGGGGATATTAACGTCCAACTGCTCATTGGGGTTTTGTACAATAATTTTTTTACATGTTATTTTCGATTAAAATTCCATGAATTAGGAGGGGATTCGAACCCATAATCACTAGCATGGCAAATACAAGTCGGAAATCGCCTCGTCGCGATCCCCCAAGGAAAGAATGAAGTATACTGTTTGTACAATTGGTAAATTTCAAAGGAAACTTTCCCATCTTTATTAGCAATTGTTTATTCAGAAATGAATCACTTCTGTCATGGAGAAGCTAAAATAATAACACTTTAGAAAAATTTTACAGATGTTTCCAAGGCGTATGTGGATACTATTGAAACTGATACCCTCTCATATAACTATATACCAGTGAAATTAAATTTTACAAAATTTCTTTTTGTTTTTTAATTAATGGGAAAATGTGTATAAAACTTATGCACATCAGTCAACAAGCTGTTATAGAGAGTGCACATAATTTCCAGTTAATAAACGGTGGTAGAACTCTAATTGACATTAACTTAGAACCTTTGCCCCTCTGGGAGTGGTATCAAAGTAGTTCAAACAGTTATCAAGGTCAGCACTACAGGTGAAAAGAGAAGTGGAACTTAACATCGTCCCAAGAGATTTGCAACGTCTATGAGACTTCAGATTTACTATAAAATATCTGTTGGGGTAAGAAATTATTGCCTTTATTTTTTCACTTTTTGTAAATGATTCAGAGATTTGTTGTTTACGATGATCCGGATTTCAAGCATTATTAAACGATCATCATCAAGTTGAAGGAATAACAAACACGCCTCTCAATATGAATTGTAAGTGCGAACCTGTCGATCCACCGCCAACGCGATGTTCCAATGAAAAGTTGGGTTTTGATACCTCTCAATTTTAAACGAGCGAAAAACGTGAATTACAACACAACTAAATATTATCCTAATAAATAGTATGTAATATTTAGTGACCGTTAATTAACGAATATTTAGAGATCGTGAGATGCGGTCTGGTATGATGTAGGTTTAGTAAAACATTTTCTTTAACGCGCCAACGTATCGATCTTTATTGAGATCTTCTTCAGAGCCTGGGATTTATAAACGATTGTTTTGCCCTGATGATGGCCTTAAGAAAGGTAGAAACTACGCAGTAACAACTGAATTTGCTTTCTTCTTCAATACCATACCTTGATCCAGAGTGTTCGTGGATAATAATTATTGGATTTGTTAGAGGGGTAATTAAAACGGTTTTGAAATGTTTGATGAGAATGTCAATTGTTTTCTCTTTGATTCACGCGGTATAAAAATGGACACCCTTTCTATTATTATTTAAAAGGGAATTGTCCCTCGAATCATTTTTAAGGGTGACATTCTTTCATACTTAAAATCAGGAATAATTTCCGGTTTAATGCCTAAATTTATGATATTTTTTATGTCATTTTTTCCAGGGTTTTCTTCGCATTTCCAAAGAAATCTGTGCCCAAACCTGAACTGTCCTTGGAAAAAATTTACTTGATTTTTGGGCTCTATTTGTCAAAATTAATTCAACCCTAGATATTTCTCGATAAAGCTCATCAATTGATTGTATTTTAACACCCGGTCCAATTAGACCTGAGCATTGTGGATTTACTCTTTCAAGAATGATTTGTATCGTTTCCTGTTCAGAAATATCTCCAAAAATCTTTGAATTTTCAATTTGCTGGTCAACAAATTCTCTTGAGCTTTCTTTGCTGGACGTTGGGGAGAAATATGAAATTTATACAGGGAGTCCCTTAAGAGTTCAAAATTTATATTTTTTGTATTAGCTGCATTGTAAAGCAAATTACTAACTGATAATTACTAACTTTCGGCTATAACAAACAATTCCCAATATTAAAGGGCGATAACGATTAAGAAGTGGTCTTCTCGATCTCAAATTTCCTTGATGAGCGACTCAGCCCAACATTCCCTAGGACTATCAATGCCAGTCCAATAATAATTAAAGGCCATGTCTTTCATACAAATTCGCACAATTAAAGCGGGGAACACACTTATTCGATGCAACGCTATGTGAAACTGTCCAGATCATCAAGTACAGTCGAAGACAAAAGAACCGGACACTCATATTTTTATTCAAACTACATGTATTATTGTTGTTATACTAATTACAACATATTTATTTCATTATAAACCAAATTAAGCAAAAATTCATTATTTTTTATTTAAAAAATTAATTTTAATGGTTTGGCAGAAAATTGATCAAAACGCCGGAATACCATTTTTTGATATAATGAATTTAGTTAACAATCTATTACACGATTTAGCTCATAAAATTGCACCATTTTCCTCGAGTAGCGTCAGAACAGGACACTCATATTTTTATTCAAACTACATGTATTATTTCCGTTATATTAATTACAACATATTTATTTTAATATAAACCAACTTAAGCGAGATCAAAAATTAATTAATTTTTATTTAAACAAATTAATTTTAATGGTTTGGTAGAAAATTAATCAAAACACCAGAATACGATTTTTTAATATAATGAATTTAACTAACAATTTATTGTACTCGCTTCGGCGGTACATATACTAAAATTGGAACAATTTATTACACGGTTTTGCTCATAAAATTTAATTAAGAATTTATTTTTTAGTTTTGCTCGTAAAATTACACCATTTTGTAATGTCGGGTAGCATCAGAACAGGACACTCATATTTTTTGTAGTTTATTTCAAACTAACTACATGTAATTTTGCCGTTATATTAATTACAACATTCTTATTTTAGTGTAAACCAAATCAAACGAAATCAAAAATTCATAAATTTTTATAAAAATTATTTAGTTATGATGGTTAGGCAGAAAATTGATCGAAACTCCGGAATAACTTTATTTAAAACAATTAAGTTTAACTAACAATTTATTACAAGGTTTTGCTCAAAATAGTGCCGTAAGAACAAAAGAGGCGTTGAGATTGTGATACTGATTTGTGATATGCGCTGTGTGACTGTACGTGGCGGGCGCATGACATCTCATAGATGTGCACACCCTACCAAAACGAGAGATGGCGTCGGGTAGCACCGGGTAGCGTCGCATAGCGTTGCATCGGGGGTAAGTCTGTTCCCGGCTATAAAATCCTGGATAAGAAAACCTTGAGTTGAATCCATGATCCTAAATATCCCTGCTGTAGTCGTTGGAATTCTTTGTGTAGCGGTAATTTTCCTTACAGTCCTAGTGATACATCACTGACGTCATCCTTCCAGTATCACCATTGTCTAGGTGATGTTAATATGATGATGATGAGGATACTAGGCAATGCTGTGCTCCTCAGGCAATGCAGCCTTCTGACTTATTGTATCTTCTTATTTTCTAGTTCAGTGCAATCGATTCAACTCGTCTTCTCAGAAGTATTAGATCATTGACGTTGATAGAGTTTCATAACCATCTTCTTGAGAATTCCACTGAAGTACGTAAAGTTCCTGTTGATGCCATCCTTATCGTATTAGCATTGCTTATGTGGTCCTGGTAGAATTCCATATCTATCCTCTTCGTTATTTCATTGACGTAGGAAAAGTCGGTATTGATTGCTGTGTGATCGGGTTGTACAGGAATACATTTGCTTTATTCCATTAAACGTGCCATATTGCTTATTGACATCACTGCGGGTTGTCGAATACCCCCTATTCCAAAATATCATCTCACCCAATTTCCTAATGATATTGGTACTCTGTGAGAGGAGAGCTGGAAATTAATGGTAGGAAATGTAACGTGCATGAAGGAGAAGAAAATAAGGATAACTGAAAAATTGCAATTAGGAATTAGAATTGCAGGGGAAATTCCATGGACTTTGCTTCCCAGGGTAATACGTTCTGCTTCCTCGCTGGCTTGTTTCAGGCCCATGGCATCTGAGTTCATAAAAACGATATGAATCACCTCCTAACCTGAATTTATCCTTCTACCTTTTCTTTTTCCTGTTTCCTTTTACCTACTTTCTCTTTCTGCTTTTCTTTTGTAATATGGTTTCATCATTCGATTATAAATAATTTATATTTTAAAGAATATATTATTATCATTATTGTTTTGTATATTTTATTATGTTTTATTATTAGGACTTTCATCCCGAAGGGTTGTCACTCTCTGAAGTGCTGACCTTAGTGCCTATACATCAGGGAGTTCACCAACCCCGTTATGTGGCTGGGTCGCTAGTATCCCCTTTAAGCCAAATGCCCAGGAGATCGAGGCTTCCGTACCAACGGGGTTAGGCACCGACAGGGTATACCGACAGCTAGGTCATTTCAGCCCCAAACGCATGCAATCTATAACCTATACTAATACTATTTTAAATTGGATTGATCACTCGCACAAATAAATACATACATTACACTCATTCTGATTAGTCGTTGGAGTATTGGATATTCCTCCATCGACCTATACACAGTATTAATAATCTAACCTAAATTAGAGTCGATGAAGTACTTTTATAAATATTCTTCCGTCAACCTTAGAGACTGCTGGAAGGGCGTTAATGACATACATTTCTCTATTTTAAAAATGACATATATATTTCACCATCACCCCTCATCACTCGCCCTAATAAATACACGCATTCAAACAATACACATAATGACAAACACATAGAATATAGCTATGTACAGTAAACTACCCCCACGTCCTATAAAACAAGGAACAGGGGGACCCAGAAAACGACTGCTGTGCTCCCGAACCATTCTTAAATCCGGCGGCATGCATACACGCTCTCTGTATAGAACCAAGGCATGATATGCCTCTATTATGTAGGACACATCGAGCAACCATTCTCTTTTAAGGGACACCTGCGCGGCTTGAGCCCAAAAGCAGACGCCCTGTGTTAACCGCGTATGGCCAATTCTCAATCTGGTAAAGACGATCCCTCGGCTCCGGCTCAAGTTCTGTGAAGGCCATCTACCTGTCATGCTCTTGACTCGCAGAGCCTCTCAGATGACCCCGCCCACTGACGCTGCCATCTTTCTTTCATCATGTTTTTCATTGTGAGCTTAGCGTCAGGGGTCCTGATCGTAATGATCGGTATGTTTTATTATTATTGCTTTTATTATTATTTTACTATGTTAATAAAATTAAATTTCTTTCTAAGTTATGTACATGTAAGGAGGCTTTTTTTCTCTTTTTTGGCCTTGCCTATTTAGTTACACAGCCATATTTCTCTTCTTCTCTTTTATGTATTTTATTTCACTTTTATTTAGTATTCATATCTTGCTACTATTATTTTCATTTTATTAACTTTCTGTTTTGTTTCTTCTCATATATACACCCAAGGCGTTGACTATTTTTTTGTTTTCCACCCTGTCTGTGGGTAGGGGGATGCCATTATCCACTAGGGTTTTTATGAATTCCTCTCTTCCCTCCGAAGTGCGAGTACTGTAGAATATGATCGGCATTTGCCCATGTCTCGCTGTAGCATTCATATGCTGGGATTTGTCGCATGAATGTATGTCTGAATAATTTAGGGCGTAGGGAGGCTTAAAGCCCTATTTTACATTTTAATATAATAAATAAATAATATGTAGAGAAGAACTGAGAGAGATATACAGTTTTGAAGAAGTATTGCAGGTATAGTGGCCACTTATGGTTAACAAGTTATCCACTAGGTGTCAACACTGGACTCGCCTTCCATGCTGCAGACAATGATATGTACAAGCAAGTGCTCAACCGACTTACTTCGGAGTTAAGACTCGTCTGCGAGTTCTTAACTCTCATTAATGTAGCAAACCGCCAGCACTATCTACAGCAACAAGGGTACTCTCATCACCCGACGTGGCTGCCTGCAGCAGGAGTCCTTTCGCTCGCTATCGAGTCTACCGACTCCGGCTTTATCGATATCAGTACACGGACTTCAACCAACAGCTACACCCATAACACCGGTCCTTCGCAGGGCCACCAAAAACCACGGTCAGTAAACAGGAATGGCATCAGGACCCGCAGGACAATGAGTTTTTAAGAGAATTCTTTTGGAAAGAATTACACCGTAACGAAAAGAGATAACAGAAATGGGATTTGAAAAAGAGGAAGACTGAGATGTAATATCGAGTGAAATTTTATTATAGAGAACTTCCATAGAGATATAGCGCAATCATTTTTTATTTTTTCTCAGGTTCTTTAACAAACTAATGCTTTTTACAATTGTGTCAAATAATTATTTAGATTTGCTTCTATGTTTTCTTTTCAATTTGACAATTCATTAGCGGTAGACAAAACTGAACTTCACCAAATTCTCATCCAGTGACGCTAGTGGTATGAGTACCTGCAGAGTCTGTCAGGTCGAGCCCCGACACAATCGATAGCCGGTATGACTTGTGACCTGTTAAAGCTTGCGTGGTTAAATTTCTAACGTTTTTCACTTTGCCGATTCGTTTTATTCAAATTAATTTCAAAATTTAACTTTATAGTATCATTTCCGAGTTGTAAAATGCTTCGTGACAGCCTCATGCCAGTGCTCCGCGTTGCTGCTTAGTCGAGATTATTATCCTCCAGCGGATAATCTAATTCTCCGGTTAAAAGAGAGATCCTTTTGGACAGTTTAATTTTTTTTTTCTTTCGGACATAAAAAGGAATAAGAGCTGAAATGATAGAAAGAAACGTAATCGTTCTTGCTGTGTACTTAATTGTTCCTATAATATGCACAGATATATTGCCATCGTTGCCCAAAGGGGTCCCAGTGTCAAGTAAGAAAACGTATTTTAAATAAATATATTGTCTCATTTCATTGTCATTTTTAATGGTTTACAGCTTATACTATCAGTCATGTACGACGAACTGGCCAAATTTCAGAATTTGTATACTATGGAACTACATTTTGTTTTTTACCATAATCATTTTCAACATTTTGTTGCAAGATCCTAATTTTATTTGTGTTGAAAACGTAAACAATTAGGTGTGAGCTTTTCTCTGGGGTATTGTATTAAATATTAAATTAAATCATAATTGCATCGTTGCACCCTGAGCAGGCGTGTAGGGATGGTGATATGGAAATTGTGCTTGAGCATGTTGGAAAGTGTTTGGGTCACCTGTTTTGATTGTTGGAGGAAGCAGGGTTGTTTTATTATATGTAGTACTATAGTTTTGTGTTTGGGACTCTCACCGCATTATTTGTGGTTTACACGGTGGACTCATAAGCGATTTGGCATGTGTTTGTAGTGATTCAAGATAATGGTGACATTGCCTGGGCTGACTCCCTTAGTGTGGTTGCTGCTATTTGTGATAGTTTCTCCATGATGGTCCTGTTGAAAAGATACCATAAACTGAAAGGTTTCAGCAAAATGGTGGTGTTTGTCTGGGTCCCCTGATACATAGGCTCAGATGAGGCGGCTAAGGCCCGGGACGACCTCCAGACATGATCCAGCCCTCTGACACTAAAAATATAAAGAACATGATTAAAAGAAAGTGGCAGCATAAATGGGCTAAAACAGCTCTCACATATCAGGAGCATTGTCGATATATGGCCCTCGGAAGAAATGACTCGTAGGAGTGGGATCATCCGATTAAGAATAGGCCAAGCGAGGTTTGCACACAGACACTTATGTTTGTGCCAAAACCCGGGTATGTGTCCAACATGTAGAGAAAGGTTGCTTGATGTGTCCCATGTAATTAAAGGGTGAAATTCCTTGACTCCATATAGAGAGCATGTAGGAATGCTCCCCCCCTGATATGACAATTGTGCTTGAGCAGAACAGCAAGTATTAGGATCAACTGTTCTGGTTCCTGGAGGAAGCAGGGTTGTTTTATTGTATATTATACTGATAGTTTTTTTCTCCTGGTGAGTGTTGAAAGTGAATGTATTTATTGGCGTGATTGTGTAGTGTGAGAGGGCCAATGACAAAATATTGAGTTCCCAATCGACTCTCAATTAGAATAATTATGTAATATCTGTGGAAGGTGATCAAGTAATCCACTACCATGTTTGAATGGTATGTAAATAGGAAAGAATGTATTTAAGAGTGTGAGACGGTTTACCTCGGAGGCTGGATGAATAAAACTGAGGTATGACTCTGGACTGCCAACACCCGGGGTTGTTGATTCTCGAGACCTGCCAGTAATTTTTTATAAATTACAAAAGCTGGAATTGCCAGTGGATTGCAAGAAGTGATAGTCTAACTCTGCACACGTGCATGTGTGTGAACAGTAATGTGCAGATTTGAGCTTATAAAAATTGGCGATCAGTAAATAAAATAAAGTCATATCTAGAAAAACTAAATTATTATAAAGTTTTTTTGTTTTGTTTTTTTGACAGTTTATTGTATTTTTTTAGGCATTGGTACTTTAATTTACGTCATAGTGCTTTTTGCAACCTTTATTTCACATTAGGAAGGTCTTTTTTAATTCCTAAGCCAATTTATTTCATTTTTTCTCCTATTATTCATATACATTCTATTTATTATAACTTTTTGGGCAGTTTATTTATTTTATTTTGCATTGGTGCTTTATTGAACTTCACAACGCTTTTACTGCCTTTATTTGACATTAGAAAAATCTTTTTGAGCTCCTCTGATCACCTCATACTATTTATCAGTAATTCACCCTGATCAGAACCATCATGCTGTCAAGTGTTGGAGGTCGTTAATATACTCTTCCATCCGTTTAGTAATAATGTACCTGTTTCTTTTTACTACAATAGCTCCTAATTACCTGTAACTAATGTAGAAAAACAGTTAATTTAATTTTAAACAAAATAAGTTAGGAGGTTAAATTCATGCATTAGTGTGGATTATACAGTACTGTAGTAGTATTTTACAAGATGTCCTTTTTAGATGGCCTGGCTGAATATCTGTTGAACAGATAATGCTATCCAAAAAACAAAAAATACACATTTAATAACAGGGTACCATAGGACAGTCCTACTTTAAAATATCAAATTGAACTGTATACCTTCCATCACCTCATTTGAAAGGATTTTTTACGCTGAAATCAATGCTGTAGTTCGATTTTCAATTTGTCAAAAAAAAAAAAAAGTTAAATAAAAAATGAAATTATAAATATAAAGTTATTGAACAAAGTTTGGATAAACTCATGGGATCAACTTCCTACTACCATTGAAATGCTAAAATGCTAAAGGGAGCTTTATTGGAGGAGTGAACAACATACTCCAGGATTTTGATCAGTTGCACAATTTTGTCTACCTAGCACAAACTCCTATAAGCAGAGATCATATGTATCTCAATGATATATTATTAAAGTTTTTTAATAAATTAATTTTTGTTTCAGAACTGCCTCTTTATGATCCTCTTAAAGACTTCACATGTTTAGATGGTTTATTTACGGTGCCATTTAGTTACGTAAATGACGACTACTGTGACTGCCAAGATGGTTCCGATGAACCAGGCACATCAGCTTGCCCTTCGGGCTTATTCTATTGCGCAAATAAAGGCTTCACACCTTTGACTGTTCCATCGTCGAGAGTTAATGACGGGTTTTGTGGTAAGTTATGCATATTTATTAATGCATTATTACTTCACTTATAAATTTTTTACGATGGTTTTAGATTGTTGTGACGCTTCGGATGAGTATCTTACTAATAATTGTACTGATAATTGTGAGGAGTTGGGAAGAGCGGCTAAGGAAGCTGCAGGAAAGCAAGCGAAACTTGCAGAACAAGGAAACCTTCTTCGCCTTCAATTTGTTGCCACTGCAAAGAGAACTAAATTAGTGAAACAGGTTACAATTTTAATCGAAAATTTTGATTAAAAAGTATATTACTTTGGAAATTATTTGAAAGAAAATGTGGTAAAATTAATGAACCGAATTATGCGATTCATATGGTCATATACAAAAATATATTGATTTCTAGTTTTTACTATATATGAAGCACTTTTTTAAAATTGAGCTACAATTTTCAATTTTTTTTTCCTAAAGAGTTACTTGGTATTGAACTTATAAAAATTTTTAAAAACTCCATTTGAATACCAATATTGTTTGCTCAGTTAGGTATCAAATTATACTAAAGTAACAACATATAACCTAAATCTAGTGTAGCTAAATTAAAATATTTTTTCCTTAATTCTTTTCCAATTTTCATTGCAAACCAACTTATTTCATTATATTCAGGAGAGAGTAGCAGCATTAGAATCTGAAAAAATTGAAGCACAGAAACTGAAGGATGAGACTGAACAAGCTAAACTAAATGCCGAGACAGCTGAAAATGCTGCTTTGGAAGTTTACCGTCAAAGAGAAGAGGCTATCAAGAAGGAAAAGGCTGAACAAGAAGAGGAATTAAAAAGAAAAGAAGCGCAGGAAGCATTTGATATGCTAGATTCCAATAAAGATAACATGTAAAGAATAATTATTAGCCATATTTTTCCCCAATTGTATTAACATAACCAAATATTTCTTAATTTAATAGACTACAAATTGAAGAGATGAAACCAAGACAGATATTTGATCAAAACAAAGATAGTGAAGTGTCAGAAGAAGAAATCAAGGTATGGAGAACTGTTTTATTAATGTGTGTCTGCAATTTTAGTGATTAGATTTTGTCTGAAATCTCTATTAATTTGACATATCTCAATATTGAAGAACAAAATTTTAAAAGTCATGCTTCACACTCGCTTTCTCTGCTCCATGAAAAAACTTAAACTCGTGGATGTAACTGAAACCCTACTTAATCCAGCCCATGTGCACTCCCTTGTATGCAAAAATGGTCATGCAAAGAAAAACAGGTGCATCCTGGCCAAAAATAAATAAACTAAAAATAACTAGCCTTGCCTATCGAAAAGTTTGAATTGAATTTTCATTTATCTAGGTTTGTTATGTTGCAAAAACAAAAGTGACAGGTTGCTGTGGTTTGTCATTCAAAAACTCATTCATAGATGGTATTAAGAAAGCAGCATCTGCTTATCTAGAACTAGAACCTTCTATCAATCATGTATTTAATGATAGCAACATCATTGACAGCAAACACCCTAACCATACCAAATCCATCACACTCCTTCGTTACACAAAATCAACGCCTTCTGTACTGCCTAGGTCTTAGAAAGCTCACATTTAAAACAAGACCTACCCATGACCTACGAATGAAGTCTTATGATAATGATCCACCCTAACCCTGCATAACCCAACCCAGTTATTGACCACAACCACCAAAATTGACACGTGCACCATCTAGGCCTTAGAAATTTCCAATAACCCCTTGCCTTACAAGTTTTTACTGAAGTATGTCCCAAAAATCACCCATTTTTTAATGACAGATTTATATACTTATGACATGTAAAAGTTAGTTCTTCACATTTTGTAAAATTAGCTTTTATTTATGTACCAAATTGGCATCTAAAAAAGGTCACATTTGGCCCAAAATAAATACAACAAAATGATTACATTAAAACATTCCTTTAGTTATTAGTAGCCAACATTGTGTTTGATAATATCTACTGGCGGTAGGTTGTACTAAAAGAGCTGTGTGTGTAATTGTGAGAACTACAACGAAACTAGCCAGGATAAAACCCAGAGGTAAGAAAAAATTGGCCCCAGTTAACTTGGGATAATAAATGAAAATTATCTCATGATAGGCATGCAGGGGATTAAGGACTAGAAACATGGCCTTCTATGAATATAGTTTGTAGTGATAACTAACATCCTAACTTAAACTAACCCATCTATAACCTAGCCCATCTCTAGCCTTAAATCTACCTAACCTAGTCCACCTCATAAACACTCCTCAGTTGCATAAAACCTACATCTCCACTGTCTAGGCCTTAGAAAACTCCATGGCCTTTTACAAATCTGTAATAATATCAAACCCTTAACCTCAACCTACCTAACCTAGCTGATCCTTAACCTTACCCTACCTAACCTAACCCTAACCCTAACCCAACCGTTGCACACTCCCCGGTTACACAAAATCGATGCCTTCTGTGTTGCTGGGCCTTGGAAAACTCCCATTAAGAACTAGAAACCCATGGCCTTTTACAAATGAAGGCTGTAATAATATTGAACACTCACCCTTATCTTTAACTTATCCTAACCCAACCCATCCTTAACCTTAACATTTACCTAACCTAACCTAGTTTGTCTCTAGCCCTAACCCTACCAAAACACACTCCCTTTATAAGCAACATTATTACATTCTGCAATGCCTAGGGCTTCCAGTAACTCCCATTAACCATTCCCTATGCACATGAGAATACTCGGACAGTACAGGCTGGTGGGGGGGGGTTACTTGCCTCCAGAGTTTATTCATTGTTGTTGTTCCATTCTTTCCTAACTATACCTGAATATGTTTGGTTTCTGATTTTGCAATAGGTGGTGCATGTTAGAGCAGGGGGTCGAAACATTGCCTGCTACCTACCTGAAATTAACTTCAAATATCAAATAGGCAAGGGTTTTTCTACCCAAAACCTGGAGTTGCCCTCCTACCAGCAATTAAATTAATTACAGATAATGATATTTTTCATGTTATTTACTTTAGCTTTGATAGGTTTTCTTATTTATTTGTTGGTGGGATATATTTTTGTTACACCCTACTCCACTTTAGTTTCTCTTTCAGTTTAAAGGTACATAGTTTGTTTAAAAAACAATTTGAATTCATTCCTTATGATCAGGCATCATGGTATTTTGCTCAAATTGCCATAAGTAAGCACATTCAACAGAAAATAAGTCTAATAAAAGTGTAACTTTCTGTGTAAAGGTAAAAGTGGGGTTGGCCTGTTGATCTGGCACTGGGTCGTCTACACTCGCGGGTTTAACATGTTTCTGTGATTATTTCAATTAATTACTAAAACTAATCACTACTAAATAATTTTTAGTTTTTCCTGGGAGATGACAAAACAGAGGCTGATTTTGAATACTTCATTAGCACAGTTTGGCCCCGACTTAAACCGCTGTATATGCTTGAAAAAGGAATATTTGTGCCACCAAGTGCTGCTCAGGTATGTGCAATTGTTCAAGTTTTATGTTTAATCATAGTGTGTGGATCATTACATTGACAAATTATATGAACTTGATCTGGTTATTTAAGAAGGAAGGAGAGGAGGAAGTCCTTGAAGAACCTCCTATGCCTGACGAACAGAACCTTGAAGAAGAAGAAGAAGCTGAAATGGGGGATGAAGAAAGAGAAGAGGTGACTAGATTTTTTTTTCAAAAAAGTTGTGATTTATTGAGTAAAATAATCAAAACTTCATTGTTGCAATAGACCAGAAACAAATACACAATGGTCTGTCAGTCAGCTCGGTTCATGGCATTTTCTCAGCCCCATATTACTGAGACTACAAAAAAATTATACCAGCTCTTCCTTTTGCCTACTTACTTCTTATCCTCCCAAGATTTTTTTTTAAATAGTTCACTATTTTTTCTATTGAATTTATATAAATATATTGCAATTCCTTCATTTTCAAAGACACCTTTGTCCATTTAATTCTACTATTTATTTATTACCTTGTAAAAAAATGCTCACACTGGGATCCTTCACATAATAGTTACAGACTGCCCTGAATATGTTTTTTTTTTTTTTTTTTTTTTTTCCATCTGAAGCCGCACCTTATGGAAGAAGGACTGATATCTTGGCAGGATGTAAGAATCCTTTGCTTCAGCCTTTCTTGTGAAGACACAAGATTGAAATTTTTGTCAATTTCTTTTATTTTATTTTCCACATAAAAAGTAGTCTACGGTTATCAAGGCGAAAATGTGAGCTGACCCTTAAGATCAGCTTCCTATTTCAGTCCATGAATCTCAGTTGTTTTATTCGATTAATATTTATTGAAATATTATTTCCTGTAACTAATGTAATTATTTTTAAAAATTGTTCCAGAACTGGGAAAAAGAGCAAGAAGATAATGATATGGCCACTACTGAACAAGAACATGAGTCAGATGAAGTTAATATCGAACTTGAATATGATGAAAATACTAAAGGCCTTATTGAAGGTACAGAAACTCCTGCTTTGCATATGCATGCTATGTCCTAACCTAATCATCCCTAACCCTGTATAATCTAACCCATCTCCTAATTACACCTAACCTAATCCCTCCTAACCCTAACCTAACATTATCTTAATCTAGCTCGTCCCTAAACAAAAAAACTACTTATTCTAACCAGTCCCACTCCCATCCTACCTCACTTAACCAAACCCATTCCTAATCTTATTCCTACTTATATTAACCAAACCCATTTCTAATCTTAATCCTACCTAACCTAATCAGTTCCTAACCTAACACGTTCCTAACCTCACCTGTCCCTTCCCTAAACCCTAACTGACCTAAATCTTTCATAAACTTAACCCTACCTAACTTACCTCTATCCAATCTTAACTCCTCCAAACCTACCCTGTTCCTAATGTTAACACTACCTAACCCAATCCAACCCTATCTTTAACCCTCCCTAACCCAAAACTACTGAACCTAACCCATACCTAACTCTAATGCTTATCTAACCAATCCTGTTCTTAATCTCCTCTCCCCCCTTAAGGGATTTTATCTTTTCTTAACCTTTCCTAACATAACTCATTCATCACCTTAACTTTAACGCTACCTAACCTATCCCTTCCCTCATTGTAACCCTCCCTATCTTAACCTAACCAACATCCCTTCCCCTATCTTGGCCTTACAGTATAGTTTTGATTCAAAAACCAATTATTTTATTGCAAAAATTCAATTGTTACTGCCAAGCCTTCGACCTATTGTAATCCTCTCAGGGCAAAACAATCTTAAATATGTCTACTAATTGGCATAATTAAATTTTTACAGACACTTTCAAATTTCTTTAAAGACTCAGTCCCAACATTGCCATGTAACAGTAATGTTTTTAGATTAAGAAGCACCCCCAATCATGACCACAACTATGATCACTATGTCATTACAATTACAACAGTTGGTTGATCTTATCAAGAATTTATAAATCAGCTGAGGTTCTAACATATTCATCATGGCCTTTTTCAACAACATTGTGCAACAGTATGGACCTGAAGCAAAAAGCCCTGAGGATGACTTCAAATAAGAAGTCGAAAACTTGGTAGAACTGTTTTTGGATTAAGTAGCACTTCCTAACCTTGACCTCAATCTCGATCACTACATCACTACAAGGGAAGGGTTATGTTAGGTAGGGTTACGATCAGGGCTAGGGACAAGTTAGGTAAGTCAAGTAGGGTAAGATATGTTAAATTATTTTGAGTTAATGTATTGACCATTTTTCTACTCACAAATACTCTGGATCACGGTATGGCCTTGATGAAAAAGGAAATGAATAGTTACTGCCATGCTTTCGATCTATTTTAATATCATCAATTACAACTGTTGGTAGATCCTATCAAGAATTCATAACCCTTCCCTATTCTGATCCCTCGGAACCTAACTTAACTCTTCTCTAATGGTAGGTAACCCTACCTAACCTACCTCTTCCTTAACCTAACCATACCTAACTTCTCCCTTCCCTAGTCTTAACCCACCCTAACCCAACCCATACCTAATATTTACCCTATGTAGCATATCCCTAACAACATAACCCATTAAAAATATGCATCCAGCCCAAAACTATATCTTATGTTAAAATTTGAATAGACTTTTCATTTATCTGGGTTTGTCATGTTGTATGGAAAAAAATAAAATTGATAGGTTGTTGTGGTTCACTAGTGATATCATCAACTTGTCTATTGGCTAGCATTGCAATAGCTGTACACTTCATATTGCCCTCTGCACTATCTAGGCCTTAGAGAAACTCCCTTTAAGGATTAGAAACCCATTGCCTTCTATCTATGTTGATGAACATTAACATTGCCCTAATCCTAATCCCTAACCAAAACCCAAACCTGTTTCAAATCTAACCTGACTTAACACATGTGCACTCCCCAGTTACGCAAAATTGACTATGCGAAACTGGTCACACAAATAAATAAATAAAATTGTGTCCAGCCACAAAAAACATCGATGTTAAACAACAGCTCAGTTTGTTACTTTATTTCTCTTTGTTGATACTCCTTAATAATTCCTTAGCACAATTCACATGTTGGTTGCAAGTTATTTATTTCCAATTTCTTACATTTTGATTACAGAAGCAAACTACGCTCGAGCTCAATTTGAAAATGCTCAAAAAGCCCTGAGGGAAATAGAACAAGAGCTTAATCAACTTAAAGAAGTTTTGGCAAAAGATTATGGTTTGGAAGATGAATTTGCTCCATTGGAAGGGCAATGCTTCTCGTATACTGATAGAGAATACACCTATAAGCTTTGCCCATTTGATCACGTAAGTAAAATGAAATTACTCTACTATTTATATTTAGAATTGGAAGCGCTCACTATTCATTTAAACTTAAAACAAATACACTAATGGACAAATTTAACACATCACTCAATTTATTTAGTTCAAAATTAAATCCATTATCTTTCTACATTAGTTACAGGTAATTAGGAGCTATCGTAGTTCAAATAAACAGTAAATAATGCTTTGTTTACTTTCTTTATTTACTTTATTACTGATTAATACCATATGCACAAAAAGTAGCATTATGTACTATCATTCTGTCACCCCTAAAGATCGGTTTGAGTTAATCTTTTTCCTTCATTGATTTTATTTGATATTATTCTTATTCTTAAACAGTCAGGCATTTTGATGAGTAAGACAGTGTCAGATTCATAACAATATTAGAGGAAGGATACAGCCTCCATGAAATTGCCAGGAGACTGAGTGTAAATCACTCTACAATAGGAAGGGTTCTTCAGCACTTTCACACAAGAAAGCCAGAACAGGTCAACCTAGATCTACAGACAAAAGAGATGATAGATTCATGCACAGGCTGTAGACACTGCAGCTTTACTGGAAATTAGATAAGAAAAGTCCGAAATTTCCCACAGCTCAGAAAATGGCTAGTCTTCAATTCGCACAGAAACATGTGAATTGGATCGCGGAAGATTGGGGACAAGTTCTGTTGATAGATGAGGTGAGAGTTGGCCTCAAATCTTCAGATGGGCGTAATTTCATATGGAGATGCTCAGGAGAAATGTACGCCCCATGCTGTACAGTACCTCAGGTGACATTCCACAGTGGGTCATTAATGTTCTAGGGTGGCATTTTCTTGGACCGAATTGATTGTTGTGCAAGGAAGATATCTAACTTCGCAGAGGTACTTGCAAGACAATTGAAGAACAAATAGTTCCATTTGCCCTCCACAGCAGTGAGAGATTCTTCCCCAATGCAGGATAATGTCAGGCCCCAAGGCGTATGTATTGTGGATGACTACCTGAATGAGGTTGAAATTGAACGCTTGGTATGGCCAGCTCAAAATCCAGATTTGAACCCAATTGAACACATTTGGGCCAACTTAAGCAACGAGTATGAATAGTTCTTTGAGATTTTTATTTGTTTTCGATTTTTTAAAATGTCTTATTTTTACAAGCAAACCTGTTTTTAGTATGCAAAATATGAAACCTAAATTCATTCAACTTTAAGGGTGGCATTATTTTTTAAAATTGATACGTGAGTAGCTAACGCTATTTATAGAAAACAAATAATTAAAATCCTGTATAAACAAAAGCAAGCAACCTGTTACTCCATTATATAAAAAATAATAAATGTTTGTTTAAACTATGGTTAAATAATAAAAAAAATTCTGGATACGTCTAGATGATATTAGGTAAATGGTTTATTTAGCTCAAACTGCCACATGCACGGAATTTGGATTTTGGCAGTCTGGGGTCAGACCTCAGTTTTATCTGAAGTTCTCATATTTACACATTATTCACTCATAGAGCAAAATAATAACACCCTTAAATTAATTGGAAAATGTCGAGCAACATTTATCTACATGCAGGACATATACACGTGCTTTAGCCTAAAATTATGTTGTCTGTGCATATGGCTCACTCATATGGCCTAGTCGATTGAGTCTTCATGTTCAATTCTGATGCTCCAGAGGCTAGCGACTTGACTGCCGATCCGGCCCTTTGAAGCTCCCACTTCCTTTTAATCGTGGTTTTTTTTTTCCCCCCTCAGAGGGCTGGATCATGGTGGCCAGGTCAAGAGGATCAGATATCCTAAGCCTTAGGCACTTTGCCCTTTTCACTACCCCCATACCCATGTGCCCAGCAAGAACTAGCACTGAAATACTCCAATAATTAATTATGTATTTTATCCAAAAAGTTTCAACCAAGACCATACATAAAAAGAATAATTAATTGAAATAATTTACATGGTCCATTAGACTAATAAACATAAATGAATTAATATATAATAAGTAAAGAAGTATCACTTCACCAACATCCCCTCATGCCCATTTCATAAGTTGCTGAGAATCAAATCCTGATTACACGTCATTTGAAAAATGGCAAAAAGAGAGAAAAGTCGAAAGGTTGTAGGTTGATATGGGGAGTTGTGTCCGGGTGGATCAAGATCACGATAGTGGTTAGAGCAGCGGCATATTGAGCTGAAAGTCATGGGTTCAAATCCCAATCGTGACACTAATTTTTTCATCTCAACCAAGACCTTACATAAAAATAATAGTTAATTGAAATAATTAATCAAAAACAAGCTTTCAAATTATTATATACATATTTATTTATTTATTTGTTATATTGTTTGATTTTTAGGTACTTCAGTCAAGTAAATCTAGCAATGCAGAAACAAAGCTTGGCGTATGGGCAGGCTGGGCCGAGCAAGGGTCTTACGATGTTATGCTTTATACAAAAGGGCTTGGTTGTTGGAATGGACCACAAAGATCAGCCAAGGTAAGGATTCACTAATTTTAATTAAAATGGCTTATCATTTGCTATTCTTGTCATAGTGTGACAAAAGTTAATTCTATTCATTTCGTTTGCCTTTGTTTCTTTTCTTTCATTATTCTGTCCGTCCAGTGCATTCTCTTTTATTTATCTACCTTAAAAGTACTCAGAAGAAATGCAGTTATTATTGATTTAGCCTAATTCGGGCAGATGGTTTAAAACAATTTATTTATGCTTACAGGTGCTCGTCTCGTGCGGACTCGAGAATGCATTGGTAGGCGCTTCAGAGCCAAATAAATGTGAATACTTGTTGAAATTTCAAACCCCAGCAGCTTGTAGACCACTGGAGAAATTATCACACGATGAATTATAATGTGCTTCACTTATAAAACATCTCACGGACAATTCTGGTCAATTTTGTACCCACTTCAAAATGGTATTAAGGCGGCATTTAATTTTTTTTTTTAATCAGTTTGAATTGTAAAAATTTTCTAGCAGTGGATATAAAAAACAATTGTTAGTTGAACTTTTTTTTAATGTCAGTATGAACCCAGATGTTTAAACATTTTTTTTTATTAGTCATACTCTTTGATAAGGATGAATGTGTCAAGAATTATAATGCATTAGTATTTGAAACTTGATCAGTATATTTGATAGATAAGACTAAAATTATTGTTGTTGATGAATGATTTATTCTTTTCATTCCATTATAAAATCATCATGTCATTTACAAAAATATAAAGATTGATTGTAAATAACTTATTTTTTAAAACAAGTACAATAAATACAGGTTTTGGTGGTACTGTTGATGTATGATAAATCAAAAGACCAAAGATATATAACATTTTCCAATAACTGCTTTGACTTTTTGAATATCTTAACTTGTGGCCAAAATCCTTATTAACATAATTATTCTTACTTCCTGCTATTTGAATTATTCCGTGAATTTTTTTGCTAAATTTCAAAGCTTTTTTCTGAATTTCAGGGATTTAAATAATTCACCAGTTCACTCTTAAATTTTCAATTGACATTCTATAAGTGTTCAGGAAAATTATAATTACTTTTCCAAAGTACAAATAACTTTCAGATGGGGCTTATGATGTAATACACTTTTGACAGGGTGATGGAAGGATTTCTTTTAACAACAAATAAAAATGTGTTGATAAAATGCAAATATTTGTTCAGTTTATATTGATAATATAAAAAAATTAAATATCTTCTGAGTGATAAGCATATTTTAATAACTGTCTGATTGAAATATTGTTCGGGGTGTGTGGATAGACACGTCGGCCCGGCACACAGTGTAGCCAAAACACAATAAAGCAGAAAAAATTCACTATGCAACCCAAATTTGGTATGTGTAGGTTTTTTGCAATGAATTCAATGAAACTTTTGTCAAATCGATTGTCCAAAATTGCAATCCAAAAACCAAAAATGGATCAAATATCACCACCAGTAATCATATGTGTATTATTTTTTTTTTTTTTTTTTTTTTTTTTTTTTTTTTTTTTTTTTTTTAAATATATGCTGAATTTAATGAAATTATTCTCGAATCGATTGGACAACAGCAAACAGTGCAAAATCCAAAAATGAAATATCTCCAATAATCACATCATGGGTATCATCAAAATTGTGGATGGTAGACTACAGACGTTGCAAAAAATAATCAGGCATATTGACTCAGATGGGCTCACTCACATTTATTCACAGTGAAGATTCCAAAAAAGAATCTTCTGATGATGGTCAACTCTGTGTCTAGCACGACTGTTGTGGGTAGTGGGGAATCAAAGTTCAATTCTGGAGGCAGGAAGCCCTCCAGGAGGAAGGAGCTTGAGAAATGGCTACCACATCCAAGGAAGGCAGCAAGCACGAACTAAATCCTTTAACAAAAACCTGTTGGAGGGCAAGTCTGGTGGGTGCAGCCGAGGTAATTCCAGCTACAATAGCATATATTAAAGTTGTTGCGGTTAAAAAGCTTGGAGTTCTATGTCGCAGTCTGTACACCGTTTGTCAATGACACTGGCATATGCTTATGACAATTTATATTTCAAATGCCTCACTTGTCAACTGCTGATGGTAGACTGTGTCTACCATGGCTGTTACCAGGTAGCAAGAAATCGGGGTTCGATTCCGGCGAGGAGGAAGCCTGAGAAATGGCTACCACATCCAAGGAAGGCAGCAGGCACGCAAATTACCCACTCCTGGCTCACAGAGGCCTTGGAATCGAAATGACCTCAATCTATTCCCAAACACAATAGATGAGATTCCCAAGAATCAGATCAGAGTGGAGCCCAGGACAAAGGCATGCGAAAAAGTTCATCAAAGGATCATTGCACAAACTGACGGCAGAACTACTAAATGTAGGATGAATTAGGACTAGAACAATAGTAGGACTGCTAGCTGTACACTGCAGACTCAGAGGATGCATAGAGTTGGAGCAGCAGAAACATGCCTAGCAGATAATGCCCGGAAGAAGAAGAGACAGCAGAACATGTCCTCTGTTGGTGGGAAGGCTTATGTAGGTTGAGAGTCTTACTCCTGGGAGCGGAAATACCTAGGCCTGAAGGATACACACGGGAGTGCATGAAAAAGCTTTGGGATCGGGTAAAATGCCTTAATGAGTAGCTCTAAGACAACAGTGGAGATGCACAGTAAACCAATACTGGTTGCAGAGTGCAGGTTGTATAGAGGCCAGCATTTACTCTAATCTTAATCTTAATCTTAATGATTACAGAATCAGTTTTACATTTTAATACATCATTAAAAATACAAGTTTTGTACAATAAAAATATAAGTTTTGTAGAGTGTAAGTATGTGACAAGACTAGTAGAAAATGGAAAAGGACAAATTATAAAAATCAGGACTCAATTAGCGATAATGTATGGATGCATCAATCATTAGAGCATCTCAAAGCCTACCAGTAATTTATTATAAACTACAAAAGCTGGAATTGCCAGTGGACTACGAGAAATGATACGTTTTGCACGTGTATGAATGTACATATTTGAGCTTTACCAATCAATAATCAGTAAATGAATAAAGTATGGAATGCTAAATTTTTAGACAGAAGTAATTTTTCTTACTCTTTTCTTCTTTTTTGGCTCTTTATTGAATTTCACAGTATTTTGTCCTTTATTTAACATTGGGGAGATCTTTTTTGAGCTTTTTTTATATCATCCTAAGCAAATTTATTTATGTTTTTTATTTATTTATTCCTTCTCCTATCATCCATATACATTCTATTTAATAAAACTTACTGTTATTTATTTCTTTTTTTATTGTATTTGACATTGGAGCTTTACTGAACTTCACAGATCTTATTACATCCTTTATTTCAGATTGGGAAGATCATTTTTAAGCTCCTCAGTCAATTTATTTATATTTTTATTGTCCTTTCTCCTATTATCCATATGCATTCTATTTATTTTAACTTACTGTTATTTCATTATTTTTTATATTTATTCATTGTTTTATTTACCAGACTGTTTATTTTTCCAATTGAAACTTCATTCCACTCAGCCAATTTATTTATATATTGTTTCTAGTGTCACCGTTGGTTTTCTCAAAACTACTCAACTTAGTTACATGTTATTAAGCAGTAATTTTTTTTAGCATATTCAAACATAGCAAGCATATCATTGATTAACAATTTCATAAGTTGTAACGTGTGTGGTGATTAGTGACCGTTAATCGATATTTATTTAGAAATCGTGAGATGCGGTCTGGTGTGATGTAGGTTTCAGAAAAACATTTTCTTTATCGTGCCAACGTTTCGATCTTTATTGAGCCCTGAAGATGATCTCAATAAAGAAGAAACGTTGGCACGATAAAGAAAATGTTTTTCTGAAACCTACATCACACCAGACTGCATCTCACGATTTCTAAATAAATAAGTTGTAACATTGCAAGAAAAAAATGTATAGTATAATTTAACTCAACTAGATCCTCAAATTACAGGAAAAAAAATTGCAATACCTATAAATCTTGATTTGTTATTTTTTTTACCTATTCTGTATTGTTTGTATTCATAGTAATGTCATTTGTTCATTTTTTATCTACAAAGAAGAATTGAAGTTTCTTGGTTTATTTCAACCTTCCTTTCATTCAGGTTTTTGCTAATATTAGTCTGGGGAAGCTGGGTTAGCAATTTCTCTCTATTCTCTTTACTCTGCTAATTTTGTGTGTGTCATAAGTAGTCATTTAAGTGTAATGAATCACTAACAATGATCACTTTCCATTAAGAAGGGAAAGCATTATGCTGGGAGACTGGGAGTCACTCGAGATGAAAAAATTCAAGATGTTCCAGAATCACCAATCTCACATAGACAACAGTTTAAGTAAAATGCAAGCAATCTGGAAGCTCAGTGCAATCACTTCTGATATTCAGGGGATATCAGTTTTAGAGCATACTGTTAGAAGAGGACATAGTCGAACCTTAAATCAAGAAGGCCCGTTAAAGACCTCCTCACCATAGAACACCAAAGAGAGTGACTAAGATTTGCAAGAGACCTTAACCCAATCAAACATGTTTTGGACAATCTCAAATGAAAGGTTTGATCACAGGATCAACCTCCTACTACATTTGACATGCTAAGGGCTGCATAGGAAGAGTACTTACACCACAGGATATTCTACAAAAATGTTTTATGAATATGGTAAAAAGAATGGAAGCAGCCATTAGAGTCAGAGAAGACAAGAAATCTTATTAAATTAACATATAAATCCCTTTTAATATTTCCTGCTTTGATAATTTATTTTATTCAAACATATGTTCAATTTAAAAAAATTGTTTATTTTGTACAGCTGTGCCATTTTGATTTATGTAAATTATAAAACCAGATGTTTTTACTTACACACATTTCAGCGTGTTTACAATTTCTATGACAGGTATTGTATTTTGGGATCAGCGAAGGATGAATCAGGTTACTGCATTGCAAATTACGGCCAAAAACTGGAAAAGTTATTGTAAATAAAGTTAATCGATTTTTTAAATTAATTATCTAAATTTTCCACAAGTACCTAAAATATTTTTAAAATTCAAATAAATATATAAGACATTGTGTTAAATAGTAACTGGAAATTTGAATAAATTATGGAAAACAAATTTTCCTTGAGACCGTCCTCGGACCAATTTTCTCTACTGTTTTTTTAAAATATTTTTTTAATAAACTCCATAATTACCAATTTCCAGTTGAATTTTCAGTTTTCAGACCATTAATTAAGGTACATAAAATAGACAAAACCATGGTTATTATTTGGGAAAAACCTCTTTAACATTTTAACATTGTTTTTGAAAAAATAAATGTACACAAAACTATACACCAAATTTAATAATTAATTATTTTCCAGATGTAATTTCATATCCCAATAGGGATTCTGACAGAGTATTTTTGTTACTAAAAAATTGTTGCCTTTTTATTTCAATATATTTTTGACAATGTTTTTCCAGCTTCATTTAATTTAATTTTTGCAACTGTGATGCCACAAATATCCATTCTTTCTTGAGGTCATTAACATCAAGTAATAAAACAGAAGAGGATCTCCAAGATCATCAATAAGCCCAGAATCTACAATAAGTATAATAACATCAATCATAGACTCCATTGTCTTAGAATGGAACCACACAAAACAAAAGAAGAAATGGAGAAACTTAAGAGGCGGCAGATATAGCAAACTCATGATTAAAGAACCCTCATATAAACTGGCAAACATATTACTACAGTTAGATAGGGTAAAACTCAGAGGAATGATAGACCCCATTTGGGTTAGAATTTCTAGGAATCAACAAGCAGAAAAACTGACCAGAAAAGACTGACTATAGACTCTTCCATTTCAGAATGGGTCCATACGAAACAATGGGATGATCTGACAATTACAACACAACAGTTAAACAGGGCACAATTCAGAGGAATGATAGGCCCCATTTGGGTTAGAATTCTGTGTAATGAACAAGCAAACAAACTGGCCAGAAAGGACTAACTATAGACTCTTCTATTTCAGAATGGGTCCATACAAAACAAAGAGAGGAACTAGCAATTACAATGCTACAGTTAGACAGGGTAAAGCTGAGGGGAGTGACATGCCTATAAACTGGTCACAGTAGTCTGAGAAAAAACGTACACAACATGGTTATATTCAATGATGACGTCATTATAGGTTATGCAATGAGGAGGAAGAAACTGCTTATATTATCTTCAAATGAAAGCACCTGCTAATAAAGACATAACCTAGGGTTCAAAGTAGCCCTAGGAAAAAGACTTGCGGTAGTGACCTACTACTTCTTAAATGAAGAATTTAGGAAAAGTAAAATAAGCCAAAAGGGTGCAGTGCTTGGAAAATACCAAGCTCTCACTTTCTAAAGTTCTTCTCATCAACAACATTATATAAAGAGGTCCTGTAAACCACAAATTTAAATTCCCCAGGAAGGAGAAACCCTAAATTCTGTAAAAAAAAAAATGCACTTTTGCTCCTTGAGGTTTTGAGAATGCCATACACTAAATAAAAGGATAAAGTTCAGTCTTATTAACTGATCAACTAAACCATAGTTAAATTTAAAGAACAATTGCAAACTTGAACAACTAAATTTCCAAGACAATAACCATTACAATTTTTCTATTGTGTACTGTTCCAGTTTTTCTGGAATTAGTATATTCAAAATTCTTTACTGTGGGCGGTGAGGGATTTCATAGTTGGTCCTGAAATCAGTGAAGGGCTGGTTAAGGAGATACCAGTTTAGTCTTATCTTAATACTAATTGTAGGTTTATTTTTACAAAGATTTCCCCTTTTCCATAATAAACTATTTTATTGTCAATGACATTGATCTTATCTGCTATTCCATACTCATGGCTAAAGAATATTTTGTTCTGAAATATTTTGATTAATCATAAAAACTGAATTGTCAGCCACGAACTTAGTAGAATATCAAGATAAATTTTTCTTGCAGCAGGGCGATTAGACTAGAAGCCGTATTTGGCTCTTAATAAAACGTGAGGGTTTATAGCTTTTTTCCTCAAATTAACACTTTTTAACTTCAAATTAATCCTTTTTAATTTCAAATAAATCGTTTTTAATTTCACATTTTCCTTTTTTAATAGCAAATTAACCATTTTTAACTTCAAAATTACCGTTTTAATTTCAAATTAATCTTTTATGATTTCAAATTAACCTTTTTTTATATTCAAATTAACTTTTGTAACTTGAAATTAACCTTTTCAACTTAAAATTATCCTTTTTTAATTTCAAATCAACGATTTTTACTTCAAATTAACCATTTATTTCAAATAACCTTTATTAACTTCAAATTAAGCTTTTTTAACTTAAAATGAACTCTTTTACCTCCAAATTATTTTTTTATTTGCATATTAACCTTTTTTACTTCAAATTAACGTTTTTAATTTGAAATGAACCTTTTTTTTTAGTTCAGATCAACGTTTTTAAACTTCAAAAAAAACTTTTTAATTTGAAAATAACCTCTTCAACTTTAAATTACATTTTTAAATTTCAAATGAACTCTTTTACCTCCAAATTATTTTTTTATTTGCATATTAACCTTTTTTTACTTCAAATTAACGTTTTTAGTTTGAAATGAACCTTTTTTTTAAGTTCAGATCAACCTTTTTAAACTTCAAAAAAAAAACTTTTTAATTTGAAAATAACCTCTTCAACTTTAAATTACTTTTTTAAATTTCAAATGAACCTTTTTAATTCCAAATTAAATGTTTTTAAGTTCGAATTAACCTTTTTTTAATTTCAAATTAACCCTTTTTAATTTCAAATTTTCTTGGTTAAATTTTAAATTAGCCCTTTTTAATTTCAAATTAACCTTTTCTTTAAAGCATTAAATGACTTACAAGGTGGTATGAAATATAAGGGTGTAAAGTAAAATTCTTGTACATAAATTAGTAATCTGTATTTGCGAGTTTTTTTTTCATATAAAATAATTGATCTCTTTTAAAACCATATGGAAAATAATTAGAATTAAAATTAAAAATTATATAAAGTTAAATAAAAATAAAGGATTCTTCTTTTAATTTGAGAATTTAAAAAATACAATATTTTGTAAAAAATACAATAGCATATAAAAATGAATTACAATTAAAACTAAAAGTAAGTTAAAATTAAAAAAAAATAACTTTAAGAATACACCCTTTAATTAAAGAAGCAGTATATCATTTTTTTAAATAAAACTCAAATAGTTTGTAAAAACATTGAGATTTATTTTTTTAAATAGATTTCTAAAAATAATTCTGTTTTATTAATCTACATTTGAAGATTTATAAATAATAATGATCTTGAATTCATTAGAAAACCAGTTGAATTGGTAAAAGTGTTTTTAAAGAGCTTTTATTGTACTCTAACTGCAGAACTGTGAATAAAAAGGACCCCTTCCTGAAGGGTCGATAAAATTTCAATCATTTTTTTAAGCCGAACTGTGAATTTTCTAGAGTAGTGAACGTGCTGAGGTAAAAATACTTAACAGTGTCATTAGTTTTAATTGGAGCCTAATTTTCACACGCTCTTCCTTTCTCTTGTCCACCTTTCAGACCAAATGTTTCACTTCCTGCTTACTAATAATATACAACATGTACATGTCGCCTAAGAAAATGTAATTGTTTATGAAATTGTTAGATTTAGACGTAATACGAAAAGGTATAAGAAGGTTGCCAAATTCTAAAAGCAACCCAATTTAAAAAGAAACTTTAACCTCCAAACAAAAAGTATACCTCACAAGCCAAATGCTCACGTGAGAAGACATACAGCCAACTACATAAGGCCAAGGAACTATTACGCATCGGCCAGAAATTATGCAGCAGAACCTGGGCAATAAACCCCAATGTAATATCTAAGATAACAGATTCGCGGTGGATCCGAAGAGGTAGATGGCAGCGTCAATGGGCTGGGTCGTCCAAAAAGCTCTTGCGTGTCAAGAGCACGGTCGATAGCCCCACAGTCTAAATCGTAGAAGAAGGATCTTCCTAACATGACGCAGATTTGGCGACACGCGGTTGACACTTACTTTTGGGTCAAAGCCCGCGCCCGGCATCGAGGTGGTTATTAAATGTATCCCACTTCATCGAAGGGTGTCATTACTCCATACAGAGAGTGAGTAAGGAATGTCATCCGATATGAGAATTGTGCTCGAATATTCTGTATTAAACTGCTTTGTGAGAACGTATTTATAAGCGTGAATGTGAAAGACTGCCGATGGCGGAAGCAAGTACTGACGCACGATTAGACTAGTTAGTGTGTCTGTAGTTAATTAAAGGGTGTCATTGGTCAAGATAGAGAGTGAGTAGACAATTAAAATACTGTGAAAAAGTATTGTAAAGTAGTTTCAACCGCTACGACACTTAACAGCGTAGTTGGACGTTAAGCCCTCCTTTATGCCAGGAATTGAGTAGCTTTTTATGGATAAAACCGTAGTTTGAGTTGGAAGGTTTATTCCGATAATCAAATATTTAGTTTTCTGTTTTTGAACATTTTTACGAAAAGTGATTGTATTTTTATAAACTGATTACTGGGAATTAAATCTGACTAAATTAAAACATATGTTGCAAGCGATTGTTTAGATTTTTTCTTTTTTAAGGCAGTCAACCACAATGGGTTATGGGTGCCTTGAAATTATCTGGAATAGTTATTTTGGACTAGGTATCTGATCCAGCGTCCAGCTGGCAGGGGGACAAGGCAACGGAAGAGACGTCCAGGACCAGTACCTCTCCATATTTTTTAAATTTTCCCCTTCATTCATGGCAGTCCTTTTAGACGGATGGGCACCGGTGCCAGCATCCGCATCCATCCCAGGACCAGTGCTTCAAGGTCAGCCCAGAGATCCAATCCGCACGCCCCAGCGTTCGTTACATTGTCACATCTTGTAGATAAACCCCGTATCACATAAAAATATAAATAGTTTGTCTATTGTCGTTAGGTCATCTTTTAGTATCTCCAAAAGTAAATGGATGATGGAAGTAAATTTACTCTAAAAGTAAATTGTCTCCATGATCATATTTACCTCGAGTTTGAGCAAATTTTTTGCATGAGGTGAAAATATGTTTAATAGTTAGCCTAACATTACAAACTGAATATAATGGGGTGGGTTCTTTAGACATAAATGACTCAGCGTCAACCTAGTATGCCCTATTCCTAATCTAACCAGAATTTTTTCTTCTCTCCTTGGCTGACGGTTAGATGTATTCCACATTTTAACTTCATTTTTCATTTCTCTTAATTTGTTCTCAGCTATATTCTATCATTCTATTTGCCAGTTTTTCCTGGTTGCCGCATTTAGAGAGGTCTGCTGGAAAAGTCTGCTCATAAGTGATCTTTTGCGATAGCTTTTTTGGCTGCACAGTCAGCCTTTTCGTTCCCCCTGTATCCCACTATGACGTGGTATCCACATAAACTTAATAACAAGATAAAATTTTCGAAAAGAAATGGCAAAGCTGAAACTTTTTTTGGTATTTACAATGTTGATTAATTTTTTAAAGAAAAATGAAAAATGGCAAAAAGAAGGGAAAATTCAAAAGGTGGGGTTGAGATGGGAAGTTAGTGTCCGAGTGGGTCGAGGTCACGATAGCTCAAGTAGTAGAGCAGCGGCGTATCTTGCCGAAGATCGTGGGTTCGAATCCCGCTCGTGTCATTGACTTTTTTTATCTCAACTAAAAACCTTAATTAATTGTAATATATTAATTGGTCAAGCGGACCACGAATTTAGTGAATTTTTTAAAGAAAGTTCAAAAAAAAATTCCGATTTATAAAAATACAATTTTCGTTCCTGGTACAGGTTTTGTGAAAAGTGATTTTATTTATTTTATCAGATTTCTGGAAATTATAAACACGAAATCAAAAGATTTATCGAGATTGCTTGAAATTTTTTTTAGGTAGACGCTTTATCATTTTTATTATTATTTTCTTACCAGGTTGAATAAACATTTGATATTCGTAACCTGACTATTTACACAAATCCTCATAATTTTACTATTATGAACTTTTGAAAGGTTGCTTTGTCGATCTACTATTTCGTAATTGTTAATCTTCTCTATAAAATTATATCGATTTTGCCCACTTTTCTTTGCTCAGTTGTGTCAAACATTTAACACCTCTCTATTTAAATTTTTGTTCTTTGATGACTGAATCAAAGTGGTATTTAAAGTTTTTTCTTTTAGTACAGATATTTCACAAATGAAGTGTTCATGCCTGAAACTAAAATAACCCGAAAACATGTTTTTTTCACTGATCTGCAATTGAAAACAAAAATTAACATAATTAAACAAATACAATTATTATTTTTAAATACAGTACACAAAGATGCAATAGAATTAGTTAGTTAAATAAAAAATCAAAGACCAGGACGCATTTCATTTTGCGTCAAGGTTTCTTTGATTTCCTCCCTGTTTATTTGGCATTCTGTCTTAAGATTCTAGGATTCGAGAAAAATTTTCATCTCCTTGCTACGTTTGCTCCATCGTTTGATAGAACCTTTAACCACGTTCTTCACTGTAATCCCAAAGATTTTTTAGGACAATACAGCACAAGTGAATGTAGGAAGTGTTCTTCCACAGGTTGCATCTAAGGGATTTAAGAAGTGTTACAATTTTTTGGATGTTGGAATTTTTATTGTGAGATTTCTTCATATTGTGTGAAGAATGACGAAACTGAAATTTGATCGTTACCAATCATTTTGGTTTGTCTAACCTCGACAGAGTGGTCCTTCAATCCTTTTGACCTTCAGTGCTTGGTTTGTGTGGATGTGCGTGAGTTGTTGATTCCTGAGTTCATAATTTTCTTCTTATTGAATGTGTTGCGCTTCTATATTTAAAGTATGGCCATTTTTAAAGTTCGATCCCTTTTATAAACTGCTAAAAAATGAATACGGATATTGCCAATTTTGTAGTATTTACTTTCCCTCGCATTTTTATTTTATTTTTAGTATAAATTGCATTAAAATTTATAAGAAATTATGATGTTTTTTACTAAAGGAATATTTAATTAAGGGATTTTGAAAAATAACAAAATAAAAGGTTTTAATTCCATAATTTTGTTTATTGGACACAATAATTTTTTAAACAATGAATACCGTGTATTTCCTCTGTTAGCTAAAATCTCTGCAACTGTTAAGCTTTCTGTTCATAAGGTTGTCACTAATTTTATAAGAAATTTCATTCTATAGCAACGCTGCACTCAGTTGTGGCTGCGGAGTGCGGATAATGATTGAAAATGCTTCTCTGCAATGCATCCCGTATGTTCTCAATGGGATTGAGGTCTGGAGACAATGGGTAAGGAGCAGATGGGAAATTCCCAGATTTTCTAAACATCGATGAACAACTCAGGTTTTATCAGGCCTTGTCATCCAGAAATCGAAAATCCTTGCCAATGAGATCCCTGGTTTGAGGGATGTATTTCTCAATAATTTCTCGGACATAACGGAGTGTGGTGAGGTTGCTTTCAACAATATAGAGTCCAATTTGTTCTCGAGTGTAAATCCCAGCCCAGACCATTACACCGCCTCCACAAAACTGCACTGAAAAGAGTACGAATTGGGGCATTGTACGCATCCACTGTTCTCGGTAGACTCTTAGCAGCCTGTTATCACCAGGCATTTTAGTCCAATTTGTCATGTAGGATAACCAGGATCTGTTCACAGGACACTCTGTATACATGAAATAATTGGTCTTCTACCAGTTTTATAGCTGGCTTAAGACATTTTGTAAATTTATAACAAAATACTTAGGCAAGCATTAATCTTTAATTAATTTAGTTTTAAAATGTAATAATTATTACTGCATAATGTCATAAAACGTACGGCGGCTTCTTTTAAAGCAACTGTACAAGGATAACCATGTGTCCCCATCAGTCGGATGTGCAATCTTTGGATTTATTCAATATTTATTAAAATTCTGAACTAAAATTCATCTTGAAATGTTGTAACCAATATGAGCTCCACCAGGACACACTAAGCAACACTGCACCTGATGGATACCAGCTAACACTGGCTTCTATCTCTTGACAGATGATCTCGGGTCACATGGGGAGTATTTGTAATGGAAGGTAGTAGAGGACGGAAAACGCTTGAGCAATGGGTTTAGGAAGGTTTAAAATATAGAAAACTTTAAGAAACGGACCAATTCTTTAAAAAAAGATTAAATATAAACTCCTAAAAAATGAATAGGGATATTGCCCATTCTGTAATATTTACTTTCCCTGGCATTTTTATTTTATTTTTGTTATCAATTTCATTAAAATTTATTAGACATTAGTATGTTTTTTTTTCTGAAGGAAGGAAATAAAAGGTTTTAATTCCATAATTTTTTATTGGACACATTATTCTTTTAATCAATCAATACCGCGTATAATGTCCTCTGTTAGCTAAAACCTGTGTGTACCTATTAGGCATAATGTTAACAAGGTTGACACTAATTTCATAAGGAATTTCACTCCATAGACGTTGCAGAGCTGCACTCAGTTGTTGCAGGCTAACTGGCTGCGGATGGTGATCGAAAAGCCTTCTCTGCAACGCAATGGGATTGAGGTCGGGAGTCAATGAGGGATGGAGCAGATCGGAAATTCCCAGGTTTTCTAAACATTGGTGAACAACTCATCTTCCATCAGGTCTGGCATTGTCATCCAGAAATCGAAAATCCTTGCCAATGAGATCCCTGGTTTGAGGGATGTATTCTCGGACATAACGGAGTGCGGTGAGATTGCCTTCAACAATATGGAGTCCAGTTCGTTGCCTAGCCTAAGTCCCAGCAAACACGGCCTCCACAAAACTGTACTGAAGGGAGAACGAACTGGGGCATTGTACGCATCTCCTGATGTCGGTAGACTCTTAGGAGCCTGCTATCACTATACAGACAGAAATGCGACTCATCAATAACCATAACAGCATTCCAATTGGTGTTCTCTTCTAGGCGCTCGCTGCACCATATTTTCCTGAGTTGCTGGTGGCGAGCTGTTGCTGCACGTCGTCTCAAAGGGATAAGCGATGTGTGGCCAATTTCCCACAGACGATTACCAATCGTTTATGTTGACAAAGGCTGTGCTAAAACATCTTGTAGTCCATTTAGGATCTGCCGGGCACTATGGAAAGGGTCTTGCAGCAATGAAAGTATTTCTGTCCTCCCTTATCGTCGTAATGCGCTGAGATCCACTACCAACCACGTTTCCTATTGGCACTTCCACTCCTTCGGATTCGGGCTAAAGACCGGTAGAACATGTTCTATGAAACTCCAACTCCCTCTGCGATATCGACTTGCCGGTGACCTCGATGACTCATTCTCATAATTGGGAACTTCTGGTTCGGGATGATGTCTTTCCACGGTTAAAGAGAATACGACTGTATCAAAACGGAGAAAATACGAGAAAAGGTGTTCGTTTACAAAATGAGCCATCTTCATGTTTACTATTCTTAAGTAAATCCGTTATTAAAAATGAGGATTAACATTAGTTTGTTTTCGGTTTGTATTTTCTAGTTTGTTTCATCCAAATAACAAGAACATATCGGTTTATTTACTTAAAATTAATAGAATGACATTAATAGAAGAATAAATGACAAATATCCCTATTCATTTTTGAACAGACCGTGAGTCCGATGCTGTTATTGTGTTTATTGGTTTTGGCTTACAATTAATAGAAGCCGTCCGCACATATTCTCCAACCGGTAGAGGTTGTTGGTCTGCACTGGTTCACCTACTTAGTCCATCATACATCACTGAAGATGTCGCAAAGCCGAAACTCATTTAAGTGGCATTGAAACAGAGTATAAACGGACAGTAAGTGACCCAGTGCTGGTTCTTCATTTTAGATTCTCCAAATGTACAGTTGGGGTTATGAATCACTCCCATATACTTCAATATGAGTTTTTCTCCAGATCTCGATTTTTTTGTATTATTATTAGCCCGATAAGTGAAATAGAGCACATTAACGTATTTTGAATTATATAATATCTTTGAAAAACTGTACGTCATAGAAGAAAACCGATTCCAAATTCGTGTTTAGCATTCGGGAAATTTTATTTAATCTGATTTCTGAGAAGTATATCTCAAGAAATAGAAATATTTGTTTTGATAAAATAACTTTAAAAGAAAACGAAAAAAATTGTTTAAAATGACAAAACCACTTTTTTCCTTCATTATTGATTGAGAAAAGGAATATATTGTATATTTTCGTAAAGATGGGACGAAATAATACTTTTTTTTAAGAGATAATTTATTTGTATCGTCACGATTTTTCCATTAGTCCATAAATTGAAACGAACCAGGTCTCAGATTTGCCACCTAACTGGATGTGTTGGCCGATTTCCTAATTTACTTTCACCCCATTTGCTTCATACATGGCCCTCTAGAGAGCACGTAAACCGTACTAAAACTGGCCAACAAGTGGTTTACTGCTGACACCTGCCGTGGGCACAAACTGCCAAACGATTAGACAATTTTGAAGAAAATAAACAGGATTCGGAAGATCGTTTCTGAACTCCTTTGAAAACGCTTGTCGGGCTGGCACACGACGGCCTGGTTGTTTTATCGATTTCTTCATCATTTGCTAACAGATGGGATGGAAGTCGGGCTTCTGTTGGCTCGTCCGCCTGATTTAACACCGATTGAATTTTTCTTTCGGGTCACTTTAAAACTTTCACGAAAATCAGACCGAGAAAATAAATTTTTAAATGTTTTTAAGCGAACAGAAAATAACTTGAAGTGCACGTAACTGTAACCTACTAACAAGTATAGTAATTATTAATTATAATATTTTTTAAAATATGAACTCAAAGGAAATAATAAAATTATTATTTTTAATATAACAGGAGCTGTCGGCAAGTCATTTCATATTCTAACACATGTAGTATTTAGCCTAGACTCAATAACGCACATAATTCGCCATCAGCGCTCTTGTACGAAACCCAGTCACGTTTATAAATACATTCTCGCGGAACAGTTAACCAAACCTCCAACGCATGCGGTTTTAACCTAAATACACTCACTCTCATACATTCTTTCTTATTTACACACGATTCACTTAAGTAGGATGATGGAGTGAGTATTCGATTTACCCTTTAAACATATGAAAAAGTACATATACACTAACTAGTCTAATTGAGGGTCGGTACTTGATATTCCGCCATCGGCATTCTCGTACTAAACACATGCACGCTTATAAAATGCTCTACTCCAAGGGCATACCAAATTAAAAAAACAACTCACATAATAATTCTGAAAAGATATTCACTAATTCAGAAATATTGCGTAGCCCATAGACCCTCTTGTACTACGCATTCACGCTTATAAATACATTCCAAATTTCCAAAAAATATATCCCTTCCTCTAAATAGAGACCCGAAGATTGGCTGACGTATTCGAGAACATTTCTCATAACGGCTGGCTTGCCTACTCGCTCTCTATATAGAGTCAAGGAAATGAAACCTTTCAATTTGGTGCGACAAATGTGTTGCTCAATGGAGCAACTATTGTCTATATGCCAGACACATGTTGTCTTTGGCCCAAAAGTAATTGTCCGAATGAAATTATTATTAATTACAAAAAAAATCATAAAATAAAAATTTTACAAATAAAATGTTTTAGATAAACAGATTACAAATTGCAAAAATTTGATTGATGCATTGAATTGATTAAACTCTGACTTAGAAAATTAAGTGAATTAGTGAATTAGAATTACGACATTTCTTCGAAGTGTACATCAAACGTCCAAATTAATATAGTAACTCAATCCATAATTCGCCTGCTGGCGCTTGCAATGGGTGGAAGGTTATGCAACAAAATGATATACGTCCTATTTAGTGGTTGTGTTGCATAAACAGCAATATCCATCAGTCGGATTCCGAACCATGGGAGCCCGTAGAATAGAAAGGCCTCGTCTCAATTTATAGAGACGATTCGACTAAGATACACCGTTAACATCTGCGCCTGCAAGAAAGCGAAAAGTAAAAGCGGGCGGGAGGTAAAATGTAAGCTAAGTTGTTTGTTAGATGGCAGTATCTTAAAGATATCCTGCTAAATCTTGCTTTCATTAAAGCAAGAAAGTGGGAATCATGTGCTTTTCAATTACATAAAAATTAACACATTTCAAATCATCAGAAAAAGCATGTCTCTTCCCTTTAAGGAATGTTCTGTTAGAATTAACTAAATATATATAAAACCACATTTTGTTAATCATTACCAACGCAATTATATAACCCACATTACCTCCTGAAATTAGATTGTTGGATATATAAATATTATTTATTATTACAATTAATTAAGGTTTTTAGTTGAGATAAAAAAGTCAATGGCACGAGCGGGATTCGAACCCACGATCTTCGGCTTGANTATATATGGAATCTAGCTTGATCGTTAAAGAGAAAATATGCACAGGGTGACACCTCTGGTTTTCTCAAAAACTACTCAACCTAGAAAAAAGATTTAAACAGTATTTTTGTTAGTATAAGCTTTTAAAGCATTGCAATATTTTTTGTGAGATTTCTCCGTGTGATATGCGAAGTGATGAGCCTTTACTTTGGTCGGTACTAGTCATTCTGGAATTCCAACCGATGAGTTGGTCAGTCAGGCGCGTTTCGACATTTTGCCATCTTTGATGTTGGGCCTGTATTCTCTTCATAAGTTTTGAGTTAGTTCTAAGGCCAAAAACAATTATAACATTGGTTATATTATGTAAAGCAACTCGATGTCATTCTACCTGTGTGCTTTTGTGACTGTATGTCTTCTTGACTCTGTTCTCCTTCATCACTCTCTCTCTCTCTCTCTCTCTCTCTCTCTCTCTCTCTCTCTCTCTCTATCTGTTTATATGTCTCGTATCTCAATATCATACTTGTTGTGAGCCTTTTTGACTGTATTTCTTCCTGTCTCTTCTGTATCACTCTCTCTCTCTCTCTTCTCTCCCTTTATCTGTTTATATTTTTTGTAACTCAATCTCATTCTTTCTGTGCCTTTTTTTGACTATGTCTTCCTGGCTCTGCCTCATCTCTCACTCTCTCTCTTTTTCATTCTTTCTTTTTCCTTCTTCCTCTCTCTTTCGCTCTCTCTATCTGTTTATAGGTCTAATAGCTCAATATCACTGCTTCCAAGTGCTTTTTGACTGTCTTTCTTACTGTCTCTGCTTCATCTCTCTCTCTCCCTTTAACTCTCTCTCTTTCTCTCTCATTCTCACACACTCTCTGACTTTCTCTGTCTTCTTATATTTTTTGGAACTCAATCTCAGTCTTTCTGCAGGTTTTTTTGACTGTATGTCTACTTGTCTCTGCTTCATCTCTCTCCCTCTCACTCCCTCTCCTTCTCTAACTTTGTCTGTCTTTCCGCCTATCTTTGCTTTACCTCTCCCACTCTCTCTCCCCTCTCTCTTCTCTCTCTGTTTATGTTCATGAAAATGATGGCATTTATCTTCCATAATAATATTTCCATATATAATACGGATATATTTACATACATACATAATAATATATCCATATCTTCTATCACTTGTTCAAGATCCCTAAAACAACAGATTAAAAAAATTTCCGTTATTATCCGACGAACGCGGGGACTACTGGAAAATCCTAATGACATTTTTTTGTAGTTGCTTTATCAATTGAAAACGTCGCCTTGGCCCCAATTAGTTCATATAAGCATGATCTTTCCACGACTATCTACATAGACTCCTTTGTCACAGCATCTCATTCGTTATCATTTTTTTGTAAGACAGTTAAGTGTATAACAGATTGTTTAATATAAATCAGCAATGCTTGTGTAAAAACGTTGTCACATCAATTCTTATCTAGAAAAAGGTTAAAATAAATAAAACTATAAACTGCCAAGCTGAAGCGAATTGCCGGTGCACAACAGTCAAATGTTCATTGTAATATTAAATAAATCTAAGCTGGTTATTACAGAATGGATTTAACGTCACAGTGATAAGTGTATGGCATGTAAATAATGGCTCTTGACCATATTTACCACACAGCCTGGAAATCAAACCTGTTCTGCACTCCACTGACACCGGGATCAGCAGGTCATTATTATTAGATTCCAATTGTGGAAGGGTTGTCAACGTTGATAGAGGGCACTTGACTCAAAACCAATAAGATAAGAAGAAAAGATAAGTTGCGTGCGCACTAATCATTCTAACTCCGGTTAGTGATGTCGAAGCTGGGGTAGGAATAATAGCTGACCTTTGTACCCTGACTAGCTATGGAGGAAGATTTGGGTAGTATGCCTGTCATCGTCGAAAACTCAGCTGTCAATCCTATACACGGCCACCAACATCCTTCAGGTAAATCGAGCTTTATATATACATTTTTTTTTTTATTAGACCGGCATTTAGAAGGCGTTTGTTTCATTTTTAAATGAATCTTATTAGTTTTTTAAAATTTGCAGTCACCCTGGGCAGTAGGTTTGGGTTTTTTTATATTTGATTCCTGGGAAATTGAAGAATAGAATTAAATAAAAATAGGGATTTTTTAAAACTTCTCTTCTTGTTTTTCTCTGCCGTGTGAAATACCAAAGCAAAACAGTGCCGTTGAGCGTGGCAAATATTGGCATCTGTTTCTACATCCAAAAGAAACAATAATCTAAAAATCAGTTGCCATTCATTATGATCTGAATAAATATTGACCGCCGAGAGAGATAGCGAAATTGCTTCTTTTTTTTTTGTTAAACTGACTTCTTGTCAAAATGAGGTAGTAATAAATTTATAGAAAAATGTTTTTTGCTACTACCGGCATAAATAAATGTTTTCTGTTACATTCGGATAAATAATAAAACTGGCAAACGATAAGATAATTAAATTTTACATTCCTAATATCATTATTGATTTTTGTTTTGTGTAAATTCATTACAGCGATAAGAGAAAAAGATTACTTACATTTTAAAAACGAAGATAATAGTTTTTAGATATGCGAACGTCTTGTAATGTTGCCCCATGAAAAATATACAAAGACAATAATGTTCAATTGCCAGTGGTGCTGAACAGTAGTGACACCCTTTTTGTAAAAACCTGTGCGAGTAAAATATTTAACTTGCACTTGCACAGAATTGTTTCAACGCAGCTGGGAGGCTACTAGCTTTCAGAGATTTTTCCAATAAGCTGAAGGTTATTTTTTTTAAATAATTTCTCTTAATAATCGTTATTATAATGAATCTGAACTGGCTAGGCGTTAATAATTGTCGTTTCTCTTATCTAAAATATAACCCTCGTGACCCCTAAAAGACCTAGATAACTTGTAAGCTTTCTTAGGCTAACGATTTTCGACTGATCAGAGACAATAATATCTGTTGATTTTTCTACTATATTTTGTTTAGTTGTTACTCAATGAAATGTATACTTTCATTTCTTGACTTATTTTCAAATTCCGTTGATAATTTTTTGGACAAAACGTCGTTTTAGGTGTTAAAAAAAATCTTTTGCTTAAATTTATAAAATTTCACAATATTTATTATTTAAAAGAAATTGAATTTAAAAGGAAGTATTGAAGTAAATTCAATGTATTGGGTTGTCCGGAAAATAATGCAGGATTTTAAGTTTTCATTAAAAAAAATCTATATAAAATATTCTGTTTACGTTTACAGGATTACTCATTTGTATGAATGTCAACACTTATTAATCCTCTTCCAAATGATATTGTTTGTTTACCTCTGTAGCATTCCGCTACTTGGAAATAATTCAGTCATCCTTATAATGTCAAAGCGAGAATTTCGTACGATTTTCTTTTACGAGTTTAAACTCGGCCGAAGCGGAGCCCAAACGGCTAGAAACATTAACCAAGTCTGGGGCGAGGGTTGTGTTAATGAGTGCACTGTGCAAAGGTGGTTTAAAAAATTTCGGGAGGGAGATTTCAGCCTTGAAGATGAAGAAGGTCGTGGAAGGCCTTCCTCTCTTAATGATGATGTTCTGCGATCAGTGGTGGAAGAAAACCCCAAAACAACTGTTCGAGAACTTGCAGAGCAACTCAAAGTCAGTAAAACGACCGTCGCTGACCACCTCAAGGCGATTGGAAAAGTGAAAAAACTCGAAAATTGGGTTCCACACTCATTAAACGATCGCCAAAAAAATCAGCGCTTTGATGTTTGTGCATCACTTCTTTGTCGAAACAAAAATGACCCATTTCTGGCCAGAATTGTTACATGTGACGAAAAGTGGATTCTCTACGATAACACTAGACGTTCTGGACAGTGGCTCGACAAAGGAGAAGCTCCAAAGCCCCTAACTCATCAAAAAAAGGTAATGGTTACGGTATGGTGGGCTTCATTTGGTTTAATACACTACAGCTTCTTAAATCCTGGCGAAACCATCAATGCTGAATCATACTGTAACCAAATTAATACCATGCATCAGAAATTGGCAGTAATGAAGCCCTCTTTGGTCAATCGGAAAGGGCCCATTTTGTTGCATGACAACGCCCGACCACATGTGTCACGTGTAACGTCACAAAAATTATTGGAGCTTGGCTATGAAACTTTGCCTCACCCACCCTACTCTCCGGACCTCTCGCCTACTGACTACCATTTTTTTAGACACCTGGACCACTACTTACAACACATAATATTCAAAAATCAAACGGAACTGGAAAATGCATTTATTGACTTTATCAATTCTAAAAATTCTGAATTCTACTCAGACGGAATTAATAAGTTACCAACACGTTGGGAGAAATGTATTGAGAGTATGGGAAATTATTTTGATTAAAGAACATTGCTTTAAAGTAACTAGTTTCTTTTTTTTTGTTTAATACCAAAATCCTGCATTATTTTCCGGACAACCCAATAAATGGGTGCTATGTCGAAAGAAAACAATAAACAGTGACTTGATCGATAAGAAATATCGTAGCGGTTCTTTCGACATTTTGGCATAGAAAAATAGCGTTTGCTCTTGCAGACAGACACAAATACAAAACATGCCTGGTTTTACTAAACCAGGCTACGAGTTGTGTGATCTGCGAATATTGAACATTTGGGACAATCAAGTGGAATTTAAATTTAGAAATTATTAATTATACTTCTTGTTTTCTTCGAAATCTTTATTAATTCAATCGGATTAAATAACTTTTATAGTTCCACAATTTAAAAAAAAAATACCTAACATTTTTTCCTTAATACGTTTTCCACTGCTCGATTATAAATAGATCAATTAGGTCAAAATCGTAGCGGTTTCATTTTAAAATCTTATTTTTAAAATCGTGTTTTTATACTATAAATAACAGAGTTCTAGTTGAACTTAAACGGTTGTTCTCATCTCATTCCGCCTTAATAAAGTTACAATCTAATTGACTTGTCAATTAAAATAATTTATTGTCGGTTTTATTTCTGATTAAATATGATGAGTTCTGATGTCCACTCAGACACAATCTCGACAAAACAAATATAAGGTTTTAATATAAATTTTAGTACATCAAGTTATTTATAAGAAGAAACAATCGAGATCATTACCGTTATAACTAAATTACATAAGATCTCTAAAAATACGTACATCATGGTACAATAACACAATTTATTAAGGTGAACTAAAACATATTTTTATATAAAACATTTATAAATTATTATTGACAATATAGTGTTTAAAAAATGAATTCTTTATACAATATCGAAAAAATGAATAATTAGTAAAATATTAACTGGGTTTTTAGCAAATATTTGTTTAGCAAACAAATTTTGGTAGCTCGTTTACCTTTTATGGAATCCTTCACTATACCAATCAATCTTTTAATATAAATTAGTTTTAAAAAAGCTGAAAGGAATATTTTTTTCTCAAAAGACTTTCACTTAAAAAAATGGTAAAATGCTTTTTAGTTCGCCATAAAAGGAAACGGATTAATAAAACAACTCAATCTTTGTCCACTGCTGATCCTGTAAAGCGTTTAACCACGTAAGAAATGTAAACTGTTTCTAAAAATTGGTTTTTGGTCTTCTAAAATTTTTTGGTCGAAATCTTTTATAAAACGATCTCTGAGAATTGGAACGGGTCGTGTGTTATCACCCATTTGTAAAATTACAGGTGGGGAACGCACAGGATTGCGTGATAACGCGTACTTACATGTTGCAACTTCAGTATGATGATTTGATCCGATCATAATTATGAACGTGACGACGATGATTTGAGCCATTTTATTGAAGCTTAAAGCGAGATTTGACATTATACTCTTGCAACATTATCAAAAAGCAAAATCTGAGTCGCAAAAAAATCATACAAATTCCCCTGGTCAAGACAAAAGATTTTTTGACAGATGTGTGGACAGAGAAAATTTGTCTAAGATAGAAGAAACCTGAACTTTATGTAGTGTACTATTAAAGGTTACTCACCGATGGGGAAAAGGTACAAAATACAATCGTCCTAAGACATTTGGCCGGTTTTTAAACATTAATATTAAATACATTCACTATCGAGAATTGTTAAACAGTGAAAAATATACTAAACAAAACAACTTTCAACACAAGGGCACAGCCTTAATAAATCGAAAATTTGTTAAAACAAAAAATGGCTAAAATTAATTAGCAATAAAATAATTCCACATTTTTAACAAACGCCTTAGAGTTTTTAAAGTTCATGACCTTTCATTAGCTGAAATATTTCTAATAAACAGTAAAAGACGAATCTGACAAAACTACACAACTATATCGAAAACGAGGATTCTGTAAATAAATTGGAACCTTAGATATAAAATGAAAATTTTGAGGAGGTTTTCAAAGTGTTCGCCTTTCATATGGCTCAGATTCTATGTTTCGAAATTCACAAAAATGGGAAAAATAGGAGAACTTTGAATCAACTACACCGATCTGTAGGAAAATTTACTGAAGTTTAAATAGATCCATATAAACTACAAGTATAAGTACAAACCTGGTTTTGTTAAATAAATTAGAACTGTAGATAAAAAAATTAAACATTTGAGGAGTTTTGTTTTGATTTTATAATTAATTTTTTTCACTTATAATGGCATAAAATCTACACATTGATATTTTAAGTTGGATCCAGAAATATGCAGCTTTACAACGGTTGTATTAACTCGTGAGATGCGATCTGGTGTGATGTAGGTTTCAGAAAAACATTTTCTTTATCGTGCGAACGTTTCGATCTTTATTGAAATCATCTTCAGGGCCTGGGATTTACAAACATTCTTTAAATTTAACAAATGCATGTAGGATGTGAAAAAAAGTGAATTTATACAATGCAAAAAATATATTTTTTATATTCAATCAAAGTATTTCTATTCACTCAAAGTGTTTGTTTTCTGCGTACATCCTACATGTATTTGTTAAATTTAAGCAATGTTTGTAAATCCCAGGCCTTGAAGAAGATCTCAATAAAGATCGAAAAGTTAGCACGATAAAGACAATGTTTTTCTGAAACCTACATCACACCAGACCGCATCTCACGATTTCTGTGAATAATCATCGACTAACGGTCACTAATCAGTAATCACCACACACACGGTTGTATTAACGTTGAATTTGGATGAAATCCAAAGGGGTTATGGATTTTTAAGTTGAATACTGGATATCGGAAAAGTAAAATTGCCCCTAACAGATCCAGACCAAAAAAGTCTATTTTTTGTTTATTATAAACATACTTTGTTTCAATAGCTCTTGAAGTTTAATTATAACCAAAAATAGGTAATTGCTAAAATTTAGTAGCAACACTATAACAAAACATTTTCTAACGACTTAGAGTTTTTAACCTCCAGGACCATTCAATACCTAAAACATTTAAAAAACGCAGTATCAGTTATAATTCATTATATTTATATTATATAATAGTAATAATTTTTTCTTTATTTAAAATTATTTCAGTCAAATAAATTTGAATTTATTTCACATTGACTTTGAGGTACTTTTTAAAATATAAAACGTATACACTGTAAGTTGTCAACACTCTACAGTTGTGCAATAAACACTTATACGATATTGACTTTTTTGTTTTATGTAACTACTTGACTTCTTTAACCGCTAATCTGTGACATTCCGGGTCCGATGAACCTGAAGTGCTACGGTCATAAATAAACCAAGTAGCTCTCAAGTAACATTCATCCAATTTCACCCACAAAGTACTATCGTTGGACCGATTTAGGCATTAAATCATTAAAACAATATTATTTATTATTTGAACATCCAAATTGAAACTTCTAACTTAAATTTTTGGTTTACGTACATTGCACAACTACAAATCCTTGTTGATATAATGCTGATAAATAGCGTGGAAGTTTTAGACTTATGAAAGTGATACCAGCAAGTTTCCGAATAAATTCAACAATCAATCCTTCGATAAGATATAAGTTGAAATATTAGCCATCTCCTTTTCATTTCGTTGATATAAATATTATAAATATAAATGATTAATTATTACATAACTTATAAATTACTTTCATATATATATATATATATATGTTGCAACTTCTACTCTTATGTTCTTATGTGAAAATAGATCAACTTCATTAGAAATATAGAAATTACTCGTCATTTTAATTTTCTTATTTCGCTATGCAACCTCTAGAAAACATTTTACAAAATCAACATTTTCTAGTATAAGAAAACATTTTAAACGACTATCAGGCGAGAACAGGAAATCGATGATTTTTGTACTATTTTGATAAAACAACCACAATAAAAACAATAAAATCTATACTAATCATTAAATTTATTGAACTGATATTTCTGAGCTTTGATATTAAATAGTGTTTGGGTGATAAAACAGTGTAAAATAAGAATGTGAGTATCTAAGTTCTATGTTTTTTATTTATAAAATAAACAATTTATTTGTAGCCTGTACATATTACAAATATGTGCGTTTATGTTTTTTTGAATATGGCCAGCATTGCAGCCGGAGGACACAGGCTGAAAGAAAATACGATGGATTACGAAGGGAGGGCTCAGGATGGAAAAATGTAGATAGGGCTTGGAGTAGGGTTAGGATAGATCGAAAGATTTGCATGGGACTTTTGGATCGGATCAGTTCCTTGATAAAAGGAGTGTTGATGTCGTCGTAGGAAGGTTAGTGACATAGTAAATTTTGGCAATATGTCTGAGGACCTCTGACTGGAAGGACTGGTCTGCGCTGGATATTGAATGGCTTGGTGGAACCTCACAATCCCTCTCCGTAAGTTCAAAATGATTGCAGTAACCAATAGTGTTGAGTTTCGACTGTCAAAAACGATTTTGGCATTAAAATTCTTCGTAGTGGTCCGAGTGTTCTGTTAAGTTATCACTTAGGTCTTGTGATGGGGTTCCACGTCAGATTGATCACTAGATATCAGTATCTAACTTGAGTTAGATTAGTTAGTCTTGTCCTCAAGTTATGGCTCCAGTCTTTGAAAACTATGGGTGTTCTGCATGTTGGAGGTTGATTGACAGGTTTAGCAGACAGAATTGCGATGTCATCCGCATAGGCGGTAATGATGCATAGGAACGTCAGGATTGTAAATGTTGTACAGGATGGGACCAAGCATGCTCCTTTGTTAGACGCCGCACGATGGGGTAAAAGTAGAAAAACCTTACTATATCTAAAAAATATCTAAAAATTTGAGTATAAACATCTCTTAATATTTTTTATACTTATTCTGGTTTAATAGAGTTTTGAATGTAGCCCTAGATCCATATTCTTTTCTTAGGTGGCAACAAATTTCAATTTTCATTCCAAATAAAATTAATTAATTCCATTTTCCGAAAAGAACCACCAAATGCGATTTCAGTTGATAAATTCAATCGAAAAAAAACGATTAAAAGCTTATTATTTGTTATAATCTTGCTAGCTCCTTGTAAACATTGTTGGGTTAAAATAGTCCGTTAATATCAATATCATAACGTATTTTTTGAAAGGTACTGAATCTTGCTAGAAATAATGAAGTATAGCTTGCTGATTGAGTACCGTACCAAAGTTTACAAAATGACTTGCGTTATTTCGTTTCTTCATTCACTTTTAGCTAATTAACGTTTGGTTAAAAAGTTTTGAAAAGTGTCCATTTCGTCGTGATTATTAATCATTTTACAGCAGTACAGTTATTAAAGTTTTTAGTAATTTCACTCTTATGTTTTTCACTTGTTAGCATAATCTGAAATCAGAATTATACAGCTTTCGTACAGTTGTAATGATGTTGAATTTGGATAAAATCCATAGATTTTTAGGAAAATCAAGAATATTTTCCCCTAAAGTTTTCGCCTCCAAAATGATTTCGATTTTTTTTCTCACAAATCACAAAAATAATGTTAATTTTGAAACAACTCCACCTATCTACAGGAAAATTTACTGAAGTTTACAACCTTATAAACTACAAGTAAAAGTACAATTCAGGAATTCTTAAAAAAATTGGATATGGAGATAAAAATAAAAAGTTTTGTTCATTTAATCTAATTTTCTTTTTATTTTAATCTAAATTTTTACAAAGATTCGCAACAGAAGAAGTCATAATAACCCTCGGGGTGCCGGTGTTTAAAAAAAAATTGTAAGTATGTCGGGTTTGAATGCAGGGCCACTGGTTTCGAACCAGGGACCTTTACCTTACTGTGATTAGCGCAGTGTCAACGCCTAAAAAGTAGCCTTTAAATCTTTCTCTTTCTCACTTATAATGATATAAAATCTAAGCGAACTTTTTCATAATACATATAAAACCTATATGTTAAAATAGGCCGGATGAAGAAACATTTATCTTTGTAATAACGTTAGATTTGGATAAAATCCAGAGATATTGGGGAAAATCATAAAATAATTCCCCCAAATTTTTCTCCATCCAAATGAGTACAATTGTTTTAGAAAATCATGAAAATTATGATAATTTTGAAACCACTTCAACTATCTAAAGTACTAGATTATATGAGTATATGATACAAAGGAACATTTACTAAAATCCTATAAACTACATGTAAAAGCACAAACCTGGACTTGTTAATATATTAGAACCGGAGAAAAAAAAGTTTGAAGAGTTTTGTTGATTTCAACCTTATTTTTCTCACTTATAATGGCATTAAATCTAAACATTATTGATATAAGATACAACAAGAAATATATAGCTTTACAACCGATTTAATAATTTCAATTAATTATCCTTTTTGTCTAAGGTCTTGGTTGAGTTGAAAAAGTTAGTGTCACGAGCGGAACTCGAACCTACGACCTTTGGCTCAATACGCCGCTGTTCTAACCACTCGTTACACTAACTTTTTCAACTCAATCAAGACCTTAGCAGTATATACCAGACATCAGAGAAAAAATTGCCCTCGTTTAATCTATCTCAAAAATATTTATTTTAATTTGTAATTAAATTAATTATAATATATATAATTATAAATATTATTTATTTAATAATTTATTTATTTATTTTTGTTTTTATTCGTATTTAAGGGTTTTAAAAGTAATTGGAACCGATTCGAATTTTTTTCTAGTCTCCTAGGGTCCATTGGCAAGAAGGCTTGTACACGTGTCTAATATTTTTCGACCGAGCATCACCAAAAAAAAAGGTTCATTAAAATCGGTGATCTCACGACAGTCAGTTATATAACAAATGCCATGGTTATAAATCTTTCTTATTTAATTTTATTAGGTAGCAAGCACCACTTAATTCATATCTCAGTTTTGATAACGATAACAATCGGAACAATCTCCGTTAATGTAAACAGCAGGTAAAGTTGCACTAAGCGATATAGAAACAATCGACGTGGTTTATTATTATCACTTACCGAATCTTTTTTTTTAACTAAATCGTTTTTGGAAAATAAATTATATCACGCTTTTTCCTAATGCTTCTCCATGGTATCGTTATCTAAAACAACACTTGAGTATTTTAATCAAATAGTTTTGCCCAGAGACATCTGACATCGTGTCTTAGAAGCGAAACAGTAAGAAAGAGGGTGAGGGTTAGAGAGTATGTGAAAGAGTGGGAGATAGTAACAACTCAATTAAATCCAGTTTTATTGCGATATAAACTACACCCTGAGCAACAAGAAAAAATATCACAGCTATTTATTTCACTTGAAGACAAGAATAATTAGATTAACGCGTCAGATGCCGATAACACTAATCTACGGCTAGCGTTGTTTTAGTGCTCTTGAGATTACAGATTTTGTATTTTTCTAAAGATGAAATTAGGGGACGAAATCTTCACACTCCTTTGTAAGTAGGAACAAAACTTTGTATACTCCTTGTTCAAACTGGTGAATTAACTTGAAAATTTATTATACTATTGTGTATTCTATTTTTGTACAGTTTTGATAAGGCTTTTTGTGCCGAAACATAAAAAAGTCAAAATAAGTTAAGTCTATGATGTCAAAGAGTAGTATTTTACGTGCCTTCGGGTAGATTCTCCGTACAAACAAAGTTGAAAAATTACATAAATAATAACATATCATAATAAATGTAAAATGTTACATCATTTAAAAAAAGCTTAAATTGTCACATTATACAATTTGAAGTTGCAAAAAAAAAGACCATAATAAAGAAAATTGCATATTTAGATATAATAAAAGCAAGATGGGAATGGACTGACAATAAGAGATAAGCAAGGCAAAATAATTATCCGTAAATTTAGGTTTGGTCAATGTGATAGTATATTATCGAAATACTTAAGTATTATTCATTCTTAACACTATTGTTATTCGTTTATTAAAAAACGACCTTTTTTAGACAGTGAATTAAACAAAAGACCAAGTTTTTAATATTTTGTGTATTGTCTGTAGTAAAAAGTGTACTCATCAATGGTAGGAGTGTCGTTTATCAAAGGCAGATAGGTATTTCTTATACATCTGTAGCCGAAGCATTGGACAATAATATTATATAGTTCTTCAGGCAATTTAAGATACATATTTCGTTGCTCTGTATTATGAATATTATGTTTTTATGACTAATTTTGATTATTTAATTGTTGTTATTGTAATAGTTCTTTCGGTCAGATTCAGACTTCAGTACATGCCAAATTGGACTAAAAAGTCCCTTTTATTCAGTCTGATTCTCAATTGCATTCGAGATATTTCACTTTTCAGGTTTTTTCAACCTTTCACTACTTTCTTCCATAAAGCCCCAGTATCTCATAAAATATTAATCCTACTGTAAATTTGATTCCATCAATGTAAAGAACATTATAAACCTTGTGACATTCACTGTTTATTTATTGTAACGTTAAGCAAACACAATAGAAAATGACCAAGAAGTTAAACTTTTACGAATTTCCAAAGGTCCTGTTTAAACTTGAAGTAAGATTTTCCTGGTTCTTTAAACGCAGGCAGATATAGCGCCTGTAAAATTGTAAACACGCGTACGTAATTTTTCAAAGGTTAGTTATCACAAATTGAAAATTAACGTTTAATTGATAAAAAAATTATTTTTCGGTTAGAAACGGTAAAAAGCAATAATCATTAAGAATTTGTAAGTTATTATTAAAATAATACAAAGTAAACAAAAAAGGTTCTGGTGAAAAATTGAACATAAGAAAAAACAAAAAGCGTCAAAAATTTAATTAGATGTTCAAATATCCACGTTGAATAATGTAAGCCTGACGTCCTGACAGATTTTACCCCCCTCAAGCTTTTTGTTTATTCTTAAGTTTAATTTTACTTTATTGTTTACTCTGTCGTCTAAATATTTCAAATTTGGAAAAGTTTCTCTACACAAAAAAGTTTATAATGCAAATATGAAGCGTTAATGATATAAGTTGAAAAGAAGAAAAATATTGTTTGCGAGTCGAAAATTTAGGGCGAAACGTTGTTTCCCAAATTCCAAATCTTGGATTTGGCATGAATCTTATGTACGTAAACTTACTATAAATTTAGTTTTTATAAATTAATTTGAACTTCTTAAGGCATTATGATCCCGTTCACATGTATCGGCCTTTATATGTAATTTCTATCATCATTTACTTCTTTTATTATAATCAAAATACAATTTTAATTTTACAACGTCGATAATACTATACAGAGTGTCCCTTGAACAGACGTCAATACTTCAGGAGGATATTCAACATAATCAAATTGGGCTAAAAATTCTCTTTTGTCCAAACTCTAATTTTCAATTTGTAACTTACAGAAAAACCTGATTACACCAATGGAAAGAACATTGAAAAACCTCTGGGAGTCATCAGCTTTTCGAATGTAAACTTGAAAAAGACAAAATAGGAAAAATGCAACAATTAAGTTAAATTTCAAAATGAAGAATAAAAGCCTGACATTGTTTATTTTTAGAAGCTTTTGTTCTTATTGGTCAATTGTGTACCAAATATCTTTTTTGTTTACTTTATACTAGTTTCTTTATTTTTAACAGAAGTTTCAAAATCAATCGGTGAAATGGCTCATTTTTTCTTTGATACCGAAAAATAATTGTTTTAGTAATTAAACGTTAATTTTATACCGTTGATAACTGACCTTTGAGAAATTAAGCACATGTTTAATGTTTATTAGTGGGGGCTACGTTTCTTTAAGCGATAAATCTGTCAATATTTACAGAACCAAGAAAATCTCATTTTAACTTTAGACAAAAAAATTTGAAAAATTGTAATAGTTTATATTCTAAATGATTTTGTGCTTCGTTTGCTTAAGGTTAAAGTAAAAGAAAAGGTAATGAATATTATAATATTTTCAATGATTTTTCCAATTGTGTAAGCAAGTTTATAGTAGGATCCTCCTATATATGAGAGAGGAGAGACTTTATGAAATAAAGTAATCTGAAGAGAGAAAAATTTCGAATAGAACTGAGAATCCGACTCAGAACAATAGGGACTTTTAGTTAAATTTTATGTCCTTAAATCATTTTTTTAAATATTGCAGGGATTTTCTTTGTAAATTTAGTTACATTCATTTCTAACTTTCTTCTAATTAAATTTTCATTTATTTTTCCAAGCATTCCATAAAGTTGGGAATGCAAGTAAAATTTAGTTAGCTTATTTATGTGATGATTTCATTTTAGTTTAAGATATCGTTTTTTGTCTTTTATCTTTCACGTTTAATATTATTTTAAATCCAATTTACAGTAAATTTATGGGAAGAGTGAAGTACATTTGGCATATTTTCTACTAATTCTACTAAACTACTATATTCTACTCAAAATATAAATAAGTATAGGATGACTTCTATAAACGGTTATTTTTATAGTTAATAATTTAATAATTTATATGCATGTCAACATTTCTTTCTTATAGGTCTTGCAAGTGTGAAAAACATTTCGTTTTCTATTAAGTACTATTACTTGACGTGTAATCGCCAAATACAAATTTCTCGCTCGGCCTGTGTTGTGGTGTAATGATTTTGCGCATGCAGAACCAATTAATCCTGCTAGATTTACAGTAGAAATAAGGAGATGGCCTTTATAATGTCATAATCGCACGTAGAGCCGCTTTTGCCAAACCAGCACTTAGCGCTAATAACGTCTTGGGAATTACATAGAATATCGTGTTTAGAAATGATTCGCCACCGTGTAAACCGTTCGAGACCAATTTCGGAAATCTAATTATGCAGTAGGGAAATAGCTCGTTTTGGAAAACGTTTCTAAATCCGTTTCCACCCGTGAAACGCGGAAAAGCGGAACGCAAGTGACGAATATTCACTCAATTTGACCAAATTTCGTACTTTACAAGATATAAACTTATATTTCAAGACTTTTTCATATCAGAATGCTGTTTTTATGTAATTTACTCACCGCGAATTCTCACCAATGCAGAGAACAGTACAACTACTCTTCGAAACTAAAAAAAAAAAAAAAGATCGACCGGAACAATAAAAACACCAACAATAAGTTCACTAGTTTTCGTGGTCCGCTTGACCAATTCATACTTTCAATTAATCAAGGTTTTTAGTTGAGATAAAAAGTCAGCGTCACCAGCGGGATTCGAACCCACGATCTTTGGCTAGATACGCCGCTGCTCTACCACTTGAGCTATCGTGACCTCGATCCACTCGGAAAAATGGCAAAAAAAGGAGGGAAAATTCAAAAGGTGGAGTTGAGATGGGAAGTTTGTGTCCGAGTGGATCGAGGTCACGATAGCTCAAGTGGTATAGCAACGGTGTAGCCGAAGATCGTGGGTTCGAATCCCGCTCGTGACGCTGACTTTATCTCAACTAAAAACCATAATTAATTGAAAGACACTAACAATAAGGTTCAATCACCAAAGGAACTTTCAAAAAACGACGACACACACCACTCATCACCTTATAAAATTGACTTGACTTCACAAAAATAGCACAGACCCTACACTCTAATTCGTCTTACAGACCAAACCAACGAGGATAGGCAGAACAGGATGATCGGTTACGACAGGATCATCACCCTACAGACCACAGAGAAATCTAACGCTCTGAGAAAACCAGGAAGGGATACAAGTAAGTTAACTCCATTTATATGCATATTTCCTTTTTAATATTATGGAAAGATTCTATAGAATTGTTATTGTGAATTCAATCATTTTTAAAAGTATTAAATGTCATCGTGTTCGAGGAGATGATTTAATTACATGCACCTCCATGACATATCAATATATCAAATATTTCTAATAAACTGTAAATGACTAATTTGACTAACGTACACGTAATGTCAGATACCCGTAATTTATAAATAAATCAGAACCGAAGATATAAAATAAAACATTTGAGTTTTTCAAATTTTTTGCCTTTCATGCTTCCGATTTTTTTCTTGAAAATCACAAAACTGAGAACTTTATAACTCACCGGTCTACGGAAAATTTTATTGAAGTATGGAACCCTATAAACTACACGTAAATGCACTAACCTGGAACACCTGTCATAAAAAAATGCCCTCGGTTGATCCAGCCCAAAATTATATAACAATTTGTATTCAAGAGATTTAAAGGGTACTTAAAAGGAATCAGATTTCTTTATTCAAATACAAATTTGTTCGCCTACTTTTCTGAAAGCGTCATTTATATATCGCATCTAATCTCGTCGTATTAAGATCCTGCTTTTTTTGGATTTTCTTACGTACAAAAAAAAATCAATTGATAATTATAACCTTACAATACAGGCTTTACAATAAAACATTTGATCATGTTCATTTCATTCTTTTTTCTCTCACTTATAATAACATAAAGGCCATAAGTTATTGGTATAAGTCAAAAAGGAAATATTCAGCTCTCTAAAAGCTGTGATAACTTTGAATTTGAATGAAATCAAAAGGGGTTATGAATTTTTCATTGGAAAACGGAAATCGGCGAGAAAAAAAATGCCCCCGTCTCATCCAGCCCAACAATGCCTGTTTTTTAATTGCTACAAAAATTACGATTTAAGGGTGATTTTTTTAAAGGAAGAAAGTAACGTCGATTTTCTTTTTCTACACCCTATAAATACAATTTTCCTCGGAATTTTTCCTTTTTAAATGCTTTCGATTTGTTTTCGAAAATCACAAAAAAGGGGCAATTGAAAAAACGCCTCCGGCAATCCGCAGGGAACTTCTGCCTAGCCTCTCAATTAAGCTTGCATACATATTTATTACCTCTTAAGTATTATATTAATAATGTATCAGGTACCCATTCTTTAAAATGGGGACTGACTGACTATAAAAACACGGAAATTTTTTTCCCAACATCGTTTAAAGTCTCAACAGAGTACAAAGGAGAAGAAACCCAGGAGAAAATTAGATACAATTGGATCAGGCGTTTTCATAAAATGCCCTAAACATGAGCAATCAAAGGGAAGTTTACCTCGGTTCCCATATCATATTCGAATGCAAAATAACCACTCAGTGGGGACATAACCTGGGATACAAAGAATACCCAGGGAAAGGTATTGTAGCATCGCAGTCAATGACCTAGTATTACTTAGGAGAAAGATCGAGTCGATTGCACTGAACTGAGGAACTATGAAAGTACAATAAGCCAAAAGGCTGCTGTGCTTGCGTAACAAAAAACCGCCACTTTCCAGTATCAATATTAATTATCGTCATTATCATCATCGCTTAAATTTTACAAAGTTTTGTTTCTGACCATGTTAGTGAAGTTTTTCATCGGATATGTACCTCCTACTGATACATGTTTACAACTATCTATTTGAATGTAATATTGTCGCTTTTTAATAAAATCAAACTTAATTTAATAAAGTTTTTTTTTTTGTAAAGTGGGACGTTTACGTTTTAATTTAATTATATGACACAAGGCTAATGAGTAGCGACACAATAAAAAATTAGCCCATATTTTAATTTTCAATCGAATATAAATGCATATAAATTTTTTACATCAATTATGAGTTTCTACCATTGTTTCCGATCCTGACTCATAAAAAACAGATAGTACAGTAAGAGTGGAGCGCATGTAAACAATATACTGGAACCCTTTGTTGGTCTAATACGAAAACTGAAAACATCAGCAATTGATTAAAGAATGTTCAGTTTTGTCAAGAACGTTGCAAGAGTGACAGTAATTAAAATGAGAACTTCCTTATGTCGTACGTACCAGTTGTTTGATTAATTGTTATTCTTGTATGTTTCTATGAATTATAGCCGGATGCGCTTAGTTTTTATTTATTTATTTATTTTTTTAAAAGGATTTGTATTTTAATTAGTCATACGTGATAAAATAGACTTTTTTGTTCTGAAGATCGCGTTAGAAATATGGTTTTCCCACCTAGCATATGAGAAACTAGCTCAATGAACTAGCGTGCACAGAAATTTAAAGACGAATTTTAAGAATCAGCGCATGCAGCAATTAGGGAGCTGAGAGCAAGAATACGAATGAAAGTTATTTAATGATTGTGTCAAATAATTGTCTAAAGCGTTTCTTTTGGATTTCTGAGTTCATTGTTATACTTTTAAAAATCGACATCTGCTAAATCATTCCCCCCACCTGAAACCGCACTTTTTCACACTTATAAACCCAACGGTTTAATCACTCGCGAAGGCGAAAGTGTAGTGCATTGAAAGAAATTCTTAGTCGATCGGACTTAGGCCATTTTTTTTTCTCTCGAATTAAGTATACAATAAACAATTATAATAAAACACAAACTAATCGGTTTGGTCTTCAGAGCTGATTTTACACAAGTGGCAATGGCAGAAATAAAATAGAATGTAAACAAGTAAGTACACATGTACATTTTTCCAAACTCTTATACAAAAGAACATCTCATAATTACATTTAACTTTCACTTTTATCAGGAAATGTAAAAAAAAAAACTTAAGCATTTTTATTATATCCAATAACATATAGGAAAGCACTTTGGACAATTTTTTTTTTAAACAACTGCAATAAATGTTTTCCGTGAGTTTTTGTTTTTATAAACGTTTTTTAAAAGTCTTAAAAAATCCGGTAAACAGACGGGCATTAAATACTTGTAAATGTTTTTTGTGCCATTTTTTAATCTATCGATTCTTTGTATTCTTCTCCAATTTGGAAGAAAATTTTGAAATTAAAGTTCTGCTTCTGCTTATAAACTGTACTTAAAATAAACTGAGCTTTTTTTCAATTTAATTTTAACGTGTTGCTTTCGATTAATATTACACATAGTTTTATCCTAATTTCTAGATAAAATCGACTTTATTCTTCTCAAAATCTCAACTATCGCGTTGTTATTTGAACAAAGAAATTTGATCGAAGATTTATTTTGTAAAGTTAATAAATAGTAGAATTTATATTTGAATAAAAAACGTTGTTTGTTAATCCGAGGAAAAACAACAAAGGATCAAATGCGATATATAAATGACAAAGAGAGGATGAGTCATTTGACAATATCTCATCGGTACTTTCCAAATGACACATCATGAGTACGAGTTTTCAATATGACGTATATTTTTAAATTGTTTAAATAAATGCTATTACTTACAAGAAATGTCTACGGATTAAAGTTATTGGATTTTAACGAAACTTGTTTTGGTGATCCTAGGTGGAAAAATATAAGTCTCGTGTCCGGGCGTTCTTGCTAGTTGGTTCTAGGTGTCAAGAATATTTTTTAAGTACTTTGAATAATTTTTTAAAATATGGGATTCTGTTTTGTTGATATAACCTTGTATCTACTTTTCCTCCCGCGTTTCATGTTCTTTGCAGTCTGTTGAGACTTTATAGGATGTAAAAAGCGTTTTCGGGTTCAGGTAGTCAATCAGTCCCCATTTTTAAGAATGGATGCCTGATTTTAATAATATATCATTAATATAATACTTAAAATAAAAATGTATGTAAGATTAATGGAAAGGCTAGGCAGATGTGCCCTGGGATTGCCGGAGGTCCTTTTTTTGTGATTTTCGAAAACAAATGGAAAGCAGTTAAAAAAACAAAAATTTCGAGTAAAACATTTTTAAAAAAAGTCAAGGGGTTTTATGGGATGTAGAAAACGAATATCGACTTTATTTCTTCCTAAAAAATATATATTTTAACCTAATATGCAAACAACCAAGAAATGATAGGTCCCATTAAAAAAATATTTCACGTAATCTGAATATTTTGTTAAATTATTATTAATATTATTAAGTTATTAATATTATTATTAATATTTTGTTTGTTTGTCCATTCTTTTTTCTTCTTACAAATAAATTAAAAAAATAAGTATAAGCAGGATAGTATTCAAGGAGAGTAGATCTATAAAATACAAAAACCTAAAGAAGCTTCCAGTAAAGTAGACCAAAAACAATTGTTGTTCGTATTAAGCACCCTTTCAAGCCCTTAAATAAGAATTTTGATAACAAAGAAATTTTTGAGATCGATGAGCCAAAGTTATTTTTTTCTCTCGCCTACTGCCTGTATCCCATTTAAAAATTCGTATCCTCTATCTACTTTATTAAAATTCGAAGTTATTACAAATTTTGGAAAGCTGAATGATTCTACTTTGAGCCTACACAAATAAGTTATGGTTATGCTATTATAAGAGAGAAAAATAAGAATGAAATCAACAAAAACTGATCACACGCTTTATTTTATTTTTCCGGTTATAATTTATTTTCGTAAGTGACGTTTGTGCCATTAGGTGAAGTTTGTACGAATTTAAATCGTTGTTAAATTTCCTGAGGATCGGTTGAAGCCCTTTTAAATTTATCACTTTTTGATTTTCGAAAATGAAAGGCATTAGAAAAGCGAACATTTTAAAGAAATCAGATTTCGATTTTACCAACAATTTGTATCCAGAGGTATTTACGGATGCAAAAATCGAACTTTCCTTCAAGTTACAAAACAATACGTATTTTAACCTGCTATGGAAAATGAATCAATCTTCGGGTATTTAAATTTGTATGCAGTAAAGTACATAGATGAAATATATACATACTTATTTTGTGACCGAAAGACGTAGCACAGTAGTTTTCATTTTTTCTAGCAAAAACGAATTTCAGCTTTTCGACTAAAAAAAAACACTAATACAGATTTTTCAGATAATCCCAAAAATTTTTTTTCTTATACTTTTTGCTTTCAATATGCTTTCCATGTTTTTGGCAAATCTGACAAATTTTTATAACATTGAAAGAACTTTACTGATCTACACGAAACTTTACAGAACATTTTAATTCAGATATAATGACACAAATCTTCGTAAATAAATCATAACCGTAGATATAAAACAAAACGTTTCAAATTTTGTTGTTAATTTCATCCTTATTTTTCTTAATGATAATGACATGCATTGTCCACATTTTCTGAAAGTATAGACAATCAGCTTTGCAATCGTTGTAATAGCGCGGACATACGATAAAATCCATAGGAACTATGCACTCAACTGGAACACCGAATTTCGGAAGACAAGCAAATTGCCTTCGGCTAAGACCAGAAATAACAATTTTTTGTTTGCTAGCAATAGAAGGAAACCATATTTCTATAATTTACTTAAATCAGGGAAAGTATTTTTTTCGGCTATTTTTCGACCTTGTTTCACCAAAAAAGGTTTAATTGAAATCGATGTTCCCTTGCGCCAGTAGCCGTCCCTTGTTATTTTTTTAATTTTTTTAAGGTAATATATTATCTTGCATCTTTAAAAAAATTTTAAATTGAAAAAATCGAGTTTTGATGAGTTGTTACATTGTTCTTTTCCAACATTTTAAGTCAATTTTAACCTTTTAAACTATCTTAACATTTAACATGTTCAACGTCTGTATTTTAAATCAGTCATAGTTTGAGAGGGGTGCTTTGTTTTAAACTGGTCTGAATAAGTAAGTTCGAGTTGTATGGTTGCAAGTAATTTACTGAAGTCCTACAATCTGGACGGGCAATAGGGTGAGAGGTCAAACGGGAAATAATTCTCGTCAAATTAACTGTTCACCACCCCCTGAGGACATTAAAACGTCAATACGTAAACCGTTTGTGAAAAAATAAAACATCCCTAAGAGTTTTCTTCCAGAAATATTCCAGAAATAATAACCAGTCTAAATTTTAAACGGAGGATTATCAACGAGCACGGGCGATTGGAATTCGCCAAGTGTTACTGTTATCAAGAGATACGACGACGGACATGTCAATTAATGTACAGTGAGGATTGTACATATGTATGGAACAATTCATTATGTAATTTATTTACACTGGTGTCGAGTATATCAGATGTGACCTTAGCACTCGCCAATTAAGAACTTTTCTAATTGGTATTGAATGCAAAGATGCCAATCTGTCTTCCTTCTTTTTTCTCACAAAAAAAAAATATGAAGGCTATTGAAAAATGAGAAATGCATGTAAACACTTTTTTATGGTAATGTGATATATATTGGTATATCCACTGTACATCAACAGAAAAAAGACACCAACTTCCATTCAACACAAATACCTAGGACTTTCCTGGATAGACTGGTGTGGATCCTCATACAAGACTTCAATGACAACAACTTAACAGAAGGCATGGACGACTACGAAGACTCCTAGAACCAAAATCACCAAACCGTCAAGACTCGACTAACCTTATACAAGACTTTACTGCGACCAGTTTGGACATACGGAGTGAAACTGTAGGCATCTCCAAGCCATCCAACATCCAGCGCATCCAATCCTTTCAATCAAAAGTGCTCATACAAATCGTCAAAGCTCCTTACTATTAACCTCACTATCCACAATGACTGACGATAGGTATGCTAGGTCTAGATTTGAAACTTTTGAAGTAGAGGACATCACCAAATCATTCCCCGAGATTAAATGGTCCAAAATCTTGGGGTTTGTGAACAGGTCCAAGAGGTTTATGCAGGACTCGTGAGCCGACCAAGTCCCGGACCTTTTAGGGATGGGGTACGAGTCTACCCAGCCATTTAACCCCTCGGGTCTTGGTCGCCCACTCTGCATAATATATATCCACAATGACTTCAACATTCCTTCTTCCAACGAACCATTCCCGATTTCAAAAGTTTCACACCAACCTCTCGATTCATCATAACCCTGCTCGAGCCCTCTACACACATTCCAATCCCGAGAAGCCGCCTTGTCTCCTTAATTGACGATGACCTCGAGTCTTCTTTGCCCCTTAATACCTCACGTTGAGTACCAGCATTGGCTGGCTTCTCATAGCATGTCTGGGTGCAACCCTAGCATTCGTGTAGTGCTGTGACTGTGAAAAGAAAAACGTACAGTGTCGCATTTGTAATATATACCAATCTGTATAGCCTACTAATAAATTAATTTAAAAATAAATAATTTTTTAAGCAATTGTACCAAAAAATCATATTTTTAGCGATTAAACGTCAATTTTGAACTTATGATAATTGACCTTTGAGAAAATTAAGTACGTGAATTTAAAGCTCTTTACTTGGGGTAAACTTTTCTATAAGCGGCATATCTGTCAGTATTTACAGAATTAGGAAAATTTTCCTTAAACTTTAAAAAAGAACTTTGAAAACGTTTATCTTCTAACTGATTTTATAATCTATTTGCTTAAGGTCACGATAAAAATCAAATGAATCTCATAGGGTTTTTAGTACCCTTTACATTGTTGTAATCAAATTTACAGAAGGAATAGCACTTTATGAGATACATCCATATTTGCTTAGTGTTCATAATTGACCATATTAATTATTCCAATTAATTTTTTTTTTTTGGTTGAGACGAAAAACCTTAGATAAAAAGAATAATTTGAAAGCTATGTTGTACTTTATGGAAAAAAGGTTGTGAAAGGTTGAACCTTAAAAGTGAAATATCGCTAATACAATTGACCATCACACTTTGGACAATAAAGGCTTTTTAGTCTAATTTGATATGTAGGATAACCAGGATCTGTTCACAGGACATTCTGTATGCATGAAATAATTTCTTCTACCAGTTTTATAGCTGGCTTAAGACAATTTGTAAATTTATAACGAAATACTTAGGCAAGCATTAATCTTTAATTAATTTAGTTTTAAAATGTAATAATTATTACTGCATAATGTCATAAAACGTACGGCGGCTTCTTTTAAAGCAACTGTACAAGGATAACCATGTGTCCCCATCAGTCGGATGTGCAATCTTTGGATTTATTCAATATTTATTAAAATTCTGAACTAAAATTCATCTTGAAATGTTGTAACCAATATGAGCTCCACCAGGACACACTAAGCAACACTGCACCTGATGGATACCAGCTAACACTGGCTTCTATCTCTTGACAGATGATCTCGGGTCACATGGGGAGTATTTGGAATGGAAGGTAGTAGAGGACGGAGAAGGCTTGAGCAATGGATTCAGGAAAGTTTAAAAGATAGAAAACTTTAAGAAACGGACCAATTCTTTAAAGAAACATTAAATATAAACTCCTAAAAAATTAATAGGGATATTGCCCATTCTGTAATATTTACTTTCCCTGGCATTTTTATTTTATTTTTGTTATAAATTTCATTAAAATTTGTTAGACATTAGTATGTTTTTTTTACTGAAGGAAGGAAATAAAAGGTTTTAATTCCATAATTTTTTATTGGACACATTATTCTTTTAAACATTCAATACCGCGTATAATGTCCTCTGTTGGCTAAAACCTGTGTGCACCTATTAGGCATAATGTTAACAAGGTTGTCACTAATTTCATAAGGAACTTCACTCCATAGACGTTGCAGAGCTGCATTCAGTTGTTGCAGGCTAACTAGCTGCGGATGGTGATCGAAAAGCCTTCTCTGCAACGCAATGGGATTGTGAGGTCGGGAGTCAATGAGGGATGGAGCAGATCGGAAATTCCCAGGTTTTCTAAACATTGGTGAACAACTCATCTTCTTATCGTCGTAATGCGCTGAAATCCACTACCAACCAGGCTTCCTATTGGCACTTCCACTCCCTCGGATTCGGGCTAAAGACCGGTAGAACATGTTCTGTGAAACGCCAACTCCCTCTGCGATATCCACTTGCCGGTGACCTCGATGACTCATTCTCACAAATAATGTTGCGAACTTCTGGTTCAAGATGATGTTCCTCCTCCCTGCTTCCTTTGATGCATTCTGTTGTTTCGTTCCTTCTGAAACTCGCTAGGAGGTCTTGGATTATCTGTGTCCTGTGAGTGAATTTCACTGTTTCCTCATTTTCATCCTGTATATTTGTCTAAGATGTTGTATGTCAGCGGTGTTTCCTTGTAAACTTTGAGCTAATAATGTTTGAGTTTAGTGCCTAGCTAAACACTATAATAGAACAATTATGGCTATGTTTTTGTTTTTGTATCCTTAGTTCAAGTTGAACTAAATACATCTCTCAATTGCTTGGGCTTCAGCCCGGATGGTACTGGTGTACTTTGCCACGGGTTCTGAGTAAGTGGTTTCAGGGCCGAACACTCCTGCTCACGTACGTTCTCACTTTTCAAGTTTCTTCTTTATTGTCATGTCTCATTTACGTCTAAGAGGTCTTTGATGTTGTCCAAGTCTAGGTATAGTCCTAAATTCTTTGTAGATATCTACGCACAGACGAAGGCATAGATGTTTTTAACTTTAACATAATTTGAACGAGCTGAAGAAGTTGTGGCAATTGAATGTGGCTTGAGTAGGATTTGAGCGAAAGATAAACATGATGATAGGACCAAGAATGCTCCCTTGTGAGACAGCCGAGTCGGTCTTGTCTATGAGAACTCATTCCTATAATAAGTTCGATAGGATTAGAAAACACAGGGTGGGTAGGAACTGCTTGAGTTTAAAGAGAACTTCCGGTTGCCAGATCCTGGTATCATGATTCCGAGGGAAAAGGTTGAGCTTTGGTCCAACAGGTTTTTCAAAGTTTTTAATCGATGGCGAATTTTCGTAACTGGTAGTTGGATATATTCTGCACCACGTCAATCTACAGTCTAGTTGAAGATGGAATTGACTTTGTCTAGTTGTATGGTGAATTGGAGGTGTTAATTTCTAGAAGTCCAATGCACTAATCCCGACTTCAGTCCGAAAATAACAATGTTTTGGTTTTTAAGAAGGAACATTAATGCCGTGTTTTATACCTTTTAAAATCATTACTTTTTGTAAGCAATGACCAATAGTAATTGATTGGTGTATTTTGGTTAATAAACTCCAGCCAAATGCCGGTCGTTGATGCGAAAATAAATTCTTCAAATGTAGTTTTAGTTTTTTCGTTGAACAATATTACGTTGGAACAGAAGATATTTCTCGAGCGGCTACGTCAAAAATGGTGGGCGAGGCCCACAGCCTGATCGAAATAATATTCGCCTCGTCGACAAAAAATATAATGCTTGACAATGCAATCTAGGAGAGAAAAGGTTCACTTTTTTATTTAACTATGCGGGCCAGTTTTATTTGGTTTAGTTGGTCGAGTTTGGAATGGTATTAGGTTTAAATATAAAAAAGTCCGATAACACTGATAGGGTGGTCATCTAAAGGCGAATTACCAGCAGGAGCATCTTGTTAAAACTTTATGAAAAGAATTTTACAATGATTTCTTTAAATGCTTTTCTTATTTAATTATTGGGGACGATAAATGTGATCTACAGTACATTTGCTTCTGGTAAGTTCTTCAGAATGTTTTATGCTGTTCTTCATCGATCTTTGAGAGTCTCAATCTCTCTTCCGTGGAAAACCTCTTTCTTAACAGATCGGTTCAGCTACTTTATTGTTTTTAAGCTGCCTGATGATCACAAATCAACTTGAAAATAGGTGTCTAATAGTATGAATGGACGAACACTACAAATAAACGGGTCACTCGTAAATAGTTATGATTTTTAGTATGATAAGATTAATAGTTTTGTTTAACTGCATTCCTTTAAAAATGTGACTATCTGTTATCATAATCACATAAATTTTACTAAGGTCAATATATTAGGACGTATAAAACGGCTCGTTTTATGCGATTTGATTAAAATAAACTTTTTAATTGGCACGTGATAAATCGAAAGACAAAGAACTAAATTTGTAGATAGCATTTGTTTTTGAGATCGTTATTTTCAGGTCAATTAAGGAAACTTACTTCGCTTTTCTGTTAATTCACTCACTAATTCCGCCTAATCGCATTGAATCGAATTTTCAAATTTCAAAATTCCTTTATTCCAAGTAATGAAATGATTAGTAAGAATGATTAGATTAAAAACGTTGTTATTTGATTATCAGAAAATTGTTCAACTTGCTCAAAATAAAAATAAATAAAATAAAATAATTTCTAGCATTAGTTGATTTACAGCTTAGTTGATCCTGAAGACAAAGATGGTAAATTTTTCCACCTCGAAGCAGGTGCATATATTTTACAACTGTAATTAAACAAAAGTTTTAAACATTTTTTCGTTATAAAATTTAGCTTTTTTGTGTAATCTTTTTTTATTTTTAATTTAATTTTTTTTTGTGACAACTGACGAAATGGGCCTTTCAGATAAACCTTTGAACGCGTGTCTAATCATTATTGTCTATTATCAATGAACAGTTTTTCTTTAAAAACTGATATAAAACTGTGAATCACCTCTTGCCAATAGATGGTCGAAGCGAAATTGAAATTTTCTTATGACTCAATGATGATTCTTCTAGCCACGAAGCGACGTTTCCAATTCGAATCTCGATTACTATCAATTAAAAACAAGCGCGTTTAAATAAAAATAATTAATTAAAATATTTTGGAGTGTTTGAACGGAGGCAAAACGAACCACAATGGATTTGGCTTGTGGACATAATAACTTGCTTTTCAATTCATATTGCATATGCAATTGGAACTATTTCTTCTATGATTAAAATCTAAATTTAAAGACAATCAGGCATGTAAAATGAATAATAATCAACGTTCCGTATTATTAATTATCGTGCCAACCATAATATGGTTGAGCTGAAAAATTAGTTTCAGGATTGGGACTCGAACCCACGACCTGCGGAAGTCTCTCTCTCTCGCTCTCTCACTCTTTCTTCCACTCTTTTTCTTCCTCTTTCACTCTCTTCCTCTGTCTTTCTCTCTCTCTTTCCCCCTTTCTCATTCTTTCTCACTCTCTTGCATTCTTCTTCCTCAACCCTCTCACTCTTTCTTCCACTTTTTCTTCCTCTTTCACTCTCTTCCTCTGTCTTTCTCTCACTCTCTTTCCCCCTTTCTCATTCTCTCTCACTCTCTTGCTTTTTTCTTCCTCAACCCTCTCTCTCTCTCTCCCTCATTCTCTCTCTCACTTTCTTCCATTCTTTTTCTTCCTCTTTCACTCTTTTCCTCTCTCTTTCCCCCTTCCTCATTCTTTCTCACTCTCTTGCTTTTTGCTTCCTCTCTCTCATCTCTCTCTTTCTTACACTCTCTCTTTCTTTCATTCACTCACTCTCCCTGCCCCCCTTGGGTTGTGTGCTAATACAATTTCACGTCTACATCTCTATAGAAAAAACATATCTTCGATTTGTAAGAGTGCTCTTGTTCATTTTAATCCGTTGCCTTTTTTATGTGTTTATCTAGTTTTTACATAAAACGCACAGAATAAAATACGTTTCATTCTATTTTCTCACGTTATTCGTGTTCCTTACTTCGGGGATTGCAGCCGTCCGTCTTCACGTCAACCACCGTTGTCGTGCCTTCCTCTATCCCGTCGGTACTGGATTACAGTCGAACACTGTAATCAACTAGTCGGGATTAGTCCATTGGACCCAAGTGTGAAGGCTTCTTTCTAATCCTTATTTGATTCGCTCATTCATTCGTGATCGAGAATATTTCAAAGTCCTCTCGGAAAGCTTCCTAAATGATCGGATCTATCAAAGTAAAATTCCTTGACCTTCAGTCAGAATTTAAATTTTACTGCTCGGATTTGTTGTAAGACTAACTGAAACTAACTAAACTGTGTAAAACGTGAGCACGTCGTTTTTTTCTGAACCGTCCAACCTTTGTTGCCAACGTCATTGTCCCACTCATAGCTCAGAGCGCGGGGAAGGCGAAGTGCGACACTATTTCGTTTATTACAGTGATTTTAATCGCACTGGCACCTCAAAGGGCATTAGTTAGGTTTAGAAATGATGATGGTGGGGTAAGTGTGTAGATCTACTTCTGCTCTTTCTATAACTACCTGATCGGCCGCAAACAGAAGTACATTGAAAATGGTTCCAGGAGTTATTAGTAGCCGTGTAGATGTTAAAAAGTACAGGTAATAAACAATATCCTTGTCGGACAATTCGAATAATTTGTCAATTCAATTTCTTGCCAGTATGACGAAGATTTTGGTAATAAATAAAACTTAATTATTTAATCGATAAAATAAATAATTCGACAGATCAAAATGATTTTTAGAATTGAATACTTTTTTTATGAAATAATAAGCGTTCAAATATGATTAATATCGTAATTAATGTTTAAAACTTTTATATCTACTTAAATGCGTGTTTATGACATTCAGGACATTCCATTTGCTTTTGACAGCCTCGTTCCTTTATTTTTTCTCTTCATTCCGCCTAAGCGGTCGCTTTTTCTCGAGGCAGAGTCCTTATTTTCGCTGTGAAGGATCTGCAACCCTTGCATTTTCTCCAAGCAGTGACAACTATGTTGGAAGAGTTCACCAACCTCAAATAAAAGGCAACGGACAACCCGATGATGTTTATTGATACGCATAATAATTTATAAAAACTCAATGAATGTTGATATGACATAGATAAACTTCATCTAATCTATGTCAGGTGATAATTAAACTTTTTTAAATAACCTGTAAACTTGTTGAATAGAGGCTTTACCACCTCTTCAAAATCTAATTTTTGACGATTTTAAACTAAAACGTAACTAAAAATCTAATTTTTATTTCAGAAACAAACAATTTTGGTTGTTTTCTACTTTCTCTAATATCCGTAGACAAATCAGGTCAATAAGACGAAAATTCAGATTCATAATTACGTTTATTTTATATCAACCAAGTATACCGACAGTCAACAACAAATCAACGCCACGATGTTTGTGCGTGATGGTTCGATAAGATCGGATATAATCTTTAATTTCTTGATATCATCAATACATTTGTATTTCATAATATAACAATTTTACTGTTTTTTTACATTTAATTAAAACCGGGTAAATACATTTAATCGCCAGCATCAATGTGCTGTGTCCTTAAAGGACAGGGCCGTTTTTTTTCTCAATTAGTAAACAAATTGTTCAAATTTATGATAATAACTACAAATAATTACGAATCGGTATTGGCAAATTTATTTTTACAAACGGCACAGCTATAAATAATGAATAGTTATCATAAATAAAAAAATTGATGAGATAATCTGTTGTTTACATTGTTAGTACTACAAATTAAAAACTTGTTTTTCACAAACAAATATTTTCTTTTTTTCAATTCATGATTAAAAAAATGTATCGGTACTATCGAGCCATATTTATAAGTACCACGCTCGCAACTGGTAATAACAAATATTTGACTGAAAATGGAAAAATCGTTATAAAAGTTTTGTAGCGACCGTTTTTGGTACGAAAAAATAAATTTGTTTAATATTTTCTTATATTAAAGTAAAACGTTTGTGTACAGAATGAAACTCGTCTTATGATATTCCAAGCTTTAGAAGTGAATGAAATATTTTTTTGAAAGTTGCTAATCAAGTATTCTCGTATGTCTTACCTGAAGAAATCGTCTCTATTCCCAAATAAAAAACCGTCTTCAACAAGAATCTGTGTTTAACTTTCAATTGGATACAATAGAATGGAAAAAATTGAGCTCGATCAGAAAATCGCTTCTCCTGAAAAGTTGTAGGTTTTCACCTTTTCTATACAATTTCCTCCAAAACCCTTCATAATAGTTAATCAATTATTTTTGTATTTTTTAGAGCAACCCTAGGTGAACAATCATAGCGAGTAATACTTTACAAAAAATGTATACTTTTTGCCAGTACGTTAGGTGGCGGCCATCCTCATAAGATCAGATAATCAAGCAACCCTAAAATCATTAGCACGTAAAAAGTTCACATTTAAATTAATCGGCGAAGACATCCAATATATCAAAAGGCTGGAAAAAAATAACGACAGTTCGATGCTTTCACAGAAATTAAAGACTCTCCTGAAAAGGAAATGCGTGTACAAATTGAAATCTCTCTTGCAGAAGTGGCTACCCCTTAACGACAATGTAATAAAGTTAACAATAATAATAATCCATTATTATTCATAATAACACAATGTGATTTCAATATGTTTAGACGTTATTTTTTTTATTTTTTTTTTACTTGCTTATTTCAATCTTATTATGAACTGCATGAACTGAATGAATTCTTTAAAAAAAATTTATATTACAATATCCTATATTAAATTTAAAAGCTTATTTCTTTAATTTATTTGTTGTGTCTATGAACAAAAGAATATTACCAATTAAAAGTTTTTTTTAATACATACATCTCTAAAAATTGTTAGATAATAGTGGTTACAAAAAAATTTATGCTAAAAGAACCAATAAATTTTATTTACATTGAAATCAACTGGGTAATTCACAGCTTATTAAGATCAAATTCTTTCACATTCTGATATACATAAATCTAATACGTAATCTGAAAACGTTTCGGTTTGCTGCCGAGAAAAATCATTTTCTTGTTTGTTAATATTTTTAAACATTGTTTGATTTGATTATTGAATACAGAGAACTCTTGTTTGAATATTTTTTTATCTATAATTCTATTAATAGATCAATTGAGAATATTCTGTAAGTTCGACAAAATACAAATTCATATATGTTTTCGAGAGAGAATGATTCTATGTACACTTTATAATTAGACCATGTATGATTAATTGTTCATAAATTTAGATAATACCCAGCAATTGAGTTCCACTGGATTTTAGCGCTGCCAATCATAATTAATAAACTCAAATTTTATCAAATTCGATATAAGGATAAATTCTAAGAGTTAAATGGATTAAGCCTTTCAAGAATATTATCTTACAAGAACAGATAAGAGTTGTTATTGTGAACGTTTCTAACTATGTCAAAACACTATTTCAACAAAAAGAAACTCCAGTTGTATGCAATCGGTAGCTCCTAGATCTTCGTTGCAGAAATGAAGGAAAAACGGATATTTAACATTCAAGAATGTTGTTATGTTGGTAAGCGTTTTATAAATCATCCTGTTAGGTTTTGTTTACAAGAAGTCAAACGCAAAAAAATATTATGTTTAAGGGATGTGAAAGATTGAAAAACTTTTTCTTGCATTAAATGATATTGTATCGCAATTATTTCCTTATTACTTATCTCTGTAAAAAGACAAACGACAAAATAAGTAGGTGATGCTTTTCTCAGCGTGCAAATAAAAATGAAATGTACTGTATTTTACTCAATTTATTAATAAACTTTTATACAATTATATGGAGATGTGATTAATCCAGGCTTGTTTTGCATTTCAGAGCAGACCTTACTTATGAATTATTAAACTATTCCAATTTATTTTAACTAATAAATTCTTTTGGTAATTGTATTACTGTAAAAACTTTTATTAATTTTTAAAACATTTTGTGTTCCAGTTGAGGATGGGGAAATGGGGGAAGGTTCTCTATCAGTCGGTGGTAATACCCCTGTGCCTAATTTTCCACAATCATGTGCCATATGTGGAGACAGAGCCACTGGGAAGCATTACGGGGCCTCGTCCTGTGATGGATGCAAAGGATTTTTCAGAAGATCTGTACGAAAAAACCATCTCTACAATTGCAGGTGATGTGATAAAAAAGTGCCGAATGGAAATTTATACATTGGTGATTAATTTTTTCCCCCAAGAAATGTAAACAAAATCGAGTCGACGGTTTATATAAAAAGTGAATAAACAAACAAATCTACTTGATCGGATAAAAGAATTTGATGAATTTGATAATAAAGAAAAGAATTTGGAATGTATTTAAAGAACGGAAAACGTTTTATTTATTTAGTTCTAAACTGAAATATTTATTAGTTAATTTTGAATAAACAAATCGAGCGAATATGCCGAGTTTCGGCACGTGGCTGTAATGCAAATAAGCAGAACGTACCTACCTAATGAGAAAAATATACCTGTCATCCTGGCACATCTTCTATTAATATTAACTTAATATATCAATGTTAAATTAATCTAGCTTATTTTTTTTTCAATTTTATAATTTCATTTCGGAAAATTACATCTTTTGTTCACATCATCCAGAACCATTATTAAAACAGTCATTTATTTATTAAATTTCTAATTTTGCAGATTCAGCAGAACCTGCGTGGTCGATAAAGACAAAAGGAATCAATGCCGATATTGCAGACTGCGGAAATGTTTCAAAGCCGGAATGAAGAAAGAGGGTAAGTTTCAAATAAAAACCTAATACTTTATTACTTAGCTTTAAATGACGAATTTCACTCGTATAACAATTAATTAAATAATGTAAGCGTCTTAAAAGTAATTAGCGTAATTTGTCTAATTCCAAAACTGAGAACTTGTTTGATGGGAGATAATTATCTGCTTAACAAAATTTTAAGACCTTTAAATTTAATATGATGTTAACCATGCCTAAAGTCTCATTAAGTATGTTGAATTATAATTATTTTTAGTAATTATCACGCATCATCATTATTAATTATCTTATAATTGTTTAGTGAATAGTTTTAAAGTGGCCCTCTCATTATTTGCTGTCCTTATTCTTCAATCATTTTATTCCTTCTAATTCATTCAGTTCTGATACTGCAGCCAAGTTATATTCATGTGAATTAGGCTTTGGGTGTTAGGGTAGCCGAATCTTTTGTTTTTCTTACACATATAAAATAAATTTTACACATATAATAAAAATATATGTTTTTAAAAACACGTTAGTTTGGTTAACAATCACACTGCCCTAGAATAGTCGATCTGTATCGAATTAATAAGGGAGAATAGCATCAATTCATGCTAATATATTATACCAACGCCAGACTTTATCCTCACTGCACTAGAATGCTCGATATGTAGGAGTAACAAAGGAAGAAGCTTTTCCATTCAGGCGAATGAATTATATTCACTAATTTTCGTAGTCCGCTTGACCAATTAATATCTTTCAATTAATTAAGGATTTTAGTTGAGATAAAAAAGTCAGTGTCACGAGCGGGATTCGAACCCACGACCTTCGGCTAGATACGCCACTGCTCTACCACTTGAGCTATCGTGACTTCGATCCACCCGGACACTAACTTCCCATCTCAACCCCACCTTTTGAATTTTCCCTCCAATTTGCCATTTTTCAAATGTCCTGTAATCAGGTTTCGATTCTCGGCGACAAATGAAATGGCCACGGAGAGCTGTTAATGAAGTTATACTTCATTTAACATATTAAATTCACTAGTTTTCGTTGTCCGCTTGACCAATTAATATCTTTCAATTAATTAAGGTTTTTAGTATATTTATATACTACATAAATTGAAAGATAAATTGAAAAATGGCAAAAAGAAGGCAAAATTCAAAAGGTGGGGTTGAGATGGGAAGTTAATGTCTGAGTGGATAGAAGTCACGATAGCACAAGTGGTAGAGCAGCGGCGCATCTAGCCGAAGGTCGTGGGTTCGAATCCCGCTCGTGACACTGACTTTTTTATCTCAACTAAAATCCTTAATTAATCGAATGAATTATATTGACACACCAGACGTCATTCACATTGCCCCAGTGTATTTGATATTTCACAGGTTTATAAAAATTTATAAATATCCCTTCCATTTATGCAAATACAATAATTTACAACCACGCCAAACTTCATTCCCATTGCCCAAGCGTATTCTATATTGCTCGAGGTAATAAGGGGGAATTCGCTCCATTCGCGATAATAAATTACATCTGGGGGGCGTCGGTAGCCGCAAGGTTTAGTCTTTGACACGGCGCTCATCACTGTAAGGTAAAGGTCCCTGGTTCGAATCCAGCGGCCCTTCATTCGAATCTGACATACTTACAAATGGGCTTTTTTTTAAACACCGGCACCCTGAGGGTTTATATGACCTCTGCTGTTGCGAACCCTCGTAAAAAAATAAATAAATAAATAAAATAAATAAATAAATTACATCCATGCCAGACATTATTCACGCTTCCTCAGAATTCTCGACATTACTCGGGGTTATTATAGAAAGAAAAATATACTCGTTGATCTCAATTTTTAGGGTATTTTGGCAGTTCCAGACTAACATTGATTTATAGAATAAGAGGTTCTCCAGGTGTCTCTACTGGGTCCTAGTCTTTTTATAATATATCTAAACCATCTAAAAAAATTCCCTTAAACAGACAAAATTTAATAAAGCACATTTTTTTGATTTGTCGACGACTCACGATTAGTTGCTATAGCTAAAAATGTGAAAAAAACTTAATTTAATTACAGACGAAACCATCTCACGTTGTTAAATTGGTTAACTAATGCCAAAATATGTACGAACAGATATAGATGAAAGCCTATGAGTGGGAGTATGACTTATCAGGTTAAGCGGGGAATAAGGATCATCCTCACTCGATTATGAGGTTGACTCATCTGAGAAAGGTTGCTCGATGTGTCTCACCTAATTGAACTTTTTTAGCTTGGCTCTTTACAGAGAGCGTGTAATAATACCATACCACCTGATATGAGAATTACACATGAGCACGGCAGTGACTATTTGAGTCCGCTTTCCAATTTTAACGTAGTATTGAATATCTCGTTTTGTGTTTCCTTTAGTTATATTGGGACTAATGAATAATTAAATACAATCGTATTAATTCTCGCACTGATTTTCATACATTGAAGTTGAAAATTATCAGTACATTCGCCTTTTTCTGAATGTGTAAAATATATGTATATTAGTATATATGTATATGTAAAAATGTTCTATTTTATTGCAGCTGTGCAAAATGAGAGAGACCGTATCAGTTGTAGAAGAAACAGCTATGATGACCAAACAATCGGAAATAGTCTTTCGGTCAATTCTCTTTTGAATGCAGAAATACTCTCACGACAAACCGGAGCTGCGCTTGAGGTAAAAAAAATTCTAATATTGTATCAACAGTTCGAATGTCCGTGGGGCTTTAACATTTGACTTGGTTTTATAGATGTCTCACGATTATGATTTATCTAACAAACAAGTCGCAACAATAAACGACGTTTGCGAATCAATGAAACAGCAGTTGTTGTTCTTAGTAGAATGGGCCAAATTTATTCCAGCGTTCTTAGAGCTTCAACTCGATGATCAAGTAGGATAAATTTAGTCCTTGTTTTATTTCTAAATTAATGTATTTATTATTATTCATTTTTTCATCAGGTAGCTTTATTACGCGCACACGCAGGTGAGCATTTACTCTTAGGATTAGCCAGAAGGTCTCTACACTTGAAAAACGTCCTTCTTCTCGGAAATAATTGCATAATACCAAGACACACAGCAGGTAAGCAATGTTTTTACAATAATTTAATTCATAGTTTATTTTGTTGAAAACTATTGACTAATTTATTGAGTTAATCAATCTCTCAGGAGATCTCTTGATCATAGGGTTGGTGGTGCCCAGATGAAGAAGATACATTCCTCGAAAGTTTGATGACGGATTTAATGTTTTTATTTTTTTTTCAAATTTGTATTATTAATTATTCCTATCTTTTATATGCATGTAATCATAGCTGTTTCAAACTACTTGTGGATTCCAGGAATGTTGGGACAAGAAAGCTCTTGGATGAGAGATTTTGGGGTGGAGTTTAAATTTTTGTGTAAGGTTTTTATCGATCTCATGAGGGTCTGGTAGATGGTGAGTTTGTAAGTTAGTTCTAAGGTCAAGTAACCTAGAAATTAATTTGTAAATTGGTTAGTTTTCTGTATTGTCGTTTCTGGACTAAGGTTCAGTTTGAGGTTAAAAGGAATCGGTCTCTTCACGACATTGCGCACTGCGACCAATATTGGCCTATTGTGCAATCTCCATCATTTTCTACAGCCCTTCGTTAAGCTTTATACCAGATCCCATAACTTTGTTATAGGCTCCCCTGTGAATCCCTCATGTCTTGGCTTTTCCTCTCCTAGAAGTAGGAAAGCCTACATTGGTGTTCGCACCAACAGGGTTGTTACAGCTGTTTTTTCTTCTTTCTGCAGGGTGGTCAGCAGTTTTATTATCATTCTAATCCTGTCGTGTCCTACGTTTAATATTTCAGGCGTTGGTTTCTGTGGTGATCATTTAATAAATCTTTTTCGCATGCCTCTGACCTGGAATTCGTTTATATGAAACTTAGGACTTCGTGCATGACGCTTCCACGTCAATCACTTGTCAAGGTATATGCACAGGTAGTACACAGGAAGTTGAAATATACTTTTCGTTAAAACAGACTGTACGACTAGGGGAATGTCGGCTGTGTATATAATGAATAGGAAGAGCCCTACGATGCTCCCCTGTGCGACACTCGCTTTAATAAGAATATAGAAAACACAAGGTGTCTTTTTTAGATGGCCCGGATGAATGTCTCTTGAACCGGTGATGCTGTAAAAAAACAAAAATACGACTGTAATATTTTTTAATCTAGATTCAAATTTTTACCTTTTTTTTGGAAAAAAATTATATAAGGTACATCAGCTATTTCAACTTCAAAATTTCACGTACGACCCTATACATCCTGACAGATTATTTTAAAGATTTTTTTTGCCGAAAACAACAGTGCAATTGGTGGAATTGGATTTTAAATTAGTCAAAAAATGACAAAATTATGGCTAAAACTTGGTTTGCTTTTTGTTAATCACATTTCATGTTCGAACTGCCCACCTTGTGTAAAAATTAAAAGATTTGCTCTTTTTAACTACTCTTCACCGGTGCCCAGAGTGATAGAGTCATGGGAGATTGATTGACAAGCATTTTCTATCCTTTGCTACAGTTCCAGTAAATAGTTGGAATACTTGCTTTTTATCACGTATAAAATATAGTAGAATATTAAGTAACGACCAGGATTAAATGATAGGATAGCTGTTTCATCACTAAAAGAGCGTATAATATTGTCAGAGAGAGCAAGAATGTCGGCTGTGTTTATTGTGAATAAAAAGAGCCTCAGGATTTGCCTCTGTTGGACCCCCGTTGTAATAAGAACGTATATTCTTCGGTTAGTAAAGTTGACATGGGTGAACGTTTAAATAGAATTGAATGTTATGAGGACGTAGGTAAGGATCAGGATCAGATGACAGGATAGCTGGTAATCAGCACAAGAGCGTATAAAAGTTAGGGAGAGCAGGAATGTCGGCTGGGCGAATAGGAATGTTCTAGGATTCTCCCCTGTGGGACTCCCGCTTTAATGAGAATGGAGGGAAAACGCAGTCCCCCCCAATATCTATATGTACCTTAATAGCAAATACATCTATCTTACGTTATTTTTTTATATTACTTTATTTTTACATCCAGAGGTGGATGTGAAAATGTTGTTGTTGAATTCATGAAAACTACAAAATAGCCAAGATCATCTTTGAGATTCGTTTTTATTATTTTTGTATTTCGCTCTTTACTACGAGTCCCTCTTCAGGGCTATTTGAGCTAGAATCATACTTTAAAAATAACGCTTTTGAACATGTGTGATGTATACTCAAATATCCACTGGAATCAGAGGTGGAAAAATCAAAAAGAAAGAATAGAAAAGTATTTTTAATATTACGATAAAACTTAATTATTTCGACCGGAAACAAGATGCTGCTTTAGTGAATTCAATGAGTTTTTTAAAATATAAAAACTAAATATAAGCTCGAATTCGATTGTTTTCTATTTTTGTATCAATTGTTAATTTTACAATAATTATTTTTCAGATGCTGGCGGTACTGCAGATTTGGACATCAGCAGAGTCGGAACTCGTGTAATGGATGAACTTGTCCGTCCATTGACGGAAGTGCAAATTGATGATACAGAATTCGCTTGTTTGAAAGCGATTGTTTTCTTTGATCCAAGTATGTTTATTTTGTATGTGTGTTTTTTTTAGTGTTCCCATTTTCTTTGGCTTGAAGGTACTGTTTATCCCTGTTTCTTCAAAACAACTTTGTTGATTTAGCGAAATGAGTAATTTATTTTTTGAAAACGGTCGGTTAAATATAATTGACAGTTGGGAAAACATGATAAAATTGTAATATAAAAACATATAAATAAAAAATAATAGTTAAGAAAGTGGACATGTGAATCTGTGAATACATGTTGAATTAGATCCGTCTAAACTCGGAGATTTCGATGTCATTTACGCACTCTGTCAGAATTCCTCACTGAAGATGGCGCAAATTCAAAACCCGTTTGAATGACATCAAAACCCGCGAATTTATGCGGACCCAGTTCAACCTCAATTCACAGATTCGTTTATCACTCAGTAAGTGATCCAGTGTCAGTTCTTTTAAAAAAATTTTCTAAAAAAAGAGAATTTTTTGTTTGGTTGTGTATTTCAACAAGTAATTTTAATTGTATGTCTGTAAGTAATTGCCTAAATGTTGGGCTGGTGCAACAATAATGCAGGTTTTTAAAAGGCAGCCAAACTAATCTTAATTTTTATAAAATAAGGAAAATTTATTCGAAATATTTTCTTTCACAATCTATACATGTTTGCAAACGTGTAATAAGCACTTTTATTCCGCTCACATAAAAATCTTTATTTCGAATGTGTGGTGATTAGTGACCGTTAATCGATAATTATTCAGAAATCGTGAGATGCGGTCTGGTGTGATGTAGGTTTCAGAAAAACATTTTCTTTATCGGGCCAACGTTTCGATCTTTACTGAGATCATCTTCAGAGCCTGGGATTTACAAACATTGTTTACATTTAACAAATACATTTAGGATGTGGAAAAGTGAATTTATACAATGCAAAATATATATTTATTTTATATTCAATCAAAGTATTACTACTCGCTTTCACAAACACTTTGAGTGAGTAGAAATACTTTGGTTGAATATAAAAAATAATTTTTTTTATCCCTCAAGAAGTTATCAAAATGGCTAAAAAAGTGGAAGACAGTAGGTGAGAGGTCGGGTGAATATGGAGGGTGCGGTAAGGTTTCATATCCTAAGCCTTAACTTTCCACAGGGTTGGTCTTGCGACATGTGGCCTGGCGTTATCGTGAAGAAGAATCGGTTTACCAATGCTGGACAAAGGAGTTACAGTTTCCCGTACATTTTGTCAATTTGTTGGCCAATGGTGATAATGTCACCAAAATTCAGGAAATTATACACCACCAAACAGTCATCATAACCTTTTTGGCTGCACATTTGGTTACGGGAAGTGTTTTGGCGCTTCATCCTTGTCCAATCACTGACCTGTTATCATACACCAAAACTGTTTTGATGTTACGCGCGGTTGGAGCCGCACTTCGCCCATGTTTAAATTCGAACGAATTAATTTGACAAACATCTAGTTTGGACATGTTTAATTTCGCAGGACCTCACCCTAATAAAATTCAATATAAACTGAAATCTTTAAGTAAGGTATTGGTCCAGTTAAAAAAGTCAGTGCCACGAGCGACATTCGAACCCACGACCTTCCGCTAAATATCTAGACTTCGATCCGCTCGGACACCAACTTCCCATCTCAACCTCACCTTTTTGAATTTTTCCGTCCTTTTTTGCCATTTTTTTCAAATGTCGTGTAATCTACTGTGGTAAAGCAGCGGCGTATTTAGCCGAAGGTCTTGAGTTCGAATCCCGCTCGTAGCACTGACTTTTTTTATCTCGACCAATACCTTACTTAAAAATTAATTAATTGAAAAGAATTTAATTGGTCAATCGGACCACGAAACCTAATAGATTTAATAAAGTAAAATGTTTTGTATAAAAGATTATAATCCATAAATTAGATTTAAGGGTTTAACTTTGTATACACGACAAGCACCTGCGAAAGTAAAACAAATTTTGAAAACCTCAAAATAAATTTTGCACCAACCCATTACCTAAATGGTGGTTTAAAAATTAAATATATTGTCTTTATATTTGTTCTACAGATGCCAAAGGACTAACTGAATCGGGCAAAGTGAAGTTTCTGAGATACCAAATTCAAATAAATCTGGAAGATTATATAAGTGATAGACAGTATGATTCTCGTGGCCGTTTTGGAGAACTACTTCTCACGTTGCCAGCATTACAGTCCATAACGTCACAAATGATTGAACAAATTCAGTTTGCCAAGCTGTTCGGAGTTGCTAAGATTGATAGTCTGTTACAGGAAATGCTTTTGGGAGGTGAGATTTTGATTTTGTTCCTTGTTAAATTATGCTATTATATTAATATAAAATAAGAAACTTTTTTCGATACCTTTTGAAAGAAGACGTTTTACAAAGGAATTGGAATTTTTCAGGAGCGCCCGATGTCCCCGCTGCGAACGGTCAGACAAATTCAACTCCCATGAACATAGTCAATTATCCCAGTTCCGGTGGTTCACCAGAAAGTCAAAATGGTTTGAGTCCTGTGCACAGCCCACCTCAAGGATCCAACACCGTTCTCAGAGATATTTCAACATCAACACAAGATTATCAATATTCTTTCAAGCAAGAACCCGGCCTTGATGTGTAATAGTTTTACAGTTCCGAGCTAGATTACACTTTAAGCTATTTTAACGATTTAAAAGACATTTTTTTCTACATTTAAGAGAAAAAGTAGTAATGGATGAGAATAGTTTTTACGCTCTGTAATAAGCTCATTGACGTTTGTTACAATTTAAATATAAAATTTACTATGCTAACAAAATATCGGGTTAGATGAAATTAGGATATTAAGTAGCAAACATTTTGTTATATCTGCCAGCAATAATTGTTACTGAAATGTTTATCCTTTGTTGTATTGTAATTAGTTTGTTGATAAAATGGTCATTTTATTAAATTTCCTAATGCATTTTGAAGGAAATGTTTTTGTTGATGTTTAAATTGAGAGTTATTAGGCATTATGATTTTTTTTCTCATTTATTTTTTGTTGTTATTTTAAATTGATATATAAAAGAGAATTTCTGTTTCTATGGCTCTTTCTACGTAATAAATGGTAACAGTATGTTATTTTTTTATTTGCACCATTTTGTATATAATATTCTTTGATAGATATTTTTTTATTTCATAATGCGCCTATGTTATACTAGTAAGAATATATTGTACGGGGTTTAAATTTGTTATCAAATATTCATTTTTGTTTCTTCTAAACCGTATCTTGTTTTGTACATTTATACATTTTGAAAACCGAAGTGACAGTGATGATTTGAATGATGTCTAGATTATTCTCATAGGTTAAAAATGTATGTGAAATTATGCCTACGTGTGTAAGCTTTGTTATATTTCTTGTTATATTTTCATGTGTGCGTATATGTAACATATGTATAAGGGATTTATAGTCTATAAGTCGTTCAAATTTAATTATCACTGAGCCTTATAATAAAATTATGTTATTAGTTTTTACTTTATACAATTACTTTATAAATATAATTTATTTTCTAAAAATCCGTGTAAGAATTTAAAATTTAACTAATTTCAAACTTCTCCATCTTAAGTGGTTAAGCCTAAGGAAAAGCTTTATTTTTAACTGGAACATCTTTACAGCCATTTTCGCTCCTTGGTGCGAGTGCAATTATTAACAGGACGGAATCTTGTTGTCGGAGAGAGTGAACATGGAGTGCATAAAAGAACAACAGCCGGCCCTTATATGATTCCCGTGGAACGTGCAGTGGGTCACGTCTCCTCATTGAATGAAGAGGCGGATGGAGGCATTGGGCATAGCCAACTTCGGCAGTCTTTCAAAACGTTCGGGTTCTCTAACTAATTCACACTAAAAATTTTCAATCAGTCTTTGACACGTTGAAAGCTGAAGTATGAACAAATGCATACCAACCATCACAGCAATACACATACACAGCAACTTGTAAATAAGGGTTTTTACTTCAACCACTTTAAAATAACTTTTTTGGTGATACTAGGCCGAAAAATATTAAATACGTCCGAGTAAACTTGCCAATGAGTCCTAGGCGCCGAAAAAAAACTATATTTTAACAAATTTTTTAAAATGTAGTTTTTTCCTTTAAGATAAGGTTAGGTACGATATCAGGCGATTTATTTATTTTTATTAGTTCGGATTTTAAAATATATTGAGGATCATATTAAATAAGTTGAGATATAAAAAGTTACAAAACCGAAAAGAAGCTTCCACTAAAGTAGGCAAAAAAACAATTGTGTTTCATTTAAAGCTAAATATATTAGAGAAACAATGATGGCAATGATCAGAATCAAAGTTGAATTACCAACTGATAAACGTAAAGCAATATTCTTTAGCGAAATTATGAACAATTATAACATTTATGATCACTTATGGACACTTATAAAAAATCACTATTTATCGATATTTAGTTTTCCAAAACGAGCTAGATCTAGGGTGTTTTATACCTAACTAAGGCTAGATTGTCTCCTAGCTTTCTTGCTTATGGGCCTAGGAGGCTCAGGAGACGAGAGAAAAATATTTTAAGTAATTTGAGTGCTTTTTTGGGGCCGCGGTAGCCGAGTGGTTAGCGTGAGAGACTCTCGGCTCGTAGATCCCGCGGTCGTAGGGTTCGATTCCCACCGTCGCCTCTGGCCTTTTTTTCACGCTATCCTTCCCCCCTCCACCCAAAACGAATACGCGAATACGCATAATAACATTGTCATTGGCTATTATGCTCAGAACATAAAGCCATTAAAAAAAAAAAAAAGCGGATTAAACGATTTGAAATTTAAAAGGTTACAAAAACGAAAAGAAAAACTAAAACAATTATGGTTCGTTTTAATCATTTTTAACTACCTTAAATATTTTTGAGCATGATTAGACAGTGGCAATTTTATTTATTCTCTGATGTCCGGTGTCCAAATTAAAAACAAATAAAACCTCTTAATTTTATCCCAATTCAACGTTGTAATAACTGATATACTGCTGAATATTTTCTATTTCAGATTTTATTAATAATGTTTCGATTTTATCAAAAGATTTAAGGAAAAAAAAATTTTCCTCAAAAATCTATTTTCAGGAGTTTTTGGGGGAACAAGGACAAAAAAAACAGAAATTCCCAAAACGTTTCATTTTTCAAAACCCATTCTAATTTATTTATGGGGGCTTAGCTTGTGACATTGCGTGCAGTTTATCGGGTTCTAAACTCATCTTAAGTTTACCATGGATCGATGGTAGCGTTTCAAATTTCTAAGCAACTTTGTGGTTATCGAAAAACAATTAGAAGGCAAAATATTTAAAAAAAAAATAGTTTCCTCAAAAATCAGTGAACAGGGCCGTTTTGGGGAGCAGAAAACGAATTTATACTTCGATTCTTGTTTTAAAAAATATATACGTTTGAACCATTATAAGAAAGAAAAACAAGGACGAAATCAATAGAAACTTCTCAAGCGTTAATTTTACATATCGCATTCTAATTAATTTACGGAGACTAAGTTTATGTCATTACGTGTAATATATTTGGGTCTAAACCCATGTAAAGTTTCTTACAGATAGGTAGAAGCATTTTAAAATTATCATCATTTTAGTGGTTTTCGAAACGAAATCTGAGACAATTTGGAAGGCAAAACATTTGAGGACAAGTGCATTCCCGTTAATTTTTCAATAAGAAGATGAAGGTGGCAAAACGTTTGGGTCTTTCTTCCTTGACCTTCTAGCTGTTTGTAAACTTCTTAAGCATTACATACTAAATGGGCATTAAATTAAATTAAAAAATTTCAATGGAATTATGATTTTGATTCTCTCTAAAAATTAACGGGGATTTCAACGGTGCTTATAGATTTTAAGAGAAATGTTTAGATTAAAAGATATCACGATTTTCCGACGCCAGGACGTGATATCTTTCAAAATCGATAAAAAGCGAAATTACTCTGAAATGGTTGAGAATCGGACCATGGTCAATATGAACTTTTTTGTTCATTTTAGGGTGAAGAATCTACTGGAGAAGTTTGTAGCACGAGTAGCAAGTCACTCTCAAACATTAGCAATCCTTGAACCACCATTTTTTCTCTTTTTGTCATCAACATCTTGGTCTCACAACCACTAAATAAGAAAATGACGAGTGCGTTGGAAGCGTTATTAAATCAGGTAGTTTTCCTCAAATTTGCTGCCTTCTGAGACTAAAATTAGAAACTCTGGATTACTTTATACACTTTCCGATTTACACAATTTTCCACTCTTTTTGTAGTTCTGGCTGAAATAAAACACAAAAAATTAGCCCAAACATTTTGCCACCGTCATCTTCTTATTGAAAAATTAACGGGAATTTCAACGGTGCTATTAGATTTTCAGAGAAATGTTTAGATTAAAAGATATCACGATTTTCCGACGCCAGGACGTGATATCTTTCAAAATCGATAAAAAGCGAAATTACTCTGAAATGGTTGAGAATCGGACCATGGACAATATGAACTTTTTTGTTCATTTTAGGGTGAAGAATCTACTGGAGAAGTTTGTAGCACGAGTAGCAATTCACCCTGTATAATATATCTATTATAAGTAAAAAAGAAAAATCAAGACGAAATCAACATAAATTGCCCAAACGTTTTATTTTATATCTCACGTTTTATTTTTGGAGGCTAAGTTTATACCATTGCGTGTAGTATATAGGGGTCTAAACTCATGTAGTTTCCTATGGATCGGTAGATTTAAAGATTATCGGCATATTTGCGGTTTTCGAAAGAAAATCTGAGACAATTTGAAAGGAAAACTATTTCAGAGTTGCAACAAACCCAACCGGCCTTTCTACTCGATGCCTTCTTTCCTGTAGAAGAGAACCTGATGGACGTCTAGAGACTTGGCTATTCACACAAAGCCTTCTAGTAACTGTTTTGGAGTATCTGTCCAGGCGAGATTTTCTCAACTTAAAACCTTTCTTTTAAGAAAAAAAAATTAATTTTTTGTTCAAATTTATTGTTTCAGCTAAAAAACCAATTAACTCGTTCAACAAGGTGGCTCTAGAAATGATGAAATTGAACTGATTTTCTTTATTTTTAATTCCACTAGTTTTCGTGGTCCGCTTGACCAATTAATATATTTCAATTAATTAAGGTTTTTAGTTGAGATAAAAATAAAGACCCAAAAAAGTCAGTGGGTTCACTGACTTTTTTATCTCAACTAAAACCCTTAATTAATTGAAATTTATTTTTAATCTAAAAGTATATAAAAGAATCAGTAACACTCTATAAAATGAAACAAGTTGCTAATGTTGTGTTTATGTTTTAAGTCAACAATTTGCAAGTATGTCGGGCCGCTGGATTCAAACCCGAAAACTTTACAGTGATGTACGCCGTGTCAACGCCTATACCGTCCGGCCACCGACGCCCCCTTTTATTAATCGTTATACCTAGTTATTGTAAAATAAATTTATATAAATTTAATATACATAAATACAACTTTTTTTGTCTTTGAATGTATTTCTTATTTGTACAAAAGTTCACTTGCAAACAAAAAACTGTACTCTTTGTTCGGATTTAATGAATGATCTTTGTTAATTCTTTGGAATTTGCTTACTTTCCAGCGGTTTCCTAAAGCCTAATGGATTTTTTTGCTATACAGTTTCTGGTATAACAAAAATAAACGTTTAATGAGAAAATTGGGGAATGAACAACAAGCGAGAATAGGGGGACCCAGCAAATTTATATCTTAGTCTAACATGAGACCTTCCACTCGCTGATCACCAACTTGAACTTGAAATTTAAGTGGTCATTTATCGAACATCCACTGAAAATGATAAAACGGGAAAATTAGTATGGAAAGAACAAGGCGGATGAGAATGATCAAGGGCGATCTAATTGGTCGCAGATGTTCGACAACTCGCACGCCTCAACAAAACTGTACTAGTTCATAATAATGTTATAAATTATAATTTAAAAAACATACTTTGCTAAAAAAAATGGATAGACTCTAATATTGAATTTTATTACTGTTACTTTGTTTATTATTATGACTGTTATGTGATATTAGTGTCTTTTCAAATGATTATAATTTTAATTATTTTGATATATGCTTTGTTTGAAAAAGTGGTAGTTAGATGAAGGGCAAAGTGAGTGATTAATACAATGTAATTATTCCTGAAATTAACTACATTTTTCTCAGGTAGTGAAAAACGTTTTGCTTAAATATGTACTTTTGTTTCCTCATTTAGACAAGAACTTTCACAAAGATAACTATTTCTATTATTCGTTTGAGGCTTTAGTGGATAACAGGCTTTATCTTTGTACTTAACTTTTATTACCGATAATTTCAATCCCTTTCACTAAAACAAGTAACATTTCGTAGCGACATGTAAATGACCGTTTTTGCTATTCTAATGATCTGTGCTTTGTGTTGAGGTCAATTCAGTCAATTTGCGTTGAGGTCAATTTTGCTATTCTTCCTCCTAAAACCAATGTTTCCTTGAGTAAATTGTTAGCCGTTTAAATCGTGAGGAAGAGTTTGGAACGATTTCTTGCACAAGGAAATAAGACCGTAAAAGTAGGACTTTCTCAAGTTTCGGTGATTTAAAACCGACGTCAATCCTCTGACGCGCAGATAAGATGTCCTGAGATCTGTAATGTCGGGGATTCGAGATGTTAACAAGTGCGTATTGCTGTGAACCCTCGACGTTCAAATGTACAACTCGAAATTATATTCACAGCTTGGAAAAAGAAAACGGATGGATAAATAGGTTCCGGACGTGCTGCACCACTTTAGGATTGCACTGACCTTGTTATATCCGCAAGTTAACACTTTCTAAGCAAACACAACCATTTTACAATCTCCTAATCTAAATTTGTAAGAATCTTTTCAATCACTGATAAAATCTTTCCTATACTACAAATGTTTAAACATTTGGCACTGTAATCTCTAAACGCTATATTTTATACACTACTTTAAGATTTTAAAAATAAGGAATACTCGCTTTACTAAGGCAAAACAAAGATGAATCCATTTGGGATGGTTGTTTATAAAACGTGTAACCTTTTCCTATTTTCAGCAAAAATGTCACCTTCAACGAGTCCGTGTGTGTGTGTGTGTGTGTGTGTGTGTGTTTATGTTATCAGATAAAGCATTTTGTTTAAATCCTATGAAACATCAACATTTCTTGTTTACCCATTCCTTTGCCTTAAGAATTATCCTATTGTTTATAGACACGTTTGTATCGCCCTAGGAGCCGAGAAAATAAAATAATGCAGGCGATTTAAATTTTTTGTAAATATGGGTATTTGCTTTTATGTGCATGAATTTCAAGTTTATGATATAAAGGTGGTTTAGAACCCGATAAAGTACAAGTAATGGCATAAACTTATTAATTACATATAATTTTTTAACAAGTAACGACGTATAAATTCGTTTTCTGCTCCCAAAAATCTCCTGAATAACGACTCTTTCGAAAATCACGCCTACAAATAGTAATAGCGCAAACTTATACTTCGTAAATAAATTATTACATGAAATATAAAATAAAACGTTTGAGAATTTTCTGTTGATTACCTCCTTTTGTTCATTTACAATTACATAAAATCTAAACTTTGTCTACAAAGGATCAAAGAAGAGAAACTCACTTTTCCTCAAATGTTTTGCCTTCCAAATTATCTCAGATTTCGTTTCGAAAACCACAAAAATGATGATAATTTTAAAATGCTTCTACCTATCTGTAAGAAACTTTATATGGTTTTAGACCCAAATATATTACACGTAATGATATAAACTTAGTCTCCGTAAATTATTTAGAATGCGATAAATAAAACGCTTGAGAAGTTTCTATTGATTTCGTCCTTGTTTTTCTTTCTTATAATAGTTCAAACATATATATTTTTTAAAATAAGAATCGAAGTATAAATTCGTTTTCTGCTCCCCAAAACGGCCCTATCCACTGATTTTTGATGTAAATATTTTTTTCTCAAATATTTTTCCTTCTAATTGTTTTTCGATAACAACAAAGATGCTCAGAAATTTGACACGCCACCATCGGATCCATAGGAAACTTAAGATGAGTTTAGAACCCTATAAACTGCACGCAATGTCACAAGCTTAGCTTCCATAAATAAATTAGAACGGGTTTTAAAAAATAAAAAGTTTGGGGAGGTCTGTTGTTTTTGTACTTGTTTTTCTTGTTAATAATGACATAAAATCTAAGCATTGTTGATAAAGGCTTCTTGTACCGAGGATAATGTTTAAAACGTATGTACTTTTCTAGCAAAAAACAAAGAAATTCGTTTTCTATTCCGCAAAAAACTCCTGAATATTGATTTTGGAGGAAAATATTTTTTTCTCAAAGGTTTTGATATAATCTAAACATTATTACTAAAGGCTGAAGTGAAAAATAATTTTTGCCTACTTTACAAAAGTTGATTTTCGTTTTTATAACCTTTTACATGTCAGATCGCTTAATCGATCCTGCTTGTTATTGTCTTCCGTGCAGGTTTCCGATTCCTTACAGGGAGCGAGTAGGAATGACACACGACATGATCGGACAGTCACTAGGAATGACGCCCAATGACTTTATTGAATGAGAATAGACTTTTTTCAATAGAAATAAAAAAATAGGATTAGTGCGGTTCGATGATTATACCCTTTTAAGGGGGTTAAGTGATGAATGGGACTTCAGTGGCCGAAGGGTTGGGTGGCCGACTCATATTTGCCACGCTAGCAGTGTTGTGTTCAAATCCCGGCACAGCCTATAGAATTTTAATAGTGAATAGTATATAGAAAGTGGTTTGACTCCTCGTCCGCGACACCCAATGAGCAGTTTGGTAGCCTCCTGTATGACAGGAATTACTTTACTTTTAAGTGATGAAGCTTTTCACATGTATAAAACCGGAGTTTTATGAAAATCAAGTTAAATAATTAATATCATTTTTAAGTGACATAAAAGGGTGTTTTTCTGCATGATTACCATGTAATAAATTACCATAGTGCAAGATATAATCGCTAGATCGGGTAGGCGTATCGCTGATACGCTTAATCCAGAGGCCGGAGAGAAAATTTCGCAACCTTCTTGGCTCAAAGATAAAATCGGTTAGTCCTCACGCGTCTATCGTATAAAATTGCCGTGGTGCAAGATCCACTAATATCCCTCCGCTCGAATTTGTCGGCCGAAGAAAGTTTTCTCTGTCGTCTTCCGGATATCGTTTTGAATACATTTTAAAAATATTTTCCGGTTTTTTCCAGTGTTTGATTGCCGGGAAAATTCGAATCTTGGGGTCAAATGCAAAGTGAACATGGTGTGGGGGATGTAGTGTCACGGCGTGGATATGGAAGTGGCGTCTTATAGCCAGACAAACTTCAAATTTGGATTAAGGTTCGTCAATTTATCCTCAAATTTTGTCATTTATTATCCAAACATCTGGCCAGTTCGAGTTTTGGTTTTTTTTTTTATTCAACTTTCAACTAGCTTTTATAAATGAAATAAAAAATGTATTATAGAATAGTTAAATAGAAAGAGAACGAATACAAATAGCATCCGGTAGTTTTCTTTTTATGTTTTTACACAATCGCAATATTATCCTTGGATGTGTTTACACTACTATACGCTGTGTCAACAACACATTATACCACGGTTCATGTAGCGTTTGACGAAAAGAAATTCATTGAACAACATTAAGGTTATTTAGAAATGTATGTCCCTATTCAGACAGAACAGATCTGGGAAATGTTATCACTCGCAACTACGTCACGCAATCCGTGTCTTCCGATAATCACTTGCTGCCAATTAATAAGAAGAAATCATTTTAGATAATTTTCCTCCTTTGGTTTTTCCCCATTGTTATAACAAACAATAAAACCTAAAAAAATCTATTGAACGTGTAACAAAGTAATATAAATATATATCGTGTTCGAATCCCGCTCGTGACACTAACTTTTTCATCTCAAACAAGATTTTAGAGAAAAAATCTAATTAATTGAAATAATTAAATAGGTCAATTATGGCCGCTAAAATATATATATGTATATTTCCCCTCGTCTTGCTTCAAATGATAAACAATACTTGATAGAATAAATATTCTCTATTCTTCAATAAAGACTCTGTCTGGGATATAAATCATTTCCGACCAATGTTCAGATTACATAAGGATAACGCCATGTCAGTCATCCTTGTAAAATTTTACGGAAGTTTAAATTAATAACAGCTAACAGTCTTTAAAAAAAGTTGCCAGTGCTTTAGTGCGAAAATTGAGTTTTGTAAGGATCACGTCTATTCATTGATCTCTAGAGGATAGTAAAAAATAAAGAATTATTTTAGTAAAAAATATATTTTCGTCTAAAATTTAATTAGTTTACTATACTGTACTACAGAAATATATTACCACCCTTTCAAGAAAATTTCAAAGAAGATAATTTAAATGGAGGTCATTCAACCCAAAAACCCATTTTTCTCATCACGAATCCTACACCCAGTCCTGGTACAGTGAAGGGCTGTTCAAAAGTTATAAAAAAATATTTGTTTAAACTTATTTATTAAAATGTATAAACGATTTCCGGACGAAAATAACGTTTGGTGCGTTTCTTAATTAATACAATTTAACCTTAAATGAAATAGTAATAATATAATATGTTTTATATTGAAAAAAATCATTAGACTCATTGGCAACTTTTTATTAAAAGTTCTTAAGAATAAAAACCTAAAACAAAAATACTAGCGCCAAGAAATGGTGTTATTACAATAGGGTTATTCATACAGGCATATACTAAAATATAAAATGTAAAAATTTATGGTAAACTTACGAATTTATTACTGAAAGAGATTCTTACTACAAAATGCTCATGATAATAGAAAATAAAACAAAAACACCTTGGGTTTATCAGTCCTCCAACGAGGGAGCAGTCTTGGTTCTATCTGCATACTATTTATACTGCTGACCTATCCCAATATCATCATTACCTGATTTTCGCGGATGGGTCAGTGACAGAGTGGTTGCCCTTTACGACCCAATACGTAAAATACATAAATCATTTGATCTCTTCTCATACTATTCGATCTTTTCAGCAGAATACATAGCAATACTTAAGGCACTGGAGTAGATACAGAGGCTGGACATATTAAAACTTACGATTGTAACAGATTCAAAGAGTGCAGTTTCACATTTTTCATATATATAAAGTGACCAATAACGGTAATTATTTTTTCAAAATACAAAGAATTAGTTATCAGCGGTAAAGATGTCACTCTGGGTTGGGTTAGAGTGAAATCCGGGATTCTCGAGAATGAGTTGGTCCATGCTCTCGTTTAACGGATATTTTTGTGGCTACAAAATGACGGAAGTGATAGCAAACGAAAACTTAATATGGGATAGCTGTCTGTCTGGCAAGATTACCACTATGGCTGGAAGGAGGTGGCAAACATAATACAACCTAAATCCATAAGCTGGGCACTTGAGAAGTTTAGCCCATATAAGCGCCAGGAATAGACGGAATTTACCCAGCGCTATTACAAAAAGATCTAGAGATCCCCATCACTTAGTGAGAATATTCAGAGCCTGTTTAGCATAGAACTACATTCCTAAAAGATGGCGAGAGGTATGAGTGGTGTACAAACCAAAAGTAGGAGACCCATCACTACCAGCCCAACTCGTACAGAACTATCAGCCTCACATCATTCATGGTAAAAACATTAGAAGGACTGGTAGAGAACCACATTCGAGAGACGGCGCTGAAGAACAAACCTCTCAGTGAACGACAATTCGTATACTAACCAGGGAGATCCACAGAGCTAGCCCTGGATGACCTGTGTAAACATAACACATAACCAAGTCGATAAACGACAAGGAGATAGCAGTTTCACTCTTCAAGGATATAGAGGGAGCTTCTAACAACGCAACCACAGTTTCTCTTTATAAAGCAATTCAAAACAGGAGGTCTCAGAAAAGATCTGTCAATGTGTGGTAGAAGGCCACAGGAACAGGATAATTACATCCACCTTGGGCGGCACTACTATCTGGGCTAGGACAGCGACAGGGTTTCTCACCCCTCCTGTGTCGACATTGGTAGACGAACTACGATAAACATTGGAACAAAAAGGATTCTACTGTCTAGGCAGTGCGGCCGACCTGGTCGTAGTGGTAAAAGAACACATTGTGATGGAGCGTGTACAACGAGCTGTCATCCTGGTAGAGAGATGGTGTAAACGGGAGGTCCATTTATTAACCCCCATAAAACCATAATGATTCAATTCACAAGGACAAGGAAATATGAAGCCTAAAACCCCAAGTGTAAAAGGGACCCCGATCCCATTTTCCAAGGAAGTCCAAATATCTAGGGATCACACTAGATCAGCGGCTCACATAGAACCAACAAAACTGTGAACAAAACTTCCCTGGGGGAGGTGCAGAAGGCTCCTAAAAGGCACCTAAAATGCCTCTATGGCTGTACACCTGCGTCTTAAGACCAATTCTGACTGGGTCGGTAGAGTAATGGACCAAGACTATGCAGGTCAAAGCAATTAGGCTATTAACCGGCACCCTTATTTCTGTGTCTCTGGAACCATGACCACAACTGCTGTCTTGGAGGTGTTGTTAAACCTCCCACAACTACATATTTAATCCAAGGAGAAAACAGAGCAGCAGCCCACAGGGTCATGGGAACTGAGGGAGGAGATACAGGCAGATACCATATTAGGCACGCCAACTGATGTCTCTACTCCAAAAGTTAATTTTACTAAAAAGTGTAAGGTACTGATACCACAACGGGAAGGCTAAAGGACCACCACTAAATACAAAGTCATACTGGTACACTGACTTAATTTATACAAAAAATCAAATATTATCAATTAACAACATTTCTTTACACAGTTTAATAAAAAAGTGTTATTAAATTAAATTTTAATTAACGTAACTCAGAAGATTCATGACCAATAAAATATTAACCCATTTAACTAATTGAAATTTCAACACTGCGACCTAAAGCCAGCTAAAATCAATATGCAAAACTCAAAATGATAAATAGTAATCATTTCAATTGTTTTATTAAAATTGAGTTTCCGCCTTATTGAAACACATAATTTAAATCAATAAATAACCGTTTAATTAATGACTAATGGGTTTATAGCTACCGGCAATAAATTCCGGTTGAAAAAATGAAGCGGATTTAGCCATAGCATAAATAGCCCATAATAAGTTAGTGTCATAATTTTTAGTAGGTTTCTGTTCCAAACTGAAAATCAACGACTATTCTACACCCAGACAGTTTTACAACTAGTGTGAAATGAAATAAGAAGGTCATTCAAATAAAAACAAGTTATTTTATTTATTGTTAAAAAAAAAATCACTCAACATATATCAATTTTTTACACAAAATTGGCTTTCTAGAAAAAACATTTTTTCCCACCGAATTGGGATTCATTTAATTCAGACAATATGAAAAGAAGGGGTAGCGATCAGACAGTTGTGCACGAACTGTCCAAGAATTCCAAAAATCGAGAAAAAGTCAATCCTTTTTTCCGCAATTCAACACTAGTTATCTTATTTAAAATAGTGGACCCAGTCTCATCACAAGTCACTAAGTTTGTCCACAGCGTTTCGCTGATGACGCGACTCCACTCTTTTTACAGTGACCGAATCAAAACACCAAATTCGGTTTGAGAAATAAATTTTGAAGGATCTTAATGATATTGAAAAATTATATAGTTTCAGTCAATTTTTTATTGCATTAATAAACTTAGAAAAGGGAATTCTTGCTGAATGGGCAGGAGCATTTTCATGGAGCGAAATTACGTTCCTGATGGGTTGTTTCGATAAGTTTTAACTTAAGCTCCAGAAGAGTATAGTAGTAGTCAGCTTTTATCATTATGTGATCATGAAAGAAATTGACCAGAAGAACTGCTTTAGTATCTCTCTGGCCGATACCCCTTCCCGCTCTTCTTATAGTGACGTACAAAAACTATTCGGTGGGAGAAATGTGTTTTGAAGGATTTAATTTATATGAAAAATGAAATCTTTTCAGTCAATTTTTTATTGTAACAATAAATTTAAAAAAAATCATCATTGTCATTTTTTCAATAACTATATGATCTACTAGGATAAAATGTGTTAAAACATTATTTTTTCCAATAATATGTGTATTTCAACTTAATAAATGATCAGAAATTGAGCAAATTAAATTCTCCTGAATATTTTAAGGCTATAATTCGTAATACATTTTAGCATTAAGACTTATGATTTTATAAAATGACTAGAACATTGGTCCAAAAATAAATAATAACAACTTAACACATCTGAAGTTTAATGAACTGCATAAAAGTCAGCCAGAAACTTAAGGAAGTATTAACTATGCATATCCGATTAGTGCCAATTTAAATTGCTTTTTTTAATGAATGAATGAAAAACAAAACTTTATTTTGCGACATAAAGCTGTTCTGAAAACCCTTTTATGATTTAGCATAGATATTGTTATTATTAGGAAATATTCAATCTGATATGGCCATACGAAAATATATATCTTCAAAAATACATACGTACAAAAAATTCTCTACAATATTAAAAATAATGTAAATAAAACTAAAAAGAGATAATTCAAAATCGTCAGTGCTTTGTTGTAATGGCAAGAGGTAATCAAAGAGTCTCTTGGTCGAAAAGGAGAAATAGAATTCCATATTCTGGAGGCAAGATGAGGAAGTATCAACAGGAAGAAATTTTTTGTTTAGAATTAGGATTTAGAAACTGAAAATGAGGTCATTTATGTAGGGAGAGAAATGTTAAGAAATCATCTGATACCAAGGAAGGAAAGATGAATCACGTGAGACCTCCTTGAGAATCCCAACAAAGAACGTACAAGACAATTCATTAGACGCTGAGTCCAACACAGACGTAATTAATCTCGGGAAGAAAACGGGAGGAAACTAAGAGTTTACGCGTATAAAGTGAAGACGATGGCTGGCACGTCGGAACTGATGGAGGTTGGCAAAACAACGGCGGGAAATCTGGGAGATTTGGGTATTCCAGGTCGGACCAAGGACAATCCCAAAGTTCTTTACGGTGGGACAGAAGGAAATAATGTTATTGTTAATGGTAAATGGAGGGAAAAATTAAGGAACTGTATACACAATACCCTTACCGCGTTCTAATCCATTTTCATCGGTCCATGAGTAAATTAAGGTTCAATCCTCCGGAATCCTTACAATTACAACTTGTCAGGAGGTAGGAAGGAAAGGTAACTTTTGGAATCATCTGCATTTAAGGCGATGGGGAAATATTTTATGGATTTGGGGAAGTCGTTAATGTAACAATAAAGGGGAAGAGAGGTTTCTTGGGTCTTGAGGGACTCCAGAAGTAATGGACAAGTGAGAAGATTCGTCTTATTTTGAAACGGAGACTTGATTCTGAAAGGAAAGGGTGAAACCAGCGGGGCTCACTGTGAAAGTTAGATATAGTTTTCGGTTTAAGGAAAAGGGTCAAGATTTTACAAAAATCGAGAAGGAATAGAATGGTGATTTTACAATGACCGATCATTTTTAAAACAGCATGTATGGAAAAGCCAGCTTGATTTGAGGCGAATTAGGATATTTTAATTTGCACAATACGAAATTGTTCCCTTCCTATTGAAGCACATGTTTCAAATCGAAAAAAGAAACTGATAACAATTTAATAAATGAAAAATAGACCATTTATCGCTACTGGCAATAAATTCTTGCTGATAAAACTGAGCAAAATTGAAAAAAGAAACAAAATTCCGCAGCGCTTATAAGTTTATTCAAGTCGGTTCGATGAAATCGACTACTTGAAAAATAAAGAAACTAAATTTAAAAATACATACAATACTAATATAAATTAAACAATGCAAAGTAAGAAATTATCTCTCCTGACGATTTGTATTGATGATGGAATGTGAAATCGAATATTTTCCGTCTTGGTGTTTATAAAACATCTTAGTTTGCTCAATTCCGTTAAAATGGGTTAGGAAGATTATTCATCGATAACAGTAAAAATGGCCTGTTAATCGATTAGTTTTGGACGCAATATAAATTTATTTATACATCATTTTATACTGATAAAACTGGTTTTATTTATTTATTTGATTAATTATTTTATTGCAGTTCAAATGGATCAAATGGACAAAAACTGAACAGTCAAGAGTACAAAAAACATACATAAAAATTCAGAATATAAAAACTTAACGTTAGATAAAAATAATAGATTACAACTGGATAATAACTTCAATACATAACAATAAAACTTGTGGCTGAGGAAAAAATCAAATACACAAAAAAAATACACAGCACTCCGTGAACACTCTTTAATGTTAGAAAATCTTTTTCAAAACCGAAAGGAGTCAGAGAAAGTTTCGATTACTGCCGAACTGTCCGAGAAAGACAAGATTCCGGCCCATAATTCGTCCTATGTTGGGTAACATAGAATAAATAGCTCACGAGAGCGTAGTCGGCTCTGGGGGACGCCAATACCAAATGTAGGATAAGATCTCGGGGAATCAATCCTATTGTTAGTATCTTCCATAAGAACAAGGCCGATGGCAAAATTCTTGTCATCCAAATAGTTCAGTCCGACCAAATTCAGCCATTCCGTATAATGGAGATAACGTTCATTTTGGACAGTAAATATTTCGATACCCTCTCAATCCTGAGCGATCCGATTGATCCGGCCGACCTACATACTTGATACTCCAGAGTAACTAACAAGTGATTGGTAGAGACTTGTTATGGAAAATACATTTTTAAAATCCACCGTCTGCCTTTTAATGAAGGGCAATAAAAAAAAAATCTGCAACACATTTTAAATCTCTCCTTAATACACGATATTTCTGTTCGCTGGTTTCTCTTAAACCGTGCCCTCCAGGTGCACTGTTCTCATAATTGGTGCTGTGACCGTAAGAAAAAAATCATATACGCATATGTTTGTAAGATTTATTTTGATAAAGGCTAGAAATAAATTACATATTAAAAAGAAAAGTCAGGTGAAATTGAATTGATTTTTCTCTGGGGTTAACAATAATTTTTTAGTTAACACAATGCTGTAGATTTTAAAAAAAAATTATCATTGGCAGTAAAGTATAACCTAACTTTATGAATGTGCCGCGGAAAGTGCACTTTGCTTCACGAATTTTAGCACTTTTCTAGGTGCCGCATCGCTAATATTTCCAGGCTTTGTTGTTGTATTTCACCATTTAACCATGCGTTTTAAGCCAAGACTTACGATAAGGATTAAATAACTATTAGGAAATTTATCACTCATGAGCTTGGAATTTATATAGATAAATAGTGAAAATAAAATTTCTCTCCATCTGTTTGTAAAAACATCTCAGACGGTACGATTCCGTTGTGCTTTCTTACAAAAACAAATCGTTCATCAATAACAATAAAGGAGGCGTTTTAACACACTTAAATTTCAATAAATCACTCGACTAAATAAATAATTTAACTAAACTTCTACGACGTAAAAACCTTACCCTTCAATCCCCATTAACGAAACAATGGATAGATTAAAGGGCATCCCACACAAAGCTGTGACGACGATTACGCAATCCGAGTAATAAACGCAACAAAAACTCCAATGGAACTACCTATTAACAAGAGTTGAAACGTTTTTTCCTTTTATACAAATAATTTCACTTTTTAATATTTAAAAAAAATCTTGTTGACGATAAACATTATTATAAACGCACATTGTTAAACTAGCAGTAAGAGAAAAGAAAATTTAAAATTTTGACGTTGAATTTTACATTGCACATTACAAAAAGGACGACAGTAACGAAGAGAAGAAGAATAAGATTTATTGTTTAAAAGCTTTTTTCCTCACCAGTGCGCAGACCCAGTACGGCCCCCCATCAAACCAAATCCATTACCTTGGGTTTGACTTGGACAGCAGATTACGTGGAACGTACACAAACAAAAAGACAAGAATTGAACCGACGATACAGACAACTCGGACGCCTATTTGGACCCAAATTCATAATGAGTATACGCAACAAACTAACAATATATCAGACAATAATTAGACCGATTTGGACTTACGGAGTCGAGCTGTGGGTTCAACACCCATCTAACATCTAAAGAATCCAATCCTTTCAATGAAAAGTCGTCCGTCGCGTCCTCAACTAATCAAACCACCCACGACATCTCGTTCGCGACGGACATGATCCAAACAAGATTCGACAACTTCCACTCAAAGCTTTCCTCCATGTAAAATGTATATGGAACATGTTAGCAAATAAACGAATTAAAAATAAAGTATTAATTTAAATTCTTTAGTGACTCATCTATGTGTTATATTTATATATTTAGCATTCATCAGCAAACATTACACGTGAACTACTTTTTATTATATTAAATATTTGGACGACATATATGGAAAAAATAAAGATAACAACGTTAAAAAAAAGTTCCCCTCCCACACCAATCCACTAGGTCAAACACTCTCTTCAACGTACCCCCTAACAATCCTCCGCTAAAAAGACAGTGGACTACCTACCCAGACCCTAAACCTCAACCAACCATCCTAAACACAGAGTGTTCCAGCAATGTCCGGACGCTTGAACACGGCCCGGAGTATTTTGATTCCTGTTCAGATTTTTGAAGAAAACAAGACTTTTTATGGTATATTGTACTGATGGTTAAAAAAGAATGTATTTCAGAGTGTGAGTGAGCCTAGGTTTTAAAAACTGTAAGCGTGGGGGACCTAGCTACTGACATACCCTGGAGTCCTAACTTCTTGGCCTGGACCGGATTAGCGGTTCTTGGTTCGCATCCAGGCAAATCCCATGGCTTTTTTAATTGTGAATAATATGCAAAAAGTATTGAAAAGTGGTTTAAGCCCTCGTACACAACCCCCAACAAGTAGTTGCGTGGTAAGTCCTCCTATATGACACTAATTAATTTACAATGTACTGGGTCCTTTCGGAACAGCTCTGTGGTATTCTCGTCGGCGCAGCTGAACTGCCATAGATGTCGCGTAAATGCGGTCTGAAAAGACCTCTTCTAAATCCATTTCAACATATCGTCCTCTCCTTTTATTTTTTAGGAATGAACAACCTTTTCTTCACTTCCCTAAGTGTCACACGTTTCCCCCCCCCCCGCTTAGAATTCCCATATATTTAATGCATTACAATATTGAACACCTCACGTTCAAAAATCATCTAATCCAAGTTCAGACCTGCACATTCCTGGGCAGAACTTGTTTTAACTGATGGATCCAGGTTTGAAGATGATTCAGCTGTTGTCTGTGGATAACGAATATCCTTTCCGCCTATATAGTATTTTTTTGCTATCTTTCTGTGAACACATTCACTCAAAACCATTAATATCATTTCTGTCGCCTAACTCACGTTCAGCATTCACCACAATAATGTACATCTCATTAAGTTCAGACACCCTGGATTTTCATTAAAAAAATTGAAATTCTGTCAAGACGAAAACGTCAAAATATTGCACAAATGGATTCCTCGGCCAAATGGTACTCCTCGGCATGGGGTCCTCTTAGGTCACTTAGGTGGCTCTTCTCAGGCCTGGGCTAATGGGGTACCTGTAGGAAGCATGCTCCTAGTGATCCTCCTTAGCTCCTCCCAAACAGAAGAACCCTTCTTCCTCGACTTCGAATCGGTCACTCCGGGCTCACCGTCTTACACAAATCCATAATAATTGATTGGCGTTTATTTTTCTTAGCCAAAACCTACCTCAGAATCCTCAACGACAATACCTTTAAAAAAGTCATTTTAGCCCACCACCCACTGTTAGGGCTGATGGGGTCTCGATACCAATTCATACAAACACACTCTTCCATATACCCAAACACACACACACACACACACACACACACAATAATAATAAAATTTAAAAATCCCATGCTATACAAATACACAGTATAAATTTCTATGTGTGTGGAAACACCCCTGCTTCCCTTACGAAATACATACTCGCTCCAAGTAAGGAGCCAATATGTAAAGCGCAGAAAGATTACTTTATTTAAACTAAAATATTAGTTAAATATAAAAACATTTTTATAACATGCTAGTTACTTAAAATAAATATAAATTTACAAGATAAACAATTTTTCAAAGGTAATTTAGTTAATCCAATCATATGTTTATCTTATTATATACTCACGAACATTATATTATTAGAATTTTGGGTAACTTAACTACTTAATTGCTTGTTTATGATTTGTCCATTATGCTAATTTTATTTTAATTAGGAGAAAGAAATATTTTATTTTTTTTATAAAAGATTTCACAAATGCGAATTAGTCATCTTAAGTGTTTTAACAGAAAATAATATTTTACATGTTTTCATACGACCTTTATTTAAGATTTTTACGTTTCACATTCTGTAGTAAGTTACAAGCAATTATTCTAGCGTTACTGATTTCTTTTTTCCGAATTTCAAACAACCTCGTTTAATGCCTGTTTTATTTATAAATTGACTTAATACAAAAATAGTTTCTGGAACATCAATTTGTGCTTTAAATGATTTTCAATTGAAAAGCCGTGGTATTTTGAATTTGTAATTTTAAAAATATTAATGGTTGCAGTGCGGTGAAGAGGTAGAACCGCTTGCCTTCTTAATTTTACTGATTTGTTCCTCACATGAAAAACATGTGTGCTATATAGATAAAATGAAAAGGTTATTTTTTTTCTTTCATTGTTATTTTTGTTAAACGTCTTGCGGTCCATAGTTTCTTTCTTCTCCACAATTCTTTCATTTTTCAATATAATTCTTCAGTTTTTGGGCATTATTCAAAGGAGCGTATTCCGCTCCCAGTTTCGAATCTATTCTCATTACTCTATTTCTGCTTAAATTTTCCGTTATTTAATTTTTTTGTTACTCTTTTTGTGTTCATTCCAGCTTATAATATTATCCACCCCGTTTGCCTTAAATCTGTTATCCGGCTTTTTTTTAATCATCATATTTTTGAAAACTATTTATCCAAGTGCCAGTGATCAAGGTCAGATTTTTCACTCTATTTTACTAATCTCTAACAATTTTTTTTTTATAGGATTTTATTCCATTTGTAAAAATGGAGAATATTAATCCAGCTGATTGGGTTTTACAAAAACTGCTTACTTTTTTTTAATATGCATACAAAATTTTAATTTTTTTAAAATTCATATTTTAAAATTTAATGATTAATGAAGACCCTAGAATCAAATGGATTTAAATATTCTAAATGATATCTTGATGTTTTTATTTTTTAGGAATATAAAAGTGTTCATATAAGATGACTTTTAAACTTTGCAACTGACATCATAAAATATGTTTAATTATCATTTTTTTAAACTAGTCGATTTGTGCTTTAAGTAATGTTCTATAACGAAAGAGATACAACATATATCTTATTATCCACCCCGTTTGCCTTAAATCTGTTATCCGGCTTTTTTTTAATCATCATATTTTTGAAAACTATTTATCCAAGTGCCAGTGATCAAGGTCAGATTTTTCACTCTATTTTACTGATCTGTAACTACTTTTTTATAGGATTTTATTCCATTTGTAAAAATAGAGAATATGAATCCAGCTGATTGGGTTTTTCAAAAACTTTTTTAACATGCATAAAAAATTTCAAATATTTTTTTTAAATTAATGTTTCAAAATTTAATGATTAATGAAGACCCTAGAATCAAATGGATTTAAATATTCTAAATGATATCTTGATGTTTTTATTTTTTAGGAGTATAAAAGTGTTCATATAAGATGACTTTTAAACTTTGCAACGGACATCATAAAACATATTTAATTATTGTTTAAAAACTAGTCGATTTGTGCTTTACGTAATATTCTATAACGAAAGAGATACAACATATATCTTATTATCCACCCCGTTTGCCTTAAATCTCTTATCCGGCTTTTTTTTAATCATCATATTTTTGAAAACTATTTATTGACTAGGACTATTTGTGCTTTACGTAATTTTCTATAACGAAAGTGATACAACATATATGTTATTACATAAAATTAATCCAGCTGATTCGGTTTTTCAAAAACAGACTGCTTACTTTTTTAACATGCATAAAAAAATTTAAATTTTTTTTTTTTAATTAATGTTTTAAAATTTAATGATTAATGAAGACCCCAGAATCAAACGGATTTGAATATTGTAAACTATATTTTGATGGTTTTATTTTTAGGGATATAAAAGTGTTCATATAAGACGACTTTTAAACTTGCAACGGGCATCATGAAATATATTTAATTACTAATTTAAAAAAAAAAACTAATCGATTTGTGCTTTACATAATTTTTTGTAACGAAAGAGATACAACATATTTTATTATACAACCGGAGACTTATTATTTTCCTTAATTTAACACCATTTAATAAGTTATTAACGCGATTTTATTTCACCGATCCTCTCTTTCAAATTTAGTCGGTTTCGTCCATATCCGCACACACAGTAAGCTATTTCCATGATAGTTGCAGTTATAATTTAATGTTTAAAGATATATTTAAAAAGATTTTTTTTGTAATATGTTTAATTTGGCTTTTGTAATAATTTCTAAAGAAATGGGATTCTGATTTATGTAAAACGAAACTGCTAATCGTTTATTTAGCGTCTACAATCTGCTTTCAGTCCTTCTCACTCTCTATCTCTCTTTCTCTTCGCTCTCTTACTATCTCTCTCACTCTCTTTTCTCTTTCTCTCCATGTATCTATTTATTTATATATCTATCCACCTACCTATCTCTCTATCTATCTCATTATTTTTCTTAAAAAAATAAAATCAAAATAAATAAATAATTAAAACCAGCTAACTATTTAATAAATAGCAAATATATAGACGGTACATCTTTTCGGAAAATATATGTGCCTACAATTAATAATTTATAATTTAAATTAAAACTACACAATGACGTAAAAGAAAACTTCTTTAGAAGAAAAATACAAGTATTCATCAGAAGTTTAGTTCTTAGGATGTGCAGAAATATTATCTTCTAGAAATGTTATCTTCCTTTTGCATTGAAAATAAAAGCTTTAAACTGAAATATTCTATATTTATAAAATTATTTATATATATATAATATAAAATTATTCTATATTCTATAAATATAAAAAAAAAATTCGCTTCAACATTCGGATTTCGTTTGTTTTTGTAGCGTACATATGTTTTAAAGGAAAAATAATATATTTAATATATCACTAATTAACCTTTTAGTTGCTGATAAAGAGGTTCAATTGACAATAACTTGGAGAAATTGATGAAAAAGCAAACAAAAATAGTACTTTACCGTAATAGGTATTACTATTATTTTCTCATTTTTAAAAACAATCGGTTTTGAATTCCGTTTCGTCTGGTTTTTTTTGTCAGACTGCAATTTTCGATCTTGATTTAAAAAAAAAGGTTTTAAGTATTTTAATATGTTTTATCAATCATAATATTTTATATATTTTATCACCTTCTATTGACAATGGGAACATACGGCTTTCAGTCCAACGCAAACATGTGTTTTAAATCGAAAAGAAAAAATTATAAATTAAAACTATTTTATCCGATATCAAATACAGGCCAATAGTACAGTGCTGATAAAAACCGGAAAGGTTGCCGTTCTTTTGGTTGTTGCTTTTAGTTGGAAAGAGTTGCAAAGGTGAAAAATCACCTTAATTGAAAAAATACATTTGAATTAAAAGAAAGAAAGAATGGTGTACCGATTATTTAATCACATGTTTTTTTAAAACAATTTTATAAATAACAAATAATTAAATTATTCTTGCTGAAAAATCGAGTGGCGAAGTACAATTAGATCTTTAGGGTTTTATAGGAAGATATATTATTATACCATAGTTTACAAATAAGACAAAGTCTACTTCTCCGGATGTGCAAAAATATGTATTGGGATTATAAAATATGTATTATTTTAAATGTCATCTTCCTTTCGAAATGAAAATAAAAGCGTTAAACTGAAATATTCTACGTGAATATTTTTTTAAAATATATCGTTATAAAAAAAAAAATCGCTCTAGCATTCGGATCGTTTGTTTTGTAGCGTACATATGTTTAAAAAAATAATATATTAATTATATCACTAATTAACCTTTTTGTAACTGATAAAGAGAGAATTGACAATAACTTGGAGAAATTGAAGAAAAAGCAAAATCCCTATTATTTTCTCCTTTTTAAAAACAATCGGTTTTGAATTCCGTTTCGTCTGCTTTTTTTTGTCAGACTACATTTTTTGATCTTGATAAAAAAAAATTAAGTATTTTAATATATTTGATCAATCATAATATTTTATGTATTTATCAACTTCTATTGACTCTATTGAATATTTAAATGGGAACATACATTGACTTTCAGTCCAACGCAAACATGTGTTTTAAATCGAAAAGAAAAAATTATAAATTAAAACTATTTTATCCAATATCAAATAAAGTCCAACAGTGCTGATAAAAACCGGAAAGTATGCCGTCCTTTTGGTTGTTGCTTCTAGCTGGAAAGAGTTGCAAAGGTGAAAAATCATCTTACTTGAAAAAATACATTAGAATTAAAACAAAAAAACAAATGGTTTACCGATTATTTAATTATTTAATCACATGGTTTTTTAAACAATTTTATAAATAATAAATAATTAAATTATTCTTGCTGATAAAACCGAGTGGCGAAGTTCAATTAGATCTTTAGGGGTTTATTCAGGATTCACTTTTAAATTAAAAAAGAAAAATAGCAAAACATTAATATAAAAAATAAACGATCGCAGCCGATAATAAATTGTTGAAGATGTCAATATAAAAAATAATATATAATAAAATGTCAATCCGAACGAAAATAACTAAAATTTTATTTTTTTTATTTAATTCATTTCTGTTTTTATAATCTTGAATCAATCTTAATTGAAAATTCAATCAATCATTTTTTTATTTACTTACCTTTAAAAATATGTCATGTACGAGCATGATCTAACTTTAAATGGAAAACTTAAAATAATTTTGTCAATAACAAATAAACAATATTCATTCGTAATATAAATAAATTATTATTTAATTGACAACTTAACAAACCAATCAGGGAAAGTTTTACCTGCGCTTCTAAGACTTAAATGTTCAATCTATCCTGTAAGACCTAAACAAAATATTTATCTCTATCATTTTACCACGTATTTCAGCTGTTTTAAAAAATGAATAATAAACGTAGAGTTTCTGTACTATTTAAACATAAATTTTACTCAGAAAATATTTGATAAAAATTTAATAATTAGCGCATAATCCATCTGTCACTTTGCAATAAGTAGCCGTATAATTTGTTAATAAAACCAAGCGAAATAAAAAAAATTAAATTTTTGATATAAAACAGACAAGGAAGCCTAGAATGTAATTAATTACAATATATTAATATTCCATATTTAACTGCGATCTAGCTATAAGGATTAAAGGCTGGTATAAAATTCAATAATTAACCATAATTCCACAGAACATGTTTTAAATATAGACAAAAAACGGAAAATCTATTTTGTAAATAACATTTTTAAAAATTCACAACTTCGCCTAATCCGGATGTCAGATATTTTTGTTCCGTCACTAAAAAATATTAAAACACTCACCGTACATACTAATTAAAATATACCGATAACCTAAAATATAATCAAATGAAACCACTCTAATAATTGGAAGATACAATATATTGTCGAAAATATTGTTGAAAAAAGAAGGGTTGTTTATCTTATCTCTGTTTTCGCTCGCTTTTATTTTAGTTTATCGATGGTAATCTTAATGCAAATATTCAGTCTTCGCGCATGTTATTTCGCGATGAACGCTTTGTTATATTAATGAGAGGGGAAAACACCTGGGGTAAGTTATTTCAGGCGAACTAATGTCTTATGATAGCCGGGAAAAAAAAATTCCGATACTGCACCGCCCATACTTGCTATATCAAACACAATAACCATTCCTGGTCATAGTATTCCATTAATAATGCTCGTAGAAAGAAGTGATTATGTTGCAACAATGATTGTACTAACGTTCTTGCCAATGAGCGTTAGGAGCCGAACAAAAATTAAGTAATTTTCTAAAATATGTTTTCTGCCTTCATAGTGCAAGTATTTTAAGGTAATTATAAATCAGTCGATTTGTTAGGTTTTTCTTTATCTAGAATGAAAAAATAATATTCAGGATCGGATTAAATGAAATAAAAAATATAACAAGTAATGAAAGCCAAAAAAACGCTACAAGTAAAGTAGGTAAAAAACGAAATGTTAAAAAAAATCGGGTTCGTTTTAAGCACCATACAAAACTATTAAATACCAATTTTCAACGCAAACAAAAGAATTGATATTTGTGAGCTGGATCAATCAGGGGCAATGTTTTCTCTGTGGTGTCCAGTGTTCTATTTAAATTCAAACATAACTTTTCAGGATTTTTTCCAAATTCAACGTTATGTCTACCTGGAGAAAGGTAGATTGTTCGTCTTTCAGCCTATACTTAGTTTAGATGTTATGTCATTATAAGTGAGAAAAATAGGATAAAATTAAAACAAAAACCTCAAGCTTTTTGTTTTATATTTCCAGTTCTAAATCATTCGCGGAGGCCAATGTTAGATCAATGCGTGTAGTTTAGAGGGGTCTACATACTTTCAAAATTTCCAGTATATCCATGGAATCCTTTTAAAGTTATTGCCATTTTGGTGATTTTTGAAATAAAAATTGTGGACTTTTTCAATTTTCCTAACAATTTTTATTTCGGAGTTTTTGGTAGATAATGCAAATAAAATATAGCAACTTTGTCTACTCTTTCTACCCTAATCCATATCCTAATCTCACAATCCAGCCCTAATCTAAGGTGTTATGCTCCCGTGCCGATCTGGTATAGGAGTAACTACCCTTGGGATTGAGTAATCAACCTTACACCAGAGGGAGTGCTCTTCTAGTGCAGCCCTTTAGATCCCCCATACTCGTGGGAATTATATGGATGAACTAACTGAAAGAAAACAGCGTGAACTTGCAAAGGAAGACCCCAAAAACCAACTTATGGAAATTGAAGAGGACACCGAACCAACTCCAACTCCCATAAACCAAGAATTGAAGGACAATCCGTCACCTTCTTCAGATGTGGGGGGGTTTAGGAAAAAACCAAGCCGGAAGGTGAAATGGATGTGAAGGAGAAGATTGAAAAACTACACCTCAAACCCAAGAAATCTCATGGGCTCGGCGTAAAATGGCAATCAAACGAGTCAAACAAAATGGGGATCCAATCCTGAAAAGAACCAGGAATGGAAACAAAGCCCTAATTTTCACTTGCAGACTCCTGCACCGAGTCCGTCCACTGGAAGCGTTAACACCAAAAAATCAATGCTAATGTCAACCAAAAGTAGTCAAAGAGACAGGGCACTGGGTAGCACCCCATCATAGGAAGAAGTGCTCCTAGGATATGTCTCAAGTAAAGCAAAATTGAGAGAAACGATGTGGAACAGACAATCTCCCCAACATAGTTGGTGGGGAGTGCATCGAGACGGACACTGTAACCATTTTCAGGCTGCTGATATCCCAGAACCCAGGGATTAATACCGGGCAATGGAGGGTCGTCAGCCAGAGAGTAGAAAGCAAAAGTCTAAAACTTGTGGTAGACGATGCATCCTTTGGGGCTCTAAGCAAAGGCAATTTAAATTAAACCTTTATATTGGCTTTGGAATGATTACCCTAAGGGTCATCAAAAAAGAAGTTAAGACTGATGCTGAGGGCACTTCAAGCAAACCTCCAGCATTGTAAAGCCCTTACGCTTTGTCATGTAGCCCGGGATAACAACATCGAAGTAGCCCTTATCCAGGAACTGTGGCTAGTAAAAGTTAGAGTATCTGAGCTGGGAGATAAGGGAAGAAAAACCATATCTGAAGTACAAGAAGCTATGAAGCTGTATCATGAAGCCTGCCCACAAACCACGTACACCAACAAAAAGAGAATCTGCTGGTGGAACGACAAACTGGCGGTACTAAGAAAAAAACTCGTAAACTTTGGAATAGAGCGAGAAAAACAAGGCATACAATTTTTGATATCGGGGACTGACCAGTTAGTTGACACAAGGAATTTTGAGGTCGTTGTGGACAGAAGAGGATAGTGATAAGGATCTTTGACAATTTGTGTTAGGACTTTTGATTGGAAGGATTGAATGCGCGGGATGTTGGATGTCTTGGCAGAACCCCACAGTTGCAGTCTGTATGTCCAAAGTGGTCGCAGTAAAGTCTTGTATAAGATTAGTTTAGTTTTGACGGTGAAGACAGGTTTTGGTCCTAGAAGTCTTCACAGTTACCAAAGTCTTCTGTTAAATTGTCTCTTAAGTATCGTGCAGGATTCCTCGTCAGTCTGCTGTCTAGATAGTAGCCTAGATTAGTATGTATAAGAAAGTGTACGTAGATCAGCAGTATAAATTGCTCAAAATGAATAGGGATATTTGTAATTTATTCTTATTCGACTAATTTTAATTCAATTAACCGATATATTCTTGTTAGTTGGATAAAACAAAATAGAAAATACAACCCCAAAAAAAAACAAATGTTATTCCTCATTTCTAATAACGGGTTTACTTAAGATTACTCAAACACCTTTTACTGTCTTTTCTTCATTTTTATCCAGTTGTTTTCCCTTTAACCATAAAAAGACATGGTTGTTTTGAACCACAAGTTCGCAATATTACTGTGAGAATGAGTCATCGAGGTCGCCGGCAAGTGGATATCGCAGAGGTGGTTGGCGATTCTCAGAGCACGGTCTGCCGGATTTTAGCCCGATTCCCAGAGACTGGAAGTGCCAATAGTGTGGAAGTGGATCTCAGTACATGACAACGTTAAGGGAATATATAAATAGTTAAATTAAATATTGTTATTTATGCAAGACGGACCCATTTCCGTAGTACCCGTCAGATCATAAATGAAGTACATGATGTTTTGGAAATTATGAGTCTACCGAGAACAGGGGATGCGTACAATGCCCCAGTTCGTGCTCCCTTCAGTGCAGTTTGGAGGAGGCGGTGTAATGGTCTGTGCTGGGATTTATACTGGAGGACGAACTGGACTCCATATTGTCGAAGGCGACCTCACCGCAGTCCGTTATGTCAAAGAAATTATCGAGAAATACATCCCTCAAACCAGGGATCTCATTGGCAAGGATTTTCGATTTCTGGATTACAATGCCAGTCCTCATAGAAGCAGAGTTGTTCATCATTGTTTAGAAAACCTGGAATTTCCCATCTGCTCCTTCCCTCATTGACTCCAGACCTCCATATGTGGGATGCGTTACAGAGAAGACTTTTCGAACACCATCGGCGTACAGTTGACTTGCAACAGCTGAGTGTAACGTTGGATCTATGGATTTAAATTCCTTATGAAATTAGTGACAACCTTATGAACAGAACGCCTAACAGGTGCACAGAGGTTTTAGCTAACAGAGCTGTAACATTATACACGGTATTAATTGTTTAAAAAAAATTATTGCGTCCAATAATCAAAATTATCGAATTAAAACTTTTTATTTTGTTATTTTTCAAAATCCCTCAATTAAATTTTCCTTCAGTAAAAACATAATAATTTCCAATAAATTTTAATGCAATTTATAATAAAAATAAAATAAAAATGCAAGAGACAGTAAATACAACAAAATTGGCAATATCCCTATTCATTTTTGAGCAGTTTACATTATATAAAGGAGGGAATCAATAATGCTCCCTTGGGGGACGACTGCTTAGATCTATCTTTGTGATTTCCGAGAACACGTTGCCGTACTTCACTCTGAAGAAGCGGTCGGTTATGTAGGGTTTCAGGAAAACGAACGAATGTGTGGGTAGGAAGAGTTTAAGTTTATGAAGCATGCCCGAGTGCCAGACCCCATCAAAAGCCTATGGCTACATCTAGGAACGCGACCAATCTTTATTCTATAGAGCAGAGGAAACGGTGTCGAAAACTATGAAACATTGTTGGATCGTAGAATGATGAGGACGGAAGCCGTTGATTTTATGAGTATCTAGGATGGGTGTTAAGCGCTTTTTAGCGCGTAATAACTTAGTAACATAATAACAACAGCAAACAATATTAACATCATATTAAACAATAATAACAGAACAATGTAATCAGAATTTATAAATTTATTATATAAGTTGCATTTGATTAATAATTTAATAAATATTAATGGTGATAATTTATTTCAATTTATATTTTCACCTTTATTTTAGTTTAAAATATAACATTTTCCCACCTGTTCGTGGGTGGCAATGTTGTCCTGTACAAGACAGCCTTTGTTGGGTGTGTTTACTACAGACCCTTATTATGTGGTTCAGATCTTCTATGTTCCACAGACGTCGCACAGTGGCGTTGGCTTTTCCTATTTTGTGAAGGTAGGCGTTGCTAATTCCATGCCCACTTTTTAGGCGAGTTACTGACGAGCTTAAATGCAAGGATTTTTGATCATCTTGAAACCATACCCCCTACCAGTGGGAACATTAATTTATAATTCAGGCCATTTTCATTCCTGAGGACTTCTTTTTGCCACTCAGTTACAAGTTGGACTTTTAAAGTCGACCTCATATCTTTTATTAGTAGAGGTATTGCGAGAGACGAGCCAGAAATTGTGACTCTTTTAGCCAATTTGTCGACGACATCATTGAATATAAAGCTGGCATGATATCCTTTTAACCAGACTGAGGTCCCTACTCAGATAGCCAGTGCATATTACTGGGAGTTTTATGATGAGCCTGTTGATATATCGTAATGCCTGGTCGATCGGTAATAGTTCTGCCGAAAATATTGATAATTTATCGGAGAGTGCATATTTCTAGGATCATAAAAAATACATCCCACCTTCTGATTTAATAATCACGTATCTGTGAATACGAAGTGGCCATTTAAAAATAACGAATAGTTCACTAATTTTCGTGGTCCGCTTGAGCAATTAATATCTTTCAAATAATTAAGGTTTTTAGATGCAATTAATTAAGGTTTTTAGTTGAGATAAAAAAGTCAATGGCACGAGAGGGGTTCGAACCCACGATCTTCGGCTTGATACGCCGCTGCTCTACCACTTGAGCTAACATGACCTCGATCCACTCGGACACTAACTCCCCATCTCAACCGCACCTTTTGAATTTTCCCTCCTTTTTTCAAATGTCGTGTAATCAATTTGATTCTCGGCGACAAATGAAATGGCCATGGAGAGCTTTAGTGAAGTATACTTTATTTAAATTCATTAAATTCACTTCTTTGTCCCAACTAAAAACCTTAATTAATTGTAATATGTTAATTGGTCAAGCGGACCACGAAATTAGTGAATTTAATGAATTTAAATAAAGTATACTTCACTAAAGCTCTCCGTGGCCATTTCATTTGTCGCCGAGAATCAAATTGATTACACGACATTTGAAAAATGGCAAAAAGGAGGGAAAATTCAAAAGGTGCGGTTGAGATGGGAAGTTAGTGTCCGAGTGGATCGAAGTCACGATAGCTCAAGTGGTAGAGTAGCAGCGTATCTTGCCGAAGGTCGTGGGTTCGAATCTCGCTCGTGACGCTGACTATTTTATCTCAACTAAAAACCTTAATTAATAACGAATAGTGAGAAATCAGCAAGGAACATTTGATTGAGTTCTATGTTGGAAAGCTCCGTCTAGTCTTTCAATATTTTTGTTTTGATAGAGGTTTGGAATGTTGAAAAGTTTGCATTGAAGTATTTTGATACTGTGCTTGGTCTGTAAAAGCATTAATTATTAGCGATTATTTCTTTTTAATAGTAATTCTATGATTACTTTACAAGCTAGGTTTGCCGTAAGTTTATATAGGAAGCCTTCTTTTGCCTCTATTTGAATCATTGAAATCGATATGCTAACATTTTTCTTCTATATTCGAGCGGTAGTTCGTTTGTTAATCATAAGAATCCTCTCCAATTGAGGGATCTGTAAAAGAGAAACTAACGAGGTTGCTATGCTGTAAGAACAAATACATTCTAAAATTACTAATAAAATTTAAATAATTTATTATTTTTTATTCATGTAATAAAATAAATATGTACATAAAGTAAACACAGTGATGGCATGAGTTCATGCGGAGCACTCTTCTTAAATCTGATGTAGGGTTATGCCAAGGCAGGTGTGACCCTGGGATTTCTTATGCAAAAGCTCAATATTTTACGATAAATCCTAGGACTCTGCAAATCTTTTTCCACGACTGCATTAATTTGCGTTTTATATTTGAAAATTCTCCAGCACAGTGATATTTTATTAATAATTAATTTAAATAGAATTATTTGCATGTTTGATTTGAATCTCCTCCTAATAAATGTTTGTTTTACACAGGTAAACTTATCAAGAAGGACTCGTTGAATTGAGTAAGTAAACAATATAATTCACAATTTATTTAATGTTATCCTTTTAAGTTATTAATACTAGATTAATGCTTTATATTTAATTATTTTTTAGAGAATTAGTTATAGCAAACAATTAAACGTCCCATTTAATCCTCGTTCGACGAATTACAAAAAGTTTTAATGTTTTAGAAAAAATAAGTGTTACGACTGTTAGAAAAAACTGAGAAGATTAATATAATAATGTGTGATGTTTAGTGACCGTTGGTCAATGATTATTCGGAGATCGTGATGCGGTCTGGTGTGACGTAGGTTTTCGAAAAACGTTTTCTTTATCGTGCCAACGTTTCGATCTTTATTGAGATCCTCTTCAGGGCTCAAAGTGTTTGTTTTCCGTATTCCGGCACTCTCAACACGACACACAAGTATGACACATCTAAATCATAATAAGTAGTGCAGCCTATATATATAAAAATGCATATTACAAATATGTGCGTACATGAAGTCTTTTTAAGGGAAGCATGGGCATTTTTTAGGACACGGGTTCTTTTAACCGTCCAACGACGGGACTCAACATGAGGGAAAGAGCGCCCGTGGTTTCCGTTTTCGTATCCGTTGACATAATTAATAAGGCGATATTATTTTGTGAGCCACCTGTCTGCATTGAGTTACTCTACATTATTACTACTAAAATCTGATTTAAGATTTTGAGAATTTTAATTTTCGTCAAAGTCATAAAATAACAGTCATTTTCGCGAAATCTATCGTGATTCATAATGCAACAAGGATCTCTTAATAGTACAAGCATTATATTCAATTGGCTCCAGCTTAGAAAGCTTATCTGCGCAACGTATCACTATCGCTAGAGCTTGAGATAAGGTGAAAGTAAATAATGTTAACCACTGTTTAAAATCATTAAGTGCACTGTCAATAAAAATTCTGAGAAAAAATCAAAATATGAAATCACTATTAATTAATTTCACTACGTTTCAAAATAATCTAAATAATATGTTATTTCGAATTATTTATATTTCGAAATGATGCATGGTTCGCGATTTCTCATGGAAAAGCTAATATTTTACTTAGGTATGGTTTTATTATGTAGTGGAAATAATTAAAAATACAATTTTTTTCTCAGATTAATTTTACCAACAAATGCATCTTAAGTGAGGGCACAGTTTTTTAAATAATAATTTATTTGTTGCATAGACATAACATAACAGCAGTGATTCTATGGCCAGTACTGCACGTGGATACAGTTTAAGACAAACCAGCCAATAATGGCATTCTATATGAGGACAATGTGATAGCGAGGCCATCGTCCTTTAAGGCGACGAGGCTAGTTCTAGGGATGGTATAGTGTAGATGAGGGTAAGGATGGCTTAAAAGGTTGGTGTGGAGTATCAGATTAGTGAGGTAATAAGGAGCTTTGACAATTTGTCTGAGGGCTGTTGATTGGTAGAAATAGATGCACTGGATGGATAGTGGATGGTTTCCGTTCTGTATGTCCAAAGTGGTGATAGAGTGTCTTGTAAAGAGTTAGTTGAGTTTCGACGGTGAAAAAAGATTTCTAAGTCGCCGTAGTTGTTTTCTGTTAAGTTGTTCACTTTTAAGTCTCCTGTGGGCCACGTCAGCCTGCATTTCAGGTACACTCCTAAGTGTCTGACTTGATAGTTCCTTGTTGTTGGTGTACAATGGCGGTATGGATATTGAGATTAGTGGCGTAGTAAGGAGCTATGACAAATTGTCCGAGGACTTTTGATTGGAAGGGTTAGCCTACGCTTGATGTTCGATAGCGTGGGTGAACCCCACAGTTCCACACCGCATGTCCAAAGTGGTGGCAGTATTGACTTGTAAGAGTTAGCTGAGTTTTGGATGTCAAAATAGATTTCTAAAATCCTTGGTAGTTGTTCAATTCTGCTGTTAAGTTGTTGTCTTCTCTCAAGTCGTGCGTGGGCCACGTCAGACTAAGTAGAGTTGTACTTAGAAAGCTCTAGTTATAGTCCTAAGTATCTAACTTAGTAATTCCTTGTTGTTGATGAACAGTGGATATGCAGGTTAGGGGCATAGCAAAAGTTTTTGAAAATTCGCCTGAGGAGTTTTAATTGGAAGGATAGGTCTGCGATAAATATTGGATAGCTTGGCTGAACCAGTTTTACTCCGTATGTACAAGTGTTCGGAGCAATGTCTTGTAAAGACTTTTGAATTGCATTTCGGTTCTAAAATTCTTCGTAGTTGTATAAGTCTTCTGGTAAGTCGTTGTCTCTTAAGTCAAGATGAGAGATGACCGAAGGGCCGAGACGGACCTCACTCTCAGCTCGTCCATTCCGCGTGGATGGGGCTACATTAAGTCCCAGACCGGTGCCGCTCGGCAAAGGGTAACCCCAGGTGGCTGAAATGCATCAGCCTGGGTCGTCCCGCCGGCTCTCTAGATTGAGAAGGTGACTCTATCTCCCAGAGAATTGGGGCTCCTCCAGAATAAGAACTTCCGGATCCGCTCCAGCCGCGGTTTTGTTTAAAGTGGAATGTCTAACCAACCCCTAGAGGAACACTGCCCTCGGAAGGAAACTGCTAACGGTACCCCCCGAGCAACAGGTTCACACTAAGTTCTCGCCAGAAGCATCGCCACTAAGCCACTACGAGTCCATTCCCATGCAAACTTGGAACATTTTCTGCTACCCCGAAGTTCAGATGGTTATGCACCCTCCCTCCCCCGTCTGGTACCATGTGATTGACGTTCTGGCTGTCGTGACACCCAGTTTGGCGCGACTGTGGTTTACAATTTTGAAACATCTTTCCATATGTTCCACACCCAACAGTCAATGTCGTCAAATATTTAGGATTTTACATCGACAAACTTACTTGGGACCCCCACACTAAACTTAAAACATCCATACTGAACTAGAAGATATAAACTAATATAGACTACCCACATCACCCACAAATCATTACAACAACAAATATGGGCATACGGAATCGCATTGTGGAATTCTACGATGTGTTACAAACTCAAAGAATCCAGTCATTCTAGTCCAAAATCCTTCGAACCCTCGTCTAAGCTCTCTACTTCGTATCAAACTTTACTATCCACACAGACCTTTAAATCCCGTTTGTTCACAGAAGGGAAAGAAGTCGATACATAACGTCTCCTTAAAATCTTGAACCCTGATCCCAACACATTCATCCTAAACCTTTCCCGTCATTGTCTTCCCTTCAACTTCACTTAGTATACTCATTAGTTTCGAGTAGTCTTGCGATCATAATTTACCCGATAATAAAAGAGCACCATCGGATTCAAGGTGACAGATTGTTCGGTAAACAATAGAGTTGAATCTGATTGTACCGTGTCATCGCGCTGGGGCAGATAATAAAATTTCGTATTTAAAGCCGTATTACAGTACAGTTTAACCTTAACTGCCATATAACTGTGCCCTGTACGTATTTCTATCAGAAAAGCATGGTTTGTTTAAACAAAGAGAGTCAAACCCTGGTACATTAATAGCTCAATAGATTATCGCCACAAAGCCGGGAATAAATTAAATGTTACGTGAAATTGCAAACAAATCGCTTGATTAAAGCATACAGCCTAAATAGATCATGATTTTTAAACGGAAATAATAATCTGATTTAAGATAACCATTATCGATGTACCCAAGTGTTTTCATGTTCTGATATATTTTCCAATATTTTTCCATCGTCCTCCCGTGTTTCTATGTTTCTAGTTGCAATGTTCTAAACACGTTGCTTTTGAATGTATCAATTATGTTCTCGTGTGTTGAAGCTTTCCAAAAATTTGTTTTTCCGCAAAATGCGTCCAAATCGATCATTTCTACAAGTGATTTATGCGACCTTGGGTGCCATGTAATTGAGAATGACACATTTGTGAAAATCCTCGAGGTCAGTATTGTGGAATTGTGGTATCCCGTGTTTCTAAGATTCTTTAGTGGCATAGAACAAATTCTGGCATAAGATACCATTTTTCTCCTGCTTACCAGTAATTTTGTCCCGTATAAATTTGTTCATGATGTGATATTCTCTTGATCGACCCAACTTATGTTTTTTATTCCTATTTGGTGGTTTTTGTGTTAAACAATGACGGTATTCCTTTCGGTGTGGACTACAGTATTTAATATACATCAAATTTTAATATAATATCGGAATATCCATCGTGTTCTGCATTATTTCTTGACATCACATTATCCTAGAAAGGATGTTTTAACTGTAGCTAACTGGGTTAGATGTAAGTTCGTTAAGTAAACTAATTCCTGTAATACAGGAGGGCTTACCGACCAACTAACCCATGGGCTATGCCGGGATTCGAACCCAGAACCGGTTATATTTACATTAATAATCGGATTTAAGATGATCATCAACGATCAAGGAGTACCGTCTGGTACCTGAATGACTGATTTTGATTTATTTTATTTTATCTGCAAAAGTTACTGAGAGATAGTTCGTATTAAATCCAATGTAGAAGCTATCCAGTGCACTTCTAAAAACGGGACCACTGTCTGTCCAGACCTCGATGAGGATTATTGGGAAGAGATCGGAAGGAAAGCTTTTATGAATTGAACATTTAGGTCGTTATGATGCCATTGGAAATATATAACGGGAGTTGACAATAGATCTAAGGGTTTATGACCGTAGGGTTTGGGTTCTGCGGATATTTGAAGGTTCGGTTTAACCCCATAGTTCTATGGAATATAGCTTTATTTGCTAGATCTGTTGTCCAGTAGTCTTTTAATTAATAGGTAACTTCAGTTCTGTCTTTTTGAGTGGTGTACGGAAATTCCAGTACAATGTCTTGTCTACTCTGATCGCGGAGGAAGAGAATGGAGTTTTAGGTAGGAAGGGGCATCAGGTCGTAATTTATTGGAGGTAGGATGGTCTGATGGATAGGGAATGTTTTGGATTTTTCGTGTTGAGTTACATTTATTTATTTAACTGGAAAAATCTCAATTACAAATATATACGTTTTACAAGGAATAGTAAAAAACACAACTCTTAAAATAAAACAGTAATAATAAATTATATGAATATCAAGATTAACAATAACAGAATATAATGCTATAATAAAAATTATATATTTATTTTTTTAAACATTATTTCGTGATTTCGATTCCCCCGTCGCCCCTGGAATTTTCTTTCACGCGACATGATTCTTAAAATTGAATTTATTATAGAAGAGGACTCCAAGATCTTCTACAGAATCACAGCAATCAATGCTAAATACAGATATTTATAGACATAAACAAAACTTAAATCGCAGTGGTGGAAGGTAACAATTTTACATTTAATTTGTATTGAGGAACATTTATTATTTTGTTAACACTGTTTAAAGTTGGTTAGACAATTTTCTTAAGGCTCACTAATGGACCCTATTGACGTGAAGATTTTTAGATCGTCAGTAAAATGGGCAAAATAAATTTTGCAACAACAAACACCTCTGGAAACAAGAGGAAATGACTAAAGATTTTAAACAAGAAAGGGCCAAGAAGTGAGCCTTGAAGAACTGGAATTTTGTTTTGAAAACTAAAGATGCTAATTTAACAGCTTGGTTTTGGCCAGGTAGATAAGAATGGAAACATTTCAGGAGACAGTCATGGATTCTAAAACATGAGAGTTGAGAGATCAGTGTAGCATGGTCGACAGTATCAAGGCTTTATGAAAGTCTGGAAAAATATTGCCACCTGGAGATGTGCGGCAAAAGATTCCATTATGGTGGTTGTAGATAACCTGGGATACAAGGAAAACCCAAGAAAGGAATTATCAGTCAATGACCTAGTACTCCTTAGGAGAAGGATCGAGTCGATTGCACTGAACTAAGGAACTAGGAAAAGTAAAATAAGCCACAAGGCTGCAGTGCTTGGGGAACATAAAACCTCCACTTCCTAGTCTTCTTCATCATCATCAATAAACCGAGAACGCTATCCTGACGCCTCCGTTGGTTTTGTATAAACGAGAGTGTATTAGATCCATAATCTAAAGAATCTTTCGGCCAGGTAAGACTTGAGGATAATGAAGTATGTAGAGGGTTGGTTGCCCTTGAGTTTCCAGAACAATTCCAGATGCCATTTCGATATCATACAGCTTCGGTCAACACTGCTGAACAGTGGTAAAGCCTAAATCGAAATTGATGGCCGGGGATTATATTAAAAGATTCGAGGATAAGAGTATCTGTTTACAGATCGGTTTTTAAAGGTTTAGGACAATTTAATGTGTCTGGGAAAAAATGACCCATCAGCACTACAAACGTGGTTATTACTGAAAAATATTAATGTAAACACTGCAGAATTAACAAGATTAGGTAAAATCTTTCGGGACACGTAATATTTTTTTCAACGTGTTGATTGCTGTTATCTGTTGGAAGTTGTCTTTTGCGACATACATTTTCCTTTGCCCCGACAACTTTCCATATTTATCACTAGATGTAGTAGCCTGCGTACTTCCAACAATTAAAAAAAGGAAAATCTGTAGATCCAATATAGAAAAACCCAGGCCACTGAGAGTTTAATATTTGTTCTTTCTCTTTCTCAGAGATAAAGATCTGTCTATGAATGCAAAAACGGATTTTAACTGAGTGCTGATTTTCTTTTCTTATCAGATCAAGTCCATTTGTTTAGAAAAGGTCGTTTAAGAAGTGATTGAAATTTGAATTATTTACTAAATATTCAATACTTGCAGCGTTAATTTTTGATGCAGCTTGACTCGTGGCATATTTAAATTAAGAATGCTAGTTTAAAAGATTTCGTTTTAATATAAATCAGTATCGCATAAAGTTAAAAATTAGACTATAACCTAATTAGTTCCAAGAGAAGTTGTAAAGATAGGACAAATTATGAAAACATGAGATATTGCATCTAACAAAAACGAATAATTTTCTACGGATTGCACCACTAATTGCATTCCACACGTACGAATTATAGTATTACACCAAGTTTGGTTTCTTGAAGGTTACAGTTCTATCAAAACTTTCAGTGACTAGTTGAATCGAATAGATTCATCTCAGGGTCCTCCGACCCACGCTGGACATGTGAAAACCGACATCGTCTTAAACGAAATGGTCAATGAAACCACTGCTGAAAAAATCTGTGACTATAAAGATGAATTAGTTAATCAATTAGAAGCAACGGAAGGCCAAATGTCACACCCCTTGGGTTCGCGGATGAGGGGGTCAAACCATTTTATAATACGGTTTCTATACTATTCTAAACTAAAAAGCCACGGTGAGTCAGAGTCGAACTCAGGACGGCTAACGTGGCAAATACGAGTTGGACGTCCTAACCACTCGGCCACCGCCTTTTTATAATTTTTTCTGTCTTAGTTAAAATTGTGTTTATACATAAAACAAACGTGGCATTTTTTCGTTCTACCTTCTATTGTGAGTAGGAATAAAATTATACGGATTTTAATAATTTCCTTCATTTTCTTGTACACCGTTTCTATTAACAAATGTTTTTGTTTTGTCCAGTTATTTCAAATGTTAAATAATAACTGGGTGTGTTTTTTAAATTTTTTATTGCACATTTCACATTCCTAAACTCTCCTCTCCCTTTATCTCTTCCTCCTAAATCTTTCTCTCCGTCAGATGTCCAGTATGCTATACGCCAGCTCAAACCTACAAAAGCTCCTGGATTTGACTTGCTAACTCCCCAAATCCTCAAACACCTTCCAAAGAAATCCGTAATATTCATCACCTATATATTTAATTCAGTCCTACGCACAATCTATTTTCCTCGTCCCTGAAAACATTCTGTCATCCGTATGATTCCTAAACCCAAAAAACACACATTGTCCTACTTCCTACAGACCCATTAGCCTACTACCGATTTTAGAAAAAATCCTAGAACGGCTTATTTTAAAACGTATCACTCAATCCTTAATTCTAAAAAAAGTTATCCCCGACCATCAATTTGGATTTCGTGACGGTCACTCAGCAGTTCAGCAGTGCCACCGAGTTGTAGATGTTATTTCTGCCTCTCTTGAGTTGGGCCAGTATTGTTCGGGGGACTTTCTTGATGTGGCCCAGGCCTTCGATCGAGTTTGGCACCCGGGCTTGCTGTTATCGCTCAAGGACATCCTTCCCTCAACCTATTACCTTATCCTTCGAAGCTACCTCACTGACCGGTACTTCCGAATCATTGAAGGATCGGCGTCTTCCCCAAACCGCCTTCTCCTTGCTGGTGTTCCGCAGGGCAGTGTTCTGGCGCCCGTACTGTACCAAGTGTACACGGCAGACCTCCTATCCCAACCTCAAACTACCACTCTAACCTTTGCCGACGATACAGCGATCCTTTCAAGCAATTCTGATCCAGTCATTTCCACTCGAAACCTTCAAGAACACCTCACACTACTGGAATCATGGTGTAAAAAAAAAGACCCAAATTCAACCCAGAAAAATCCACCCACATAACCTTCACCCTCCAGTCTACTTCAATCAAATACCCCTCCCAATTGCGGACAAGGTGCGCTACATAGGACTATATATTGACAAACGTCTGACGTGGAATCCACACACACGACTGAAACGGCAAGAAGTTATGAAACGTTACAGAGCACTTCCACGACTTCTTGACAGACGTTCTAACCTACCTCTCTTAAACAAAAGACTACTTTATATCACCCTAGTGAAGCCAATATGGACTTAGGGACTGGAAGTGTGGGGTTCAGCCAAACATTCCAATATCCTACGCATCCAAAGAGCCCAATCCATCATCCTCAGAAAAATCCTTAATGCTCCCTTTTATGTGTCCAACAACACTACCCATAAAGACCTAAATATTCCTTTTGTCCAAGATGTAATCCACTCCCGTGATCCGAAAAAAAAAATTTTTTTCACAAACCTCCCAACCACTATAAATCCTCAAATTCAAATCCTCTCATCCCGACGAATTCCTTCCAACCCTCTTCGCCGACTAAAAAGACGATGGCCACGGGATCTTCTATCCAGTGACAATTGAATAAAGAATGGTTAGCAGTACTAACCAGTGGGTAGTTTCTCCACTCTTGTTTTCTTAATGATTTATTCATACATTATTACTAGATACCAAAATGCAGGTACTTGTAATATACAATAAAAAGCAAAAAAAATGTATTGCACATCATGCCCCGTGTTAGGTATTACTTGAATTAAACATAATAAAAATAACATAATTACAAATTATAAAACGTGTTTACAACTTAAAAAAATACTACAGATTATTTTCTTTTCGCTTAACATTATAATAAATCCTACTACTACTACCAATAATAATAAAAATTGTCATATTTCAGTTTTTCCGACAGGTCAATTATTGAATAGTGAGAAATGGTGATCACATGTTCTCTTGCTTCTGTATTTAGCCAGGAGAGTAATATTGACTGAATCCGTCCTGTTTCCGAGTAACTATCGGATATGAACTTTTTCTTTTGTTATGAAGTTCGTATACTCACCTGAAATTGTCATAATAAAGCTTTTTTTATACTACAATGCTTTATACCTTTTCGAATATTTGTTTTGAAACAAATAGTATCTAAATTGATCATGGAGTTGTGATTGGCACATTTGAGCTAGAAAAATCTTCCCGGATAACTATGGCGTTGTAGCGAGATCTTATATTCTCTAGTTTTCCGAGCGTCCTAAAAGGGTGTTTTGGGGTGCATCTCCACTAAAATTGTCATATTTAAATTTTTTCATATAATGTTTCTCTGCACAATTCCTTTAAATTGTTTGTTCCTCCAATTTACTGTGGGTTTCATTGATGAATTATAATGAATATTTGAGGAAGAAAAGCCTCCAATCAATTATCAAATAGGGAGAAATTGATCACATGATCTCTTGCTTTTGCATTTAGCCAAGAGAGTAATATTGACTGAATTCATCTTGTATTCGAATAACTTGTCATATATGAGTTTATTCATGTGCTATTAGGTTCGTATTCTTACCCGAAATTGTCATAATAAAGCTTTTTTATATTACATTTATTTTGTTTTGAAGCAAATTGTATCTAAATTGATCATGGAGTTGTGATTGAGACATATGAGGAAGAAAGGTCTACGAGGTCAATCATTGAATAGTGAGATATTGTAATCACATGGTCATTTGTTTCCGAAATTTGACAGGAGAATACTATGAGCTGTTAGAAATGATAAATGGTGGAGTGAGTTGTTGTTCAATCTTTTCAAAAATCTTTTTATGTAAGGTTTTGGTCAAAATGAAAAAAAGGTAGTGTTACGAGCGGGATTCGAACTCACGACCTTCGGCTTCTTTTTAAAAATGTTGTTCCTACTCACAATGTGGTTGTTTTCAACCTACTTTTTCTGATAGTTCGCAAAAGTATGGCAAATAACGAAAACCTAATGATTCATTTTTGTTGCCTACTTTTTCTGGTAAAATTATAATAAGAAAATAAAGCAATAATAAAGAATATAAATGTAAAGTAATAATAACAATAAAAGTAATTATAATATAAGATAATAATACTGCCTACGCGCTCTTCCGGTTAAAAAAGTTGAAAACAACTAACTGTGAGTAGGAACTATAGTTTTAAAAAGAAAGTATATTTTTTTCTTCGTTTTCTCCAGCAAACTTGACGGATACTAATATGTTGTTAGTTATGTATCGTATTATTATGTTTTCTTCGGGATAATGTATTCTAAATTGACTGTTTCCTCCTAGTGACTTTGGGTCACACGGAACTGAAGATGACAAATTTGAGCAAGACAAATTACCATGTCGATGGCTAATTAGTGAAAAATGTTGGACACATATTCTCTTCCTTCTGCAGTTGGTCAGGAGAGTATTTTGGCAGAATCCATAATTTTTCTATTTTGAATATACTTGTGGGATAACAAGATATGAGTTTATTCTTCTGCTTTTAAGTTCGTGTTCTCAACTGTAATTTTCATAATACATATTTTCTATGTAATGGTGTTTTGTAGCCTTTCCCATGTATGTTTTGATACAAAGTGTATCAAAAATTGATCATGGAATTGACAATGACTCATTTGAGGAAGAAACTTCTGCCAAGTCAATTGTTGAATAGTGGACAATTGTTACTGGGGTGGTTGGTGGTTTGGCGGGTTTGTCGGTGTGCCGTCGGGCGGCTGTTCTGCTGGTTTTCGCCGGTCCCGCGAGAGCGCCCCCTCGGGTCGCCGTAGGGGCGCACAGCCACCCCCTCCACAGGCGCCCCTCTCTCCCGTCTCCATTCCGACTCAATATGGCTTCCGTTAACTCCTGCACGACGACTCTCTGACCAGAAATAGTGTTTTTATTTGAAAATCAGGTGAATTTCCACGGCTCCCGTTGTGAATTCGGACGAAGCGGAGTCTCTAAGACAGACGCGGATGTTTTTCGACGGGTTTCCACTCGGCCAAACGCCCTCACGGCTTTGTTTTGGTGAGTAGATCTGCGTCAGTGTCGGTTGATTTTGTCAAAGAAGAAAAAAGTGAAAGAAAAGTGCATTTAGACAAAATTGGACTTTTTTTTCGAAAGCGGGCCGCTGTCCAGTGACGATCGCTCAAGCCGGACACGTCGTTTTGCCGATGAAGAACTGAACCGACCCCACGATAAACAGTGTCGAAACATGATATGTAGCTGTGCAAAATATATTATAATGTATTTGCCGATTTTTCCTCCGTTTGAACCGGATCCGAGACGATGTTCTTGTAACGACACCGTCTATTATTGACCCTGGTCTGATATTTGCGGATTTCGGTAATGTCATCTTCGGCCTACATTTATTTTTAGGAAACTACACTTTTTCCAGTGCAAGTGTCCAAATATGTAAAAAGACTCCTGTTCGAAAGTGTTTCGTACAGAATCTATTACCTTTCGGGGCCTGACAATTCATCGATGTGATTTTTTCTTGATTTTTCTTTTCCTTTTTTTTTCATTTACGTTGAATAAGAAAAAAGTGTCTGGTGGTGTTGTGTTAACAGTGCAGAACGTGTAGGAATAATGGATCAGACTCCAAGGAAACATCGAAAACATCAAAACTGCAGCAATCAATGAGAGGACCCCGGTAAGGGAAACAATAAAAGAATTTAATTTTTATTTTTACAACTATCGTAAGTGTGGGCCGTGTGACGTTTCGCAATTTTTGCATCTATGGGATTTTCACAGCGAACGGGGGTGAACAGTCAAGACATTGCAAAACTGTCTCACGGCTATCATCACTCTAAATGCCTTTTTTCTTCTTTTTTGGGGTGATTTTTTATTTTTATTTTATTTTATAATTAAACACCGTCATTCGATTGATTAATGGTGGGGCAAATCGCAGATTTACAGACATAAGAAAAGAAAAAAATGTTATAGAAAAAGAAATCGGCCAGTTTGAACTCCAGGTTGAAAGGGGCTGCAATCAAATTTCCCAAGTAGAAACCCGTTGATTGTATCAATGCCTGTAGGACGGGACCGGACGCCAAACTACGACGATCCGATTATCTGGAACTCTTTTTTATTTTCATTTCATTTTTATTGTTAACGACCAAACTGTCCGTTTAAAATGGGATTAAAATCGCAACGGTTGAGACTTTTAGGATTAGTTTTGAGAAAATATCTTTTCCTCCATTTTGTCCTCTCGATATTACCTTGACTCGCTTCTCACTCTCGGGCGCTCTCTCTCTTTCTCTCTCTCGCACCCCCCTCTCGCCCGTTCTCTATCACGCTCTCTTTTTCCCCCTCCCCCACCCCTTCGGACTCACACAACGGCACGACGCACGCACTCACACAAAGACACTGATTACTCACGAAAAGCGCCCGCGCACTCACACAAACACAATCGAAAAAACTCCCCATTTTCTTTATTTTACGATACATCCTTTCTTATCCACTCTTTTTGCATACAAGATGATATTGAATAAGAATCAAATCCTTACGATTGGGTCATGTTCGACGGATTTCGAATATTCAGAAATTTTTTAAATAATATTTTCCTACAAAAATCCAGTATAGTTTAGAGCCAAGCGTTTTAGGATAAACTTAATTTCTCCCTAATGCGCTGAGTGCCGATGCCACTGGCTTCGTCCGACAAAAAATGGAGCACTGGATTTTCTTCGGCCTTTCACCTTTTTTAACATTTTCGTTAGGTAAAATTGCCGTAAGTCGTGTCTGCTGAATAAAACCGTCAGATTGCTGGAAACGTGCAACAGCCTTTCGGATGACTACTGCCATCGACTACCTAGTCCTTCCAACCAACAAATTAAAGCTTAGCTATAAAAAAATCATAATATTCTATCTAATAATACGACTAGTTAAAAAAAAGATAATGAAACCGAATAAAACTGTCAGATGGCTGGAAACGTGCAACAGTCATCCGAAATGACTACTGCCAACATCTGTCCTGACTCCAACAACAGGTTTAATGCTTGGCAAAAAAAAAAAAAACTCTAATTCGTCTTGTTAAAAAACAAATAAAGCTGTCAAATGGCTGGAAACGTGCTACAGCATTTCGGATGACTATTGCCAACAACTGCCCAGTCTCTCCAACCAACAAGTTTAAAGCTTCGCTAGAAAAACCATCATATATTTCTTTTTAATTCGCCCTGTTAAACCAAAATGATAATGAAAACGGATCATTTCTTTCCCGTGTTTGTATGCCAATTAAAAGCAATATAAGCAGTTTCGAGATATTTGTCCCATACTAGATGGCTGAAACGCTTGTGCATCCATTTTAACCTAGGCGACAACGCTAAAAGTGAAAACTGAAATTGAAATGGACTCAAAGTAGGACAGAAAATCCGGCCTTTCACCTTTTCATCTTGACCAAATTCCGCTAGGACTGGTTGGCTGAATAAAACCGTAGGTTCTATTAGGAAGATAGCTGTCGCTGAGTTTTGTAAGGCCTCATACTCGAATCGCCATGTAGTTTTTTTTTTTAAATTTAGGCAAAGCATTTATATACATTAGAAATAGGATAGAACCACAAATCGGGCCCTGAGCTACTTCTGATCATCCGTCTTCGCCCAACTTCCCACAAACTTAGCCAACCTGTGGAATGTAATCAGCCCTGTCACACAAGGATTTTTTTTAGTACAGGGAACGTTCTAAGTCCTCGCATTTCATTGCAAGCTCCCCTTATTAGATAAACTTGAGTAGAGAGGGATTAATAAAAAATGAACGTTTGTGTTTAAATGCCACAAACAACACATAATTATATTAACCAATTTTAAATAATAATAAGAATATGTTTTTGATATGTAATTTAATGTATCCAATTTAAGTGACTTGTATTTAATCGAGCAATTAAAAAACCTCTTGGATGAGTTTTGATCCTAGAATTTATTGTATTTGAGTCTATATTTAATGACAATTTTATTGCTATTATGTGATGCAATTTTTTTTCTGAAATTCTACTAGGTTAATTATGTGGAGGAAAAGTTACTATTGATTTTGCACATACTGCTAATTGAAAAAAAAAACATCCCCCTTGTAACATGGAAGTTTTTAAAGTTCAATTTGGCGAGGCGGAGAGTTACGTAAATTTATATTTTATAGGGTTATGTGAGCAACGTTTAACGGGTCTAATATATAATCTTTTGTCTTCTCAAGAAATAAACGTATAAGAAATTATGGATTGGGATAATGCAAAATTAACAAATTTAATTGTGTGTAATTTTGAAATTTTGCTACATACTTGAATTTATGGAATAATATTCTTACCTTTTTTTTGTCAAATTTGTTATTTGAATGTTAAATCACAGCTATGGATCGATAACCACCCTCATTTAACTACAATGATTTAGGAATTTTAAGTCATATTTTTTTATTATTTATTTAATCACAAGTGGGGGAAAGAATAGTTGAAATATTTGTCCATTGTTTTATTTCCATTAGTTAAAGGTTAAACCATTCTATTCTTCTTGAACGGCTTAGTTTAATCCTCATTAAGCTTAAAGCTCTACTTATAATCTACTACTTATAACCAAGTTACAACCTCCTTCTCTTTTTAAAATATTTTAAAAGCGTGTGAATACAAAATAATGGTCCAAAATTCTAACCAAATGGCGGACAAACGTTGCGACAACCCTCTTCCTTGGGGTAGTGGGGACGAAGTGTAGTGTGTGAATGTAATTTTTAGCGTGAATGGGGGCATATCCCCTCTTAAAAAGTTGTACGTGATCGTTTGACCGCTTTATGAAAATCTGCTTAACGGCATAGCCTGGAAATCGCCAGTTGGGCGAAATTAGCGTAGACGATATGCCAATGACTGTTGCATCGGATTTTGGAAAGTTGATTCGCATACTTTCTTTCACATTTTATTCAATTAGTTTGAGTGGTGTTTGAAAGCTTAAAATCTATGTTAGCATAGGAAATTGATTAACGATTTTTATCTGATCAATTATTCGTAAACATCATATCACCGAAAAGCCTGATAAACCCACCGAAACATACACATTTTCTTTCATAAGCCAGTTATTTCCAAACTTAACATCATTTATATTGCATTTTTAACAATTTCGTAACAAAACAATATTTTTTTATTAAAAAATAATATAAATCAGTCAAATAATTTTCTTTAAAAAATTGATCTCTTCCTTCAAAATATTGATTGATAAATCTATTGAACAAAATACATTTTCTTTTATAAATCAGTTATTTCCAAACTTAAACTCAATGCATATTGCAATTTTAAAACAGTAACAAACTGAATTGACTTTTGTAATAAAAAATGTAACGAATCCATCAAAATAATATAAATCAGGCAAATAATTATCTTTAATCAGTTATTTCCAAACTTTAACTCAATGCATTTTGCAATTTTAAAGCAGTAACAAACTGAATTGGCTTTTTTAATAAAAAATATAACGAACCCATCAAAATAATATAAATCAGGCAAATAATTATCTTTAATCAGTTATTTCCAAACTTTAACTCAATGTATATTGCAATTTTTAAACAGTAAGAAACAAACTATATCGGAGTTATTAATAACAATTTAACAAACCCATCAATAATAATATAAATCAGCCAATTTATTTTCATTAAAACAATAGATCTTTGTTGATTGTAAAATAAATATGGCTTAAACTGAGAAAACCTGATACACTTACCGAACAAAATACTTTTGTTTTAATAAACCAGCTATTTCAAACTTTAACTCAATGTATTTTGCAATTTTTAAGACAGCACGAAATATAACATTAATAAAAAATGCAACGAACCCATCAATAATAATACAAATGACCCAAATTATTTTGTTTAAAAAAATTATCCATCTTTGAATTTAAAATATTGGTTGTTAAATAAGGATAAGCCAAGAAGGATTACCTAAAAAAATATAGATCTGTTAACACCTGCTTTAGCACAATGTATATTGCAATTTTTAGACGGCGAGAAACTATATTGGATTTTTAATATTTTTTTATTGTTAAGCAAACATAGCTTACGCATTTTTGTTATGATTTCTATGAGACTTTCTATTTTTATTCATTTTTTAAAAAATAGCCATTATTTCATTGTTAATTTTACATCCTGTATGTTCGTCATAATAGTGTTTAGAAAGGGTCTTCTTTCTGGTGGCATTTGCTGAGAATGGTTTGGTTTTTTAACGGTCTACATTCCTGTGACATTCGACGAAGAACGGCTAATAACGGCCGACAGGGAAGAGAAAGTTGACAGATGCTTCGTTAAGTTCCGTTCGGCCAGTTGTAATGTACACGACCTGCTCATGGGAAGGGGGGGACTTACGTCGGATCGTTGCCTCCTCGTTGATAATGTACAATTGTAATATGACGTTTTATGTTTATGAGCTTTGGTAAATGTAGAATGTTTAGAAAATAACATTTTGTTCCTATTTTTTAAACATTTCAATTTTTTTTAGCTAGACAGAGTCGTTCAGTTTTAACTTTTATCAAACTTACCCACCTTCTACCAAGCAAATTACCTTATTTGGAGAGTGGTTTTTATCTTATCCCTGCTTTCTAGACAACTTTATCCAAAATTATCTTTTATACAATGAGAAATTTTTAAAAACTCCTTCCGAATTACTTTTTTAGTAGTTCATCAAGCAAATTAATTTTTATTCAATGTGAAATTTGTTTGGTTTTGATTTTTGCTTCAACGCTATATGGTGTTTTTTTAGTTTAAATTGTTCCAGTCACAGTCCATCAAGCAAATTAATGTTTATTCAATGAGAAATTTGTTTGGTCTTGTTTATTTTTCCTACCAACAGGCAAATGAAATGTTTAAAAAAACATTATGTATTTTTTTATATATTACCACACAATGTCATTTAATTTTAAACGTACTGATAAAAACATTTTATCAAGGAAATTGACGTTGCTCCTATTAGAAAATTATTGTTTCCTTTTTATTGTCTAGAAATATGCCAAAATCTTTACCTATTTATCAAGAAACTCTTATTCAATGAAAAATTGATTTAATTTATTCCACTGTAAAAATTCTATACTTATTTTTTACCTCACAACAAACCAATCAAATGTAAGTTAACCAATCCAATATGTCTTTTAAACCCAATTTTTATGTTTACTAGTCAAATACTTCGTTTAAACCCAGTTTCTCTTTTTCAATACTGTACAATGTAAGTTTTGTACCCTAGCAGTACCCCGTTTATCAAATATTTTATCAAGAAAATTAATATATCTCTCGATGTTGAAAAAAATTAATTTTATATATTTTTCGCTTTTGTTTATTAGGATATTTTAACATCCAAAAAATGGTGGTACAATTCAGATTTCTATCCAGCCATTAGACTAGGTATTGATTATAATTAATAATTAAAATTATTGCTTCTCACTACCTCTCTTAGTATTTCTCTCATAAACGCTAAATCTTTTCTAATGCACGGCCTTTGTGAATAAAATCGCATTTTCCATTTAGTGAAATATTTATCTAACTTTGCGATTACCTAGTTGAATATATTTTCTATTGTATATAATTATTGTATTAATATTGTAATACTCTGTACACAGAGCGGGTTTTTTTTAGTTTAGGTAAATTATTTTTATACATTAGGAAGAGGGTAGGTCCAAGAATCGAGCCCTGTGTTACTACGCCTGAGCCTGTCCGATTTTTCAAACAAGAAATTCATTTATAATATATAATTTGTACTTTTCGTAAACTACACAATTATCAAGGATATTGATGCTGTTAATTAATATATCAAAAATCTACAAACCTCATTAATTACGTATTATCAAGCAAATTATTGAATTAATTTCTTTACTGAGGAACCTTCTAATTCATGTGTTAATTAATTAAAACTATACCAAATATTTTGATTATTTCTTTGAAACAGTTAGACATTATTGTTTAATATTATTTACTACAAATTTATTTACTACAATTTACTCCAAAAAACCTTTACCCAAAGTTTTAGCTTAACTATTAATTTTGTTTGTCATTAACCTGCATTGTTTTATTTAGTTTTAGATTTATTTTTGACATTTTAAAGCTCGTTATATCATTTTTTTAAAATTAGAAGTTTGTAAGTTCATTTTTCAAAACTAAACAGTATAATTTATTTAATTAAGATTATGAAGAACTGTTTTCCAAGCTTGTTTTCTGCATTTTTCTAACTTGGGGCAGGTTTAGATATTCTTGAACATCATAAAAAAGTTTAGTATTAGTGGTATTAGTTAGGTTTACTGTGACATGTTATTACACATTATTGTGCCTCTTTGAAATTTCTGTATTACTTTTTTCACGATTAGTCAATAGATTACTATGATTCTTAGACCTTAGTTTCTTCAGCAAGTATTATTTAATATTCCAAACTCTAGTTGCTCTTTCTTTCAGTACTAGAGAATATTTTTTTGATATTCCGAAATTGTTAGACTCTATGGCTCGACTTAGCATTTTGTAATTTTTTTTAACAAGCTGACATAGTTTTCGTTTCAACACATCAAAAGAAGTAATTTTGCTTTGTTGTTTATGATTGTTAGTGTGTGTTTTGACACATTTTTTAGTCCTTTTATAAACAGGTTTTTATCCTTTTGACTTGAAATATTCTCCACTCCTTAAAATGCAGTTTTAATCAATTGACATTAAAAAATACCGACAGATCATGAACATTTTTTATTTAATGTCGAAATTTGTTAATCAAGATAATAGTTATTAATCATTTATGCTTGCATGACACTTCCTGATGTGGCACACATATTGGGCTCATTTGCAAGAGTAGAGTGCGTTTTCCTCCCCACACAGTTCTATTTTGTAAAACAGGTTTGACCGACAGCCCACTTTACTAATTAATGTTTTTCGTCTAAAAATTAAAATTGAATAATTGTTTGTCAGAGTGCCTGGGTTAACAGGTTAACTTTTGTAGGTAAAAGAGTGCCAATGTAGAACCGTGTTACCCATTCAGTCAAGACAGTTTATGTACTTATATATTATGTATTAACTAGAAAGGTCGTTTATTAGTAAACTTTTTTTGGCTGGAATTCCATTACAACTTTCTTTTCTTGAAACCAACTGGCTGCTTATATTTTCTGACATCTGATTTTTCAAATAGCGAGAATGGTCTGAACGTATCACTTCCACAATTGGTTATCCCCAGGCGTTTTAACACTGCTCGAGTAGTTTTCCTAGCGTGAATCATAGTTTAACTTGGCCTGTTCTACGAAAAAATGAATCGAATTAATCAAAATTGCTTGTAGTTACAATTTAGACGCAGTTTATATAATCTCTGCATACAGTCACATGCTTATTTATTTTATTGTAAATTATTTTATTTTTCTGCTATTTTTTCGGTTGGTATTGTCATTGATCTGTATACTGTTGCTGCATGCTTGACGGTTTTTCATATTTAGTTTGATTGTATAATTTATTAAATATTATAATTTTTGGTAATATTTACGAAAATATTTATTATTATTGACTGAAATTCGTGTTAATAATAAAAAATATTTTAATTTGAAAGAGTCATTCTACATCTACCTTTACTTTAGCAGGACAATTCATTTTTCTACTTTTTCGTTGTAACTGATATTTGCATTTTGAATATAAATTGTATTCCTACCGTGATTACCTACCGGAGATCAAATGATAATTAAGCATACGTTTTTGATGTATTATTTTTATTTTATTTTATTTATTTTTGTAAAGATTTGTGAGGTTAATTCCATATCTCACGTTGTTTTCACAGAGTTTCGTTTTCCAAGGAAAGTCGATTTTTATTATGTAATAAAAAATCTATATATAATTGAATTTAAGACTTAATTATAAAGGCAAAATTAGATATCACGATGAAAAACAGTGATTGCCTTTAAAAGTCCCATTATGCAAGTTCATCCAAGCTGTTAATATTTTAATCGTTTTTGTTTAAATCTGAACATACATATAATGATTGTATTATATTATTTTATACATTAAAAATTATATAGGCCAAAGTAATCAAAATCTAAAAGTGAATTTATTTTGGCAATTTTTCTAAAGAGTATATTGAATTTTTAATTTTACTAATGATAAATTAATGGTAAAGGGTTTAAAATAAAATCTAAATTAGATTTAAATTAATAAATGAAAATGTAATATAGAACATTTCAAATCATAAGTAAGCTCGTAAGGAATTTTTCATATATTAATTTAGCTGGACTCGTCCCATTTGCATAATTTTTGATATTATCTTAGGGCATATATAGTTTTTTAAATGTAAACACGATGTTTGCCAGTTAATTGTACATTTGTTTGCCGTAAGATTTATTATTTTATGAGCAATAAATTTTCATTCATATTTAATGGCCAAGGCCTTTCTTCTTTGGTATCCATTGCTGATGTTGATTCGCATTTGGCAAGAAGGTTGTAAGGGGGTGTTTTATTTTTATTTACGTTTCTAATTTAAGGGATGATTTTTATGTATATGATTTTTATTGAGTTAAATATCCATTTTTACGATCGACGTATGAATTAAACAGAATTTCAAGAATATTTGGTGTCCTTTGAAGAGGTTCGGATTTATGAGTCTTATGTGAGAGCTATAGTAAAAATATTTCTGCTCTTCGCAGGTTTCAATTTTATTTCTTTCCAGCCAAAGAAATGCAAATAATAAGTAGCATACAATTATGAATTCACTATTTTTCGTGGTCTGCTTGACCAATTAATATCATTCAATGAATGATGAACCAATTATGAATTATGTTACAACAATACGACATGTGTATATTTACATACTGCTATATTTGTACATGCTAGGAATGAGCATCGATAGAAAAACATCGATGGCCACCATCGATTAATCATCGGAACCTCACCATCGATGGTGGTACGACTGCCGACCCAATAGTCTACACATTGATGGTTTTTTGAGTACCCATTACTCAAAACACAAATTATTTTCATATGCATAAATCATTTTAGAAACACCAATTTTTCAAACTTCGTCATTTCTGAACTTTTATTACGAACTTGATTAATAAAAACGATGTTTATTATTTTAATAACATTTATTCGGAATTACTTTTTTTGCCTTCGGTTCCATTATAGTTATATATAGATCTCCCACATCTTCTCCGGAACGGAATTTAAAAAACGTAGCTTTAAAGCCAATTTACCCTCTAATCGATTTCTGGTGTTTGAAATATTCTGTCCAGCTTTAGAAAATGGCGAAGAAAACTCCTGACAGGTTCGGATAGGTCACTTTCTTATCAGAAGAATATTCGTCATTCCCTCTTCACAAAAGTGGAACTTAAGAATAAGAAGCGAAGAAAAAAAAAATTATAAAACATCGACAGCCTACCATCGATGGTCAAAAAACATCGACACTGTAACATCGATGTTGAAAACATGGAACATCGGTCTCCTACTATCGATGTTTTCTAAACATCGACCATCGATGCTCATCCCTAGTAGATGCTGTTGTAACAAATGTGTACTATTTTTCCATCTTTGGCCGGATAAATATTGAATTCTGAGATAAAAATATTTTTTATTACCCTTTGTTCTTTTGAAAATTTACTGTAAAGTCCTTTTGGATTAGTTGCAATTTAGAGTTGCCCGAGGACCCCATCAATCGATAACGCTGTTTCGAAAAATTTGGCATGAAGGATAACCAAAAAGCCGGTGCAACGACCGTTGAATATAATGGTATCGGAAATTCGATGAATCAGCCCCTTGCTCCGCCTTCCTCGAGGCAAAAGCGAATCACGTCACTCACACACTCAAGAATTAATTGATCCTTCATTTTGTAAACACGTACTATGTTGGTTTTGTAAAAAGACCTATTGTCAGCGGCTTACGAAATGCCAAGCCGTTCATAAGCCAGCCCTCGTAATAAATTATAGCGTTTTTTAAAGAGGCGGATTTCAGTGACCCGGTTGCACAAATGTTCTCGTGCCTCAACGGTGTATTCACCAAACTCAATTTCTATGGTGTACTGTACGTATTAAGGCAATTTGCGTTCGTTTTATCTTCCTTGGACGGTTTTAAAAGAAAATATACAAGAGAGAGTGACGATTTCTTAGCATCCAAACCTAAAATTAAACCCTCCGTTGGCACCGTGCCGCCTGTTGCAACAGAAACATCTTCAATATATTCTTAAATTGTCAAATGATCAATTTGGTGCAATTAATTAGGCCTAAAAGGGGTTGTACGAACAGGCGAATTATATCCTATCGAGATAAAGCGTTTTTGGATCAATTTCCTTTATCTTTACTATAATTTATACCTTGATATTCACCGATCATTCTGGTTTGCCTATTTAGACGAAATGATTTGCCTATTTAGACGAGTAGAATCTAGACAATATTTCTTAAATGAAGATCGGAGTAGAGAAAAATTTCATTCCATTTTAATTTGTAGATTGAAAATCCGATCATAATCTTATCATCAAATAACTGGAAATTCATCTGGAACGTTGTAAAAAGTATGAGCGTAGAAAATCAATGGAACACAACTACTAATTAGTACAGTACTAATTCCATTACGTTCCGAGCTTTTAATTAGGTTTTTCGTTTCGAGGCCGGTGTATTGTAGTATATATAGATAATTATAGAAAGCTTGCACATGTAATTATGACGCGTTCGTAACCAACGCGAAATTTCCACTTTTAACATTTTTTATTTACTCTTAAAACACCAGTAGAAGACACAGCAAACAAAGCAAATTTGACGCAGCCTGTTTTTCTATTTTCCATTTTTTTAAAATTAAACATCATGTTACTCTAGGGTTCACTATTTTTGCAGTTACGATGTCTTTTTACGTTTGTTTCACTGATACGACCTTCCTTGAAATGTGGCAAGAAATCTGTTTTGCTGCATTGACATCATTTTGTAAATAAATAACAATGAACCCGAAGGATATTTTATTGTTTAATCTTTTTAAATGTAATTTGCAGTCAAAGCATTTAATAGCTAACGTTAAAATAGATTAAACAACATGCTCACCCCACCTTTATCATTTTTTATCATTTCTATATCTACTTTATTGTTTACAAAGTCGTCTAAATGTTTCAAATTCGGAAAATTTTCTCTATAAAGAAAAAGTTAATAATGCAGATAAGCGTTGAAAAAAGAGTTTTCTTCGTCCGATTTAAATCTAAATCTTGGAATCATTTTAGATCAAAACTTCTCCTTCAAATTTCATATAGATGTACTTGTGTACATTGTCCGTAAACTTTTTATGAACTTATTTTTTTGTAAATTATTTTTAAATTCTTAAAGCATTATAATTATTTTTAAATATATCTGCCTTTATAGATAATGGCTCTATAATAATTTACATTTATTATAATAAAAATAAAGTTTTAATTTTATAACGCCTGCTTTCTGACACAAGTATTTATACTTATGGAATGCAGGCTGTGATGGAAGATTAAAAACTTTATGTTAATACTGTACAGGCTGTCCGGTGAATAGACGTCAATACTTCAGTAGATTATCCTACATATTACATAGTCTGATTGTCAATTGTATTAGCGATATTTCACTTTTAAGGTTCAACCTTTCACAACCTATTTCCATAAAGTCTCCCTTATCTCGGAAATATTTATCTTACATTATTATTCTCAATAGAAATTACAAATCCTAATGGCTAATTCTTTCTGACTTCAGAAGGTTATCGTACATGTCAAATTGGAATAAGAAGTCCCTATTTTCCAAAGTCTGATTGTCAATTGGAAACGAGATTTTTCACTTTCCAGGGTACTTCAGCCTTTTTCCATAAAGTCTCCCTTATCTCATAAAATATTTATCTTATATTATTATTCTCTATAGAAGGTACAATTCCTAATATCTAATTCTTCCTGACTTCAGAAGGTTATCGTACATGTCAAATTGGAATAAGAAGTCCCTATTTTCCAAAGTCTGATTGTCAATTGGAATCGAGATATTTCACTTTCCAAGGTACTTCAACCTTTTTCCATAAAATCTCCCTTATCTCGTAAAATCTGTATCCTACATTATTATTCTCAATAGAAGTTCCAAATTCTAATGGCTAATTCATCCTGACTTCACAAGGTTATCCTACATTCAAATTGGACAAAAAATGCCTATTTTCCAAAGTCTGATTATCATTTTTAATCGAGATATTTCACTTTTCAAGTTACTTCAACCTTTTTCCATAAAATCTCCCTTATCTCGTAAAATGGTTATCTTACATTAAATTTGATAACATTAATGAAAATAGCACAGAAAAACCTCCGTGAGAGGTCAGGGTTATCAATTGTAACCTTGAAAAAACAAAGAAGATTAAAAAAATTAAATGAAATGTAGAAAAATGAAGAAAGAATGTAAATAAATAACAATGAACCAGAATAGTTTAGTTTTGGTAGGTTTTGTTCTTTTCTTATGTTCAATTTTGCATCAAAGAGTATTTTCTTGTTTACTATTTATTACATTCATTATTTTTAATAGAAGTTTTATAATCGTAATGACCAATTATTTTTGACTTGACAAAATTATCCTACATGTCAAATTGGGTTAAAAAGTCCCTATTGTCCAAAATGTGATTGCCAATTGTGATTCGAAATATGTCACTTATTACTTAAACATTCCATAATGTCCTCTTTATCTCATATAATATGAATTAACAAAAAACACTCTGGTAAAAAATACCATTGAAAATGTCCACTTTGTTATGGTCAATTTTGCACAGAAAAAGTCTTTTTTGTTTAATTTTTCTTTATTTTTAGTAGAAGTCTCTAAATCAATCGATCAAATGACTAATTTTTGAAAAACATTTCTAACCAAAAAATCAATTGTTATTAAGCAATTTACAAACGTTAATTTTACACGGTGATAACAAACCTTTGGGAAATGGAAAACATGTTTAACGGTCATTAGTAGGGGGCAACGTTTCTTTATGCGCCATATCTGCTACTGCTCATAGAATCAAGATAATCTTACATAAACTTTGCACAGTATTTACAAAAACTTTGGAAACACGTACAATTTTATCTTCTAAGTAATTTTGTATTTGGTTTATTTGAGGTTAAAATAAAGAAAAATTATTCCAAATGAGTACCAAAGTGGTTTAATGCTCTTTCCATCGGTGTAATCAAATTTACAGTAGGATTAACATCTTATGAGATATGTTGGCCATTATGGAATGAAGTTGTGAAAGGTTGAAGTAACACAAAAATGGAAATATCTCCATATAATTGAGGATTTTGAACAATAGGGACATTTTAGTCCAATTTGGCATGTAGGATAACCTCCTCAAGAATTTACGTCTGTTCACAGGACACCCTTTATGCTGTGTACTTGTATTTTTCTCTTTCTCTAGTAATCATAAAACTGTATTAGTTTTTCAGTTTTGTTTTGTGTAATTCATTCAAATAATCATTGGCTTCGTAGCATTTTCCAAAATAATGATTACCCTTTTTTTAATGAATAATTTCTGGTCTTTAACATTCATTTTGGATTGATGGTTATCAAAAAATAATTAACGAGGGTTCGTTGAGTACTCTTTGTCATTTAGACCTAGTTGATTGTAATTAGACATATCAAATACATCCCCCTGTAGGGGGTTCTTTTAAAATTAGGACGACGGACATTTAATGGGAGAAAAATTACTCGGAAATGGAGAACGTGTTGGCAAAAACGCAGGGCACATTCAAAACCAGTATTCACAGCTTTCGGGACACTCCGGATGTAGGATAAAGGACAACTTGTGACCTAGGGGAAAATTCTCAGCGGCGAGAAAAACATTTAATTTTTTGTGTAAGCTTTTAAATCTATTATGTACTGAAATAGAGTAGAAAAAATAGAAAATCTGATTTTCAAAGTGCTTTTAAATTATTGACAGTCGTTTTAGCACATTGTCTACCAAAATGCTCAACATATTCAATTTAGTGTTGATTTTGTTAATAAAGGATTCATGAAAACTTTTACGGCGACCACATTTCAATTTTTGTTCTTATAAAACGCTTTTTCTCCTTTTTTCTAGAGCCATGAGAACAAAAGTCTTCGTTAGATCAAATTCGCGTTAAGTTTTTATCAATGTATGTAAACAATAAATACATTATCTGATGTTCTTTAAGCATGGTTGACAGAATGATTAAAAGGCAGTGTTAGTTCTTCTCACAGGTTTGCGTTTTAGAGCCGCCATTTTCTTTTTCTTTCAAAGAATGATCACTTTCTCAATTTGCTTGTCGTGGTGTTGCTCTCACTGACATTGTTTGTACGCATTGCAATAGAATTGATTAAAACTTAACATTCGTACCGTAAAGTCCATTATTTGATGTTCAATTACTCTGTACTCGTATGAAATTTATTTGGATTACTCTTAAAGAAAAATATAAAAAAATTAAGGCCATACTAGATTTCAAGAGACGCAAGACGAACCAGGATAAAATTTGTTATTGCGATAGAAGAGTTGACCGAAATCCGTTGCAGACTGGTATGCAAACTAGAAAGGAGCGTGGGACTGACCACTATATCGACAACTAAATATAGTTTTGTTCACTTTCCAACTAGTGAACATCCTCTGGCGTTAGATAGCCGTTTTTCAACGGCAACATCCTCTACCTACATCTGGCCTATCTTTTGAGGTTTCTTCCTTGACACTAAGATATCATTCAAACAGGTCATGTCGTTGACCCTTCCTGCCGGTTTCACATCTCAGTACACGGGCTGGATCACGTTTTCACTCCCGTTTGCCCGATAACCTTAATATTCCGTCGGTATTGTACTAGTTTAAATGCAATTAAACGATTAATTGCAAATAGAAAGAAAAATGGAATAAAAATCTCGTTACTGCACTATTGTATAAATTTGTAATGACATCACTTAATGTCGATTGTCTTCTGTTATCACCTAGGCTGACCTCATAGTCGAGAGGATACGACGAAATCTACGATATTTAAGTAATATTAAAAACGTTTTCTTAACAACATTTAAAAAGATTATTTATTCTTGGATAATTAGGACAGAATATAATGTAACCACTCTTTCTATAAGATACTTAAATTTACTTTAAATTCGTTGTAAAAATGTTAAATATGAATGAACAAAAAAGTTTTAAATTAAAAGAGAATCGTCGTATAAGCTGACTAAATTTAGCTACTATTCCCAACTGTAAGGGATGCTTAAAAAATAAATAAAAATTCAATTTTGTCAGAAATGAATTCAACAAAATTAAAAGGAAAATCCCCCCAAAAAAAATTTTCAACCAAAACATTTAAAGGCAGAAAGTTAAAACAAATAAGCAAATACAGTCCATTCTATAATCAAATTCTAGATATTATTAACTCTGCCCCCAAAGGTCGATACGTGGCCCTCCGGATCTGACTTGTAGAAGAGGGGTCATCCTCACCCGATTAAGGATAGGCCATGCGAGGTTTACAGCGGACACTTACTTTTGGGACAAAGCCCGCGTATCTGTGCGGCATGTAGAGAAACGTTGTTGAAGTGTTCCACGTAATCGAAGGGTGCAACTACTTCGTTCTAGTGACACAGAGAGTGTGTACGACTTGAAGGATATGAAAATAGTGCTTGAGATCGGCAGGGAATATCTGTGTCCCTGTTCCGATTCTTGGAGGAAACTGGGTTGTTTTATTGTAATAATACTGATAGTTTTACATACGTAGCCTGTGTTTAGAGTGAATGTTTTTATTACCGTGAACGTGTAGTTTGAGAGAATCGATGGCTGAATATTGGGTTATCGACCCACAATTAGGTTAGTTATATGTGTAGAGGGTGATGGAGAAATGTCGAGTACTCCATGACTCTAATTCAATGAATGGTATGGAAATAGGAGAGAATGTATTCCGGAATGAGTGTGAGGGTAAATGGGTTTGGATCTAGAAACTGTATGCTTTGGGTGCTGAATTCACCTGGATGTTGACAGCATCCGGTGCTCAACCCCCGTGGCTGGTTGGATAAGACCGAGGTCTCCGTGGTGATCCATTAGGTGATTCTCGAGGCCTGCCTGCCATTTATTGTAAATTACGAAAGCTGGAGTTGTCGGTGGACTCCGAGAAATGATATGCTTAATTCTGTATATGTGCTAAAAATCCAGATCCAAATCGGACCACAAGTGGCCATTTCATTTGTCGCCCAGAATCAAATAGATTACACGACATTCGAAAAATGGCAAAAAGGAGGGAAAATTCAAAAGGTGGTGTTGAGATGGGAAGTCAGTGTCCGAGTGGATCGAGGTCACGATAGCTCAAGTGGTAGAGCAGCGGCGTATCTAGCCGAAGATCGTGGGTTCGAATCCCGCTCGTGACAATGACTTTTTTATCTCCACTAAAAACTTTAATTAATTGAAAGATAATCATTGGTCAAGCGGACCACGAAACTAATGAATTAAATATAACATTGAACCTAAGCTTGTGATTAATTATGCTGATTAAATATTTTGCCTTGTACACCTCTCATTGTCAGTTTATTCCCATCTTGTATTATCTCTAAATATGTATTATTAACACTATTGTCTCAATTTTTCCTAGAAGTATTTTTTCCAAACTTTATATTGTATAAAACGGCACATTTTTTTTTTCAATAATGTAAAATTTTTGTGTGTTTACGGGTTACAAAGTTTAATCATCAATTTTCGTTTTCAAGTTGCAAAAAGAGAGAGAAAACAGTCCTTTTCGGACCAAATAAATAAAAGGATAATCGAAAAAAAGGTTTAATTTAAAGATAATATCATCACAACAATTTCACTACAACAAACACTAAACAAACATGACACTACAAAAATAACACTACACTTTATACCCCCAAATAAAGATCGAAACGCTGCAATAAAATTAAAAAGTATTTTTCTGAAATACCTTAAGGTTAATTGGAATAACGCCAGATTTTGAATTTATTTTGTGATATACCAAAAACATTATGAAATTATTTTGTCACAACGTCAGCTCTAGAGGTATGTTGCTAACTGTACTAGTCCTGTACGATTCACGGCGTTTAGGATGATGCACGTCATCCCATTCCATTCGTGTGTAGTCAGACAAAATGCCATCGCTTTGGTCTTTTTTGTTGTTCTTTTTGACCAGGGTTTTTCTTTTTGCCGGTCAAGAATCGTAGAGAACACCTTGCGTCGACTATTAATTGGTTTATGAAGTTAACGTCGGAAGTCATTGTAATTGCAGCGTTGTCGAACATGGACAAACGGCAACTCTGCTTTTCAACATGTTTCATTCGTGTCTTTCCTTTGGCCTTCTTCTGGCAAGACCGAGCCGTTGTTTAGACATGTCGGTGATTTAAATTTGTTCTGTTCCAGCTGGAAAATGGCAAAGAATCACAACAGTTTCCCACACGAATTCAGTTTAACGGCGGTTTCTTACGTCTCGATTTAAGTTGATTCCGTGCGGTGTTTGTGTTTCCGTTTCCTGTTTCTTTTTTTTCTGTTCTTATAAAAAATGATCAAATATTGACCGGTTTATTTTGAAGTTTCAAATGTGATTTTTCCGTCCAGGCATTCAGAATAGGTGTAATCATCTTAAGATGATTCAGTTCTCACATTTCGAAGGATGTAGTAAGGCATTGATAAAAGTTATCCATGCGTTTGCAGTTCTTAGCTAGCCGTTTTTTATCCCATTGTTGTCCATGATTTGGCAGAACGTATTTTTCTTTCATTCAGTTACATAATCATCACTATATTAAATAACATCTGATCCTTAGGATTAATTAGATTTCGATAGATGTTTAGTCGCAACTGGACTCCGCAGTCAACCATTATTAAACGATTCCTGTCTTAAACGCTTTCTCATTTTCCCTTGTAATGTCCTACTTGAAGATTGTTAGGCAAACTCACAAAATTCACGGTTGGCTCTAACACGTAACCAACATATAAAGCCTTTGATTATAATTGCTATATTATAAAAATACATTTTTTACTATAATTAATCAATTAATTACTATAATTTCTGTAAGACTTTCATAAGGTGTCATTGTTTTTGAAAAAACAAAATAAAAAGCATATTTATAAGTACGTTGGGTTTGAATTCAGGGCCGCTGAGATTCGAACCCAGGCTACCCATACATTGATGATTTGTCGTGCCAACGCTCAAACCGTTGCGGCCACCTCTAATTTTTTCTCAATTACCAGTTATATTGTGACTTGAAAATCTGGTTTCTGGTCAGGGTATGAAGAAAAAACAAACTTCGAACACTCGCGTGCATCGGCCTTTTTAAGGTCACCCTCAGGGCCTAAACATTTACGTATATAAAAATAGGTTAAAAGTTATATTTTGCATAAATTAGTATTACTGCAAGTTAGGAATTTAACTTACAGTCTCGAACATTTTCATAAACAGATTGAAATTAGACATATTTCGGCAAGTGTGTGAGGTTGAAGTTGTACGTACATGGTTGTAAGTTAAACTTTTAATTAATAATTAATCTAAATTTAAAATTCTTAAAGCCAGATTAGGTCATATAATAAGAACGTTTTCTATTAATTTCAAATATTTCGTTTGACTTAATCAAAGTGGATTACCTCGGATAATTATTAGGCTTGTGTGTAGATCCAGTCACATACTTCCATGGCCGATCAACATACTCTACTTATGTCACCAGTTATATTACATCAAAATATTTAACCGAACATAAATATTTTAAAAGTAATTTTTGTTTTCTTTGATGCCTTCTATGTTGGTCAAAATTGCACATTATTGTCCTAATTCCAGGATAATATTCCTCTTACATTTGTAATGTTTCAGAGTCCATTAACTAACCCTCTTATGTACCTATTAATTAGATGGCACTGATGGGTTTCCGAATATTATGATTATAATATTAATATACATTCGCTTTTGCTGTGCAAAGTAGGTTGAAATAGGTTGCTAATTCCTGAAGTACAGTGAGGATAATAACGAGGATAAATAATCTGTACTCAATAGACAAAAGCCCCAAAACTCAAAATTTACCCATTTTATTGAGATATAGATGTTGGTGTAAAGGCGTAAATTATTTATTATTAAATTTATTTATCAAAATTTCAAATTGTAAAGAAAAGGTTTATTATAGGGGGGGGGGGTGGCGTCGTTCCCGCAACGGTTTACGTTGGCATGGCGCTCATCACTAACCAAACTTCGAACCAAACATACTTACAAATGAGCTTTTTCCAAAAGCACCGGCAACCCCGTAAAAAAGTTGATTAATGGACTTAAATATGTAATCGACACACAATCAGTATGGTTGTAATAAATTTTAGAACTTTTTTTTAAATTTTCCTTTGAGAGCTTTTATTGTTAACAGAAGATTTTCTCATTTTAATATTTTCTAATCGAGCGTCACGGTATATTTAATTTAGAAGATTGTTTACTTGTATGTACTTATGTTCAATTGTACTATGCCTTTAGCTCCCCCTTTGATAGCAACTGCTGAAATACTACAGTTTAATTATATATATCTCTTATAAATATATTATCTCAGTCATAGAAATCGTGGGAAATTATTGATTCAGCGTGCTGGCAAAAAAAAAAAATAAAAATAAAAATAAAAATGTTTTAAATTTCCATGAGCTGTCAAATTTTGCTTCCGCTCTACCGACGGTGCATTCAAGCGGGAAGTCTAAAAAATTGTTGTACTCCAAAATCAAAATTTCTACTTACATTTCGCGTTTCATACGTTTCTGAACAAATTTGGCTCCGTGTCTTATCTGTCGTGTGTTCAATTCCTTGCAACGAATTTTTATGACATTTTCTGGGATTATGCGGGTTGCTTTTTCTATGGTTATTAGACGTACAAGTTGGTCGTTTGACAAATTCCTGGGGAATTTAGGCCTCGTGGAGGGATTTTCATCTAACCTCTTATTTCCCTTTCATTGTTAACGTTTTATATAATTTATTTTGTGTATTTTCTTATCAAACCCATTCAATTTGTGCCTCATAGCCAAATAACTTGCATGTAATGTGTCATTCTGAAGTTTGAGATTGGTTCTTGGCTTAGAGCATGATGTATGAGCAAAAAACATGTCTATAAATAAAAGCCACCTAGACTAGGTAAATAGATCAACATTATTAAAATTTTGGTTCATGTCAGTTCGTACAACAATACTTCCGTCTTTTATTTTTTTGAAATTGTAGCAAACGTTTTTACTAATCATTTTCGCGAAATCTGTTAATATAATTTAATTTATTTAGGTTATTATTATTTGTTTTATTGATTGCTTATCAAATACGTGTTCTCTTATAATTTTAAACTTGCGAAAAATCAATTGTTGCGTAATAATGAATGCAATTTTTCAACCCTTTGTTCACATCTATGGTTATTTTAATAATGACGACAATTTTTCAACCCTTTACACTTTATTTTGTTAAAGTCGTGAGGGGAGGTCAAAAATAATTTATTTTAGAAAAACATTTTTTTCTTCATTTTTTGCCGACGTTTCGACCTTTAATCGCGACATATTCACGGCCTGGGTGAATTATGAAACATGTTGATTGGTAAAGATACAATACAGATGTAAATATAAGTTTTAAACCATGTATATCATACTCACATAAAGTGTGCTATTCTTGTGGTGTCATATTGGTTTTGTGTGAAATTGTGAAATTTTTGATTTCTGCTGTTTTGATGTGATTGTGACAGGGTGGGGGCCCGGTAAATCGGGGAACTTTTCTTTGATCATAGGCGGTTTTATTTAACTCAAAGGAAGTAGAGAATGGAGATTTTCTGGATTTGATTTGTGGTTCGGGGCTATTCAATATTGGAAATGAAGTTAATTTTTATTGACAATAACAAAGGAAAGGGAAATATAAAAAAAATGTTTAATAGTTTATTTGCTTTATCATGTTGGGTAGCTTGGACTTAGCATGTACTCTTCGGTAATTAATGCTGTGTGTGTTTCAGCTCATGTAAACCATTTCTAGAAAAGTCCGTTTGTATTTTTTTCCAGTGTTTAGTATTTGTATTTTGATCAAATCAGATTTGTATTGTTTTTCAAAACGATGTGTGACCAAACGTTTAGTTTTTTGGAGCAGGCTTACTATTCGTTCCAATATGAAAGTTTATTTAGATCAGAATACGTAGGGATTTTTTAACATGAATACATTTGTATTTGACTTTTATTGTCGTTATGAGTTTGGGCTTCTAATGAATTATTCAATTGTTAAGTTAATTTAATTAAGTCCTTTTTATGTACATTATCTAAAAAAAATCTTCCTTTTTTGGGGGACGTGGGAATATGATCACATATTTATTTTTTAACGGCTTTATGTTCTTGCATATTCCAGAGTAGGAACAACGATATGATCATTTTTTTAGAGCTCAGGGGCAGAAATGTCAATTGCGATTGGACCCGGTGGTCTGACTTGTTGGTATTTATTGACTAGTTTTAATTGCGAAAAATGAACATTTGAACGAAAACTGTTAAATTTTAAAGTTCAACGATTAATTGTAGTTTTTTTTGGGGATGAAAGTTTATACTTGTTAATAGGTGGTTTGTCGATTTTGTTTATTCCTGCGGTCTCTTGTATATTTATTAAAATTAGATGTATTGAAAGTGTTGTATTTCAATCGATCTATTTTTTTTTTAACATTTCCTCTTTCGGAAAACTTTAATTATATTTATTCAGAAATCGTGAGATGCGGTCTGATGTGATGTGGGTTTAGAAAAACATTTTCTTTATCGTGCCAACGTTTTGATCTTTATTGAGATCATCTTCAGGGCCTGGGATTCATAAACATCGTTTAAATTATACAAGTAAATGTAAGATACGAAAATATGAATTTATACAATGATATACACAATATAGAAATTTTAGGTTTAATCAAAGTATTTGTTCTCCCTTTCTCTCTCTCTCTCTCTCTCTCAAAAAAAAAAAAAAAAAAAAAGTTTAACTTTGAACCGTTTTCGTCAGCTCGGTAAAACTCCCGGTTTTTTGAAATACATATTTTTTTAATGCATAATTCATTAATTCTTCAGCTCCCATTATATGTTAATATGCTGCTTATGGGGCAGTTACAAAACAGGATTAGCCAATGCCGAGGATGTATACATGTGAAAAAATCATTTTTCCGCCTTCACCCACGATTCATTTAAATTGTGTCATTATATACACGTTTTCACCATTAACAGCTTTACAAAATAATTAATAAAAGGAACACATCGAATTCATTGTTGTCAACTACTCTTTCGGTCAATATTGATGACTTTTTAACAGGTGAAAGTATTCTTAGTCAATAGCGGATGAATCAAAAATTTAGAATTGCCTTTTGCCTTCCTCTGTAGTTTGATTTGACAAAATCAACAGAAAAGCCTTTTGATATGCTATAAATTAATAATACAATTACTGAATATGGTTAATGAACATGGTTGCTTTACATTCACTTTATTTCTATTTAGGAATATCAATGTTTCCGTTCAGTGTATCCAAACTGGCTAGAATGCTTTATTTTCTAAATGTAAATTTGGTAAAAGTAAACTCTTTTAACATGATTACATAGAAGCCGGATTGTCGCGTATATTATGTCATATTGTACATTATCTTTTTTATATAATAAATAATTACTTTGGATTGTCGATTGTGACGTTCGTACGGTTTGGATCAGACAACGGCAAACATTGCCGAACTTGGGGTTAGATATAAATTGGTGTCGAAATATTTAGGCTGGGAAGCAATAATAATGAGGAGCCCGAAACGTCTATAATTAGGAAGACAAATGGCTGTTAGAAATAAATATACCCCTCCTAATTTCGCCCCGTCTCTACGTTCTGCCTTTTAAAAAATCGTCTTAGGATTTCGGTTTTGACGGGCTGAAACAGCAAGTACATATTTTTATTTCAAAAAGTAATAAATAAATGATTTTTAACTCCGAACGCTTAACAAAATACAATTAAAATTTTTGATTTCCTTTTATACTTAAAGTACGTCTTTGGAAGTTTTTTATCATTTAAATTTAAACCGAAACCGTTTTTTTCATCCAAGCTTTATTTAATATTTCTTATCATTATGCAATACATAATAAAAAGGAATCACGGCCACATTAATAACTTATCTGATCGAATCGAAAAGTACAGTTTAATTGTTATTCCAGTTGTAAAGATATGAAGGATAGGCTCTGCTCCCTTCTGGTTAGCGTTGTTGCCACCCCGTACCATTCAAAAGCTAACTGTCCGCTGGCCACCCCACCAGGGGAAGTTTTTACCTGTCCTATCAAACCCCGCGGCAAGTGGTGTATTTATTTGCCAACCCTCCTCAATCTTCGTTCTGCCTTTACAAAAGCAGTTGACGAGAAGAAAGCCGTTCACCTTTTTGGTAATCTCGCTTGCATAACCGTGTATATCATGTTAATCTGTAACAAGTGCGTCGTGCTTATTGTGTCTTATCATTGTGCAGACAGCAGTTTTTAGCAAGCGTATGCAGTACAAACATCTTAGGTGAGTCGAAATAAAGAAATAAGTGGAAACTTATAAAATTTAACCTTTTCCTTATGACTTTTTTGTGCTTTATTTTGAAACATTGCGTATTGACACGTCTCATTTTTAGATATAGATTTTTTGCTTAAATTGATTTAAACCCATTCGATAAACTTATTAAAAGTTTTAACATAGACGAAATATTATTCTAACCACTCATGATAACATATTTTTTTATGTCCGTAATGCCAAATTACTCTTCCACCATATATTGCTTGATTTCAATTGATTTCAAAGGAAAATAGAAAAGGACCTTCAAATATATTAATACAAATATCATTATGCTGTGTGACTAGACATCAATTTAAACATTAATCCATTTATGTTTGGTGGTCTAATTGACCAAATTACTTATTTCATTTAATTATCTTTTTATGTAAGGTCTTGGTTGAGATGAAAAGTTGTGCCACGAGCCGGATTCGAACCAGCCGAAGGTGGTGGGTTCGAATCCCGCTCGTGACACTAAGTTTTTCATCTCAACCATGACTTTACATAAAAAGAATTATTAATTGAAATAATTAATTTAAATGGTTATCATATACGATTTTATCATGCAATGTCATCAATTTTTGTTTAAAAAAATTTATAGATTAATAACATAAGCTTTCAATGTATCCTTAATTAAATTTAATAGATGGCACTTTTCCACTAACAAGACCTGGAAAAATTACATAATAAATATTTAAAAAATAAAATTGGTTCTGTAAATACTGTCAGATAAGGCGATTACAAAAAAATTTGCCCCTACTAATGATCTTTAAACACATGTACGTGATTTCTCAAAGATCAGTTTTTACCAGTGTTAAATTAACATTCAGTTGCTAAAATTAGATTTTTCGGTTACAAATAGATTAAAAAATTAGTCATTTAAGTTTTGCAACTAATATTAAAAAATAGTGAAAGTAATTAAAAGTATCTTTAGTACAAAAGAACATGAGTTTAGATAACAAGCTCTAAAAATTAAAAGAAAAATTGACTTCTCATAAGACTACTTCATAGAAAGTATTCTGGAATCCTGTGCTCTTCCGTAAATCTTACTGAGAATTTTAACTACTACTCTTTACTTTGGATAAGAACTTTTGAAAATCGTAAAAGTTTATTCTAACTGATTTTTTCCTTTGTTTCCTTAAGAATACAATGAAACCAACACATGATTCTGATGGAATTGCAACGCTCTTTCTATTGATGTAATCAAATTTACTGCAGGATTAAGATTTTATGAGATATTAATAATATGAGGTTTATGGGGGAAAAGGTTGAAGTAACACTACAAGGGAAATATCGCGAACACACAAAATTGAGAATCAGACTATAGAAGTATAGGCAATTGAGAGTTTTTAGCTCCATTTAACATGTAAAATAATCTCATGAGTATTGATGTCGGTTCATAGGACACCCTGCTATTATATTTATTATACACGATTAAAAAAAAAAAAAAAATCGAAAATATTCGTTGCACACCTGGCTGCGAAAGAAATTTTTCATTTCGAAAAATCTTGTTATTATAATTGTTGTTTACTATGTATGTATACGAGCTTAAAGCAATAAGTATGGGCAAAGTCCTGATCCGAAATTGTCCATCTTTACTTATCCAAAGCCTTCTGCCTATTCCAACTTGACATTCTCTAAATTTATTCTTCATCCGTGGTGTCTAGTCAGTAATTATTTTGCCCATTTGATTTTGTCCCGCCTCACCATCCCCATTTTCGGTTTTAATCGTTATCTTTACGTCCTTCATGCTCGTTTTATTTCATGGAAAAATGATAAAAATCGTTATTTTGAACTAAACAGTTTCACCATCATAAATGGTTACTTAAAAAAAAACACTTATGGGAAGGAGTCTATTCAAAATTAATAGGTCTGACCGGATAAAGCAAAAATTTTGGGGATTTGACGTGCTATAAATAATTTCGATACTACAAAATAAAATTGTGGTTTTAATGGTTAATCATGTTGAATTGATTGTTTTTTATGTAGTTATATAGAGTTGTGCTCTAAGCTTAAATCTTTAAGACCCTAATGATTTAACAGTATTAATATTATCACATGGAAGTTCTGTTTTCAGATATCTTAAATACCTCATGGTCAGATATTTTATTTATTTTTAGATGTTTTGTTCAGACAATCCTCAGGCGAGAATTAATTAATGCATTATACATATGTCCAACAAAACTCGGTCGTTTTCTTTGCATGAAGGTTCTGAACAACTATTTTTATAGTTTCCAGTCGGGTTAGCTCCTTTTTCTAAATTATTTTTCGGTAGTGTATCTCTTCAATAAACATCACAAGTGAAGACCCAAAAATAGAATTTGCAACTTCAACGCCAACTTATTTATTTACAACTTAAATATACAGCTGTATTGTTAGTTTTCTATAGTGTGAAGCAGTGCAGTTGACGTGTTCCGACCTGCCAACAAGCTGTTATGTTAAAAGGCCGACCCATCTTTTTTTCCCGAACCGACAAATCCGGATGTTCTTTTGTCGGAAAAGGATGTCGGATATGATTTCATGACAAGATATAAAAATCCATAGAGAGCCTGGTCTGAGTTGTAAAACTGTTGTCTTCAATTCAATTTACCGGCCTTTTGAGAATTTCTATACCCTTTTATTTTCTAAACGAAAAAAGGAAAAATGTTTCTGGAGAACAAAAACAAAAATGTAACTGTAGATATCAACTGGAAAGGAGCGGTTTTTAATCCCTTTCACCCGGCTTGCAAACTGCATTCAATTGAGCTTTAGGACTTGATTTTCTACCTGCTATATAAACCACACAACCCTTTCAATATTGTTAAGGTTCAGCGATTAAGTTTCGTGGCCGCAAAAGAAAGAAAAAGGATGAAATTATGTCAGGTAAAAGTATTGGAAAATTTATTTTGACCTCCTTAAAAAAAAAGATAGTTCAAAGTTCATAGCAGGGCGAATGTTACATGTTTATTCAGAGAATCTTATAGTCCAACGTTTACACTTAAATTAAAATTTAATTTTTATTTTGTAATTAATTTAATTTTCTATTATTTGAAGATTATTCATCTGGTCTTGGACCGCATCTCACGATCTCCAAATAATCATTAATTAACGGTCAATAAATACTACACATTAAATTTATATCATAAATAAAAATACCTAATTGAATGAGTAATACTGAAGTAATTAATTGATAAACGAAAAAATATCCAATACTTTCAGTCTATTATTTATGATAATGCTTTTTTGTTATACAACCTAAATTGAAAAAAAAGGAAAACTATTGCTTTAATTTATCCTGCTGAGATAACTAACAGTTCAACATTATTATACATACATCGTTGTTTTGAAACTTCTAAAAAATATAATACATATAACAATTATTTATTTTTTTTATGGAAGGTATTAATTGAAATGAGTAATTTGGTCAAATAGGCCACTAGAACATAAATGGATTAATATGATGTAACATTTTTAATATAAGAAATATAATATTTTCTTTGCACGTAGGAAGGCTGAAATAATTTGTGTAAATTGAGTGTCGCCACCTAATATTTATTAATTTCATTACATCTTTTGTATGTTGTCTTTTACAAAGCATCGGCCTTCATACGGTTTAAATGAATGACCTGTCCTCAGAAGGGCGATATATTATGTTGTAAGAATAATTTTCTTTAGGAAGTCTCCCGGTCAAGCAACCAGGGTGTTGATGATTTACTGTTTCCACATTGTCCGAAGAGGTAGACATTTATTTCCAGAAACGTGTCCTCAACTATTGAGTTCCTACCAATTTTAAAAGAAAAACCTTCGGATCTTCACACGAAAACTAAAAAATAACAATCAACTTCAATCAACTTTATACATGCATATATTCACAAACACGCGCGTATGCACGCCCGCACAACACACACACACACACACATCTTTCAAGTTCAGAGAGGCCGTGTTTGTAATATTAGTTGTGTAGAGTTATTCTGTGAACGGTATCTTTTGAAACCTTTGTGGCGTCTTGTTATCCCCTTCTGTCTGTTGTTGGTGCAAATTTTTGTGTAAAACTGACTTAATTTATCCTCAATCTCTTAATTTTCACGACACTGTTTAAAAAAAAAAACAGCTTTTCATTTTACTACCTCCTGGTTTATAAAAATTATGATTTCCAACGAACAAGTTTGCTTCATAAAATATAAATCGGACATAGCCAATTTGACCTCTCACCCTTTTGAAATCGATCATTTTAGTGGTCTTCATAAACTGTCAAAGTATCTTCTATGGTATGAACTACCTACTCATCAATTTTCATTTCTATCGAACGTCTCATTTGAATTTTTGATTTTGGGGCGTCGGTGACCGTAACGGTTTAGATGTTGACTTGGCGCTCATTACTGTAAGGTAAAGGTCCCTGGTTCGAATTCAGCGGCCCTGCATTCGAAACCGACATACTTAGAATTGTACTTTTTTTCAAAAACACCGGCTCCCCGAGGGTTCATATAACCTTTTATTCAAGCGTTCATTTAAGTGAGCAATACTTGTAAAATTCTTCCTGCTCTGATATAAATCTTTGAAAAATAACAAGTACAAAATAGGTTGGGTCGAGTTGTACGCATTGATGGTTCCACATAGCAATCCATCTGGGAAAGGAAGAGTCAGAATGTATACTGTGCGAAATGATGAGGTCGGTAAAATTCTCTATTAAACAACATAAAATAACATAATTTTTTTGGTGCATTTTCGTTAAATCATTAAGATTGACTTGATGGGGGTCTATCAGCCTTTTATCTCTTTTGGCTTGTCTGACCAAAATGTTCGAAAACGACCAAACTTCAAGTTGTTAAAGTCATTGTTGAAAGCTGAAGAACCAAAAGAAATATTAAAACATCGCAAGTGTTCCATTTGTTTTACTAATCTTTGTGGCCTTTTATTGTGCACCGGTTCTACCTCGTTCATTCTGCTCGGTGATGCTAGGATTGTTGGTTTTGTTACCCCAAGCGGACTTTTGTCTTATTGTTTTCTATATTGTCAATTGACTTAATCCTACTTTAAATAAGTATTAGGTCGTTGACTGTCATTAATGTCAGCCCTATCACTCCCCTGAGTTTTACCCTGTCTACAATAGCATTGTAATTTGCCAGTTTGTCCCTTTGTTGACTTTCAATCTTGTTATCCCGATAATAAGTTCTCGGTATATAATAATAGGCTCTTCTCTGGCCTGTTTGATTGTTCATTTTACAGAATTATAACCCAAATGTGGTCAATAATATACTCACGTGTAGGTGTTTTCTCAATATAGAGTTCTATCACTCCCCGTTAGAGTTTTACCCGTCCGAACTGTAGCAATGTATTTCCCTGTTTTGGTGAGGATTCTTTAATCATGATTCATGAGTTAACTGTATCTGGAACCTCTGAAGTTCGTCCCCTTCTCCTTTTGTTCTTTATGGAATTATTCTGAGATGGAGGAGCCTAGTTTTATCTTGTTACGAAAGTATAAGTTCTGGGCCTAAATCATCTTGCAGATCCTTCTTTGATCAGGTTGTGTTTCCCAGGTTTTGGATTCACTGATATTTTACGTGCCAGTACTTTTTTGTATTGCTTTATGCGCCTGTGATTCATAGAGTTGCCAGTCCTCTTACGTTGACTAGTTTTTGGGCAGCTTGTTTTTATGTTTAGTTTACCCGATTAATGAGAATGATTGAATTATCAGGAAGCTGATCATTTGTCGTTTAGTTTATCAGTTTATTTTTTATTCAGAATTACATGAGCGTAATTTGTACCGCGTGATTTAGAAACAGCCATTCATTTTCCCTGTTATACCGGCTGAAAGGATTTTTCCCTGATCTAAAGAGCAAACGTTAAAAGGTATGGTTGTAGGCAGAACGACCCGTTTAATATGATGTGGGTGGCAAAAGGAAATGTTTCTCCGCTTAAATAAATTTGGGAAGGTGGTGTGTGATATTTGTGTCTGTCAATTATGTTTTCCTTCAATATAATTTTGAGTTGATTTAAAAAAATCTATTTTTAAATTATTTCGTTGTTTTGCACAGCTCTTGTATTTTAACCGCTTTTTTGCATTTAACATTTATGTTCTTTTCTCTTTTATAATTACAATGGGATAACTTTTGTACAATTCAGTTGAACATGTTAAAATTTATTTGCTTTTATTCCTGTCATTTTTTTATGTGTATGTGTGTGTTGGATAATTTTTAAAGTCCAAAATCATCGTCAGAAGTTTTTAAGTTTGATTTAAGCCGTATTGTGAAAATACTTAAGTTATTGTAGAATATGAGAGGGGTTAGACGACCGGCCATTTTATTCAACTCATTCCGCCCTGTCTTCTGCTCGTGTGAGGTATCGATCTCGTTGGATTTTGCAGGTCGCCTCTATTTCCGCCATACATGTGCCACACACGCAATGTACAATGAAAACGAAACGCATATTCGGACTTTTTTTATCGCCGTTGAACTGAAATTGGTAATAAAAACCGTCATATTTCCCTTCTGTTTTTTTTTCTTTCCCCCGGTCCTATCGCTTTCCATCTTCTCCGTCATGTTTTCTACCGCCATCGCGGCTTTTACTGTTTAGGTTTTCCCGTATTGCAAAAATCCGCGTAATAGCAATTTCAGGTTCATACCGTGCTGATTGAACAAAAGGACAGCCAAGAGGGAAAGGTCAACGTCACAATAATAAAGTTCATTGATATTACGGCGGAAATCGACCTAAATAAACTAACTCTTAGTCCAACACGTATGATGTATCGTCACGTTTCTTACAAGAGCCGTGCCTTAAAATGTTTCGTAATCTCTGTTGTCCTGTTCTTCCGTTTCAGCAGTTCATCCAATCAATCTAATAAATATCCTGACGAAATGTTAAAACGTGTGTTTTTCTGTTTTGAAATCCTAACAGGCAAAAATAAGAAAACCTGGTTTTTCCCCACCTTTTTTTCGAACTGAAGTGATAATGGTAAATTAATATTTAATTTCCACGCAAATAGCCTATATAATTTATTTTTATAACAGCCCTCTGCACTAAACGCTACTTGTTAAAAATAAGATACCCTTGATCGATTTTTTTTTTTTTTTAATAATTCAAGGTTTAAGAAAATTCTTTCTTCATTTTTCAACGCCGTTTAGTGAGATTATAACGTACTAGTTACAATTTAAATAAGCTCCACAAAAGCCCAAGCTTTCTTTTATCTGTTTACAAATGACAGTTGTTATCGCGGTTTTGAGATTGCCATGTGGGGCCTTTAACATTCATTTTCGCCCGGAAAATTATTTATATCTCTGACTTTAAAATAAACCGAGATGGCCGACTGTGTTTACTATGTCAAGCCAACAATGAAAATGCCCGAGAGTAAGAACTGCTGTGGGTTTGATTGTGTCGTGTATTTGCTAAATTGCGCCGCACATTCTGCGAAGCTTTGTTGATGAAAATCTTTGTAGTACGATTGAAAATGAAGACTAAATTTCAAACTTTAGAAAACGCTGTGTGCATAACTAAACGCTGAATCATCAAATGCTGAAAAAACTGAACTTATTAAAATACCTCTATGAAGATGGCGTATGTCCAAAACCTGACTAACACCTGATAGACGGATCAGATATGATCCACTGTAAATGCAACTTAATGCTCTAACCGAAAATATTTCATGCGTTTGTTGTCCAATTAAAGTGATTGCATTTGAACCGAAGGCGAAAATGTTAAGTGTTTTAATTAACTGTAATTGTTTTTCCTTTCTGGTTTTTGGCGTTTGCTAGTCTTACGCAATTTTATAAAATTAATTTTTTTTACACGATTTCTCTTTAATTTAATTACTTTACTCATAGTTAAAACTATTTTTTTGAATTAGTTTATTTGTACGCATTACGTATTAGTACATATTACAAATGTAATCACAAAACTTTTTTCGCACGATCAGTACTAACAACCCGGACGACACATGCCATGAGAAACCAGCTTATGCTTGCGATCAGTACGAGGGATTAAGGGGCAAGGAGGTCTTGAGGCGATCGTGATAAAGGCGACGTGGTGGGTTCTCGGGATAGGAATGTGTAGACAGGGCTAGGGCAGTAGGGATAGGATGGATCGCGATGTTGGTGTGACTTGAAATCTGGGACAGATCAGTTGACAAAAGGAATGTTGACGTCGTGGATTGTGAGGTTAGTTATGTAGTAAGGAGCTTTGACGATTTGTCTGAGGACTTTTGTTTGGAAGGATTGATTTGTTAAATGGCTTGACCGAACTCCACAGTTCCACTACGTATGTTTGTCCACAACGGACGCAGTAAAATCTTTTGTTCGGTTAGTTTAGTGTTGACGGTCAAGAGGATTTCAGCCCTAGATGGTTTCGTAGTTGTCCAAATCGTCTGTTAACTTGTCTCTTAAGTCTTGTGTGGGGATCCCACGTCAGTTAGCTGTCCAAGTATAGTCCTAAGTATTTGGCGTGAATGGAAGTCTATATCTCTTTGTTGTTGAGACTGTCTTTTCATTGTGAACGTACACTGAGTACATTTTTCTTTTTCAGTCTTGCCCTCCACTTTATGCCCCAGTCTTTAGATAAATTCAAGGTGTTTCTTGGATACGATTCGATTTAGAGGACAAAATTGCGATATCGTCCGCGTAGGTGGCGATGATCGTTAATGATATACAGGTTGGAATCAAGAATGCTCCCTTGTGGGACGCCCTGTTGTATCGGTTCGACTTCCGAGTACTAGAAGTAAAACAGTAACTTTACCTGCGAGGAAGACCTTTATAATCGTACCTAGTTTCCAAAATCCATTATAAATTATGCTAAAATAAGAAAGGAAATTCTTATTCCAGAATTCTTAATGATTAGGGGTTGCCTTGTAGCAAATTTCTTCAGGTAGTAGTGAAAGGAAGAAACTTTTTGTCTTTAATGTAATAATTGTTGTTTCTAAACTAATACGTATTAAACGTCTACTCTGCTCTCCTGGTGGTTGTTAGACGACTTCCGAAAACCATTTTACTTTATAAATTATGGATGGAAAAACCCTGAATTTTTTTCCATTGTGGACGCTAACCCATAATTTTAAAGCTTACGATCTTAGGTTTTCCCTGTTTTACCAAGGGACTTGTTTTCAATTTCACCTCTTATTGAAAATAACCTGCTCAAACGTACAATTGTCATATGTTAAATTCATTTTAAATAAATACATAGGGAAAAGAAAATGACGAGGAAAGCGTAGTTGGTGGAGTAATGTTGGCATGTTGGCTGTCCCTGTCCTTGTTCCATTTTTGTGGCTCTCACTTCGTCTCAATCGAGGTGAATGTCAGCTGTGCAATTCTCTTGCCTTCAGCACTTTTTTAATAAATACTTTTCCATTTAAGAATTGTGTTTCAATAACATCCTGCATATAATAATTGATCATGCTTAGACGACAACGAACTGCTACCGTCCTTCAAGTACTTTCAGCAATACGGGGAAACTCATTAATGGCTATCGTTCGTGATGTTATAAGTATTACAGTTGAATTATTCATGACAACCAAATTTTCGACCTGTAGTAGCTTTTTAATTGATCTATTTGCAACTTTCCATTATGATGTAGCACATGTCAATCTCGTGTGCCATTTCGGATAATAATTTGGGGGCATTTCTTTTTTCACTCTTCTATGGCCAATTGAATAACGCGTTCTGAACTTTTCAACCAGAATCACCACTATCTGGACAATATAATTCCAATTATAGTCTTCTGTATGTAGATATATGATAAATTAAACACACATTGAGCTTAATTGGGCTCTTGGCGATATCTTAAGTTAAATTTAAATTTAGAACAACCTTGCTATACTGTCTGGTCCAGTAATCAAATACTACGAACATTTTAATTTCAATAATACGCCAGATTAATATAAAAGTAAAAACACCTGATCTGTTTATGATATTAACTCTGTTCGCTCCTTGGTAGTTTTTTCTTTTGAACAAATTATCAGAACATACCCTAAAGACATTCACTGATGTGTTGCGTCTAAATGTCTAATAGGGAACAGCTATCTTAAATACGATAAGACCGTGAAAATGATCTTTAACGATTACTCGAACCCCAAATCTTCCACTAATGTATGAACTGACCAGATGATTATTATTTAGGGTCAGGTTTTGTACGGTTAATGTCACAGTGATTGATAGTCGGTCTCTCTCATTTAATTAAATACAAATAATCTCCTTTTATATGCGCATTGCGAAAATTGTCGTACTTATCTGAAATAAATGTTTCATGATAGAGTGGGTGGTGTTAATTGTACCCATTTAAAATTACTTAAAGGCAGTCGAACTATTTATTTTTCGTAAAATTTACCTTACATCGATTTTTGTCGCAACTAGATTCTTATTTTCAGAGTCGGTCTCTTTCTCAGCGTTTACAATGTCAAATAATATTTGGTTGGGATTAACTATTTACTTTAACACCATGCTTATGTTGGTGGTCTTTCTCACTTAGACTTTCTAAATATTTTTCAACTGTCCCCTTCGAAATTTACCATTTCACCACATCCTATTCCTTACATTTTAATCATTTATACGGACAAAAAGGAAATTTAATTCTTAATTATACTTGGAGTTCAGATGGCCGCTATTATGAGAAGTATTGGTAAAAAAAAAGGGTTAAACTTCTACATCTAAAAGTGAAGATCGATGGAAAAAAGATAGAAATACTTTTGTTGTATTTTTTTCTTCTTCAAATAGTAATGTTAAGGCTCAGCATAAAATTTTGTTTACTTTTTCATATTATATAACAAAAAACAAGATAAACCAACTTGTTTAAATATATATTTTTTAGATGTAAACCAAAAAACTTTAATTTTAACCTCGGTCAAAAAGATAGAAACGCGTTAAACCTTTTTTGTAAATGGTAATGCTAAGGCCCAACAGAAAAGTGGTTTAATTTTTGTTTCAGTGTTATATAACGTAAAAGAAAGTAAACCAGCGTGTTAGAATATGCAATACTTATTTTTTAAAATTTATTTTTAACTCGGATGAAAATTACATAAACTCTTCCTTTTACATTTAAGATCTTTTTATTTCCCTGTGTTACTTTGATTCTTTTATTTTCGGAAAAGTAAAATTATTGAACAATATTTTTTCTCAATTAAAAGAAGGAAAAAGTGCTTTTCAGATGAAGAATAACAGAATAACTTGAGTAGAAATTGACTGTTTATTTATTTATTTTATGGAGGACCAACCATCTAAGCCAATATTAGTGTTGGGTGGCTCTTTATTTAAGGAAAGCTAAGCTTAAATAATGTTGAAATTACAAGTTCCTCTTACAATTAAGATCTTTTTATATCCCTCTTCTGTTGTTTTCTTCCTTTCATTTTCGGAAAAGAGTAAAATTAGTGGAATTTTTTTCCTCAATATAAATGAAGGAAGGAAATGCTTTTCAGATGAAGTATAACTTAATAACTTAATTCAAATTGGCTGATCATTTATTTAGTTTTGGGAGGGAGACCAACTATCTAAGCCAATATTAGCGTTGGGTGAATATTTAAACAAGCTAATAAATAATATTGAAATTACAGTAATGAACAAGTGCCGATTATTAATTTTTTTAATCTCTTCATAACCACATTATTTGTGTATATTCATTTAAGTTAAAGGAAAATTTATGTTTCACCCGGGCCAGGAAATTCCCAGGGTACTTATATTGGTGAAAGGCACGTACAGAGCCCCCTTAAAAACCTGCACCTTCTCGTTAATCCTATGTGATTAAATGGATATCAGAAGGATTTTATACCTTCTAGTTAACCCTAATTACACAAACATTAAACATTAAATAATAAATATTACAAATATTATATATTAGTGTTCAAATTCAAGCTTCAGTTGATTCAGATTCAATTCAAATTGAATTGATCTTTGAACGAGATGGACAAAATTTAATGTTGATATGTCCAGTTTTATGACTGAAAATAGAAGTAATCTTTAGGTTTTAACAAGTTGTTTTTCTTTTTTTTTACGTTATATAATGTTTAAAACAAAATAAATCCACAGCTACTTTTCAGTTTAGTGTCGGCATTACAGTTTTTTCAAATGTTTAAGGTGTTTCTATCATTTTGCCCAGTACTGTAATTGGTTTGATGTTACAGGAGCTCGTTGACGAAAACGAGGCATGTAAAAGAAAGAACCGCTATCTATCCGAAATGGAGGATTCTTTCTTTGAAGCTTCAAGCAAAAGTATGCCTGTAAGCAGAAGGCAACAGCAATGTATAATTCAAAATTAAGTTTATTAAGGTAAATGACACAAATTGGGCTCCCAGCGATGTTCGTTTATTTTTCTTTAATAATCTTTTTAATTTATCAAATGCGTAGAACTATTCTGTATATTCTCAGTATTTTAATTTAATTAATTTCCATTTTACATGTCGCATGTTTTGGTAGTTTAACTGGTGAAAAAATCTTGTAGTTGAATTAAGGTTTTTAGAAAATGTAAGTATAATTTTTATGTCGACTATTCATAGAGGGAAAAAGAGCACATAAAGCACGTTAATCGAAGGATCCTTAAATTAAAAGTCAGACTTTGCACCTTTCCATATGTTTCAAGGTTGTTTCGGAGAGCTTGAAAACTTTTATAACAGAATTCCTATGCGGGAGATTTCTTCATTTCTACCCAGAAGTGAAAGCTGATTCAGATCCGAGACCGGTGCCACAGAATGGGGTTTCCCCGGAAAACATTTTAGGTCCCAAACACTATTTTTATTTGCTAGGAAAATAGGTTTATAATATTATCAGTTGGCCTATTGATAGGCACTTACAAGATAATATTTTCTCACTTCGCGAATTCACAGAAGATTTGTAATGTTGTAAAAATTACTTAATATTCGGTACTCTCTGTCAGCGCCCATGCGTGCATGCTTGTCAGTGATACAATAAATCCAGTGGAATATCCTTGCCGAATGGATGTGCTTCTGGTTTCCAATCCTGAAATATAACGGAGTCACATGCGAAAAATTGCGCTATTCATATTCAATCGATTTATATAAGTTCTGTTTTAATTGTATCAAAAATGGGTTCGTCATAAAATAATTATTATATTTAGTTTAAAATTGACGTGTAATGGCGCTTTCTCACGATTCAAATTTTGCTTTTTAAAAAATTAGTTATGATGATTCAGTTTTTGTTCACACATTTCGATAAATATCGAGCAAGTCTTTATTGCAAATCGTTGAACGTTATTTGTTATACGTTTTATTTTTTGTAACCATCTTAATTTTGTTCAATTTTAATTTATTTTACGATAATTATTAATTTTTCGCCTTTCCTCTCACATCTTTATTTTTCACATCATCATTAGGACGCGGGGTTCATAAATCATAAATGTCGGCCAACTTTTGTGGCAATAATGCCATTAGGGGCGTCGGTGGCAAAAAAAAAAAAAAAAAAAATAGATGCCACTTAGCCAAACGCCTTAATTTTGCGATAATAAATCGGGGAATTTTGACTTATTTGACAATACATCTAACAGCATGTATTGTCAAATAATACATATATTGTTACATAAGTCTGCGTTATCAAAGGGAGTAAAGCACGTGGATTGTCTTCATGACTGGATATGGCTTCAAGTCTACTGGAGGCTCATTTTTGTTCTTTAACTTTTTAACAAAAAACAAAACACACACCCAGAGTGTAAAAGTTGAACAGAAACACTCAACTTGGAAGTTCACACGTTTTAGGTAATGATTCAGCTTGAAAGGTTTGATTTATGGCTTGACCGACAGAAGTTTGGCTGGATCAGCTAAAAAGGAGATCGATTCTGATGAACTAAAGGTTGTCACGATCGATTTCGTTCAACTTAAGTTGATCACCTAAAAAAGGCGGTCAGTTCTGTTGAACCGAATACTCCCGCGATAGATTTAGTTGAACTTTAGTTGATCACCTCGAAAGGCGATCAATTCTGTTAAACCGATGGTTGTAAAGATAGATTTCGTTCAACTTTAGTTGATCAGCTAAAAAGATCAATTGTGATGAACGTGATTAATTCTGTTGAACCGAAGATTCTCACGACAGATTTCATTCAATTTTAGTAGATCAATTGAAAAGGTGATCAACCCTTTTGAATCGAATGCACTCACGATAGATTTCGTTCAACTTGTGTTAACACCTAAAAAAGAGGGTCAATTCTTTTGAACCGAATGTTCTTATGATATATTTCGTTTAACTTGAGTTGATAAAAAAAAAGTTATCAACTATGTAGAACTGAAAGTTCTCACGATGGATTTCGTGTAACTAAAAGTTGAATGTAATATGTATTTAGTACCACAATTTTGCACAACTTCTTGCATTTTACGTACGTAATACATAAAACATCTAACAACTAAGTTCATGTACAACTTTAGTATTTTTTGGACATGCTTTACTGAAGTACTCAAATCATACTAAAAAGGTTTCGCTTGGATGTTGTCCATTGTAAAACAACCATTACCCACTGTCACAATTAACCTTGGAAAAGCATGTTGTTACCTTTATCACGATTAGATGCGCTTGGATCTTTTCTAGCCGATAAAAAATTGAGAAGGAGGGAATGAGAAAACGAAGTTGAATGTGCGTACATATCCCACCATAAATACTTTCACTTTTTGTAAATTCTCAATTAAATGATATTCCTAGAAAGTTGTTGATGAATGAATTATTCCCACTTACATTTATTATATTTGTTGAATGTGATTGTTTACTTTTGTTTGTTGGGAACTTTTCCAGTGGCCGTTTAGGCATTGAACAAACACCCAGTCAGAAAAATTAAAAATTGTGACGCCTAAATTAGTAACAATCGAATTACCAATTAATAACATAGTAAACAAATGATAAAATTTATCAGGATATTGTATTCTTAGGAAAGGAAAAATAAATAAAAAATAAGCATTGTTGTTACAAAAATTTTGACGAAGATAATTTAATAGTGTTAACTAATTCAATTGTATAGATTATAAAAAAATAGTTTTTACATTTGTATACGCGATTTTTTCATAAATAGTAATGGGTAATTTTCTACTATGGGCGATAATAAACCGGTGGATAACAATACGGTGTCACATCCAATTACAGTCAACAGTCAATGACCTGATACACTGTTTAACATGCGCGATTTAATACGGTAACAAAATAAATATATCTGGCTGTATCTATCTTTAACTGTTATCAGAGCTTGACCACATTAGGGTTATTCTTTCCTGGTCATATCTGACCTATTACCCCTGTCAGACTAAACCCTCTCGATTCAGCAGTCTATAGGTCTCGTTGACTTAACATGGATTTGATTTCGGAATGTAGAATTCGGTAAAGGCGAAGGTAAATGACATTACTTTAATTTTCGGATTAGGTCGCACGTTGAACAATAAGTAATCGTATTGTATGAAGAGAAGGCTAATGAATATACAATTCTCAGTTCCTCTCAGCAAATAACAGGTTTGTTGGTTCATTACACAAAGAGAGCATAAGTGATTAATTAAGACCAACACATTATATACTATTTTTCTACCTATTCAACATGTATTTTCACTGTTATCGAAACTGGAAAATTATCTGAAGTTTGTGTGTAGAATATAAAGAAAGGAGAGCTGAATAAAGAACAACTTAAGGGTTGTTTTAGGAAAATAGTATATAAAATTGACACCTAATAAAAGTAATAAAAGCAAAATAATAAATTTCAGTTTTTATTTACAATATATAGTCTATTCAATTTAGTATTATTTTTCGATTAAAATATCAATTTCACAGTCAATGCGACATAAAAAAATCTACCTGTATCGTTTTTTGTTCTATTTATTCTGGATTACATGTGGAAGATGGGATAATCCCTGTTGAGATAAAATTATCAAGGTATTTTTTTTCTCTCTTTTTGTTAATAGCATTATCCCCTGTTTATGTTGATAAAAGTACTCTTGGCAACATCACTTATTACCTTTTGTGTCATCTTACGATTAAAAAAAAATGTGCGGGAAAACCTTTTCAGAAAAGCTTGGTATGCTTTTCATATTTTGTACACAACATGAGGGAAGGGAATTTTTACCGTTTTGTCTGTTGCAATACAAACACTCTTTATAAAGGGTAAGATAGAAAAAAAATGTCTTGTATACATAGCCAAATCAATCTCATTGTTCGCGAGGCTTTTCGTTTTTTACGACCAACCGTTAGCTTGCTTTCCTTATCAGTTAAACAAATTTTCGGACAAATATGACAAATAATTATGTTAACTCGTTGTAAATACAATTGTGAAAGATGTGCAACCAATTCGCAATTGTTCGGACGTTCCGGATGAGCCTATTGTGGTCATATATTTTACAAATTACCCTTGTGCAATTTTCTGACACTGAAGTTTTATTTCAAGTGAATCTTATTTATATTGCATTTATTTTGTAATAAATAAAAGTGATTATACTTGTTTTTCTGTCTGTAATTATGTTATTGCAGTACATTTATATTCTTTATTTTATAAACGTCGTATAACAATAGTATGCATCTGTCAGTCTAAAGATGTATAACTACTTAACTGATTGACTGAACTCTTTGACGTCCTTTCAGCTCTGATTTTCCCCCTCTGTGAATAATTTACATAACAATTATATTTTGATTGTTGGAGTTAAAAAAAATATATTGAACTACCAGGTTACGGTTAGTTATCTTAACATGGAAAGGATATTAGCACAAATAATAGCTTTACTGGGAAATGAATGGGACGTTTTAATTGGTATAAGGTGAATTTAATTTAACATAGTCTGTAAGCTACTGTAAAGTATAATATCGTATTTCACATGCCTTGATATCAAGTATGTTTTATTAGTTGTGTAGGCCATGTGAAATATTTCAACGAGTTTTTCACATCTGTAGATATTTGTATACACACAAAAAAATCATTTACAATGTTGACATTTGTTATTTAAGTCAAGGGAAGTAATTTTGTTTTGATTGTTGTGTTGTAGCGTGGAGCGGGACCGGCTTCGAGAGCGGGAGCGTCAGGCAAGGGCTCAGATGTCCTCGGCCTCTGAACGTGGGGACCCTCCATCCGGCACCCCACTTTTCGGTGCCCCAGTCCGGGTAAGTTTGTCATTATTTTTAACTTCACCTTAGTTTTAAAAGCCTCTGCCAATTGCCTTGTTCTTTTCTTATTGGACGTTACATTATTGTTGGTTTAAAAAAAAAAAATTACGAAATATTTTTCGTATTTTTTTCAAAATTTTCAACATATGTATTAAGCGAAAAATAAACGTGTGCAAATTTTATTTTACGAGATGGAATTTTTGCATGTTCGGGTTGTTAACTAGTGAAATCCCTGGCAACCGTTCACCAAAAACTTTGACATGGTACATATATTACAGCGGTGATATGTACTTGTTAAACCATATCCAAGTCCTAAGATTCGAAAGGTTTTCTGAAAAAATAACATATGAGTTGTTGATGAATATTTGAAATCTTGTAATGACTTGTGTATCACATCACTTGTGATCAAAATTGCAAAATAAAACAGCCTAAACAGTTGAAAATTTGCTTATTTTTTTATTATAAATTCTCATTATTTGGATGGGTTTCATTCTTTTGTTTCATAAACATTACCAGTACAAGGAAAATAAAATTAAATAAAAAACAAATCATCCTCGCTTTATACGATAAGTCATTACAAAATAAATCTGACCCAGTAATCTCATTTAATAGATGCACTATAAATCGTTCAGATAAAATGTCCCGATAGCCAAATGTAACTGATGTACTCCACTACTTGAACAACTGTTATTTAATACATTCGACCCTAAGATAAACGTACTAAAAATAAATAAATCCCATTAAAAAAATGTATATGAAAATAATTTTGGTCAAACATAAATCCCTGTGTATGATGTTTAGTGACTGTTAGTTGATTATTTGGAGATCGTGAGATGTGGTCTGGTACCAGACGCATCTCACGGTCTCCAAATAATCATAAATCCCTGTAACCAAATGCAACTTGCAAGTATTCTGCTACTTAAGCAAAAATTATTTCATACATTTCACCCTTAGTTGTACCTACAACCCTCATAAATCTACTAAAAAATGAATAAATTCCATTGTGAAAAATGTCCTGATAAATATTTTAGGCCAAACAAAAATTCCAGGTATCAAATGCACCTGATGAACTCGACTAATTAAACAGAATTATTTCACACATTCAACCAACCCTCTTCCCACATTCCCCTAAGTATGTTATGTCCAAATTAATATGTCCTAGAACATAAACGCATTAAATAAATAATTAATTAAATAAAAATAAACCCATTGTCAAAGAATAAAAAAAGGAAATAATTACGTTAAAGAATGAAAGGAACTGAATAAAAAAATGCCAAAAAATAGCCCTCTAACCAAATTTAAATTATATATTTTACACAACCATTATTCTATGTATTTTCACCCTTGCAAAAAGAATTGAAAAATAATTCATTGCATAAAACAGTGTTAGAAGTTGAAAATAGAATCCCATTACAAAAAAAAGTGTTCGAAAGAACGTTAGATCAAAACAAAAATGTCCTCCTAAGGAAATGAATGAAATGATGTATTCTATATTGTATTATCGGCCGTTATGTTATAAATTTCATCCTTAAGAGAATAAAAATAAAATAAAACAAAAACTTATAAATCCCATTAAAACAAAAATCTTCGATCTGTACGTTAAGTAAAAATTGTAAAATAATATCGCCCCCATACCAAAAACTGGCTGATGTATTATAAACCGTTTAAAAAGTTTATTTGTATTGTTTCCGAGCTTTTTCATTGAATTTCATTCTAACAGCATTAACAGCAAAAATACCTTCACAAATAAATACCTTTATCGATCCTTCATAATAAAAAAATAAAACTCCCCCTAAATCCATTCTACCGGATGCACCTAAACCGTTTAAAAAGTCATAATTTTTTATAATTCACTTTTACATAAGAAGAAATAAATAAAAGCATTTCGAAAAATATAAAGACCCTCCGGGTTTGTTAGATAAAGATAATAGAATTTTTGGAAGTTTATCTCGTTGCATATTCCAAATGTCAAATAAAAACGACCATCGACGGTCAGTAAAAAAACAATACATCTCTCAATGGCAAATTGAAAACGCTGTATAATGTAAATTGTCTTACACCTTGAAACTATGCAAAAGTAAAACACCCCCCCCCCCCACGAAAACACGTTTTGTGCAATTCTGGTCATTCATGAATTGCACTATTAAAGTCTTTCGGGGCATTCGGCAGAAACCGTGAAGGATAATTGTTGCCAATCCTGTCGTACTTTAATCACATTTATTTTTAACGAAATGGAAACGGCATAATAACACTATTGGCTATGTTGTGTTCGTTTCATAGTATTTCATTAGTGTGAAGTGGTTGTTCAATTCGGTCGAGTCGGTCACAGGTTGACAGTTCTCTTCCGTCGGAGGTCTTTGAGATCTTTCAATACAGATTTTAATCCTAGTTGAAGGTTTTTATTTTCGTTAGAGTGTGAGTTTCCTTAAGTTCTTTTTAATTATTAAAAGCTAATTTAATTTGTTTTAATTTTTCATGCCTCAATCTTTTAACTCATTATTTCTTCTCTCACTATTTTCACTAATTGCCTCTTCTTTTGTAGTTAAGTCCGTTCTAAAATCTAATTTGAAATGAAATTAGTTTCAGTTTTGGAATAGGCACTACGATTAAAACTTGTTCAATTGTCATGGGAAATTTTATTTACTTAATTTCCCTAATGGCTTTTTATTACATAAAACTATAAAAAATAATAATAATCAAATCAGCAGTTGTCGGGAAGTCTTCTTAAAAGTACGAGCAAGAAACTATTGGCAAAAACAAATCGTAACTCTAAGAACGGGGTAAAATTAAAAATCTTCCATCTTCCCAAGATCTTTTCTTTGCCGGGCTGTGAGTTGTTCAGCAAAATGAGTTTATTTATTGTATACTGCTGTAATGAAATAAAGTTGTCTGGGGATTTAGCAGAATGGCTGTTTGTACACGACAAAAAAGTTCAAATCCGCCGAAGTAAACGATTGGAGGTAGTTCAGAGTATTTGGATATAGAGAGATGTAGTTCAGAGTGTTTTAAATAGAAATTTGTTAATTCCCGTTATGTCTGTATGTCAGAGTCATTAAACGGAAGCATGAAAATATTATGTTCTCAAGCGAAATGGTAACAAAAGTTATGTACTTGGTTTGTTTTTCTCATCCGCATTGGTTGTAGGTTTTTCAACACTACATTCGATCTTTGTATTGCATCATTCTATTTGTCCCTTTTGTCTTTATTATTGTTATGACTGTTCTGAGTCCCGGTATTCTACAACTATTTTTTAACCCAATTAGTGAAAATCCTTTGATAGAGCCGCAAAGAACAACTTTTCAACTTTTTCATTCACCTGGAGCCCTTTTGGGAATCTTGATAGAATTGTGGAAACAGTTCGTCTTGAAAATGTGTAAAAAGATGATCTATTGGTTTGACCTTTTCATCCATGGATCACATGTTCTTACCCGCAATTATTTCTCACGTAAACTATTATTGTCATGATTACTTCTTACTATCCTCACTTCTTTCTGTTTATTTTCTCATTCAAACTTACCTTTACCTTATAATCTTTATTTCATATCATCCTTTCTTCTTCATCTCTGGAATTTTCATTATTCAAAAAAGATAATTTATCATTTACACGGGGAATGAAATATAAACAGAGAAAAAATGGGTCTATCTCACGTATTCAAGATCACCTGTTTAAAAATGAACCTACTCTCCTATACGACAGCAACGATTGACAGTCATCGACCAACCGGAAAATACCCGCGAAAATACCTACAAAGGCCGCACTAGCATCCACATTGTATATCTTTTTTAAAATATAATTCATTTTATTCTTTAAAAATGAACTCCACGGTTGTGTTATTTCAAAGGTAACACGTGTTAACAGCTCTTTTCTTTTTTAATGATATTCAACAGTAAATAAACGAAATCCTTGAGGGTCTTAGGTTGTAAGAATACAATTTCCAACGTTCGTTGTTATTTTGACCTCGTACAAATCATTGAAAATCCTGACCATCTTTATGATTATTTTTAGCCTTCATAGCCTCGGCGTATCGTGGACAGAATTTTGTAACAAAAAAAACTTGTAACGTGGTTGGTTATAAATTTAAAAATGAAAAATTAATAAATATTTATTTTAAAATGTATTTGTTATTACGAAATGATAGCTGTTAATTTCGAATTAGTCTCATTGCAATTTATTTGAGCCTCAAAGCAAACATTTTCAAAATTCATTAAATTCTTCTTAACGCAGAATATCTTGAAAATTCCGTTTATATTCAGCTAATTAATGCCCTACAACACACTGTATTAAATGAGCTTAATATTATAAATCAAATTGCAAATCTGTTATTACAAACTGCACGTGAAGGCTGTTAGGAAAAAGCAGCAGTTGAATTTTGAACTAGGTCACACAACGGTTCTTGTGAATCCTAGAAGTGTATCATTACACGATTGAGAAATTGCAATTATATCACAGGCTTCTCAAGCCCGTTTTCTCGGATTTAATACATTTTCTACGAAAAAAAATTGTCCTAATTGATATCATTAAACCTTTTCCCTTTTTTTAATCTATTTAGTCCGTAAACGAGATATTAAGCTCCTGGTATACTTTTTAGAACGATTTAATTAAATATCATTTGTTTTCATTTCCTATGTATTCGCGATCATTTATGTTTTTATTTATTTCAATTTTACTTCATTTTTGATGTTGTTTTTCCACCTTAATTTTGTATAATCGACCATCGAAACTGTCTTGTCGATCGAATTTATACCGTATAAAACGTGTTTTGAAGATAAAATATTAATTTATATATCTTGGGTTTATTATATGGTTTTATTAAGGTAGTGATGGGTATTATGGTTGTTGTCAAATAACAAAACTGTTAATAATTGGTTCTTCGTTTTTGGACATTTTAAATTTTCAACATCTCATTTTTCTTTCTTGTTTTGGCTCTGTCGCTATATATCTTTTGGTTATTCCCCTAAAACGAGAATAATTAAACGGTAAATGCAGCTTAAGTTTCATTGAAAGATAGGAACAAGATAAAGAAAAAATAAAGACCGCAGAACAAAAGTAAAGAAATAAGAGAGCACACTGAAAAGAATGTCAACTGCCTTGAAATGTTAATCGGAATTTCATAAAACTGTGGCAGCTAAGAATATAAGGCAGATAAGAAAGGATTTGAAATGGGACAGGAAGTTACTGAAATAAAAAACGGAAACAAAAGAGGGATAAGAGATAAGGAAATATTGGAAAAACAATCAGAAAATTCTATGATGGGCCCTAATACATATGGTCTCAGATCGGACCAAGCCTTTTATTTTATAATGTAGAGATATTCAGCAGTAACAGATATATAGTAGAAAATGTAAGATTCCCTAAATATATAAACATGGTAAAAAATAAATACTATGATGTTTTAAAAATACATTGTGATCAGATATACTTACTGTAAAAATAATTTAAAATATAGAAGATTATGGAATGCCGGAATGTTTCTGGAGTCTGGGAAGGCATGTGACGGTGAAAGCATTCTTTAGAACGAATCAAAGAACGGCGGAATGCCAGTATGAAACGTCAAATAAGAATCAGGAACACAGTTGATTTCTTATGGTCAGGAAAACACTAAAAAATATTTCCCCATTTAAATTAACAATTTTTTTTTAATGAGAACCATTGACATTTATAAAGAAATATAAAATAATTTGACCATGCTATTTTAATTGAAATTGCCAGATATCCTCCTGTGGACTGCGGGGTGATCAACGTATAATTTGATAGTTACCTATGGTCTGCCCTATCTTCGCTGATTTTGCTGTCAGATGCGTTTCGGTATTTCGCCATCTTCAGTGTTGGGCCTGGGAAACCCGACTCGACTCGCACACGCCAAATCGCGTATGATAGACAAATAAACAGGGATAGGGCATTCCAAGATGATAAGTAACTATCAAATTATATGTTCCTCACCCCGCAGACCAAAGGAGGATATCTCACAATAAGGAAACAAGTTGCAAAAAATACAACATAGATAAAAGAAAATACGCCACATTTATAAAAGAAGCGTAGAAGAAAAAACTAAGAAAAAACAACATTAAAAAATTTTTTTGCCATTTTCTACTTGGAAACGATTTTTGAAAATAATCAAAAAACCTTTATGCATAGAAAATTCATTGCTAATTAATAATTATTAACGGAGCCACGGTTTAACAAGTGGTCTAAAAGGAACATGCACTGGATGACTTTCATCTTCTAAAAGTAGTTTATGAAAAACAAAGGCAGGAATGTTCTTCATCTAAAATTTATAACACCTGTCACGTATGGCTGTAAAAGTAGGACTATTAAACAAGAAAAAATAATTAGTCGAATGGAACTGGCAATTAAACAAAAATTGGATGGGTTACGTTTAGTATAACAGTAAAATTTAGGGCAAACTTGTGAACTAATAAAATGTTGATAATTTATCAAATTATGATAAAAATGAAACTCAATGAAGACGAGTGGAAAATTGAAAAACCCTGATAAAAATCTCCTGAGAAAAATCGAGAATTAGATAGCATGAAACAGATTGAACAAGTGAAAATGAATAAATTACATCAATTTCTGTTTACAACCAACAAATCTTCACCCTTTCAATAGTACAAATAAACCCGAGATTTATTTATCCCCCTGTAAAAGTAGAATGTTTAGTAATTTGGCATGCTCTTGTCCCACTGCTCCATTGCCTTGACATACTTAAGTTGTAAACAGGTTTAGGATCGATATTGAACCGTAGTTCTCAAAGCGCAAATGTTTACTCAGTGGTTATAAACATCAATTAACATTGCTCATGTTCACTTACACAGTGAACAATTATTAGAAACCGTTTTCATATGTCCTGTTATGATGTCATTCTATTTTGTCAAAGTGACAATCTATTTTCCTCGAAATTAATCTACAAATTGTTAACATTTATTTACCGAAATTTATTTCATATACAAAATCGTTCAGAAACTGAGATATTTTATTTGTTGGTTAAAACTGAACTATTTAGGAAATATAGTTTGTGTCGTGTGTTTTAAGGCGAAGTCTTTTTTATTAGATTCACTATAGCTTTTTCCTTGTTGAAACCCTTCTTATGATATATATAGCTTTTTTAAATAATGAATATAGATTATTTATTAGAGAAAAAACCGATTCAGCCAGTGACATTATACTGTACTAGGGTGCTGGTATTTATAGCTTTTTTCCTTTATTCTTTTTCTTTCGTGCATCTTTGTCATGGACTCTCTCATGATTTGTCCACTGTTTTCTCAGCTTGCTAGCCTCTCGAAGGTACCTCATGACTTAAAGTTACTATTAAAAGAGCAAGAAAAACATAAACACATAACATATAAAGATTTTCACGATTCTAACCTCCTCCGGAGATACCGCTAACGATGTGAGCCCTGCTGGAACACCCGGACCATGCGTCCGGGAACCCCCGGTATGCCTTGACGAAGAGCCGATCGACAACACTCCCGGAAAAAAACGCAGCGGCTCACCAGCGAAATAGCCGAAGCGCACGTGCGGTGGTACAGGATATTCCGACGACGCCGATATCCCGTCACCTACCAAAACAAGACAAGCCTGGCCATATTCACTCCCCCAAAGTACTCGATATTCCTCGGGGCGGGTTTACATTAGGTTGTACTTTCAAATTGTTATGTTTTATGTAACAGTTTGGATTTTGTTTTATTCCCTGATGACATTAGATCAACAGAAAGAAACCCGTATTTTCTGATATTGAAGACTGGGCGGTTATCAATCTCCCAATCCTGTTAGTTCTCACCTACTCTTCGATATAACATTACAATTTATTCGTTTTCAATTCTACCATTCCAAATTTCCACGTATTGTTTACTTCCTTACGGCCTAAATTTTCTTCGAATTTTTTATAGTTGGTTATGTTCGGCGCTCAGTGTTTCGTCGTGTTATCAGCACTGGTCACCTTGGAAAATAATTTAGACAAAGGACAAAGGATAGTGCTATCACTCCTCTGAGTTTAACCCTCTCTAACTGTAGCAGAGTTTACCACTCTTGGTGAGGGATGTTTTAGCATAAGCTTATTGTGACTAGTACCTCTAGAATCTATCCACTTCTCATTTTGTTTTTTTGGGGAAAAGTAGTTCTGTATTGGAGGATTCTGTATATGCTTTTGTAATATAAGTATAGATTCAGGGCCTATATATCGTTTTGCAGATCTTCTTCTGGCCAATATCTGCTTTTACTCAACATTCCTTTGTGCCCTTGCGAATATCATCTGGTTATGTTTCCCGAGGGTTTGGAGTTGTGTTAATTCACTAATTTTGAAGTAATTTTTTTGTACACTAATGCTTACTACTAACAGCTCCTTGGCCATCCGATATTATGAGGAATCTTTGCCAGTAACCTCTTGTAACATTTTCTAGGGCAAATGCATTGATGGCATGCATTTCTGCTTGAAAAACCGAAGCGTCCTTTCCTTAAAGGGTTTGATTGCTTGTTTTTTGGGCTTGTACAAAAACTCCCGATCTGGTCTCTTCGTTTTTTCTGGAGCCATCTGTATACCATATCATTGTATCTGATGTTCTCCTAAATTCTTCTCCTTTGTAGTCTGTTGAGTCTTTATGCTTTTCCTTGCTTTGCCTTCTAAAATATTTCCAATGGCGAGGTAGGTTTTGCAGTTTCTAGGACAATTGAGGTGGTTGCTTTCATTGCCTCTGTTATACATACGTTCAGTCTTTGAATACTGCCTAATATTTGGGTAGCTTGTTTTTGCTTAGCTTTAATCCACCAGCTTCGTCGTGTTAAAAAATGCCGCAACAGTATATCTAAAGTGAAGTAGAATGCCTTAAAACTCATGGTTTATCCATTCAAAAGTTAAGATATATTTAGTGTTTATTTAAGAAAATCACGTTTCCTTACATAAAAGCTGAAGTTTCTCTACTCTGACGTAACTTCTTCCAACTTTTGATCCCATTTTTAGATTTAGTACCGAATTTCCTTTTCAATAAATCCACTTTTGTTCTGAAAATTGCCAGTCTATTTACAAAATAACTGCTCAAACGTAATGAAATTTGTGAAATGGTAATTTCGAATCATCTTCTTTAAAACTTACCTCCCTTACAGTACATTTTTAAAAATATCAAACCGGCTAAAAACTTCAACATTTTATTTTATTTTATTAGGTTTCGTGGTACGCTTGGCCAAATAAATTCTTTTCAATTAATTAAGGTTTTGTTTGAGATAAAAAAAGTCAGTGTCACAAGCGGGATTCGAACCCACGACCAGCTCAGGTGGTAGAACAGCGGCGTATTTACGAAAGCCTTTTTAATTGAAAAGATTTCATTTTATCTTTATTATATCGGACAGTCTGTTTGAAACCTCGATTATTTTGATTTTTTGGTCCGCAATTTCTGTTGGAAGTTGGGAAAGACTGGTCTGTTAATGAAATGCATGGCCAAGATTTGACAGGGTATGTAAATTAATGGAAGTGGAAAAAGAATACATTTATTATTAAACATATGTACGTAACAGTTTACAATATATTTACAAAAAATGGCAAAAAGCCCTCTGGCGGAATTTGGAATTCTTTTGGTTATATCAAATTTAATTTAATAATAATAATAATAATAATAATAAAGAGGTTTATTAAAGGTAATAATAGTTAAGATGATTCTAATTAACATAAAAAATACATAAGTCAAAATAATAATCTAAACTACAAATCCTATTTTGTTATCCCTCCCAGTACGAGTTTCGGGGAGGAAGCCAACAAAGTAAAACTTAAAATTTGTCATCAAGCTTTCGGCCTAGTTAATGCCTTCGTCAGAACTCTTTTACAAATAATTAAAGGTGTTTTATATAAAATTAAAACACATTCATAAAATACGACAATTGAATAATTGATTATAAAATTTGTCATATAAAATCTCAGCCCGTAGTCACATTACTTATTGTTATCATGCAAATTATCAGATAACGCTCAGATAAAAATTTGACACTCATGTCGAATCTTCGTCTAGGTAGATACTTTAATTGCACTAATTTCCGATAACGGAAATTATAATATTACAGGATAAAATAAAAATAAAGTGGTATTCTCACGAAGCCCCTAAAAATGCGATCTACGCCAGGTACCAAGAAAGTTTGGTAAATTTAATTGCCAATTGTTACGCATTATTCTTTCACAACCTGGCCCCATCTTTGAACATTGTCGGAAATTTCAGGGAAAACACCATTATTAACTAGGTAGGAACACGTAACGCCCCATTTGAACGGATCGATCTAAGCCGGAACATGACTGATGGAAGGTTCTTTTGTATTAAAATTTCCTTTTTCGATATACGTAAAGGAAAAGTAAATAAAAACTGATGACAGAGGGTATAAAATATTGTTACCTTTATGGCTTCACAATAATATCAAGAGTAAAAAGGAATATAAATGTTTTGTTGAACCTTTACATAGTACCTCCTGTATTTATCAGTTTTATTATTAAACTGGTTGTTGTTTTATTATTAAACTTATTATCTATAAATCCATATCGCAACTTATAATTTTTTTTTAATGAGTTGTAACAATGTCTCGGGAATTTTCCATAATTTTTTAAGATCGGGGTTGGTCGGTCGACTCGTATTCCTATACCAGCGGCCCTGGAATCCCGTCTTAGTCCATTTTTATTTGAGAATAATATGGACAAAGTATTGTAAAGTGGTTTGACCCCTCACCCGCGACACCCAACGGTCTTCTTGTATGACAGGAATTACTTTACGCACTTAAAGCACCTAATGGTATTGTTGAACATTCCTTGACATCGAACTGGCGAAGTCTGTTCGACATTGTTTTACTTATAATAATCTTCTATAATACCCAAATTTAATTCACGGGTATAAATCATGGTTAAGGCGAACTTGAAAGAAATCAAAACTGACAGTTCCTTTGACGAGCCATCCAAGGATTCAAGCTGCTCCTTCGTTAGACTTTGGAAAATAATAAAAATTATTTACATGGTTAACATATATATATATATATATATTTGTTTTTATAATATTGAAAATTTTGCCTTCATTCATTTGTAACCTAGAATCTAGAAATGGAGCTTGACAAAAGAACTGAGTGTTTTTTTTCCTTTCAAATTCGCCTTATTCCTAATTTTTGATATACAATATTGTACAGGCAATGCCTAAAAATATTCATTTTCCTGTTAAACCTTTATTGTTGAATATACTTCCGGGTTTTTAAATGTTATTTCTATTATAAATTTTCTTTGTTTTCTGATATAATTATTTAATCTCATTTTATTAAAACAAAATGTTTAACATATTAAATTTCTAAAGACCAAATGCTTAACCGTCATGGGACCGTAAATTAAATCCAACCGACACTATTTTCACAAAATCTTATTATACAAGATTATGCAATATGATTTCTCTGTAATACTTCAATGCTTTTAGAACTATTCTAAATGTATACGTAACAGCCCGCCGATGCTCACTTAGCTTTTACCCGTTAACGACAATCACGTGATGTTTGATGATGAAGATAAATGATACCCAATTAATTTTATTGATTAGAAGGTCGATGGAGATCAGGTCATTGCAAGAACGGAGGTAGATATAGTCCAATGCTTCTTGAAAGGATAATCTTTATTATTTTTATGCCAGACATTTCCACAATAAATGTGTTATTTGTGCGGTACGGTCTTGATATGTCACAATTAATCACAATAGAAGGGGAAGAAAATTAAAACAGAAGTGGAGACCGGTACAATATTCAATCCAGCCTTTTCTTTTAATATTAACAAAAAATTTTAAACTTTGAGATTTTAAGATCTCTGCGGGGTTATGAACACGTAATTTGGTCGTTTTCGATTATCTTGGTTCGGATATCCTCGTTGTTTCGGTCTGGCGGACGAGTTTAGCCATTTTTCTGTCTTCACTCGTAGGTCTGTGACAAAATAACGCACCGACAAACCCGAAGATGGGCAAAGCGCCAAAAAATACAAAAAAAAGTTTTACTTGAACATGCAATGCAGTGGCATTTTCGCCCATGAAGGGTTTCAGAATTTTTTTTACATTCATTTGAAATCATTCAAATGAAATTATATGTGTAACACGTGTTATATAATTGTGATACCATTCACACGTGTTGGTTAATAAAGAGGGAATAAACCCTTCTCGTCTTTTGTACGTTGATAGAAAATGTTTGATCGACGTTTGTCCAAGGGGTGTCGTTTTGTTAGAAGGGGTGGAAAATCAGCGGCCGACAACGGTGTATTTTTACTAGAGTTTATAAGGGGCGGTGTTACAGATGTGTTTCAGCGTTCTACTTTGTTATTTGTACCTGTTGGATCGAGGTATTCTAGTTGGGTATGGTCAGGTAGATCGGTTATATCGACGGGAAGAGAGGGAGGACTGTGAGAGTGAGGCAGGAGAGCCACCGTTTCAGATCAATAGTGCTACTCTCCCCATTAGCACTCACCCCAACCGACCAACCAACATTCTTAGACTTGAACGCCTTCCCTCCCTCATCCTATTCCTTAAGCATAACCTTTCTATTCCACTTAAGTCGCAAACGCTTTGACGATTCTTATTACGGCCTCCTACTATCTGACTATTTGGCAATTATCTGATATTTAATTACTTAACAATCCTTCCAAGTTCAACCCATCGAACAAATTCGTTTACTTTTAATAATAATACATGAAAAATTTATATAAAATTCGAATACAAATTTTGAAAATGTTGACTTCAGCCAGTGATTATGAGGAATACCTAATACCCAGTTCTTTAATTTTCAAACTAAAATTTTTACCAATATCAAACTGGTTTTTTCCTTCCGCTTACTATTAATATAGAGATGAAAATTTTATATAAAATTCGAATACAAATTTGAAAATGTCTTCAGCCAGTGATGATGAAAAATACCTAATATCCAGTTTTTAATTTTCAAACTTCATAAGAATTTTTACCAATATGAAACGGGTTTTCATTCTGCTTACTTTTAATATTAATAGATGACAATTTATTGTAAAATTCGAATACACATTTGAAAATGCTCACTTGAGCCAATGATAATGAGAAATACCTAATTTCCCTTTCTTTAATTTTCAATCTGAATAATAATTTTTACCTTTATGTAATTGGATTTTCATTGTGTTTACTTTTAATTTTAATAGATGACAATTTTATATAAAATTCGAGTACAAATTTGAAAATGCTCACTTGAACCAATGGATAATGAGAAATATGTAATATCCGGTTCTTTAATTTTCAAACTGAATAATACTTTTTACCAATATAAAACTGGTTTTTCATCCCGCTTTTTTTATATTAATTAGTGAAAATTATATAAAATTTTAAAATTGAAGAACCGGATATTAGATATTTCTCACTCTCTTAAGTCATCATTTTCAAATATGTATTCGAATTTTTTATATAAAATTCAAATACAAATTTGAAAATGATGAATTAAGCCAGTGAGAAATACCTAATATACTGTTCTTTAATTTTAAAACTGCCTGAAACTGACATTTCATTCCGCTTATTTTTAATATTAATACATGAACATTTTATATAAAATTTGAATACAAATTCAATTTCAAAATGTTGACCTAAGCCAGAGATGATGAAAAATATCTCTAATATCTAGTTCTTTAATTTTCAAACAACATAATTATTTTTATCATTATGAACCTGGTTTTTCATTCCGCTTGCAATATGCAAGGAGTTCAATATCAATACATTCACTTGCTTGAAAATTCCAATATAATTCATCATAGTATTTTTTTACTTTCTAATCTGTGTCTTTTTATCTCGTATATTTTTAGAACAGTACGAAATTAGTCTAGTCGAATCGGAATAAATTAAAAAAAAAAATAAAAATAAAAAATGCAACTGAAAGTTGCTTCGCCGTTTAAGGCTTGTTTTTAAAACAATATGGGTTTAAATAACAGCTTATAATCGCTAGAACAAAGCAGTCCTTAAAAAAAATATGTAAAAAAATACAATAAAAATAAATAAATAAACTTCATATCATCAGACAGTTACTCTAAATGCTAATTGTGAGGTTTATTAAGATCAAATCATTGTGAAGAATAGAGATATTCACTAAAGGTTTTAGTTTCCATATCGACAGCCATTCCTTACTCTTGAAGTTTTACCCATTTCTTTTGATAACAATCAGGTTTATACAATCTTCCCAACTATTTACGTTCACTTTCGTTATATATTGGGTTGTCCGGAAAATAATGCAGGATTTTGGTATTAAACAAAAAAAAAGAAACTAGTTACTTTAAAGCAATGTTCTTTAATCAAAATAATTTCCCATACTCTCAATACATTTCTCCCAACGTGTTGGTAACTTATTAATTCCGTCTGAGTAGAATTCAGAATTTTTAGAATTGATAAAGTCAATAAATGCATTTTCCAGTTCCGTTTGATTTTTGAATATTATGTGTTGTAAGTAGTGGTCCAGGTGTCTAAAAAAATGGTAGTCAGTAGGCGAGAGGTCCGGAGAGTAGGGTGGGTGAGGCAAAGTTTCATAGCCAAGCTCCAATAATTTTTGTGACGTTACACGTGACACATGTGGTCGAGCGTTGTCATGCAACAAAATGGGCCCTTTCCGATTGACCAAAGAGGGCTTCATTACTGCCAATTTCTGATGCATGGTATTAATTTGGTTACAGTATGATTCAGCATTGATGGTTTCGCCAGGATTTAAGAAGCTGTAGTGTATTAAACCAAATGAAGCCCACCATACCGTAACCATTACCTTTTTTTGATGAGTTGGGGGCTTTGGAGCTTCTCCTTTGTCGAGCCACTGTCCAGAACGTCTAGTGTAATCGTAGAGAATCCACTTTTCGTCACATGTAACAATTCTGGCCAGAAATGGGTCATTTTTGTTTCGACAAAGAAGTGATGCACAAACATCAAAGCGCTGATTTTTTGGCGATCGTTTAATGAGTGTGGAACCCAATTTTCGAGTTTTTTCACTTTTCCAATCGCCTTGAGGTGGTCAGCGACGGTCGTTTTACTGACTTTGAGTTGCTCTGCAAGTTCTCGAACAGTTGTTTTGGGGTTTTCTTCCACCACTGATCGCAGAACATCATCATTAAGAGAGGAAGGCCTTCCACGACCTTCTTCATCTTCAAGGCTGAAATCTCCCTCCCGAAATTTTTTAAACCACCTTTGCACAGTGCACTCATTAACACAACCCTCGCCCCAGACTTGGTTAATGTTTCTAGCCGTTTGGGCTCCGCTTCGGCCGAGTTTAAACTCGTAAAAGAAAATCGTACGAAATTCTCGCTTTGACATTATAAGGATGACTGAATTATTTCCAAGTAGCGGAATGCTACAGAGGTAAACAAACAATATCATTTGGAAGAGGATTAATAAGTGTTGACATTCATACAAATGAGTAATCCTGTAAACGTAAACAGAATATTTTATATAGATTTTTTTTAATGAAAACTTAAAATCCTGCATTATTTTCCGGACAACCCAATATTTTACGTTGTTATATATTATATTTGGACAGTGTTGTCAATAAACGATGAAGAGAAGAATCAGATTGCACTTAAGTTAAAATAATTCCAGTGATAACAGTTGATATTGATTTCGATTTTTCAATTTTTTAGCAATTTATTTCGAGGATCGTTAGCGTTTCAATTTCATGTAAGTTGGGAATACCTTGAAAATAGAGAAATTGTAAAGATAAGGATGTCTTAGACGGCTTGTGTAGGAAATGGCAAGGGAGGTTATTTTATTTATTGTCAAACTCTTACACATAAATCATAATAAAATGTTTCCAAAGATTTTATAAGTATTCAAATTGAAGTATTCATAACAGACAGTCGGTGAATGTAAAAACCCCTGAGAATTTTCTCCTTCAAAAGTCAAGTAAGTAAAAGTTTCGAACTTTCTTCTCCTGCGTCTGAAAACATTCCTTTTTACAATCTAGTGAACTTTTTACTTATTTGTACACTTCTTGCCTTTATTCTTCCTCTTGGGCTTCTCGGATTTGTAAGACATGATAAATGTAAACTAAGTGAAACGAGGGTTTAAGCAAACCGTGCAATTTGGCATACATCCGATTTTTTTTTTCAATTCTTATACACGCTATTCCGTATTTTAAATCCGCCTTCTTTCTCAAACCGGTTATGCGTTCTTTTCGTCAAGTCTAAACCAAATCTAGGTCGGATTTTTATATGTAATTTCCTTATTCAAGTAATTAAAGTAATTTACCACCACCTCGAATTATTTGTTGTCCTTCCCCGACTTTGAAAGGTCTTGAGAAATTAAGTTCAAATTTCGTAATTATTTCATACAATACAACATTGTCCACAAGTAGGAAATGTTAGTCGAATAAAATTATAGATTTTAAACTATATTCAATTATAAATGATTTTGGAAAAATTGTATCATTTTTGTCTTACAATTATGAAATTTACTGTAAAGGTTTGTTCCCAATTTCCCCTATACTTTTATTTATGGGCTTTCCCTTGCTATCCCTTTTTCCCTTATTTTTCTCACTGGTGATAATAGGTCTTTTCTTTTCCATTATTCCTTCTTTACATCCCTATACCAGATAGTGTACTAACTTTAAGGAAGTCGACCACTTTCCGGCGTTCTTCGTTAATTCCCCTAGGCGCTAGCATTTCATTTCTGAGGAGGCTGTTTCCTGGCTAATACTTTGCACTCACATCAGATAGGACCTGTCCAATGTTCCATTTGACAGAATCTTCTGGTTTCTTCCTCAGATTTTCTCAATTTTTGAGGTGTTAATAAACAGCCAGTCTAAAGTCCTATTTTTCCTAATTCTTGCTTCCTGAGATGTTACTTTTTTTTGAGACGTTGAGAACTTCTTTGATTGTTTTGCACCTATGAATTCATCCACTCTGTTTTCATTGTTATACATTTCCTCTGTTCTTTTAGCATGCTTTGCAATGTGCAAATTTGTGGTTGTGCTTCAAAGAATGGAAGTGCTGCTCTTGCTTTAGCCAGTTTGTCGTCTGTTCGTTGCCTTCAATCTCTTCGTGACCTGGTACCCACATAGGTTACCTGATTTAGTTTTCCCAGTAGATACATGCTAGATTCTCAGATTAGCTTTGAATAGAAGGTAGATAAATATAAAGCTTTCATTACTGCTTGGCTGTCTGACAATGTATCTATTTCTTTTGTCCTTTTTAAAATCTTTCTTGATCACAGAGTTCTATTGCATGGAAATCAGATTGAAAAATTGATTGTATAGGAAATAGAGCTTGGACTTTTGGCTCCTGTCCCTACTTCTCCTTCTAGGTATAATTGCTCATAAATTGTAATTGGCCAATTGGTCAATGTTTTATCCATGCTGCCACTAAACAAAAATAAATAAAATCATGTCTCCTCCTTCCTGAAATGGTTTGAATCTTCGTAATCCTCGCACAGCTTGTGTTTTTCCTATTAATACCTATTCTAAATGGATTAGCTGTCTCTCTCTCAAAAAAAAAATAAAATAAATAAATAAAAAATAAAAATAGTCAAACATGGTTTGCGAAACATGCTGACCTGAGTTGTCCAATTTTAATCGTGCTACTATAAATGTTAATCCATTCTGACTAGTATGTCTGACTCACGAGCTTTTCTGACTGTGTTACTCCAAAATAAGACAAAATTGAACAACAGTTAATGATAATTATGTTAATGATGAAAACGTATAAACTGACGTGCATTACTTTGTTATTATCCTTAAAAAAGATACATTTTATTTCTTTTAACTTACTTTAAAAATAATTTTTCTTTCATTTACACAGGAAAACATTAGGGTTTGCATTTTAAAATGCTATAGAAAGAAAACGAGACCTCGTCATTTTTGGTCTTAAAAAAAAAATTAAATACCATCTGTTATGAATAATACCTCTTTTTAAAGTCCTACTATGGTTGAAAAGCGCGTGTCGCATTAAAACCGGCCATCCTGCCCATTTAAAAATAGGTTACGCATAGATTAAATCCCCCTATGTTTCAACGATGAAATATTTCGGAACTATTTTATTTCCAAAATGATTTCATTATTTTTTACTTTAAATTCTTGCGTTATCGCCGATGACATATTGCATTGTATTAATACCGTTGTTATTTATTTTATATCGTGATATTTAGCGTCATCGGTTGCGATAGTGATTTTTTTAAAACCTCTTATATAGAAGAAATCATTGAAAGAAACGGTCAATAAAAGATTAGGTAAAACAACTGTAATTTTTACGCAAAGAAGTAATATGCAGCTATATGAAACTTATTTTTTTAGTTTCAAAGTTCATAGATATCCTAACGGTACGGAAATCATTTTGAAAGATTATCCAAGCTTTTCTGTATCTATTGTCGTTTTTTTAAATATCAGAGCTTTTTTTTAATTTTTTAAATTTTTTTTTAATTGTTGAAGTTGAAGTCATGGCGATGAAGCTGTTGTAATGAGTATCATCTGTTCGGTCATTTTCATTTTCTTTTTAATTTTTTTTCTAGTCAAAATATTTTTTTTTTTTTGTGAAATCCTTTTATTAAATATCTTAGTTTTATAAAAAAATAGAACCAATTTGTTTTTGTCAATATTTATTCAGAATATTTTTAGTACCCTGAAGTGTTACATAGTAGCCCTCATATCATTTCAGTTTTCTTGTACATATCGAGGTACAGTTTTGGTCGATTATCATGCTTTCTTTAAGCTTAATATTTTCTTGGTTAAGGATTTCTACTTTTCTTACAAGCTGTATGTCCGATTTTTGACAGCTTCAGATCAGAATTTACCCGGTTCGATTCCACTGGAAACGCCGTTGAATGTAGCTTATCGTTTGGCAGTAAAATGTGTTCTAAAAGCTTCTTGTCTACTCAATATTTCAATATTTAACTTTCAAGTTACTTATTGGCTAAACCTTCGAAGATTGTTTTTTCGGCACGTCAGACTTTTTTTAGATTTTGCCTCCCCTGAAAAATCTTCACTTCATGTCACATTTCCCTTTACGTTATCAACCGATTTTGATTTTAAAAAATTTAGCTTTATAAATTTAAAATTGATGATTTAGAATAGTTATGGATAAAGAATGATAAACAATAATATATAGTTTATGAGTAGAAAAAGCTTCAAGTTATGGAAAAGCGACAAAACATTTTCCAAACTTGAAATTCCTGTCAAGTTGAATGTTAACCATGTATACTGTTCGTCGTACGCATATAAAACTTTATTTAGATTGATTAAATGTTTTTTGAGAAAAGTGTTAAGAACGAAGAAAAGTGTTACCTGGAGTTTTTACTCTATAGATAAAATTGATCTTTCTACCCTTAGTCAAATGAAAATTTAAATTACAATTTTTTTATCTTGCCTGCTCTTAACAAGGCAAATGATTTTCGTATACTAAATATTTAATATTATACATACTTGTAAATGAAATATTTTCTTATTTGGCATGGATTTCAATTTATTGCTCTATTTTTTCTTTAGTGTCTAAGGAGTATGCTTTCAGTTCACCATTACCAGATTAGAACACGTGAAATAAACAGAGCAAAGTAAACGTACCATCTCATGTAGTATTAATAATTCGACGTGTTTAATTAGTCTTTAGCTTGTGTTGAATTAATCTACTTTCCGTTTGTTCTGCATTGTGTTTTGTTCGCGAAGATATTGTGACTGTGAGGCGTATAGTATTAGGGGGTTGACATTGAGGGAGGGTGGAAAATCTGCCGGAAGTCGATCAATTTGAAAACAGACTCGTGGGAAGGTCGTTGATCCGTGCTAAGGTTTAAACCACCGTTTAAAACAAACATATCAGATCAGATGTTATATTCGTTAAAAGTTTTTTCGTTACTTGAAACTGTAGAAATTTGCTTTCTGATAGTCTTGTTTCTTGCTTTACACCCTCAAGACGGTTTATGTGCAATAATGAAAAGTGGCTTTTCTGTTTGAAAACCCAAGGGAAATTTGTACCGACATCCTCTGACGTCACTATACTTTATTTCCTCCACAAGAACGTCAGGGAGAAAATGGCTTTTTTAAGAGGGATGCTGTCAAAATAATTTAAATTAGTTATTAAAAATTTTACAATTTTTATCGAGGGAGATTCGAATAGTACTAGGGAGGACAGAGTTGAGGTTTGTCACTTCGGTGGTATTTAAAGGTTGCGGGTCTTTTCTAAGGGGTGTGTACGTTGCGTGTCCGAAAGCTGAATTGACTAAACCCTCGGGTCGCATCATTAATCTTTTAAAGTCAAGGGCCTTTTTAATGTGAATTTTTTTTAAATGCCTTCCATGAAGTGATACCATTTACAATAATTTCTCCGAATCTTTTTCATTCATGCTCAAAAAAATTTAGATTGTGACGTAATTCTGTCAGGATTTGTAAAACCGGTCAACATCAAATATTTCATAAAGAACTTCAACCGTTTAGTTGTCGCTTGCAAGTTAGTTGTGGCTTTTATCGTCTTTTATTTATGAAGAGTGATCTGACTACTTGGGCAGTGTCAGAACACTAAAATTGAACTAAAATAAAAAACAATGTTGTAAATTTAAACAGAATGTGTGTATCGAATAACATGTTACACAATTTTCCATTATAAAGTCCATAATTTCCAATGGAAGAGTATTATGCCGAGTATATGTTACAGCGTGAAAGGCACCGGCTTTATTAAACAAAATAAAATTTGTCCAATATATGATAAATATTAGGCACTTTTGCAAATTGAGGTTTACAACTTTATTACTTGTTTTGATACTTCACAGCATTACTTAATTCACTTTCACTCTTCTGCCATAGTCGAGGGGAGTTGCAACCTCCCGGATCATCCACTCTCTACCCCACTCCACAAAATACAAAAAGTAATAAGCAATCGGTTATGTAATGGTTTTGCCTTGGGGTTGCATTAATGGCAATGTAAATTTTACAGTCAATAATGCTAGTGTAATTTTATTTGGATAAAACGAGGCCGAATAAAATTGTTTTTAGTTGATATTGGCATTAAACCTGGTAGTTATTACGTAACACAGCATGCAATAATTGTTTAAATTTAATATGATTTTTTTGGTTAGGGAAAACATAAAATTTTGGTCGAATTTAGACCCTTTCGAATGAAAACAAAATGCAAATTATTGAAGTCAGACCTATTTGATTAGCAACGCATAAAATTAGTTAACCAATTTTCAAATTATTTATCCATATTTTGTGAACGATTGAAAATCCTGAACAAGGCAACTTTCTCTGTATCTCGATGAACCGGCCATGAAGCTAAGCAGGGTTTAGATCCGGACTTAGTTTTGCTTGTGCTTATCTCCCAAAACTGTTCCGACCGACACAAAAATAAATACATTTATAGATTTGCTATTTACGCCTTTGAAAAAATAAATTCCCATGATTCAGTATAAGTTAAAAAACAAAACACTTTCACAAAAGCAAATGTGATGAGTAAGCAAAAAACTAGATTCAGTCGATTTTGAAAGTTAGCTATGAGAAAGACAATATTATCCAATGGTGTCTTATAGGGCGAAGAATTAAGCCCCATCCAACCTAGAACTATTAATGCTATTGCGGCTTATCTATCAATACTCTTGAACTATGCTTAGAACAAAATTAATATTGTTCAGGTCGTCTATCTACTTTTTTTTCACTAGTACTTTAATTTTTTGTATATTGAATGTATGATATGTATTCATCTTATTTTGATAAAAATGATTTAGGGTGGGGGAGGTAATTTAGGAATTAAAATGAAGAAAATTATTAACAATGTCAACCATGATACCTCGGTGGGAAATTTTCTAATAAATTTAAATATCGATACTTTGAAGAACATCGATAACTCATGCCTGTCAGGTGTCTCCTATCTTGATAGATTGCTAATTGCGTATTCAGTGTATTTTCACATCTGCCCTATCTGCCATCGTGATATCCAATTACCAAAAGCGAAATACACCGAGGACTGAAATAATCACGTTCTGTTAAGGAATCGTTTAACTTAACTTATCGTTATATCATCGTTAAGGTAGTCGTGCAAAGCGTGTAACATAAACCCTACGTATAGCGAAACTGAAAAAATACAGTTCACTTTTTTTAGGGCTTTAATTAGACTGTAAACCTACGTGGAAGCCTCAAACAAGACTTGCGATAAGAACTAAACAGACGACTTGGTCAACTACGAAGACTTACAGGACAGAAAGACATGATGGTAGAACAAACTAACTCAGTACAAAACATTACTTCGACCTATTTAGACATATGAAGCGGAGCTGTGGCGGTACCACCAGGACCATTAGATCCAACGAATCCAAGTATTCCAATTACAAGTCCTCAGAAGAATTCTCCTAACTCCTTACTTTATCTCCAATTTAACTATCCACAATTACCTTAACATTCCCTTCGTCAAGTATTGATCCTATTTCCTCAAGATTCATTCCAATTGTACACCCATCCTAACCCTACTGCTCAAGACCTCTCCACTACTTCCCATCGCAAGAACCCATCCACGTCGCCTGAAACGACGATGGCTCCGAGACCTCTTCGCCCTTAACCCGATAACAGAGTGCGAGCGCTGGCCGGCTAACACATGTCCTCCGTGTGCAGTACGGGCCGTAGTGTTAGTGTTTTGCCCGGGATTTTATACCGTTAAGAACAATTTGTAATTGTATAATTAATTCGTGTACAGGACACAAATAAATAGTATTTAACAATAATTAAACAGCATATTCATCAAAGATTAGTAATCAACGTTAGTCGTTTTACATTTCCAAGGCTTAGATGTCAGCCCTATCCAGCGTAACACAAATTTCTCATATGGTTTATAATTATTTACTTTATATCTCCAAAGTATAATTTTCAAATGTTTACTACCATCAATGTTGAATGATTCATAAACGGAAATAGTCATAAACATACATAGTTAAACTTTTTTAATAGTGAGGACGAACAGAACCAAAACAGAACTAAAAGCTACACTCTTTCCTGCTGGAATAAGGGTGTCCTTTTTAGATGGCCCGGCTGAATTACTCGTGAGCCAATGACGCTATCAAAAAAGCAGAAATGTAGATTTAATAATTTTTAGTCTAGTTTCAAATTTTTACCTTTTTTGTAGAAAAATTATACAGGGTACCGAGGCCCAGTTCAACTACAAAATTTCAAATACAACTACATATCCTGATACGTAATTTTAAAGGATTTTTTAAGCTGAAAACAATGGTGCAATCGAATTTTAAATTGGCCAAGAAAAAAAGTTATGGTAAAAAGCAAAAAAAAAAAAAAAAAAAAAAAAAAAAAAAGAAAGAAAAAAGTCATTTGGTTTGGCTATTTATGAACCACATTAACCACCTTTCATGTTTGAACTGCCTGCCTTGCATAAAGATACAAAGTTTTGCTCTTTTTAACCACTCTTCACCGGTGGTCAGAGCATTAGAGTCAGGGGAGATGGATTGACAAGCATTTTCTATCCTTTGCCGCAGTTCTTCAACCGAGATTGCTGGGTTATGATTGGCGTTTTTTAAATGGCCCCACAGAAAATAGTCAAGTGTAGTTAAATCGGGTGACCGAGGAGGCCAATAGATCGTGCCATGAGGTCTTATCCACCTATCCCCTAAGTAACGATTCAAATAACGTCTCACCTGCAAAGAATTGTGTGCGGGGCATCCATCAAGCTGGAGAAACATTCTATGCCGTCGTTACAGAGGAACAGCATCTAATAGTGTTGATAAAACCACCCTTAGTTCACCATTAGAGGTGAACTTGGATTCATCAGTATATAGGATGTGTGGAAGAAAGTTTTCTTCAGCCTCCCAAATCGACGTTTGTGCAAGGAACTTTAGACGCTGTGATAATCAGAGTCCCGAAGTCCGTGGACAAGATGAGAGCGGTACGGCTTAAAATTGTAAGTCCGGAGTACATCTCTAATTTTATTATCTGAAAAACCTAAAACCCTTCCTACATTTCGGAGAGAGGAATTCGGATTGTCGGGAACATAGAGTAAAATATTCAGCTCCTCGTCGAAATTACGCTGCCGGTTTCTTTTTGCCATAACTCATTTGTTGACCATTTAAATTCCGATTGCACCATTGTTTTCAGCGTACAAAATCCCTTAAAGTGATGTGTCAGGATGTATAGGGTTGTATTTGAAATTTTGAAGTTGAACTGGGTCTTAGGTACCTTGTATAATTTTTCTCCAAAAAAAAGGTTCAAATTTGAAAATATACTAAAAAATATTAAACACTTAGTTTTTGTTTTTGATAGTCTTTCGTTCGAGAGAAATTCACCCCGGCCATCTAAAAAGACACCCTGTATAGATTAAAATTTACTTTCAACCTTCAGCAAATAAACAATAAAAATGTATTATTGTGAAATATTGACGCCCAATGGGGAATATTTACTCGTCATTTTAAACAACAACAAAAACACTTTCATATTATTTAAAATAAACGTTTGACCAACATCAATTGTTGAATAAAACAGCGCGGAATGGAGAAGACAAAGGGTGGAACAATTTTTTTTATTAATAGACATGAAGGAAACACGTGTGACCTCGCACGAAGCTTCAATTCTGACGAGGATTGTACGTATTATTGTTAAGCCAGAAAGGTTAATCTTTGTAACTTTGGCGCATAATGTTTTTATTTCTTCATATTTCAAATATAAATTATAACCTTCGATGTACGTTTTACGTTAATAAAACCGTCGTTTGAATTCTCCGCCTTATTGATTGAGTCCTTTCGATAAAATTAAAGCGTGGAATTCGGTTTTGTATCAATCTAATCCGTTCCATTTAATCCCCTAGCATTATTACTTTTGATTTAGTCGTTTTGCCTGTTTGATAATTGATATACACTAAATTGAATGAATAAATGTATGGCTAAATCTAGTAGATTAATTTAATTTTAAGCGATTTTTTAAATATAGTATTGGCTTTTGTTTTCTGTATAAACGATAATTCGTTATAATGGTCTTTAAAGAGCTACGTCGTTCTGGCCTAGCGCTGTTTTATCGATGGTTAACGGTTTCATGTCATTTCCGTTGAATGTTAAATTACATACAGAATTGTCTGGCCGGCTCGCCTTGGACGACTTGGGAGGGGAGTCACTTAACTAAATTTTATTATTGTCAACACAATATTGTTATAATGTATTATAAATAGTGTATTATTGTTGATTAAAAAAATGTTTTTTTTTGCATGCTCTTTTTGAAAATGGCTTTTATCGATAGGGGATTTTGTAATTTGTATGAAACTCCCCTTTGCCTTATTTACGATCATCTTTCACTGTTCGGGTCTGCTTCTACCAGAGAAACAGTCCATTATGTAACAATAACTAACATATCAGTTATTCGCATATATATAATATTTAGGATTTACTCGAGATTAATAGAGTCCTGGATTCGACTCTCAGCGGCTGTGAAATTCGAACCCAGAGTACTAATAATTTTTATTTTAAAACACGCGAACCCCCATAAAACATCTTAAATTTAACGTAGGATGCAGTTGGTGTGGGCGAGTAGATGAACTCACATTGAACTGATCGACACAGATGGGTCCGTCTATTCTTGCTGGTTAACGTTACTTATACGATTTCCGGCTTAACGCCGGATTCAGTAAGGAACTTCGCACAGTTTATGAAGCCGCCGAACGTGTATGTATTCAAGCGAGAATATACGGCCCCGTGTTTGTCGATCTGTTCAACCACTAACTAGACATAGGACAATTTTTGTACTTGTAACTTTTTTTTTTTGGTCAGTTTATATTTTTGAGTTTTTGTTTGTTTGTGAATAATCTCAAATTACAGGGGCGTAAGGGTTAAACTGTTCGAAATTCATCGCTGAGGGTCCTGGGTTCGAATCTCACCGATCTAGAGTGCTTAGAATTTTTTTCTCGAAAATATACAAAGTTCCGTTAAGGATTTCAGGCTTGATATTTGAAATACCTGGATTTTTATCTTTTAAATTGTTCATATCGTGAAATAAATTTGTCAAGGATTATTTTTAATTTTTTGGGTGTTTGTCATTTTTATCCATCAGAATTGTCCTTCTGGTTAACGATTTTTGTCAAGTTTTCATGATAATTGGATGCATTTTTTACTGGGGCTTAGGTGGTTTAGAAGTTTTCAGTTGAAGGTAAAGGCGATGGGGTCTGGGATCAACTTGATGTGAACAGCCAAAAATAATTACTTGTTAGCTTTTGCCTATTGTGTGTATACTGTTTTAAACAAAATTTAACAAATTGGATTTTTCTTCGTCGAATTTTATTTCTACCGGCCTTTAGTTAATTCGTTTTCTCTTAAATCAATAGTTTGTCTTTTTCTTTGGGTGTTTGAGTTTTATTTAGTGACTCTTCACCAAATTAATCGTAGTTTCCAATGTATCAGTTGGTCAGTAACGATATATTTCCGTGAACTAACACGTTGTTTACTAAAATCAATAATTAATTTACAAAAAAAAGCACTGTCTCTGGTGTAATAAACTGAAAAGTTTTCTCCCTCCCCCTTTTATTTCTGTCTCACAACTAAAGCCGTCATAAGTCGGTTCCTATCCGCTCAAAACCACCGCCCCCGGTTCCATGAATTTCGTTGATTTTCCGTGAATATTGGCATTTAAATTAAGACCCTTTTCCTCATCTGAAAGAAAACAAGGGGAAATTTTCATACAAAATTTAACGCGTATTTAATAAATCTTTTTTCCCCCTGAACAACAAGTTCTGAATTACTGACAATAAATCGTTTTGCCCCAAACAAACTTTTGATTCATGTACTACACACTCTACACAAATATAATGAATGGAAAAAATAAAAAGGAAAAAACGTTTATTGAACAACATTATACAATTTTATCCTTTTTTTTGTGTGCGAGTAAAATAAGGTTGTAGTACGGCATAGCCATCTGCCGGAAGTTCAGGTCTACTTTGAAAAGGGATCAAATGGAAAATTAAATTGAGAAAAGAAAAAAAAAGTACAAAAAACTGAACATAGAGTCGTATGGCAAGATGAATACCAAATGGAAAAACAGAAGATTTATTTTAAAATAAAACGAATTCCTTGAATTATGAAATAAATTAAAGTTCTCTTTCATTAAAACAGTGAATTAGAAATTTAATTGATAGCCTCTTCGTGTGTCAATCGTGTTTTCCCCAATGCTATTTTTCTAAACGGCCATGTACGATTTTTATCCATATCCTCCTAATGCTGCCGAAATTAAGTGTATACCCGAATGAGAAGCGGGCGTATGGGGTGGTGCCCTTTGGGGGTGGCCAGGGTTGGTTGGCGTTGTCACCAACAAAATGACATTGACTGAATGTCTGTAGGGCAAAGTAAAAAAAAAATTATATATATATTTTTTTTTCCTAAACTCATTAAGGACCACCGGGCTACGCAGAGGAAGTGGAGAGTGGCCTCCTCCTCGTCCATGTTACACATTGAGCACTTTGACTGCCTGTCTCTATCTTCATCGTAGGGTTTGACGTTTAAGGTTTAAAGATACTGCCCTCAAGCCGAAGATCCACCTCGCTACGCTGAGGTCCAATCCTGCATGATTTACCAAGCTTGCACATTTGGTTGTCATCTTCCAGCATAGCTTACACCTTAAACTTGGTCAGTCGGGCGCGTGCCTTGAAATTTGTTAATTTCTCGTCGGCTTTTTTTCATTCATCCTTGAGAGGTGATCCGGGATAATCGTACTTCCTTGCCAGACACGAGAAATTGTCTGCCCATTACATCTTCTTTTACACATTCCATTGCCTGCTTTTTTGGAAGGTGGTTGCCGGTTTGGAAGCCACCTTTACCAAGTAATTAAGGTGTAGACAGTGGGTCTAGATTGACCTTATACCGGCATCCGAGGGTTCAGCGTGATAGACTCCTGCTCATAGAGCTCGATCGTGGGTTCGATCCCCACCGACGCCCCTAGCCCTTTTTCCATTTTTCACACTAAACTTCCCCCAGTTACATATAAAATGGTGAAATAATCAACTATGTACTCCGTCTAATATGAGAGTTCATGACGCCATTAAAAAAAAGACGTATATTAGTTAAAAATAATGTAACTAATTTATTTCAAAAAAGTAATATCTACAGGTTGAATTTTGAAATCAAAAACTTATTTATTAAATACACTAATTAAATGGTATTTTTTCCATTTTTTTAAATTAACCATACTCATTAATTAACATATTGTTTTTGTTAGATATAATGAATTTATGTAAAGTTTTATGAAGTTAAATCTACTAAATTTAATTTATAGGGCAATAAAATAAAAAAACGACGTTGTTTTTTTTTGTTTTTTTGTTTTTAATATAGGTGCTTAGAGCGTATAAAAGTAAAATTATAGGGAATTAAAGCGATTCCCTTTAACTTGTGAAAGTATTCGTAAACAGCTATAATTTTTTCCATAAAAGTTTTAAAATAATAATATATATTAAATTCAGTAATAATTTTTAATTTAATTGAATCAAATATTAAATTTCAAATTTAACTGGTCGTCAATATCATCTCGGCTGTGATGAATCGACTGTCGTGAAACAATTGTGGTAAGGTCTGCGACGTGACAAACCTTGTTCTCGACTCGACCGTCTTCGATTGACATGGTTTAACCTATTGTCTCCGGTTTTGACTGTCAATTTTTCAACAATTTCAGCGCTTCTGAAAGAGAAAAAAGCAGTTCAGGATGATCGGATCAGCCTACGTTATTCAGGTGCCGCTTTTGATTTATGTATTCTTTGAGAATAGGTTGAGTTAGTGTGAATTATTAATGTGCATAAGCTTGTAGTCTTACGGGGCAAATGTTTGATGTTTCCGATCCTGCCTATCTTTTTCGGTCTGTCATACTCCTTTTCGTCAGCTTTGGCCGTCAGTTTATGCCATATAATTTAGAACCCCTTTTACAGATTTCTTCTTAAAAAAAAAAAAAAAAAAAAAAAAAAGTATGTCTGAGTCTTATACGTATTAAATCTAGGTTTTGTAGTTGTTGCAGTTTTATTTATTTATACTTTTAAATTTAATTAATTTTTTTAGCGGTTTTTATGTACGACTAGATGATATGTCGTATACTCATGTTTATTTGTGTTGAATATATTTCTAGATTTTCAAATACGTCCATTTTCGTCTTTTTTGCACTAAGGCTATTGTAGGCCTGTCCGTATTGTTGAGGGTTAGTGGTCGTTCAATCCAGGTCGTCATTGACCCAAAATAGTCTTAAAGAAGAAATCTCATGAATTGTTTTACCTAGGCATGAATCTGCTGGTAGGAAATCATTTTGCACATCGTAGAGCTCTTGAATTGTTGCATTTACATAACAATGCACACAGATAAGGAAAAAAAGGTCATTTTGGCATTTAAATTTTTTGGCTTTAGATCTCTCTATTAGTCAACATTTATATCTTAAACTTTGCTTTAAATTTAAGAGAAATAATATAATTTAACAGAGAACTTATTTCTTTCTTGATACAATTTCTTTAAAAAGATAAATATATAAAAACACAATATTTTTCGTAATTTTGGTTGTTACTGGTCACTTTCGTCTATCGCAATGTTGGTCATTCAGAAGTGTTTTGATACATAAATCCAACACTGTTGATAGAATCAACAGAGTGAGAACAGGCAGCCCAAAAATAGTTGATAATGACCAAAATCACACATTCATCACTACACAGAGAAATCTCACATGATATTTTTTATGTTAAATTGTATAATAACTTTTTAATAGCTGTTTTCAAGCAATAAAGTTTGATTTTTCCCGATTTAAACATAATTTGGTGTTCGTAAACATTGGTAAAAATATTTTTTGTGACCAGTGTTGTGAATTATCTGTATTACGGTCTTAACTTTGACCTTCCTATACTGCAAAAGGCGAAGGATTGTTTGGACATAAGGTTGGATTGATTTAGTCTTGACAGGCAATTGTATTGATCCAGAAAGACCTGGTACAGATTTTCTTCACTCACCTTATTTACCGGTAACTCTTCAAATCTTGAATAAAGAAGAAAAGAGGTCTGAAATATAATTTCTTTTTGTTTTTGTCCTTTTTCTCAGCTTGTGAAATGCAATTTGTGAATTAAAGACTGGTTCTATTGATTAACGATTAGCTTTATTTATTTTTAATAAAAGCAGACTGTTTAGTTAAGCGGGGTTTTTTCTGTATTAATCCACAGTAGTTGATTTAATGCAGAAAATTCTAACCAAAATCTACAGTAACAAAATTTTTGCCATACTGTTACAACAAATTGCCAGCCATTTGATAAAAATGTGGCATAAAACCCAGAGCTAGTACGTTTACGAAATATATCAGAAAAACTTTTGTAAAAATGCAGTTGGTATTCTTTCTACATCCATACTTAATCGTAATGTGTAATTCATTTCTACATTTGACTGTCAATGAGTACTCAATCTTTCTGGAAACTCACATGCACTTTGTACGATTCTAAATCATTCAATTTTCCTGGAATTTTATTTGTAACGAAATTTATAACAAGGCACATCATGACAATGGTGTCCTGGGCGCTTAATTACTCTTCGGAAGTTTTATTCTTTTTGAAACTAGAATATACAATCACTTTCACCTTTCTTTGGTGCGACCTTGTTGACACTGATTGAATTCTCTCTCGCTTTGAAATGAACCTGGATTAAATTTCAAGATAATCCATTTATATATAAGCTCATGTTTAGTTCTCAGTTTGGTAGTGTAATCCGATTTTTTTTCTTTTCCTTTTGATATTTCATTTCTCAATCGATTTTTTTTTTTAAATTTTTATGGTAATAATTTGATTTAGATAGAAAAGGCTTTCTGGCATAAATATGTTTTTATTTCAAAGGTTTACAAATAACACCTACTATTAATTTATTTTTCATGGAGATGTCAACTCGTTCAATGCGGCTGACGTTCACGTTGGACATAATGCATAAGAAAATTATTATTATTATTATTTAATTTACCATCCAGGAGGGTGAAAATAGAAATTCCAGCCAGCATTGAACTGTTAACTTCAACTTGTGTTAACGTAAAAAATATATTTTTTAAATTGTTGTGCTAACTTTTGCAATTTTTATTGTACAGGTTCACCCATCACCAGGGGACCGTGTAAAACAGAACATTCAAAGTACGCTTGGGGAGTATGACAAAGTAAAGCACCTCCTTGAAGAACCTATACAATTATTGGGTTATGATGGAGTACCTCCAGCTTCACCAGCTCCAGCTCCACTATGCAGTAGTAAGCCTTCCCAACCTCGGCCTCACGAATTCAAGAAACCGCCATCCTCTCATCTGGGTTCAAGTTCTAGACCCCCGCATCACATTTCTTCTTCTTCAACTGCCAGGTGAAATGATTTAGCAATTCATTAATTACGAAGTATATTTTACGTTATAACAAATTTTAAAACATATGGGTCATTTTAGGAATTCATTTGCAAAACCCGCTGATGGCAAACCTACATATGGCAGCAGTAGTTCTTCAGTTAGGAACTATTATGGGCAACCACAAGCCAAACAACATGCAGTTGAGTTTAGATCCAACGGAGTTGGAGGAGCTCCAAAAAATGTGCCTTCTGTGCATCATGGACGAATTCCATCTAGAAATCCTAATAGGCTTCATGTGGATATTCCTGTAAATAAATTGATTAATCCTATATTGTAGAACAATAACCAAAACAAAAAATAACCATTTTTTTTCCACAGCCACAAAATAAGGATATCTCTAGACAAGGATTAGGCCTTCCACACAATGATGTTGAAAATATTCTTAAGGTAATTGTGTCATAAATGCACATACGCTTCATGTTTGTTCATTTTTAGTTTCTAATTTTAAAATGTGATATTTGTTTCAGGAAATGACTGAATTCAATGTTATGCCTCTGACTGCAATAGCCTCAACTCCTCGCAAAGAAGTAGATTCAAAATACAATTTTAATATCGACTTCTACCAACAGGTAAATTATGAAGATTCAATTCAGCCAACAATCTCAAAAATCCCACAGTATAATACGATCATTTACCCGACATAAGAATAATGTATAATTATATAATGAACTACAAATAATGAATTGCAATGTTTCTATGCTGCCCTGCTAAGATGAAATGCTCTATCTCCAAATTTTTTGACCTTTATTTATTTATTTTTAAAACCATGGTGTTTTTAGGTATGTTTCCTATTGGAAAACATGATAAAATCAACATAAATCAGTCCGGAAATATTAAAAATATCAATTTGAAATATCGATCGACACATTATATATAGCATAAAATGTTTTGGAGAAAATACTAATCAAAAAAACATTCTACTTAGTAAAAAGCAAAATACTAATCAAAAAAACATTCTACTTAGTAAAAAGCGCTTGTATTACGAGATTTGTGGCTTACATTCTTTTCCACTTGTTTTTTGCCCAAAAACTCATTTCCTACATAAAAGATACAAATTTGTGGGAACAGGTTTTGTATTGAACAAAGGAATGGAAATTCAGTGATATTAATTTAAATATGTGTTTCATTATGCGTTAATGTACTATTGCATTGTAAAAGAAATTGTAATAAAAAACAACAATGAAAAATGCACTTTCTTTTCAGATATGTTCTTTTTCATAAGTAATTATCACAATTAAAATTATTGTAACACCCTTTTTTATTTAAAACTAAAAATTGTAGTGAATCGATAAATAAGTTATACATTATAACATTATAATAAAAAAAAGCTTTCTGGATTATAAAAAAAGTAGTTATAGTCCTAGGCCGAAACTTTAAAAAATATAGCATCTTTACTGAGGCAAATCGGCATGAAAAACTTCAAAGCTCAATTTGTCAAAACTATCAAAATGAACATTTGGCATTTCTTTTTAGCAGGGCAGTATAAGTGATATTAAGTTATGTCTTGACATACTTTAGCTACATTTTCATTACGTGATTTTTTACAACCTTTTAGTAAATTCATATTATATTAGTACTGCATAAAATAGTAAAAATTTGCACAAAAAATAGCAGTAGTGCAAAAATAGCACCTCATAGACCTCCCCAAAAGTATAAAATTTTGTGTTCTGCAATCTCCTCTTCCTGGCAGTATGTGCACAGTGTTTCTTCTCTCTGTACTCCTATTCGGTGCATGTGCCCTAGGTAGCAGTGCCCTTTTGGCATCCAACCAGAATCATAGTTTGGTTGCGATTGCTTCTGGTAATTCCTTTTTTAAGTTTTGAGGATGTCCCTTCTATAATTCTCTTTGTCTGGGGCCATCAAACTTTGTACTCATAAAGGATCCATTTTAGGATGTATCCTCTTTTGTGGCAAGATTCTAGGCCAGGTTAAGTTCGGGACCTAGATAGTCTGGTATGTTGTATGGTGGTATGTTTTATTAACTGACAACTCATTCAGTACATGACCTTGACTCTTCTACATGCTTAATTCATTCTTGTTGTAATGTGAACATTTAGTGCTGTTTCCTTTTTAAAATAGAAAAACATATTCAGTTATTGTTGAAATATTAGATTAAATATATTACTTTTTAATTAATGTGAAATCAAAGGACATTTCATAGATTGTGCATTCAAACTTTGTCATATTAATACCCAAGTTATTCTGTAACCTGTAATTTGGTTGTTACCGTTCATTTTTGGTCTTCCTATCCTTAATGTGTTGGAACGGTCTATCAGACACGTTTCGTCTTTTTGCATCTTCACTGTTGGGTCTGTAGACAGACTTTCTCTGTATATAGATCCAATACTGAAGATGGCGAATTGGTGACACCTACCTAACAGATAAACGTGGCTAGGGAAAGGTGGCACATCATATCAAAATGATCGGTAATTACCAAATTACAAGATTAATCAACTTAGCAGACCACACAGAGAAACCTCACAATTTATTCTATAATGCTAATGTAATGAAATGAGATTGCATTAATTGGCAATTTTAAAATGTTGACTTCAGATGGATATATTTTATTCAATTTCTTTTAGGTAATAAATTTAGATTCAAATTCAAATTGAACTTATTTTGCGCAGAAATAACATATTACAATTGAATAAAGATATCCAATGGGACAAAATATAAATTTAAACAAAAATAACAATTTAGACAAATATAAATATATTTTTAAAGTGCTATTATCTATCAAACTCATGAATAATTTGTGTGATTTTTCCATCTGGTCTGCAGGACGATGCACCTGAAATTTGGTCATTATTAATCTTTGACTCTGCTTGTCCTTACTGGGTAGGTCTGATATCCAGTAAAGACCAAGAATTATTTGTTCTCCACAAACAACTTGATGATGATGATGATTCTAAGGGATTAGGGCATCTGACTAGTATTTGCTAGCCGTTATGGCACAGCCCATGGAGTTTTAATTGTTGCTAACATGGAGAAATTATTCTAAAGTTGTTCGACACTCGATAGCTAGTTGGATCCCTCCTGTTTTCCAGATTCAATTTTGTGCTCGTTTTCGATTATTGATTTATTTACTCTTTTATAAAAAATAGATAATAGTAAAAAAATTATTTCAGGATCAGCACCAAGAACAAGCCAAACCTCCAGTTCAAACCATTGACATAACTCAACCCGTTACAATAAGTCTCTTGTCTCCACCGAGACCAGAATCTCCACCTCCACAGCCTTTGTCACCTCCTCCAGCTACACCTTGCCCTGTCAAGATCTGTAAGTAGTAATTTTGTTTTTTTACTTTTAATTAAATTAGTACTTGAGTTATAATATATATAAAAATTAATTCAATTTAAATTGAACATCTTAAATGAAACATCCTCCATTTGATAAAAACCTACATTTTTATAGGCCAATAGACAATATGAATCTAACTAATCTATAATGAAGTAACATGGTTATAACAACCATCAGTCACACAAATCATTTTCTTTCATTTTTCCAAATATTAAAAACTCTTTTACTTTAAATTTGTCAAATTTCATCTTGACTGCACTGAGTGATAAATCTCTATTCAGTCATTTCTGATAATTCTGGTTTGCTTATCCTGGCTGATTTATCTGTCAGACAAAATAAGTGTTTAACAGATGAAACAGCAATGATAGGCAGTTCAGGATAATTGGAAATGACCAAACTTAATGTTTTAAATTCTAAAAATTTTGTAATTAAAAAAATCACATGTATGCGTACAATTACTAACATACTCATCACCACATAAAATACTCTCTCATATTCTCTTTCTCTTTCTTTCTCTCGCTCTCTGTACGATGGCCAAAATGGCTTGCTTATTCATCAGATCATAAATATTCAAATGTAAAAGCCGCATTTTTAATTAGTGAATTAAATCCCACCTGGTTTTCCTTTTTCATTTCGACAACACATTTTGTAATAATTCGTTCCAATCTATATGATAAAGAACAAACTAAAATGCACAACTTGAATAAAATCCCGTGTTGTATATTCATTGCGTTAATAAATCAAACATTTTTGCCAATCTGTTGACCCTCTCGTCCTTGACACCCAACTTAAGGTAGTTGGACCTTAAGCCCTCCATATTGCAGGAATTACTTTACTATCCTTAAATTATAGGCTTCATATATTGAAATTGTGTTAAGAGAAATATATCTTCATCAGGTATTTAAAACTATTATTAGTAATTCACAACGTTAAGAAATATCATCTACAGTACTGAAACTTATGATTTCAAACATAGCTAATTTTCGAGTTGTTAGTGGAGATATACAACCCGTCCATTCTTTTTGGAATTTTTAATTCAAAATTGCAGGATGATACTTATTATTTTGGAGATAATTTCTAACACCATACATTTGGAGATAATTTCTATCACCATACATTCATGTTAAAAAATATCTCCGTTCAAACAATGAAAGAGAATAACACTCGCATTGTTTGTGCCATACACAATTGGTTGGAATATCTGCCAAATCTGGCAGAAAATCCAGATCTCTAGATGGAGTAACATCATGGCACCATCGCCTAAATATACACATCTTTGCCCCAAAAGTAAGTTTACATTAACACCGGTTCAGGTCCCACTTACACTCAAGGACTTATTTGAATTCCAACGTTTTATACTTCTTTAAATACACCATGGGATTTTTGAGTTGTTTAGAGATTATTCCACATGGCCTGTGGGTAGAAGAACCTAAAATTTGGTCATAACCGATCAATTTACTCTTATTTTTTCTCCATCCACCACTTCGTTATTTTGGACCAAGACCCCATACCAGCACGCCACAGTCAAATTATTTGTATTTTAAATTATGAATGGGGTGGTTAGGGGTGCTCTAAACATTTACATGGGCTGTGCTACCATGGATGGTCCGTTATTTCCTGAGTAGTAGATTCTACTGTCATTAATTGATATGATTTTTGCATTGTCCTTACAATATTAGTAAAAACGGATTACTGATTTATATAAGCCAGATGTACATACATACACATGTACACATAGTAGAGCGTATCATTTCCCGCAGTCCACCGGCAATTTCAGCTTTTGTAATTTATAATAAGTTACTGGCAGGCCTCGAGAATCACCCATCCCAGGTGTTAGCAGTCCGGAGTCATTCTTAGCCTTCCAGCCTCCGAGGTTGGTCTTCAGGGGCTACAAGTAGTTAAGTCATTTTAGCTCCCAATGTAATCAGTTTACATATCCAAACCTATTTACTATCTACTATATTTACTCTTAAATACATCCTTTCCTATTTACATGCCATTCATTCAGTTATGGTGGAGGAGTACTTGATATTCACCCTCTACACATATTATATAATTGAGGGTTGATGGGGTACTCATTACTCCACCATCAGACCTCTCACACTCATGCTAATGAATATATTCTCTCTAAACATACACAAAATGTATCAAAAAATGAAATATCTATTAGTACTATACTGGATGACTGATGCTCCTGTTTTTCTTCTTTTTTTTAATAGTAATAATAAAGGCATATTGAAAAAATACACACATTTCATGTTTTCTCATGTACTTTATTTTGGCTAATTCAGCTTGATTTTTTTTCTTTAAATATTGCCGAATACACCAACGATTTTTTTTTCTCCAATTGGTACTTTTTACTTTTTTCCCACATTTTTGATAGTGTAAAGTCTCCTGAAAAGAATTTTTAGATTTAATTTTTAATGAAAAGGATTTTTTAAATCGGACATACCTTTCAAAATTTATTCTTAACTTTGTGTGAAAAAAAGTTTCTCCCCTATAAACTCCACTCTTAAACTTATACCACTTCTTAAAGATGTCTCAAAGTGTTCTTAAAAAGTAATGTCTCAATTTTATGCAAAAAAAATTATACAAGTTTATTACAACCTTGTTGACAAGGACTGTCGTTGGTTATAAGCTGAGGGATATTTATTTAATTTTTTCCACCTTTTATTACAGAACTACCGCAGCGACAGCTTCATTTGCTGTCGATAAATTTTGTGACTGTTGTTTAAAATTCATTTTCTTATTTTATGTATTTTCATTTTGTTGTAATATAGAAATAATTTTTTTTGTTTTTCACATAAAATTAAGACATTGAGACATTTTTAAGAAGTTGTGGAGGTTTGGGGTGCAACTTATTTTTAACACAAAATTGAGAATAAATTTTGAAGGCATGTCCGATTTAAAAAAAATCGTATTTTGATGGTTTCAGGAGATTAAACGCTAGCAAAAATGTGGGAAAAGTAATAGAGTCCCTTTAAAAAAAAAATACAAGTACAATATCAAAATGGAGCCAAGGAATGGCACATTCAGTTAAGTTAGAGTCAGTAGTTTTATTTGTTGTTTACTTTATTTATGGTTGATATATTTCTAATATTATGAATTCAACCACAACTTCCATTGCTAAAGAAAACTAAAAAAACACATTTAATTTTTCTTTTTTAATTTTAAAGGAAAGTTCATTATTAAAATTCTTTTTTTTTATAGTTTGATATGTTTGGTATCAGGTGATATTAATGTTATTTCTTACCTATCAATTATGATCGACGTATAAATCAATAATTTAAAACCCTGGATCATTTTATTTAAATGATACTTTTAAAAATTAACAACACTTTTTTAAAATTTGTTTTACACTAAATGGTGTGTATCGCGTTTCTTTCTTTGTCCTTATAGGCATTTGCCACATTATTATCGTTGTTAAACATGTCATTTTATTATTTTATGTAACACCCTCGGGGAATAATGTTGGATCTTTATGTTAGCTTTAAAGGTGTTGCGTAACGCGTCGGCCAACTTGCTATCGATTGTTTTACCATCTTGTGCTGTTTTACGTAAAAACAACAAAACTCTTAGCAAAATGGCTAAAACTTTGACGGTTTTATTCCAGTAGCGATAACGTATTCGAGCTTGGTTTTCTCAGATATACTCTTTATATTGTGTTTTTCAAACTGGTCTTATTATTTTCTTCTTCCCCCATTCTCTGGCCTTTTGTCTAGACAGGCCGACAGATGGAAGGAAAGGAACACCTGGGACGTAACAGCACAATGTTTATTTGTTAAGAATGGAACTATTTTCATGTATGATGATATATTAAGAATTCATATTTCATAAATTTGTACTCATTAAATTCTCTCCATTTTTCAACTTGAGCAGTTTAACTGTCTTGTAGAAACGCATTGTGCAGTTAGGTAGGAGTTGTATCAACCAGGGGAGAAATATTTCTCTATATTTAAAAAAAAAGTCCCTAACGTTTTCCCTTGCTTTTTTTACCTACATCTTTAATGTGCCAGGATAGTTTTCAAGAAAGTAGGGGATGCAAACGGTTAGGTACAAGAGCCCCCTCTTCTTTTCAACCCCCGTCTCAACAGAGGCTTTTTACCTATTCCAGTCTCGCCAACGGTTAACATCGCTTCTCGGATTGTTTCTATATAAACGTCCTTCTTACAAGTCATGGGATAACGATTTCGTCACATCATCAGTGTTTAAATATAATGACAACAGTGGTGTGTTCACGTTCAAATTTCATGGTGCAATCCAGTCAAAATTCTTACTTGCAACCGTCCTTGCAGTTGAGAATTTCTGAGGTCAGCGTAGATAATTTAAATCCAAGAGGTATTGCAATTTTTTTTTGAAATTCATTATTTTCTAATGGCAAAAGCAGTGGGTACTGTAAACAGCTTTCATCCCCTTCTGCAGTCTGTGTATACTGTATATTTGTATATTTTGGTGAGAGTAGTTTGAATGAAGCTTTTTTTTTTAATTGCTCACCAGTGTTTTAAAAATGTGCTAATAAATTTTGTTGCATTTTAAAGAATTTTCATTGCATAAAATATCCATCAAGGAATTATTTTTATTTGTTTTATATACAAAGTTTCAAATCACTTATTCGCTTATCTTTAAAACCTATGCAAAGGAATCATTAATGTGTTGATCTGTCTATGCTAATACTCATTATAATATTTGTAGAAAATCTCTGGTACTAAGTGGAACATCATGTTCCTTGTAGATCAAACCAAACGCATTAATTTCATTTGGAATGCAAAAATAACACGAGAGTTTTATTTGGTTCATTGGGAATCGATCTTCGTACATGTTGAAGGCATTCAAATGGGATTCATACGGCCCCGGTAGTGTTATGAGGCGCTTTATGTGTGACATGCAATGACTCTGAAACATTTTTTCCCCGAATAAACATAAAAATTGTCCGGAGAGATTAATGTCTTGGTCAAATCAGATTGAGCCACCCAGGTCCTCAATTTTTTGGAAGACAATATAAAAATCTAGAAGTTAGTTTTTCCACTTTTTCAATTTACAATAAATGTGGAATGGAATTGTAAGCGGTATTAGGTCTAGGTCATCTGACCATTTTGGATCGCTTAATGCCATCCTTATCTGACTATTAGAACTAATGTAATTTGTTTTATATCCCCTCGGAATAATTTTCACCAGTATTTTACAGATAACTTGACCAATTATTTTATTAAGGTCAAATGTGAATAGTAATACAAAAGAGCAATACAAAAGCTTGAGTTTTTTGCTCAATAAATATTATAAAGTCATAGCATTACATTATATAAATATTATGCTCAGGCAAAAACCTAGTTTTACTTGGATTGTAGTTTCTGACTAATAGTAGTAATTGAATTTTTGTTTTATATCGTTTCGGGTTAATTTTCGCCACTATTTTCACTTAAGATGATAATTTATTTTATTTAAGTCCAATATTAATAGAAACCTTATTAATACAGAAATAAACATTATAAAATTTATGTATAGCTTTTGGACTGTACTATGTGATTACTAGAACTAAATTAACTTTTTGTTTTATATCCTTTCGGGTTAATTTTCACCAATATTTTGCAATTAAGATGAGATATTTGATGATAAGATAAGATATTTTATTGAAATCCAATTTTAATAGAGATTTCGCATTTTTTAAATAATAAACGTACAAACGTAGCCTTACATTTAAAAGTTATGTTCAGTCCAAAACCGAGTAACTTTTTGTTTTATATATCCCCTCGGGATAATTTTCACCAGTATTTTGCAGATAAGATGACAGATTATTTTATTTATGTCAAATTTTAATAGAAACTTCGCCTTTTTTAAATAAGAAACTTAAAAACGTAGTATTACATTTAAAAGTTATGTTCAGTCCAAAACCGAGTAACTTTTTGTTTTATTTGCTTTCCGGTTAATTTACACCAATATTTTGCAGATACGATGACCAATTATTTTTTTAAAATCAAATTTTAACAGAAACTTCGCATTTTTTAAATAATAAACATAAAAACGTAACATTACATTTAAAAGTTATGTTCAGTCCAAAACCGAGTAACTTTTTGTTTTATATCTTTTCGGGTTAATTTTCACCAACATTTTGCTAATAAGATGACCAATTATTTTATTTAAATCAAATTTTAATAGAAACCTTGCGTTTTTCACATAATAAACATAACATAACATTATAAAAAATTATGTTCAGGTCAAAAGTAGAATAGATTTTGGACTGTAGTTTCTGTCTACTAGAACTAAATTAATTTTTTGTTTTATATCTTTTCGGGTTAATTTTCACTAATATTTTGCAGATCAGATGATTAGACAAATCATTGTAGAAACCTTGCATTTTATTTTACAGAATAAACATTATTAACAAATCAACATTATTCGTGTTAATTTTTGCCAATATTTTACATATAAGATTATCAACTATTTTATTAAGTTCACTAATTTCGTGGTCCGTTTGACCAATTAATATATTACAATTAATTAAGGTTTTTAGTTGAGATAAAAAAGTCAATGGCACGAGCGGGATTGAAAAATGGCAAAAAGGAGGGAAAATTAAAAAAAAGGTGCGGTTGAGATGGGAAGTTGGTGACCGAGTGGATCGAGGTCACGATAGCTCAAGTGGTAGAGCAGCGGCGTATCAAGCCGAAGATCGTGGGTTCGTATCCCGCTCGTGCCATTGACTTTTTACCTCAACTAAAAACCTTAATTAATTGTAATATTTTATTAAGGTCAAATTTAAATAGAATTGTGTGGTGATTAGTGCCCGTTAATCGATAATTATTCAGAAATCGTGAGATGCGGTCTGGTGTGATGTCGGCTTCAGAAAAACATTTTCTTTATCATGCCAACGTTTCGATCTTCATTGAGATCATCTTCAGGGCTCAAAGTGTTTGTCTTCTGTTAATTGTGCCATTCAACACGACACGCAAGAATGTCACAATTACACAGAAGACAAACACTTTGAGCCCTGAAGATTATCTCAATAAAGATTGAAACATTGGCACGATAAAGAAAATGTTTTTCTGAAACCTACATCACACCCCAGACCGCATCTCACGATTTCTGAATAATTTTTAAATAGAATCCTTCAGTTTTTTTATCTACACATTGAAAATAAGTTGGAGTGATCAAAATAAAGTTTTAAAGACCATAATTATTTGATCATTACCATCAATACTGAATTCGCTTAACAAAAAATTATAAACAAACAATATGTGTCATGCACTTTCATGTGTTGAATTGATAAAATGTGAGGTGTGTAAGGTGTGTGTGAATCGTGCTCGAACGCTACTTATACTATAATTAGCATGAAAGTATATTAATAGCTCGGGTTTTGAATAATCTGCGAACTCGTAAAAAAAATATATAATAATCAAGATTAGGATGAAATATGAACAAACGTATCAAAAAACGTGCTATGATTGACGCATTTGTAATATCTTCCTTCGTTTAATTTATTCCTTTATTCGTTTGTCGTGCTGGCATTACAGAGTTTTTCCCGTCTTTACGAAGGCGATCGGATCGTGCTAATATGATGGTTAAATTGAACGCAAAGCGGTTCCGAAATATATATTTTAAAAAAAGATATACATATTTCCCATCTGCCTATTAAAAAAAAAATCGTAATTTTAAGCACCAAACCGTAATATTGCAGTTAAAACTAAAATGGTGTTGGAAAACAGAAACTGATTGGACAACAGATATTTAAACAGTAAACTCTCTCGTTTAGTAGATAAAAACAATGACAACTATAGCCTGCTGTTGCGACTTGTTTCGTATCCTTCCGCACATAGGGAAAAAATCCATTTCCTTTCGCAGATACGAATTTAAAAAATTGCAAACAAAACTGTATTCCTCTCGCGGCCAATCATAATTATACAACCAGACAACATATGTGAGACCATGCTTCTAAGTTGTAAGCGATAAATGACATAAAAAAAGGTCAGCTTTCTGGTTTATGTCCGTGCTTTTAGCTCGTACACGGCAGATGTGGACAGAAAGTGAAAAGAAAAACATATGCAATAAAAATTTAATTGGAAGCATTAGACTATATTTAAGTACGACGAGTGTTTTTAGTTTGAATATTCTGTATGTCATTGTTGACAAGGAGTTAAAAGCACGTATCTCGAGGCTCCTTTAATGTCCTTCTGTAGATAATCAAAAGTTATATAAAACAGAACTATTATGTATCTTTCGCATTTATCTCAATTATCTCTACAAACCGTGTACATATCGTTTTGCCCGACAGCTTAGAATAAAATAACTACAAATAGAATAAATTCACAATACTGGTTCTTCGTGTTTCTATTTGGGTCCTCTGACTGTTGGGTTTTTTTATGACATTTGACCAAAAATATGTAGACGTTTTGCTATCCTCATGGCCATAATCATGTATTTATTTCTTCATTTACATAGAAAAAAGAAAAACTGATAAGTGGCGATATGTCTGTATCGCATAGGGTTGAAAAAACACAATAAAATACAATAAATTATCTGTTTTTACTCTTTCTACTAGGTCTTGTTTTTTAATTGGCACACACGAATAATCTATCTATGACACTTCAATGTAGCATCATATATCAGACTTAAATGATTAACGATTTAGAAAGATTAATAGCAGAATTAAAATAGAAAATTATTTTTCTGTGTAATCAGAAAAAAAATTCCTGGCAGTGCGTGAGAAACGGAGTAACCTGAGGATAATTACGCCCTTCCTTCCAATCATGCGCCTATCGGCTTCACGCCGTCTTCAGCGCGGAAACCTAATGAGTTCATCCGCTCGAACTTTATACTTATATAATGTTATCATACGTAAATTAATATCTCATTGATTAAACCAAAAGATGAGTTAGTTTTCGTTCTACAAACATTGCACATTTTTTCTGCCTCTTAATTTTTGTGTCGTGTTACGTAACATACAGGAGGGCTTAACGTCCAACTGTGCGTTTTATGTCGCGGATGAGGGGGTCAAACCACTTTAAAATACTTTTTCCATATTATTCACAATGATTGTTCGGAGATGGTGAGATGCGGTCTGGTGTGACGTAGGTTTTAGAAAAACATTTTCTTTATCCTGCCAACGTTTTGATACTTATTGAGATCATCTTCAGGGCCTGGGATTTATAAACATTGTTTAAATTTTACAAATACATGTAGGATGTGAGAAAAAATGAATTTATACTATGCTAGAAAATTGTATATTCAATCAAAGTATTTGTACTCACTGAGTGTTTGTTTTCTGCGTAATTGTGTCATTCTTGTCTGTCGTGTTGAGAGTGCCGGTGAGTTATTGCTGTTTTATATTTATATAAGCTGGATTTTAAAGGGGTGGGGAAGGAAGTCGGGATAGAAAGAATACCACACATTATTCACAATTACAAATCCATGGGCTATGCCTGGATTCGAACCCAGAATCCATAGCGTGGTAAATCCCTCTAAACAGAGTAGCCCTTCTCGGTGGTTTAACTGTAATATATTTCGTGAAATCTCGTGCTAACGGACAGTTATTGTGCCATTATTTTTTCCCCCCTTTTTTAGGAAGTGTCCCCTAACGAGAGGTTTTGATCATCTCTCTGATAACAAATAGCTGTCTGAATATGTATATAACTTTTTATGTTTTTTTCAACCTTTTACAAATATATCTAAACCTATTCCAAATACATTTAAACTTTTTCCATTTTAATTTCGAGTTTTTCATTTAATATTCACATTTTCTTCCTTTTAATTTAAACTTTTGACTTTTTCCATTTTAATTTCGACTTTTCCATTTTCTCAATTTTACTTTAAACTTTTTAAGCTTATATTCGACTCTTCCATTTTAATTTCGACATCTCCATTTATTATTGTACTTTTTCCCTTTTAAGTTGAACTTTTTCATTAACATTCAAGTTTTATCCATTTTAATTGCGGCTTTTCCATTTTTTATTCAACTTTTCCATTTTAATTTAAACTTTAATATAATATTCGACTTTCATTTAATTTATTATTCAACTTTTTCCCTTTAATTTCGACTTTTCCATTTTAATTTCTACTGTTCCATTTATTATTCCACTTTTTCCCGGTTACCTTAAATTGTTCAAACCTTTTCCACAAGCATTTGGTCTGTTTTCAATTTTATTTTAAACTTTTTTCTATTTGTTTAGACGTAAAAATTGAATAGGAAAATTTAAAATATGTTTTCAATTAGTAAAAGCAATGTAAGAAAGGTGAATAAAAGTAGCGTATAATGAAATACGAAATTTCAAATTTAATTGATTTTTGAAATATAAAAATATTATATTATACTCTTATATTATAAAAAAAATTGTAATACTGTACTCTTTTATAATATGGTATCTTATATTTTTTTTCATATTTTATAACAGATATGGCCTGTCTAGGTTCTGTACTATAACAGGCTGCAGGATGATTGACTAGTATATAGTAATTTAGTGCCCCTTAAGTAGAGGCGTTAAATACATAGAAAATGAATCTTCCATGCCGGTGTATGTAAAACTCTCTTATAAACAGAAGAGATACTTATCGGAGTTTTCTCTGTAATAGCATCTTTTAAAAGATTATTGGTAGGATAACGAATGTCGTACTACATCCAAGAACACGTTTTTGTTATAAATGCTTGTATATTATTATTTTTTGACAAGAGATTAAAAACGTGTTTACTATTTCGGCAGTTCATTTCATAAACATAAGTTGGATGAAAATCGAGTAATGAAGCACACGCGAGTGCAGTGATTAATAGAGGCATGCGCCATAAATTGTCCCCAAACCGGCCGTTAACAATTACAAACGGTTGGAAACTAAAATAGTATCTATATATCCTTGTGGTTATTGAGCCGTGTCGGGAAGACGATGTTGTATCGTTGCGTGCTGGCCTTGAGTCGGCATCAACACGACCGGACGGACGGAAACGGGCCACTCTCCGCTCTCTGGATTAGGGTAAGGATTCGCCTTTGCTCACAACTGTTGGATCGGGTCGTTCCGTCGGCCCCCATCCAGTCCGACATGGCTCAACCATCGTATTTTCCCCGTTGCGTCGGTTCCCTCCATCCTCTCCCCGCTCGAGTACGTATCTCTCCCCTCTCGACATAGCACACTTAGCGTTTAAAATTCTCTACTGCTACTGCAGTCTGACGCCACTAAACGGAACAATACACTTCCTCTCCGCGCTTTTGTTTGATTTTCTCTCTCCTTCTCTCTCTGTCTTTTTTTATTCTCTCTCCCTCTTTCTCTCTCCTCCTCCGCCCTTGCCGTTTTCTTCCTGGTCCACTCGGGCCTTGTGCGAGTCCGCGGTTCGACTCATCGTACCCCTCATTTGATTCCCACGGTACTCAAATTCGACTCGTGTGTTGTGCCTTGTGCGCGAGTGCCTGTACGTACGCTGTCTCCAGAAACGCGCATCGCTGCTAGCCTCTTTACTGGTGTGTGACCGACCCTGTTCGGTGTAGCGTGTCCGTTGTCGCTTCGTCGCAGAAATGTCCTCGACGAGGAGCCGAAGATTTAACCAGTTCGGATAATGGATTTCTAAGCCGTGAGTCCGTCATATTCAGTTTACACTTTTAATTGTCGTTCAGACGGTTTATTTTTAGAGTGTTTACGAATCTAGTAGACCGGGGACACAGTAAACATGAAACTGACCAGCAATATTAGTTAATATTGTTTTCCTTCTGCGTCGTTTTCTTAAAGGCACAATGTGAAATAAACTCATGAATAATAAGCTCTTATTTTAAAATCAGCGTAGTCGGAATGGAAGTTCAATTTTTTTTCTCACAAGTTTATTTTTTGTGTCCAATACGCGTTTGTCTTAATTATTTCTTACCTGGCGTGATGTTATCAAATCACCATAGCAATTATCGTATTAACTTGATCTGCAAGGTATTTCTGACAGATAAAAAAAACATACTTAGTTCATTATAGTTTTTTTCGAATATTAGTTACGGATTAATAGTTAATATTAACAACTTTATTTCTGTCTCAGTGTGTTTATATTTACCATCTTGAAATTTCAATTTAGGTAAACAGGAAAGTGTTAGCCACTTAAATCAAATTTATCAATTTAATTTATAAAATTGACAATTATGATGTAACAACAGGAAGATAGAATATAGTAGCGTGGGTTGTAGTATTTATTTTTCATATCCTTTTGGGTATTTTCATCAGATCTATTGGTCAATAAGTAGGCACATTGTTTAAAGATGATATTAGCAACCTACATCAAATTTATTTATTTGATTTGTAAATGACTGACTATAATGTAACATTACTGACTATAATGTTACATTAAGATAAAGCGTAATTGAGGGATTTTTCGAACAAGGTTTTCCGCTAATAAACAAACACAGGTGTTTGATTGATTTTAACCAATTTCTATCAAATAAATAAATTTAACATATAAAATTGTACCAGTTTTAAGATAAAATAGTATAGAGTGGTTCAATTTTTTTTCTTTCATGGTTTTTTCAATTCTGTTAGTTAATAAATCCGGAAGTGGTTAAGTTTGCCCTTAGCAAATCACCAAGTTTTGAATTGATTGTTTATTTTACAGAGTGGTTCAAATTCGTGGTATTTTCTTATTTTGACTTTATGAACAAATTGATTTGTTATTACATGGTGTTCTTGATGATTGATTATTAGCAACCTTAACCATCCTTTATTGGCTTATTTTGATCTTGTTAAAAATTAAATAATTAAATTTTTTTAAATATTAACCACAGCTAGAATTAAATTCGGTTTAAGTTCATTTATACGGTGATATCAGCTTCTTAAATTCCAAATCTGTTAGCTTGATTTTGTAAAGCATCGCCTTATCTAAATTAAGCCCAAGTTGTAAAGAAAACCGTAAAAACCACGTGTCTAATCGATCGAAAAAATAAACAAGTTACAGAAGGGCTATTTTTATTTCAAACCTTAAACATTAAAAGCGGTTTTTTAAATAACGTATTTCGGCAGTAACCAGTAACAAACACGGGGTTGAAAGCTTTAAGCTATAAATTGAACTGACGTCGATTTTCTATAATTGTGTTTATATCGTGTACAAAAATAAAACGAAAAAATCCCATTTTTCTGATTATAAAATTGCCCCGATTCTATTTACGATCGCGATTCATGGGTAGAATCGCGGCGTAATTTTTTTTTACTCCGACAGCTTATATTCTCATGGTCGGTAATTGGTGTTAAAAGCCGCTTATTTGGTACAAGCCGGTCAATTTAGCAGCATAGCGTGATATCTAATCGGCCGTGTTGACTTTGAGATATTTCAGCTTACTTCACAGTTTAAGAAAAAGCTTTAATTTGTAATTTTTTCTAACTTTCATTCTCTTTGGTTTTGGGGGGTGTAAGCATTTTTATGAATACATATTGATTTATAGTGTTTTTTAAATTTTACATTCGCTTTTTTAGCCTAAATAAACAGGCGAGAATTGATTATATTCTATTGAATGCAGTTTAATAAGTCCATAAACAATAATAAACTAATAGAGAAACAAAAAGAGAAGAATAAAGTATAACTTTCGCCATTAATTATTTCTATTGTTGACCTTCGTATGCACAACTATTATCCTATTGAGGTAAATGTAACACAAGTTATTATAAAGATTTTCTGAAAATTCAAACGATGCAAAAGCTGATTTATTCTATTAAAAAAAATGAAACAGCAACATAAGCACCACAGCATAATATGTTAAAACATCTACGTCCATACTTGTAACTTTCAGTCCTTTTCCTTCCATAAACTGCACTTTACAAAACATATAAATGTACATTGACAAAATTTCTAGTTTTATTGATTATTTAAAATGCGACGCACTACGAATTGGGGGGGGGGAATTAGGTCATTACTGATAGTATACACGTTCTTTTTTATATTTCAGTTTAGAGCTCCAAGGTTCTGCATTATAACGGGACAATTGATACGGTTTTTATTATCAGGAAACGAACATTGGAGGGGAAGGCATTCATCCTTTAATTTTCTGTGCGTTAATTTCTATTGTCGGAATAACAAGACGGTTTCAGTGACGAGTAGGTTCTTGGTTGAAACGCCATTTAGACATCCATTGGAAAAGGGCAGATAAAAATTCCGCAAATCTTAACTTTTCTGTAGATTGGGTTTGAAAAGAAAAAGTAGTTTTTATAACAGTAACTATATCTAAGATTATCAATGAATCACATCTGATTCTAATCCTTTTTACATATAACAGGTAAATTTATTTCGTAGTATAACATTTTACAACAAACGTTTGATTCCAATGTATAATTAAAAACCGGTAATATTATGTTTATGATAATAAAACGAATTGCCGGTCTGATAAAAGTTCGTATTCTTTGATTTACTTAATAGCATTTATATTAAAAAAAAATTCTCAATCGTAACCAGCTCTGAACCAGAAGCATGTAATTATGATCTCACTAAGCGAGTTAAGAGATGAGATCTTGAAAATGTAACGTTAGAAATGTAGGCCATCTATAAAAGTGATAACGAGGTCGAAGTTGATATACCGTGAAACATTCATGCTATTCCTCTCTGAGCTGCAAAACACTCCATGAAGCTTTTAACTTAATAATGTCGAAAGAATGAACAACAATTTGATTCAATAGCCGTAAAATCTCGCCCGCAGTTCTACGGTTAATTTATCCAATTAAGATAATTATTATTGATTAAACCATATCACAAGCTTCGACGTAATGCTTCATGTCGCATGTTTTTTTAAATTTAAATTTGTTTGTGTGTGCAAAGTAACACTTTTAATGAAAATAAGTTGAGAAAGGTACATACATTCATTAACAACGGAAGGCTGGTGTGTAAATGTGATTTATTAGTGTGCATGATGGGACAGTATGAATGAAATCTGGCCTGAAAGTAATTTATTAGCGTGAATGGTGGGGATTCTAATCCAATCATAATATAGGAATATCCAGTGTTGGAGCATTGTGAACTATGAACGTAGGATCACCGATTTTAAATTATATTTTTTTGTGATATTAGGTCGAAAAATATTAAACATGTGTCTGGGCGTTGTTGCTAAGTGCCCTAATAGCCGAAAAAATTTTAAATTAATTTCCATGTATTTTTTAAAAATATCGTTTTCTACCTTTGTTCTGCTTGTATTTCACGGTTATTATGTATATCAATCATTTTTTCCCAAAATTACAAAATAATATGCAATAAGGAGATAGATATATAAAAGTTTACAAAAGAAAAGCGCTTCCGTAAAGTAGGCCAGAAAAAGTAGTTTTCGGATGAAACTATTCGGATTCGTTTTAAGTAGTAGTTTATAAGCAAACAAGATATATACATTTTTGGGCTGGATCAAGCGGAGGAGGAAACTTTTTCTTCCATGTCCGATGTTCCAGTTAACAAATTCATAACTCCTCCGTGTATTAACCAATGCCCACGGTATTAGAACCGTTGGAAAGCTGCATTTATCTGTTTTCAGCATATAACGACATTATTTGTTTTTATGCCATTATAATTGAGAAAAATAAGGATGAAATTGAAAAAAACCTCCACAAACGTTTTATTTTATATCTCCTCTTCTGATTTATTTATTGAGTGAATGTTTATGCCATTACGTGTAGGTTGTAAGATGCTTCGCTTTAAAGTTTGCAATTGACAAAGTAAAGTTAGCATCATTGAGGATTTCAATCAGCGAAATATTTTCTCTCTCTCTCTCTCTCTCTCTCTCGTCTCTCTCTCTCTCTCTCTCGTCTCTCTCTCTCTCTCTCTCTCGCGCGCGCGCGCGCGCACATACTCAAGACGTCTTGTAGGTTGTCGTTTTAGAAAAAAGTCAATGGTTAGGAAAACCTTCGCGAGGAGCGTTGACATGTTTTCATCATGACATGAGGTCATGTGTCAAGGTGTTTCTAAGTCTCATCCTCGTTGTCTTAAATGTTCACGAGATATTTACTCAAATTGATACGGCCGAAAAGACATTATAATCGTATCTGAACCATTTTCAGCATAGGAAAAGTTCGTTACTCGGCCGAAACTGACCATCAAACTCGTTTTACTATGTAACAAAATTTCTTAACGTTTTTAATCTATTGATAATTATGCGACTTCTAAACATATCGAATGAGTCAGTGAAATAAATTGGAACATTCAACGGTATAATTGTGTGTAACATTGCCAGTTTCCTTATTATTTTATGTATGTACGCATACATACCATCGAAAATAAAATGATGATAAAACTGTTTAGTTTACTTTTGGGGCCGGCAAACTGCACAGATCAACGCCGTTCTCTTCTTTGCGGTTATTTTCTTTTCCTTCTCGCATATAGTTAATTTTAATGTATTTTTATTACCAAGTTAGAATCACGTCAATTAGGCTTTCAGTCTTAAGATAACCGACTCTCTAGTTTTTCTTTACTTTTCCCAGCCTCCTTCAGGGCCTCGTCAATTAAGTATAAAAAATGTACATTTAATACACAAGCATATAATAAAAATATATACTTTTAAAACAGTTTAGTCCGGTTTAACAGTCCCACTGTCCCAGAGTTATGAATTTTCCTCAGTGTAATTTGGGCCAACTATTCATGCTAATGAAATACATTCACACACCATGATATTCCAAATACCATATAAACAAATAAAGTAACCAAATATTATTTAATCATTTTATACCTTTTTTTAAAGCAGTTTTTGGTTTTTCCATTAAGCAGGTTATTTGGTATGAACCAAATAAATTCATACACCTGCCTAGAGTACTCGATATTCTTCGAGAATCTAAGCGTCTAGCAATTCCATTCACGCTAATAAATTACATTCACACTGCCCCCAGTGTACACGATATTCCTCGATGTGTCCTGGGATCGAGAGGTCGGGCCCCTCCATTCTCGCTAATAAATACATTCGTTCCAATAAATTTCAAATGGACAAATATAAACACGCAAAGATCTATATACAGTTAAGTATATTTATAGTAGCCTGCCCATAGGCCATTATTGTTCCGAAAAACCAAAAACTGCTTTAAAAAAAGGTATAAAATGATTAAATAGTATTTGGTTACTTTATTTGTTTATATGGTAACAACCATTTAGTATGTAATCCATTGGAATAAGGTTGTTTACTAGTTGTAATGCTTATGGAGCATATCATTTAACCTTCAATATTTCTCACAATTTTAATAGATTGGCAATTCCAGAAAATGCTGCGATATATTTTATCTTCGATAATACGTAACTGACTTATTTATGCTTATCACCAGAGGCTCAGTTTTCAGTTGTTTTTTTCTTTCTAAACTGAGTTATATTTTTTATACTTTTTAACCATCTATCTATAAATATACAATTAACATGAAGTTTTTACATGCAAGATAAGATATAACATAGAAAAACATAACTGTATAATTTTTTATTCGTACAGCTTATGTTTGTTATATTTCAATCATTGAATTTTTATGGTCAAGACGAACTTGTAAAATTCTAGGGATTGTTAATTTTTTTTAAATCCTGTTCATTGCAATTATAACTAATCAATATCTAAAAGAAATATAAGCGTTTAGTCGAAGATGTGAGAGAATGGGAACTGGCCAATAACGATGTGAGCTCATCAAAAGGCCAGTAGATTGTACAATTTAATTTTCTCTTATTAACTCTTAAATTATTATTTTTATTAATGATTGGGCGTTCTATTTAGTTACTAAAGGGTTTTAACCTTAATTCACATAGTAGTTTTTTTAGAATATTTATTTTGTTTAACAACTTGTTTGGATCAGTTTTACAAACTGGACCTGATTTGATTCTGGAATATCTTTTTATTCACACAACCAGCCTGATGATGTAAGAAATAATAAATTTTATCCGCGTGCCAGTTGATTATGTTTAATTATTAAAATTCGCCGTTACTAGATATAATGTACACTCTGCGTGTTTAGCTTCAGTTAGGGTTCATTGGATGCGATATAACATGAGATGTTTAGACAAAGTTTATTTTAAAGGCGACCCGGACGAGAAAAAAAATGTATCCGATTCGTAAATAATTTAAGCAATTTGCCCAATTTCCGAAATTGCTGGTAGACACGAAATAGTTTGATAACGTGTTACCTCGAGGCGTGTTTAATGTTTTTCATAAATTCCGTTCCTTTTGAAGGAATAACATCAGAATTTTTCATATTAAAACTACTACATTTTTTTAAATTTGAAAATATAAATTTAAATTCTTGGAACATTTGTAGAAGTTATAATTGAGAGAATAATATATATCTGCTCGAAGGAAAGAAGCAGTGCAATGATGGGCTAGTAGAAATGATTGCACTTCAGAATTATTTAACATGGAAGGTTAATAGATCTATCTATTCCCCATCAATTATACAAAGAAGTAAATTACAGCCAGGATGAAAATTACATTTCCAACAACTGGTCGGGCTTAATAAAAGCGTTTATGAAACTGACTAAACTGTTATTAAATTTGAATTGTAAAGGATGTCGAGATGAAATTTATATTTTATATTATTTATATTTTGCTGTAAAAGATTTGTAATTATTTACTATAAAACACAGTTATTGTAAAAAGTAAATAAATGGAGAGAAGCGTTGTCGTAAGAGAGAAGAAGTAAAAGCTTTCTCTTGTTCATTATTCTTGTTTGTGTGCATTGACAATTTTGTACATACATCGAAAGCTCTTCAACTTTTAAGATCTTGTTTGTTTCCAGATTGTGTCATTTTGTTTAGTGTTATTAGGTCATTATTTTTATTATTACTCACTAAATATTTCACACGTAACTGCAAATAAATAATATTTTTAGGTTTTAGGCAGGTTTTTAGTTGTATTTGACGAGAATTTAATTTTCTTTTCGCTATCAGAATGGATTATAGTAAAAATTTCCATTTATTTGAAAAAGTACTACTTATGTGGAACTTTCTCAGCCGGCTCGAGGTCATGAAACCATCGGTTGTGGTGGCTCGAAAATAATGAAGGGTGGTGTTGCAAGACAGGTGGGAGACTTCCTGTTCAGATGTTCGCTTCCGGAGCTCATCTCTGGCCGATGTTAATTTTTTTCCCCCAAACTGTTACAGCCGATTGGAATTAATTAGGTTTTTATAAATGTCTTAAATAGCCGTGGGCGACCATGAATTCCTATCAAATACGTACTTAACAGTTTTTTTGTAAATCCAATAAGTCTCGTTAGCCAATAAGCGGTTTATATAAAACTATTAATGATCTAGTACTTTTAATTTATAATACTTCCTAGTAAGTATTATTTCATAGTATAATTTATGCAGTACTTATACCATTTTATTATATTTTTTAATTATCAAAAAAAGCATCTTTAACACTGAATTTTAAGTATATCACTACTTCCATATTTTCCAGGACATATTATTTCTTTTACTGTTTGCTTTCTCTTTGTCTCCATTAGTTAGTTTCCCCCACGTCTCTTCCAAGGACGTTCTTTGTGAAACGAATTGGTGAACTCACGAATCTCCTGTTTCCTCTCCGATCTTTTTCCTTCGGGTGTGTGTTATTAACAAGATATCTTCCACTTTCGTCGAAAATATTTGGGACTTCTATCAAAATGCCGTTGTGACCATTGTCAGGACAGTTTTCCTTGGAAAATGCTCTGTCTGTTTTTAAACTGGGTTTATTGTCACTCGAAATATTAACCCTGAAAGAAAATTAAATGTTTATTTTATTTACAGCAAGAATTGTGTATTGTACATGAAAACAATTAATGTACAATTAATTACATACCTTCATTTCATATCAAGCTGTACTAATCTTGTAATAGCTTCATGCGGACATAATGCAACATTGATGTTGAGAGTTGGATATTTATTATGTACCATTTGTTTCCTTACGCTTCAAACCTGCTGGTTTAGTTTAACAAAATATCACGAAAACCCATCTTATAAAACATTGTCTTGGCATAAAAAATGAAATGGTTTATTCAAATCTAATGCTTAAACACGACATACAATTCAAAATTGAATATTCCAATATTTGTCGATTTTAACTACGAGTGAACTAAACTTTTGACAATATTTTTACAGATAAACCACCAAGTGGGGGACAAAGGAATAGCCATGGAAGCAGGCCCATCAAGGGCAATCAATCCTCCCAGCAGTCAACGGCAGTACCTTCGGCATCTTCATATCCTGTCATAAGCACGACGTCGAAGTAAGTTTCACCTATCTATTTTTGTTGTTGTTGTTTTCGGAGGATGAAAGATTAAATTATATAAACAGAGGAATTGATGAAATACGCTGAAGTTTCCTGTTGATAATGTATACATTGAAATTTCATGTTGTTTCATCTTTTTTGTTTCATTCGCTTTCGAAGCGTTTTCATAGAATGATTCATTTCCTTGTTTTGCCCAGGATTTTACCACAAATAATAAAACTGTTTCTGTCTGAAAGTTGTGAAAAGGCATAAAATTTCTTTGGACATGAAAATTAATATTCTCGTTTCAAATTAGCGTCTAGAAATTTCATCTTTCAATTTCATTCTCGTTTCGAAGGCGTTCATGTGTAATCTTTGTTTCCTTCTTATTCGTGGTTTTTACACGGATAAACGATTTGTTTTATCAGACCGTTTTCGTAGACAGAATTACAATTTTATGGGACCAGAGGATTAATATCCTAGATTCAAATTAGTGTCTGGAAATTTCACCTTTTAATTTCATTCTCGTTTCGAAGGCGTTTATGTATAATCATTTGTTTCTTTCTTATTTATGGTTTTTATATGGATAAACGAATTGTTTTATCTGACTGTTTTCATAGGCAGAAATACAATTTTATGGGACCAGAGAATTAATATCCTAGATTCAAATTAGTGTTTGGAAATTTCACCTTTTAATTTTTCGTTTCGAAGGCGTTTATGAAAAATCATTTGTTTCCTTCTTATTTGTGGGTTTTACATGGATAAACGGATTGTTTTATCTGACCTTTTTCGTAGGCAGAATTACAATTTTATGGGACCAGAAAATTAATATCCTAGTTTCAAATTAGTGTCTGGAAATTTCACCTTTTAATTTCATTCTCATTTCGAAGGCGTTTATGTATAATCATTTGTTTCCTTCTTATTTATGGTTTTGACACGGATGAACGAATTGTTTTATCTGTACGTTTTCATAGGCAGACATACAATTTTATGGGACCAGAAAATTAATATTCCCGTTTAAAAGTTGAATCTAGAAATATCTTTCAATTTCATTCGCTTTCGATACGTTTTTTGTAGAATATTTCATTTCCTGTTAATCCTGATTTTTCCACAAGTAATCAAAATGTTCTGTTCAACTGTTTAGCGGACAGCAATGATTATATCAGTCCTGAAAATTAATATTCTCGATTCAAACTAGCGTCATGAAATTTTATCTTTTAATTTCATTCCTAACTCTTTCATTTCCTCCTGCCTCCTGGTTTTTCCACAATATCCTTTTGAATATACCATTGTGACAGGTGTGGTGGCAGGTGATTGTTGCAATATATTTTTACCTGGACGTAACTGCTTGTGTAATGATATGGTTTTTTTTCTGTTTCCTTCTTCATCTCTCACCTGCTTTGAGGCCATCTTCAATCAATTAAATACAAATTTACATGAAAACCACTAATCCATATAATACTTTTAAATGTTTTACTTTCAACTAGGGGTCTACTCCTGCGGTCTCTTGTATATTTATTAAAATTAAGAAGCTCGGTTGCCGCAAGGTTTAGTCTTTGACACGGTGCTCATCACTGTAAGGTAAAGGTCCCGGGTTCGAATCCAGCGGCCCTGCATTCGAACCCGACATACTTACAAATGGGCTTTTTTTTCAAAAACACCGGCACCTTGAGGGTTTATATGACCTCTGCTGTTGCGAACCCTCGTTTAAAAAAAAAAAAAATTACATGAAAACCACTAATCCATATAACACTTTTAAGTGTTTTACTTTCAACTAGGGGTCTACTCCGGGCTTCGCCGCTCTTTTTTTTTCATTGCCCACTCATCCCCTCGCGAAAAAGCCAGCAGGCGCTAGCTGTCGGAGGGTGGCGAGCAGAGCCCCGCTAGTTTTATAATAATCATAAGTTTTTGAATAAGAAAAACACGACAACTGCAAATAAATAAGCTCAAAAACTCACGCGGCTCTCGATTTTTGGCAGGGCAAAAAAACAACCTGTACCCTACTCCAACGTTTCGCTGAAAACAATATTTTCAACACTTTTTCTTTTAATTTTTATTGTATTTTACTGCCCATCTTTGACGTATACCTCGACACATACTTGTCCATGTTTAAATATTATGATTTTTGAATTTATAATTAAACTTATTTTCTCAAAACTTTGTCCTTGTGGCCAGCAAATGCTAGACGGACTCTGGGAATAGCAACCGTTAATTTTAATATAATAATGCCCCCCTCGTCTGCTCACCTCGAAACATCCTCGCGCAAATAGTTTCGGAGTGTGGCCTAGTATCCATCCATAAGGCGAAACAGTTGCGCGAGCGATTTTCGCGCAATGGAAACGCAGATAAAACTTTCCCTAGGACCTTCCCGTCCGTGATAAAAAAAAGTCCGTAACTTCGCGAATTGTAATCCGTTTTGAACGATGTTTTTTATTCGAATGGTCTTAAATAGCAGTTTAATGTTGTGTAAAAAAAAAGATACAGTACTCTCGGAAAATCTTTCACAATTTAATCCCAAGAAAAAAAGCATAAAGTAGCTAACTTACGGATTAAAATAAGTGCTGATAACAAATGTTTACAAATTTCAAATTAGGCTTATTTTGTAAAAAAAAGTTCCTTTTTCCAACGATGGCGTTTTCTTAAATTTTAAACTGATAAAATAGTGAGAGTAGTGGAAAATACTATTAAAACGTTGCATTTACCTTCCCGCTGTCTTTTTCTCTTTCCACACCATTAAAATCGTACAGGTCCTTCTCTCTCTCTCTCTCTCACACTTAAGCTACAACTTTTTTTTATTGTTATAGAGAAATTTAGATTTTCTCTATCAGTGTTTTTTAAGCCTTGTTATCGAACGTAAACACTTATTCCTACGTATTTTGTTATTGTCACATTTAATATCTTTCTGAATAAAAATAATGAATCAATCGGAATAATTGTTGGGCAAATAGTTTTTTATTAATCTATTTTTTTTTTCAAAACAATAAATACGTTTTACATAAATTACTGAAAACAATGTCCCGTTGAAACCGAACGGCCGGATGTTAAAACTTGTCTCTTTATTCTGTTCCCATTTGGATTTTGCACCTGTTTCAGCACCATCTGCGACCGAATGCCTGCTGTTTGTTTTTGTTTATTTACGTTTCTTTTTCGAGGTCTGCTCTGGTCTAATTTAATCAGACGAATATTTTATTTTAAGTAAACGTTCGTTTGTGTTGGAAAAAAAAATGTTATAGGCAGTTTTTTTGATATTAACACGTCATTTGACTCTGTTGACCATACAATACTAATTAAGAAATTATCTAGAATTGGCAACAATGGAGGAAACTGCTCTTAATCTTTTTAAATCATATCTTACTATAGGGCTCAGAAAGCTTAGAATAAGATCTTGCTGTAGTTATTATCAATTAATATGGGGTACCACAGGGTACAGTTTTATGTGCTATCTTTTTCCTTATTTATCATATTTATATTTATTTATATCGATTTATTCAAATTGAACATTTCTGAGGAAACGTTTAGTTACGCTGATGATACTACTATTATTTATTCAGCAAAAAATTTAAATGAAATTACTGACTCTGTTAATCAAGAATTTTTGAATGAAACAAAGAATGGCTTGATCAAAATTCCATGCTTTTAAATTTACAACAACTTATATCCTTTTGATTTAAAAAAAAACAACAAAAAAAACATTTATATATTCAATTAATAATACACGATTTATTCAATTAATTATAAACAAAATTTTCATTTCAAAAAAGTTGTGAACAATTAATAGAGTATATGTATAATTAAGAATAACTTGATAAAAAAAAATAAATGTTGGTAATACTCGATTTTTCAAAATAAAAAAATTGTATCAGAGGCGATTCGAACCCATGATCTTCGGATAAGTGCTCCGATGCTCTACCATTTGAGGTACTTCTCAACTTCTCATTTTGATTTCCCATTGTTATTCCAATCGTAAGCTCTCTCACCTTTGACACATTTTTCATTTTGAAAAATAGTATATAATTAATTGAATATATATAGTAAAAATAAAAATGATAATCAAACATAAAGAAAAGTTGGTACATACCGGATTTAAATAAAAGTAAAATTATTCTGATGTAAAAACATATTATATTGTTCCTACAAACCTCTTCATATTTTAACTAAAGTAAAATAGTTACGTGTTATTACTGAACCAACATTTAAACTTAATTTTTCAGAATGAAACATTGATAAAGAGAACCAGGAAACATTTACAAATTTTGAATTGTTAGAAGCATTTTTACCTTTATTAGTTTATTTTGCCCTAGCACAATCTTTATTATGTTATGGGATCACAGTGTGAGAAGGAACTATTAAGAATAAATTACATGCCCTAAAAGTCACTCAAAATTGTCTAATACAATAATTTTAAATAAACACAGAATATACATAACGAAGTTACTATACGATAAATTTAAAGTTTTAAATTTAAAACAATTATTTTTAAAATGTTCATGTCTTCGTATGTCTAAATATAAATTATTTCATAAATCCTTAAACTTACATCACATAAGAATTAAACTATTGCTGTGATTTACCAAAAATAACTACAACTAAACACTAATTTTTCTGATAGCAGGATGCTTAACTCTATTTATGCAAATATAATTAATATCAGTAATTTCAGAACATTGTTACAGTTACAAAAAATGTCTACATTCATACATTCTTGACTGAAGAGTTTAAATTTCTGTTTTACCCCTTAATTAATATTATTTTTGACTGATTTTATTATAATAAAAAGATCTCTGATGGCAGTTTATGATCAGCCTACATACTATTTATTTAATCAATTATTGCGCAGTTCAAACAGGGACGCAGCCCAAAAATTAGAACAGTCAAAATATTATAATAGTAATAAAAACATTAAGTGAAATCAGATTATAAAAAGTAAACAATGACAACATTCAAAAACACACATGTAAATAGAAAGAAGGAAAATCAAAGATTAAAATTTACAGCAGTTCAAGAGTAACATCTAAATTATTCCTTAAAAACTCGAAAATCTTTCACAATGGTATATTTTATTTTTAAAAAGAAGTATATATATATAAAACATTTTACAATAAATTTATAAACCTTTCATTATTAATTATTGTATTAATACAAACAATTTTATGTTTTTTCAGTGACTTAGTTCATGATTTGAGTATATCAGAAGACAGTGATGAAGATACGAAAGTAAGTAGCATAAAATAAAACCAACAAGAAATCACCTCAATTTACAATAATGTAACAATTTATTTTGTTAATTATAGTCAGTTACTACATCACAACAACCTGAGGTTAAACAAAGCCCAGGATATCCTGCAATGGATAAGTCTGCAATGTAAGCATATGCTTTTTTAATAAGGCATGTAAATTTTTTACCATGTTATATATTGTTTTCTTTTTTTGTTGTCAGGTTATCACCAGCTGTAAGTGTTGTACCTGAGCCTTTAGGGCCAATGTCTGCTTCCCCGCCTGGTGGGAGTTCTTCTAGTGATGATTCCGGCTCAGACAGTTCTGAATCAGATTCTAGTGCATCCAATACTGGTGGGCAAGATCTTGTGACTCCGATTCAAGAACAACGCCAGCCCTGCTGGGCTTTGAAGTCATTCTTACCGGCTCCGGCCAATCCTGAGCGCAAGACCACTCCAGTAAGTTATATAATTAATTATATTTTTGGCCGGCACTTATTTTGTTGTATGGTATTAGAGTGTATTGCAATATATTAGGAGCAATTATGTTCCTTTCTAAAGACAATTGTTAAACATAACAAGACATATATTAATAATGAAACCCGTACACAACTGTATGAAGTTTATAGATTCACTTGCATGGACTTTTGAAATGAATTTTATTTGTTTTGTGTGTATGTTGTAATATTTTAGTTGGCAATTATCAAAATATGAACATTGTTCTGCAATTGTCATGAAAGTATCCAATTTTCTTGAATAAGCATGCCCTTGTCCCTATTACAAATAAAAGTTCAACCTTTTGCCCTTATTAATATTAAAATTCTTGTATTTTTTTCTATTTTCAAAATTATTTTTGCCACTTTTCAGGAGCCACCAATAACAGAAAAGCCAAAGGTTGAAGAAGATTCAGAAATTGATATATCAGGTGTTACTAAGGCCCATCCTCTTTTGTCAAGTCTTTCTGATAGTGATTCAGAAAGAAAGGGGAAGAAAAAAGGCACCGAGAGACCCAAAAAGCGTAAAAGGGCGAATAAATTACCAGTTCTTTCTGACAGCGAAGATGAAAGTACACAAACAGCTTCAGTTGCAGAGCCCATTCCCGGACCAGAAACAAGGTTACCAACTCCTCATTCGACTACTTCTCCACGGATGCATCCAAAAACTCAGTCTGAAAGTGAAAGTGAGACGAAATCAAGACCGAAGAGAGAAGTCGCATTTCGTCGCAAGTGTAAACCCATTCCTGCTTCACCGAACCGAGTATCTTCATCTGAAAAGGGTAGAAAGAAGGCATCACAAATACCTAAGACACCTGAGAAGGAAACGAAGAAACAAAGTCGAAAAAGGTCGATCAAACCTCCTTATCCCCTCTCAGACACTGATGATGAATGGGTCAAAAGAAAACGAGTTTCTAGTTTGTCTGAATCAGACGATGAAGCTTGGAGTATAACTCCCACTGTCCGACGGCGAAGTAGTCGACGTTCAGTTAAGAGTAACTCAAGTGATCACAACCGCCGAGAGGTTTCTTGGAGTGCAAAACATTCAAGTAGCGATGATGAAAGACCCCCTCCTGTTCAGTCACCCGTCAAACCTGTCTCTAGGGTGCCTCCAGCTCCTGGAAAAAGGCCACAAGTTCTCAGTGAAAGTGACGGGGAAAAAGAAGAAAGCCCACCAAAACTAGACTCTGACGGACAATCCATTCAGGATAAGAAAAAGAACGACACTCTTCGCAAGTTGTTTTCAAAGAGAGACAACGAAGGTGGCGGTGGGAAAGGTGGGGGAAAATCAGGTGGTAAAGGAAAAGGAGGAAAAGCTGGCGTTATAGTGATAGATTGTAGCCCTGCAAGAAATCCAGTCCAACCTTCACCAAAACCTGAAAGTCCTCCAAGAGTTCCTTCACCCTCTCATGATGTAATTATTGAACCACCTGAACCAGATGTAAAGATCCCTCCTGTATGCTACATTGGAGGGAAACCGAGTGTTAAGTGTGTCATTCTATTAAATAGACTGTCATTCATACCATCTAAATCTAAATCAGAAGAAGTGAGGACCAGAACAGAGCTTGCAGACACAAGGCAAACTAAACGTTTAAATGAAGAGAAACCAACAGTGGCCGTTAGTGAGGAAAGTAGAAAAATTAAAAAAGAAAAGAAAGAGCGGAGGAGCAATAACAAGCCTCCAAAACCTGAAAAAATAAAGAAAGATAGAAAAGATTCTCCTCCAGTAGAATCTAAGGACGACGAAATAAAAGTACATCAAGCTGAAATAATAAAAAGACTCACTCCTGAGATAAAAAATGAAGCAGACCCTTCTTGCAGGTGAGATCATTTTTCCTGTGCGCTAAGCAATAGTCTTGTTACAAAAATAGTAACTTTTTTAATGTACATTTCATGTTTTTTAGCTCAACAAATGTCGGAGTAAACAGAGAGAGGGGAAACAGTTCTAGTTCCACCTCAAGTCATAACAGCTCAATGAGACATTCTTCGAAAAATTCTACTAAGAAAAAGAAACATGGGGAAAGGCCATCAGCAAGGGTAAATTGTTGAATTATCTCTCACAAAATTAACCTCAGCTTTTTTAAACTAATACATTATTACAAATTAATATTTACCTTTCAAAAATGATTTATGTTAGCTCTTCATCATAAACAAATTTTCTAATTAGTATTGATAACAGTTAATATTACCATACAATTTCTAGTCTTGGAGACTACATATTAAAAGACTTTTACATTAATATTGTTTTGGTTTTTTTAGTGTGAAGGTAGCTTAACCGATGCTCCGCCGACAAACCATGAACGGGAAAAAGAAAAGGACAATTCCCTTTTTGATAGAGATAAAATTAAAGAAAAAAATAAAGAAATACCTAAACATCAATATTTCTCATATTTTGAACAAACAGAGGATCATGATTTATCGGATACTGATGACAAGTAAGTTAAATTTTAATGCTGAAATTTTTTGCTCTGTTATGAAATAACAGAAAATTAAATTATCATTACATCTCTATTTATATATTGACATAAATTCAAATGCAAGTATTATAAAAACACCTCCCTAGTAACATATTTACATATTAATTTTCTATTATAACTTAGTTTTGTAAAGAATAGTCCTAAACAAAATATCTCATTTTCTCTGATTCATGATATTTATGCTAACAACCTAACCCTAATTAATACAATCTAACCTAAATTAACCCATGCACTGGTAACACTTGTTGGTACACATAGAATATCCAGTAATAAAAATCCTTCTTCTTAACAATTATATTTCCAATATTCCCCTTGTTCGCTTGATTTGTACCTTAGTAAATGATATATTATCCTGGCTTGAGGCTTGGAGGAGGAAAAAAATCCCTAACACTACGTAACCTAACACATCCCTAACATTAACCCTTACCTTCCCTTAATGCTAACCCTAAATAATGTAATCTGTCACCAAACCAAACTGTAACTTATCCTAATGTATCCCTAACCTGTTCATAAGATTAACCCTAAGTAACCTAACCTAACCCTAGCTTGTCCCTAATGCTAGCCCTACCTTAACTTTACTTGTGTCTAACACTGACCCGACCTAACCTAACCTCTACTCGTCCATGCAAACCCTATTTTATTAGTTAAATTTTATTAATGCATATTCAAAAATAAAAATACATAACAGCAAATAATCAGCTGTTCAATTCATCCCCACCATGTTGGTTACCTACATCCAGGTTTACCTAGGTACCTATGGCTGGGTAACAGTTGACTACTCTGCTATTTGATTTGATTTAACAGCTAACACAGGTTCAACTCTGTTAGATCGAGCAATGTTAAGTTGCTGATTCTAACAGACTTACATCATCATTTTTCTCGATTTAACACGATAGAACAAAGTCAACAGGGTTAACACAGAGATCATGAATACCCCTATTATCTTTCAATTTTAATTCTTTTGTACTATTTTTAGAGACCAGTATTTAAATGAAGCAAAAAGACTTAAAAATGGAGCAGACAAAGAAAAAGAACTAACTGCACAATGTCTGCAATATTTGGAAGCAAGCTTATACTTCCTCTTAACCGGAAATAGCATGGAACTTGATAGCAGTACAGAAAAAGCAGCTGCGACAATGTACAAAGATACTTTACATTTAATCAAGTAAGTTTTGCTGTTGATGTATATTAATAATTAATTATATTGACACTTGGACTAAACCAATAAAAGTTAGGTCATTAAATATACATAACTGAATTTTTCTCTTTTCGCTAGTAAAAATCCTAAAATTTTAAGTTGATGGTAAATCAATAGACAATCTAATTATATATTATACATTACCATTATGATAGTATACAGTTATAATAATCAATATTAAATAATAACATGTTAAATAACATTTTATGTTGTTGAGCCTTTCACTTTTTCTTTGTGTACTTTAAACTCTTGTATTCATTTGTATATGTTTTTTTAGCTATATCACGACAAAAATTCCATACCAGCAAAGTAATTCTACTTTTCAAGAAAATATTAATAGCAAATTGGTTGTTTTGAGGTAAGTTTTAGTTTAACTTTGATACCTTACAATCGGAAACATGAATTTGTTTATTTATTATTTTTATTTTCTTTAGTCTGAGGTGCCAGTCATTGCTGTACTTAAAGTTGTTTAAGTTGCGTAAATTAGAAGTGAAAGAATGTCAACGAATTATTGGCGATTACATGCAGAAGGTAAGTTCAGCCACTTTTATTTTCAATTTCCCCCTATTTGCAAACTTTCATTTTTTTTTTTTTTTTGCGTATCTATTTTCCCACTCCTCCTTGGGGAAATCAATTCTCTGAGGTGCTTGTTTCATTTTATAAATTTTTCATCAGATTTGTATACCAAATAATTCTGTATTATATCCGCTATTGGTAAAATCATATTTCAAAGCGATTATGTAAAAGATTAAAAAAAAAAAAAATAGTTCCTTCAATGTTTTTAATGAGGTTTTTTTTTTTTTTTTTTAATATTTACAGGCCAGTCCTCCCACAACTGTAGAACAGTGTGGTTCAATGGTGCAAGGTCAAGGGACCCCTTCTCCGCTTTCCCCAACTCCTTCACCAGCTGGAAGTGTTGGTTCAGTTGGATCGCAATCTTCAGGATACAGCAGTGGTGAATTAAGAGGTGGCTCTTCTACACAGCCACAGCCTCACCCGCCCATAGCTCCTTGTGGCCCATGTATGGCAGTGCCTCTACAAATCCACGCTGCACTTCAAAAACAAAATGCTACATTTCAATCATTAATAACATCGTACGATTTATGGGATCAAGCAGATGCACTTATCTACAAGGGTAGACACAAGGGTAAGTTTTGTATTATTTTTGTGACATTTTATTTCAGACAATTTTTTCAAATTATGTGTTCGAATCCCGTTCATGACTAATTTTTCATCTCAACCAAAAACCTTGGATAAAAAGAATAATTAATTGAAATAATTATGTATAGTATAAAAAAAAGAGCCTAATGCTCCCTGCGATAAAATATTATTCCGGTCCAGACTTTATAGATACCCTAGCTGAACTGATTTAATTGTTTAAAGTAATGGCCATGTACGCAACACAGTCAACATGTTAATGTTCTATACGATTAATGTCAGGAAAACAGGCTGGCCAGTTTAAAGGAAGGTTTATGTTATAAGAAAATTTTATGCGAGCCAATTATAAGTGCATTTGAAGAAATTTATCACTAATTTCAGAGATTTTGCCAACACTAGTCATTACAATATTTAATATAATTAATATTTACAATAATACTTACAATATTTAATATTTATGTTACAAGAGAATATTATGCGAGCCAATTATAAGTGCATTTGAAGAAATTTATCACTAATTTCAGAGGTCATTACAATATTCAATTCAAATATGAAGTGCATCCACAGCCAGGTTCCAATACTGTATGGCACCCCAATAAATGCCCCTCACTCCATTAAAATTATTTATCCATTAATCTCATTTTCTTCCCCATATACTTCAGCACCATCTGAAATTTGTAGAGCAGCTTAGGTTCATCAGTAAATAGTTCAGCTATTGCTACGAAAATCTGGGTGTACAATCATCCAGTACATTGTAGTTCTAATATTTGACTGGGCAGAAATTCATTGGCCTGTATTATTTAGAAGATTTGGATGGCTTCAACATGAAGTTGTAGAACTGCATGAACTACAGTTTAGTTGGATGTAGTTAATCCATTGCCGAAAATCATTTGTCAAGATACTCGTAACTCTCACTGCTTCTCTCTCTTAAAGTTTCATTAGGCTGTTGATAATGTACCTACTTGAATTTCTTCTGAAGTTTGTACTTGCCTTGCTGTCATATTGACAGTACAAAATTTCTCTGGTGTGCTATGCTGTTTCTTGTGCAGTTTCATAAAGCTATTGATAACATGTACTTCTTTGTGCTTCTCCTGAAGTTAGAGAACTGTGTGAACTACTGTCTGGCGGCAGTTTGCCCATACCGTAGAATCTGACTTTTTACAAAATCTACTTTAAACGCCTCATTGTTTTTGTAAGATTCGTTAGGCTCCTGAAGTTGAAGAACTACATGAACTACAGTCTTGTAGTTTGTCTATAAAAATTCATCCTTATTCCTTGTAAATAAATTCATTTATTAGAGAACCACAGTGGCCGAGAGGTCAGGGCGTCCTTGTATTTGCCACGCTAGTGGTTTTTTGTTCGAACCCAGCAGGACCTGGGCATTTTAATTGATAATGGGATAAAAAATGCAATGTAAAGTGTTTTGACATCTCACCCGGGACACCCACTGGGTAGTTGGATGTTAAGCCGTTTATGTGTTAGATACGGCTGTTTAATTTACTACATTTTTTATACAAGTTTTAATCACAAATTAATAAATTTCTGACCTTTAGAATTTTGCTTTGTAGGTTTTATGAATATATTTTTAACATGTATTTTGTTTTCAGAATTCTTCATTGAACTGGACCGTACTTGTGGACCATTGACCTTTCATAGCTCTATTAAAGATTTGGTAAAGTATGTGAAGGTCGGCATAAGTCGATTACAAGAATTAAGAAATGAATCTATGTGATTTCATAACTAAATTATTCAAGATAAAAGGCATGTTTCTTTCTCTGAGGGGTATCATTTAAAGAGGTTTTTTTCTATATACCTCAAGTGCCCAAAAATTATTTGTTATTGAATAAAATATTATTACAAAAAAAGTGGTTTTGCTTTAATTTATAAAGGCATAATTATTGTACATTGTTTAAATAATCATAGGATAAGTTTTCTTTGTTTATTAGTTGAATTGGTGATTGACTCGCCAGTTTTTACCACATGAAAGTTACCTTACATAAATGTAAAGTGCACAAATGGTTGTTGGGGTACATTTAAAATTGTAAAAAGAAATGTTGTTTATATTCATTGTTTTCCAGTCTTCCCCTATTAAATTTTAGATAATATAAATATTGTATCATGATAACTTTCTTATTGTTATGTAAGTTCATTAATTATTTGTACCTTTGCATTATATTTATCTTTTGATCACTTTTTCTAAGTGTAGTTTGTTTTTTTGTGAGTTGTTATTGACATTCGTTACTTTTTCTGTAAATAAGTAAAATTTAAAGAAGCAAAACCAAATTACTTTAAAATTCAATATATTTGAAAAATTTAAACCTAGCACATATGAAATTTATGTGGCATAGGTGTACACTATACACATTTGTACTGTGTAGGGACCAAAAGCTCATATTGTTTTTTTTAACCTTTTATTAAGTTGAGATTGAAAAAACTATATATTAAAATAAACAGTGGAAATGATACATATTTAGACCAATGAAATATTGAACACGGAAGGACAAGAAGGGTTGTAATTCTACAGATGAATTAACTTATGTAATAAACATATATCAAGAAATATAAATTTATACAATTGTTTATCCCGACATCTTTTTTTCATATTCTTTTTAAATTATATAAACTGAATGTTAAGGCAACTTAAATATTCACTTGTATTATTTGAGCTCCTTCCCTCCCATTACTAAAACATATAATGATAGCCTATTAGACCATTATTATAAGCCTTTTGATTTGATTCATATCCTGGAAACAAAAGATAGTGGCAAAAGTAGATTTATTTGAAACAAATGTAACTTTTACGATTTTTCTCTAATTATAGGGGAAAATGAGTTAGTTTAAACCCAGATTTTTCACTAAAAATAACAATGTTAGATCAACTTTCAAAAATAAGCTTTTAATTCTCATGCATTTTTCATTGTGTTACAAGTCATAATTTGTCATTTGAAAAAAAAAAAAAAAAAAAAAAATATGGACACGTAATTTAATTGAAACAAATTTAGCATAAACCAGTAAGCCAACACAATATTAACATTTCATTTTTAATACACCCAGTGATATTTTGCTATTTAAGAAAAAGGCTTTTTTAACTTTAAATAACTGACTAATTCGTATGTGAATTAAGGTACAATTAAAACTTAAATTTTAATTTTAAAAAAAGAAGAAATGCATGAACACAATTTTTTTAACCAGTCAATCACAAAAGTATTAATGAAATATTTTATCAATTTTATTTCTATACATCTGAAACTTTTTTTTTGGATTTTACATACATTTACAAAGTACATTCATGAACCAAATACAAAACCAAAATAATCAATCTTTCTAAAGATTTAACGTTAGAACTGAAGTTAATAAGCCCTTCTTTGACCTTTTAATGGTTCAATTTCAAATATGTACGTATTTATCAATTTAAACAATTTTTAAAAATATTACAAAATATGTCATTTTGTTTATCTTTCAAAGTTGAATTTGAATGCCATTCTACGATTATTCCCACTGTAAAGAAGAAATATTCGTTATGTAATTACCATATTGAAGATTTGTTTATTTTACTTTACATGGCATCAGTGCAAAGAGCCAAAAAAGATACACCTGTTTTCTTAATATTTTCATATTTTATGCAATATTTATTTATAATTCAAGGGATAATTCTAAATTGGATGCCATAGTGCCTGCAAAATATTGAATGTTGAAACAGCTTAAATTGGTTTTAAGTTTTGTGGCATTGAATGAATTGCTAAAATATGGTGTCTTGTACGAATTAATAGTTAAACATTACCATTTGGTCGAATTTAATTTAAACATAGTCATGGTTCGATGTTTATAATTAGAACTGAAAATTAAATGATTAAATACCGTTACAAATAATCCCCCAAAAAATTACGTTTGTTGTTTATGTCCAATTCATATGTTATTTTTAAACATTGTAATCATACAATTAAAAATAGTATATAGATATAATCTTGTATTATGGATTTTAAATTTTAATCAATCCGCTGGGAAATTAATCATTTCAAAATTATATGAATTTTGTGAATGTAAATGAAATCAAATGTACTTAGTTTTTATCCTGTTGGTTCCTAACAAGAGAAATGACCAGAACATTTTTGTCTGAATTATTTATTTCACCGGTCGTTTAGCATAGTAGCCTTGAAAGTGATATGTACATTGGAATATATACTTATATATATTACATATATATAATATAAGGATTTTGAAACTGGGATTCAATAATTTAATTTCTCAAAATTCACATCTTGAGATTTTAATCAGTTATTCTTTTGGATTATATTTTTATAAATATATTTTGTACTTTTTTATACATAATTTATATTCATATTTTGCAAAGAAATTTAACTTAAGAGTTTTTTTAAAGCAACATTTTTAATAGTTTTTCTCTGAAACAACCTTTTTATCGTTTTTTTAAACAAAGTCAATTAATTGTTTTAATTTCCATAATGCTTGATCCTTTTATTATTCTAAAATTAACAATGTATTTTGTCAAATTTTTACTCTAATGAGTAATTTTAGAAATAGGGGAGAAAATCCAACATTTTATTGTTAACAGAGATGTACATTGAGTTCTATATGATAGATGTCTTCGGACACATATTACTCACCTAATACGTTGTAAGATTCAGAATAGTTTATTTTGTAAGCTTTGTAAATGGAAATGTTTAAATATTATAAATATATACAAAATATATGTATGTATATACACAGTATACACTGTGAAATATTCTGAAAATTTTTTTTCTTGGAGTAGAATTAATTAGTCATATGTGTATATTTTTGTATATAACTGGATTCTATTTAATATAAATATGAAGATTTAACTGGTAATTAATGTTAGAGTAGATAAATAAATGGGGTTATGATAGAGCAAATATAATGTAATGTATGGTACTTACTGCATGGTGCACATTAAACAAAAACAAAAAAAAAGCAAAAAAAAAATAAGGCCAAAGTACTTGGAAAAAGCATTATTTATTTATTCATTGCTAATAATTAAACTTTTATATTCCTGTACTAAAAGTTTTAAAGTAATGACTATTCTAAGTTCATATTGATTTTCTCTAGCGTACAAAAATCATTGTTTAAAAAAACCTATGTCGACTGAGGTATTTTACAGTGCAACATATTTTATTGTCTTAAATTGAACTTGATTTCCTACAAGCATGAGTGATCAATACTAGTTGAAAAGTATTGCTATTCACTAATAAAGGATGTAGATTAATTATTATTTATTTAATTGTTTGTTATATGTAATTATGAATATTATATGAATCATTTTGTGTTTTGTATTTTTGTAATTTATTACTTCCCTCCCAAACCATTTTTATCCTTTCTGAACTGATGGTGAATACGGATACTAGGAAGTCAGGTTTTTGTTCACCAAGCACTGCAGTCTTGTGGCTTACTGTATCTTAACTAGTTTCTTAGTTCAGTGCAATTGAGTTGTTGCTACAATTTTCAGTGGGTTTTCTTTGCATCCCAGGTTGTCTCCTTTGAGCAGTTGCTTTGTATTTGAAGATCATATGGGCGGCTATTTCTTCTTCTTCATTGCATAATCTACAAATGGGTGTCATTATTGAATATACCAATGTGTAGATGTTTTCTGAGATGCTAGTTACCGGTAGTCCTACCACTCCTCTAAGTTTAGCTCTCTCGAACTGTAGGCAAAGTTTGCCAGTCTTTGTGAGGTTTTTTTTTAGCATAACTTTATAGTATCTAGCACCCCTTGATTTTATCCACTTTTAATTTTGTATTTTTTGGATCCATTTTGTGGTGGAGGATTCTGTTGGATTTTTTTTATCACAAGAATTAATTCAGGGATATGGTCTTGGAGACCTACTTTGGGCAGTGTACCTGTTTTTTGTTACCCAAAATTCCTTTGTATCTTGGTACCAAGATATCAGGTTGTTGTTTCCTCAGGTTTTAGAGATTTTGGTTGGATTCACTCACTAACTATGATGTGATTTTGTACATACTAATGCGTTACTAGCTGCGTGGCTATCCGATCTATAAGGATTGTTGTCATTATAACCTCTTTGACGATTTTCTAAGGCACAAGCGTTGATGGCATGTATTTTAGCTTAAAATACCAAGGTGTTCTCCAATGAGTATGGTTGTTCATATTTTGTAAACACCTGATCCGGCTCCATCATTGTTTTTGAGCCATCTGTATACCATGTCGTTGTATCTGATGTTCCCCTGAATTCTTCTCCTTTGTAGTCTGTTAACAATTTTATAGGATGTAAAGAGTGTTGTTGGAATCATGTAATCAGTTCTCATTTCTAAGAATGGGTGTCTGATTTATTAGTTATTGTTGTGTGAGCTTTTTCTCACGACTCCTTGCATGAATATTTCCAAGGGAGGTAGGTGAGATAAGTTAAGCAGTGTTTCTAGTGCAATTGACGGGGTTGTTTTCATTGTCTTTGTGTGTTGTCTAATGCTGGGTAGCTTGTTTTTGCTGAACTTTGGCTCACAAAGTGAGACATAGGTTACTTTGTGTCTTGTAACTGCCGTATATAGGCTATTTTCGGTTTCAGTCTACAATATTTGCCTAGTATATTTCCTTGTGGCCATTAGTGTGCAGGTGAGGGTTCCAGTTTAAATTTTATCAATGTTTATTCCCAGATATTTAATCACATTGTTACCTACAGCATTTCATTATTGAAGCATAGACCTAGTATTTCTAGGTTTCTTTCCTTGCAATGCAGTTAGTGCAGTTTTGAGGACTTTGTGTTAAGTGCCTATAGTGAACACCATTTTTCTACCATGTTGAGTGCTGTTTGGGTGAGCCCTTTTAGAGCTCCATTTTTCTACCATGTTGAGTGCTCTTTGGGTGAGCCCTTTTAGAGCTCCATTGCTCCACCATGTTGAGTCCTCTTTGGGTGAGACCTTTTAGAGCTCCATTGCTCCACCATGTTGAGTCCTCTTTGGGTGAGCCCTTTTGTTGAGAGGGGAATTTTTCCCTTACAAGTATATAATGCCATTAGCATAGCCCTGCATATAGATTCTGCTTTTATTCAGTTTGCTTATGAGGTCCACAACCACATCCCACAGTAGAGGTGAGGTTACTATTTGCAGACATCCTCTCGCCAACACTACTACTACTTTTTCATGGAACATGGAGGCCTGCATTTTCTCCTTTTTGCATTGATTCTATCCATCTGCAACAAGTTTTGGAAGTTCCTGGATGTCTCAGTAATGTGGCCCTTGCTTCAAAAAGTGTATTATCAAATACTTAAAGAAAATTTCTCAGCGCTGTTTGGTCGTTCAGTGAATCTTCAGTTTTTGTTCCCTGTTGGTCCCAAATGTGTTCGATTGGGGGTTCAAATCTGACTTCGAGCTGGCCACACCAAGCATTCAATTCTAACCTCGTTCATAATACGTGCTCTGTGAGGCCTGGTATTATCCCGCATTAGCAATAATGATGTATATTGATAAATAAACCCACAGTGCAGATCATAAGGATGATGACGATATTCACGAAAAAATCCCAAGCGCGTATGAGTTTTCGTCGCACTTGTATCGAAAAATCATTGTTCAAAAATATCTGTACAAAAGCAATACGCGCAGAGGGAACGCTATACTGCTCGATCGGATTGACGTTCTCGAACTTACTTTGTGACTAGCGAGTAGACAATAAACTTTGTAACACCGAAACCGCGTATGATGATTGATTCAACATTCGGGCTCATACGAAACGGAGGAATCTGCATTAGGTACCATGTTGTGTTCCTATTTTAGAATAGAATGGAATAAAATGATAATTATATTTACACATGTGCAGATTTTAGAAACAACAGAACAATTTATGTGTACATTTGCGCCAGCTGTCAAAAGAACTTCTTGCTATACCTAAATATTTACACTATCTACAAAATTAAATAAATGGTACATGGCATTTGTACAATCAATTTTGGAGTTTTAGAAAGCTAAGCACTCTCTAGTATGGATTATTATGTGCTCTAGTAGTACAGTTAAGTTTGTAAATTCCATTGGAAATAGTATTAATTTCATTTTGTCCAGATTCTTCAATAGAAAGTAATGGTTATTGACTGGAATCTCCTGACTGATCTGTTACACCAAATGGTAAAATCACTGTTGGCAAACAAAAATGCTGTGTCATACGTAAAAGAAAAAGGCGTCCCACTTAATTCAAAACCAAATATATTATTAATATAAAGCAAGAACATAATCGGACCTAAGTACTCCTTACGGCACGCCAGATGATATGTGCAAGCTTTCACTCTGCACATTACTCAGTCTAACACGTATGAAGACATGGGTCGTAACAGTGACGACAGAGGAGTGAAGAGCCAATTGAGATGCGATCCGCCAAATTCCTTTCGCTGAGTTCGTGTTGGATCGATCCATGTATCTGTAATTTTGAACAAACCCAAGTCTTTGGATGTAGTTTTCAATGGTTGTATGGGAAACATTTAACATCTCTCCTAGTCCTTGCGTGTCCAAAAGGGGTTTTATTCTAGCCTATGTCTCAATATCGTCAACCTAAGAAGGAAGTCCACTGCGCGCAGTTTTTAAAGAACAAAATTTCCTCTCCAAATCGAGCAAACCATCGAGCACCGTTGGACTTTACGAACATTTACAGCATTAGTACCGAACAGTGCACGCAAATTTTCAGTTGCAACAGTTGCAGTGTTTCCTTTGTGGAATTAATAAAGTAAACAATGTCTTAAATGCGTTTCATCCAAAGACATGATTACATATTAAATTATTCGACAGAACTGAAGAAGTTGAAGACAGAAAATGAGGAGAAATAAAGCCTTTTTATTTATGGGTTAAACAAACGTATTTGTAAAGGAACATAATATAGACAAATATGAAAATATTGACCTAATTAATCCTATAATTGAAGAATGACATTATTTCCTTGCCAAACCAATAGTTTCTATTGTCCAAATTTCCGTTTTCTGTGTTTTTTAAATTAAAATTTTTAGGGTTGGTTGGGGACGTCGGTGGCCGCAACGGTTTAGGCGTTGACACGGCGTTCATCACTGTAAGGTAAAGGTCCCGGGTTCGAATCCAGCGGCCCTGCATTCGAACTGGACATATTACAAATGGGCTTTTTTTCAAAAACACCGGCACCCCGAGGATAACCTCTGCTGTTGCGAACACTCGTAAAAAATAATAATAATAAATAATAAGAAGTTTTCTTGAGCTCTGTTCTGGCTTATGCCAAGATTCAAAATTCCTTATATTCACCTTTGCTTCCCGACTCCTGGAAGGAATACCACAAGGAAAAAATGGAGGCACCAGCGAAATCTTTGGGAGGCCCTTAAGGTACAGGTGGAGAATCCTTTTGGAAGTCCGTTATGTTGTTGGTTTATATTTCCTAGGTTAGGAGGACCCTGACCAGGAGAGGGTGGTTGAAATGGCTTTCCTTGCTGATGAGGCATGAACACACTCGTCCTTTCATTCTGTTCCAATCCACCTAGGACCTGGTCCTCTTTGATCTCGAGGAGGAAGTAGTGGTGTTCCCCTTGACAGCCGGGCATCAGTCTCGGAGGAGTTCCTTGTCCGGTGGAGAAGGTCCTTGGAACTGTATGCCCGGCAAGGGTCCTCCCGGCCTCTGGGGCGCTATGTTTTGGGGAAGCCCAGGTAGTCCAGGCGGGCCCGTTCTGTCACGACCCATTCCATTATTGTGCATGGAAAAAATGCATATAACCTCTGCTGTTGCGAAAAAAAAGATCCACAATCTAGGACAATATACATTGATTTTGTTAAAATTATGTCGTTTGCTCTTAAGCGAGAATTTCTACCAGAGCTAATAAGCGAGTTTTCTTTTTGTCTACGCCAGAACACGCCACCAAATCCCTTACGATCTGCCCACCTCACTATAAACGAAATGATAAATTCTTAGCAGCCATCCAACTTAAAAAATATAATGTCACATCACTTCTATTCTTCCTTCTTTTGTTGGAACCATATATTATCAGCGGATTGGTGGGGCTCTCTCTGTGGATCAAAGTATCTCCAGTGAATTTGGAGAAAGTGGCGATGTTGACTAGACAGACTCAAGATAAAGCACTGCGCGCATTCAAACGTTCAAAAGTCGGGAGTGATCCGTGGAGTTTCGTTCTTTCCTTACCTGGGGTCCGCAGTTTATTATTAGGCTTATTGATGACAGGTAAGGTCGCAGCCTATATAAAAACCTATATATATATAAAGTGGAAGGTTTATGGGCCGACAAACAGCTGAGGTCATCGCCAGCCCTCCGCGTGTATTCCTTCTTCTCTTTCCTCTCTTTCTCGCGTGTTTTGTATTGAACAGACGAAGGCTTTAGTTTGAAAAGGATTTACGTCCAAGTAAATTATTGATTATTATTTTTTATTTAGGTTGGTGTATACCTTAAATATTTATTCAAAGTCCTAAAGTTTTCTAAATCGGCAAGTCTTATCAAAGATAGCTTAATAAATATATAGACTAATAATGACAGCAATTTGATTTAAAAAAATAAAGAAATTGTCCTTCTCCGAATTCCAACTTTACTTGTAAGAGCGTCCCTAATAAAATCGAAGCCAGGGAAGAGCTCGTGAAAACCCCTCAAAACTTCCACACTTTCAGAAGCTTTTCACGCTTTAGTAGCTGTTATTCCCTGGCCCCGAGTTATAAAAAAAGAAGTAAGAAGCTTACGAATTATGCTTTTCTAAATGTGTAAGAAGTCACAAAGAAAAACGGACTTTTTACAAAGCAAAAATGAGATAAAAACTCTTTCACGCTGTTTACTAATTAAACGCCGGGAGTGACCCTCTCTTAAGTCACAGCGATTGACTAATTGTCTAATATGTACTACTAGGTATTCACTTTATCATCAATCACCACGCTACAGCATACAAATCGATCTGAATTCGTAATTGTTTATTCATTTAATTAATATCGCATTACCAAGCTGTTTGACACAAAGGAAACCTTCCGGTATCTTATTCCAAGCTTAAAAGGGTCGAGGGGATATCAATTACCTTCAGGAATTGTGATAATCTGTTTAAATCCTGATCGGATTATCGCGGTACTCTGAAATCTACTCTTAGAGACTTATAACTTGACTTAAGATTATAGGTAATGACATTTAATGGCATTTTACTAGTACAATACTTGGTCTGAATCTTGTTTTTGACAAGTTAATGTAAAACCGTTAATACACTTTATTAGATTTATTACGATATAAAGTCTTATTCCTTTGAAAATCATTATGCTCTTTGTTTTAAAATGATTTGTATAAATCAGCTTTAAGGGAAAAGAAAACTTATTGTTATTTATCACAGACACTTAATGGAATATAATGTTGGTATACTCGAGTTGGGCTGTCTGTCAGGATAAGAAATCCTCCTTCAAATTTGATTTGCATTTAGACATTTTCACCAGACTGTACCAACTGACCAGATCAAGGAGGAGTTCTTGGCTCTAGGGCACAAAGTTCGAAATGCAACACCGCCCTATTACCAAAATGTTTCTCCCACTATTCTTCGTAATCAGGAACCAAGTCCTAACAACAAGGACGTCTTCAGAACCGAGACACTTTTTTACTCTTGAATAAAAGTTGAAGAGCCTCATAAGGAAAAACTAATAGTACAATGAAAACGATACCAGAAATACGGCCATACGAAGAGTTACTGTCAACGCAAGCCCATATGAGCGATGTGTGCTAGAGGTCATCTAACTAAAGACTGTACCAAGCTACGAGATCTTGCACTTTGCGATGGCAATCACCCTGCTAATTACAATGACTGTACTGTAAATAAGGAATTGCAACGGAAGACTACAAGGACCACAATCCCTTTGTATCTTCACCCATAATCAGCCATCGTTCACTCGACAACCTTCAGCTCAACCATATTCTCATAAGGATTTTCCTTTACTCCAGACGCAGACTAATCAAAAGGCTAATAACAGTCATATTTCATTTGCTCAGATGGCCGTGGGACCACCTGTGCCATCGCTAAACCACCCAGCACTTTCATTCTCATCCTCAGGTGACATCACCAACATCCTTTCGTTTGCTGGAGCTTCGTCTTTTCTCGCAGATTTCAAATCATTGATTGCGCCCATGATAACCCTTCTCAAGACTGTGGTAAACACCCTCTTCCTAAATTCGCACCATAATTGTCTACATCCAGCATTACCTTACACTACTCCGTTGGAACGCTGATAGACTAAATAATCGCAGACTCGAACTGGAAACACTAATCGTGGTAACGTTAATTACCGAAACCTACAGGACAAACCTCCCAGACAGTACTGCCCACGGTGGAAGCGTATACTTATTCGCACCTCCCTACGTTCAACCAACTGCGATTTCTCGATTGTCAGAGTCATCCTCTTGTAAATTTGCAGCTGTGTATTGTCCACCAAATCCTACAATCCATCCTGATCGAACCATTATTTTTTTCCCTTTGTTCGCGATTCATTTGCGGTGGTGACTGCAACGCGAAACACCCAAGTTGTGGAAGTCCAGTATCTCGCAGACAGCTCCTTGAAAACATTCTTTTACAAAATAATTACTTCCACATATTGCCCTCTCATCCAACCTACTGACCATCTTCCCTATGTAAACGATCCGCCCTGCCTGATTTCTTCATCTGTTCCAACGTATCCTCGTTAAACACTGACTGTTTTCTAAACGATATATCCTCCGAATATAGCTCAATAATTTTAACCCTTGACATCCATCCAAAACAAGTGTCTCCTCAACCGACGCTTGGAATGGACGAATGGACCTGTTGGCTGGAACTTATTTAGTTGATATACTGTACTTGATGAGCGACTAAGTTTGAATATATCCCCTAAAGATTACGGAACAAAGGAAAAAAAGACTACAGAAAAATGTGTGGTGTTTAGTGACCGGTAGTTAATGATTATTTGGAGCTCGGAGATGCGGTCTGGTGTGACGTAGGTTTTAGAAAAACAATTTTTTTATTGTGCCAACGTTTCAATCTTTATTGAGATCATCTTCAGGGCCTGGGATTTATAAACATTGTTTAAATTTTACAAATACATGTAGGATGTGAGAAAAAAAATGAATTTATACAACGCTAGAAATTTTAGGAAGTCGGGATTTTTTAAATTTTTCTATGAGGAGTCGGCTTCTTTGATGTGAAAGGAGCCGACAATGGGAAAAAATGGGTAATGGGTCGGCCTGATTATCCTTTAAGGATTATATAGACGGGGATAATTATAGAAAGGAAAGCCAAATTGTTGAAGAATTAGGCTATGTAGAAATGTTTGATGTGTGCAATGTGATGATTGTTTTATATGTTATATTATATGTTTTGTGTTATGTGTTGATGATATATGTAGTTATCGATATACATTGACTACACACCATCATCGTACCCTTAAATATTATCGGCAATCACAAATTCGGATTCCGCGGCTACCACTTAACTATTCAGCAAACCCACCGTGTTGTCGACATCATCGCCACCTCCCTCGAATTTAAACACTGCTGCCCTGGTGTTGACTTGAACTATATTGATCAGCCAGGCGTTCCAATCTTAACAATATCCAATCCCTACTAAACAAAATCCTTCTCAAAAGTGTTGATGCTCCATTTCACGTCACCAATCATACTATCCACTCATATAAGACTGGTGGCCTCGCGACCATCTGATTTTGCAACGTCGGAAACCTTAGGAACTGCTGTTGACTTCACGTCATATAACCAATTACGCCCACTTTCACTGGATGGCGACCGTAAAGGTTCTCTCAAAGGTTCTCTCGTTAAAAATAGAGAGACGACAAGATGTATTTTTTTAAACTACAAAGGATAGGAAAGCGCAAACGGGGAGTTGAGCTCAAAGGCTCTTCTATCATGTACAAGGGCGTCTATTTGCCAATTGCTTTGTACAAAGGTGCAGCTTGGGGGCAAAAGCTAAAAATTACGGGGAGATCCATTCTGGACCAAAGCAAGGGAATAGCCCTTTTAAGAATATCAAAGGTATATAGAACGGCTCCCACACATGCTCTGCAAGTCCTCGCTTCCGCTCCATCAATCGACCTCGAGTATAAAATTGCTCTTCGACGACTGAAGAAAAGAAAGGAAATTGTTATCGAATCTGTTGTGTACGTCTGACATTGTGTGGCTTCGAGGAGCACCAAGAAACCAGTTTTGAGACTTCATCGATCATTGGATCGATACGTGGCAGGACAGTTGGAATAACGTGAGTTCTTTTCCATCATTAAGTTGCGAAGGAAAGCGACATGGTTCCAACCATACTTCTGGGTATCTCGAATAACAACGGCACATACGAACTTTAATTTTGATGTGTGGTGTATAGTGACCGTTCGTCAATGATAATTCTGAGATCTTCAGATGCGGTCTGTTGTGACCTAGGTTTTAGAAAAACATTTTCTTTATCATGCCAACGTTTCGATCTTTATTGCGATCATCTTCAGGGCCTGGGATTTATAAACATTGTTTGAATTTTACAAATACACATACAAATTTCACATCCTACATGTATTTGTAAAATTGCGTATGTGCATGTGTATATGCATATCATTGTAAATAACATAATTTTTGCTTGCTGCATTTTATATGCCGTTGTAATATAAATAAATAATTATAATTAATTAAGGATTTTAGTTGAGATAAAAAGTCAATGACACGAGCGGCATTCGAACCCACGATTCGGCTAGATACGCCGCTGCTCTACCACTTGAGCTATCGTGACCTCGATCCACTCGGACACCAACTTCCCATCTCAACCGCACCTTTTGAATTATCCCTCCTTTTTGCCATTTTTCATATATTAATTGGTCAAGTGGACCACGAAATTAGTAAATTTAATGATTTAAACTGAAGTATACTTCACTAAAGCTCTCCGTGGCCATTTCATTTGTCGTCAAGAATCCAATCCGATTACACGACATTTGAAAAATGGCAAAAAGTAGGGAAAATTCAAAAGGTGGGGTTGAGATGGGAAGTTAGAGTCCGAGTGGATCGAGGTCACGATAGCTCAAGTGGTAGAGCAGCGGCGTATCAAGCCGAAGATCATGGGTTCGAATCCCGCTCGTGCCATTGACTTTTTATCTCAACTAAAATCCTTAATTAATTATAATATATTAATTTGTCAAACGGACCACGAAATTAGTGAATTTAATAAATAAATAAATGAAAAAAAAATTGTTGAAGTATTGATCTCAACATTTCTGCTGCCTAAAGGGAGTCAATAAATTAATTTGAAATTTTCCTATTTGATAATTGGTTAAGAATTGCTTATTCTTTCGTCCCTTCAGCAGAAAATTACAGTTAAGCATAAAAAATGAAATAATTGTTTAAATTTACTAAATCCATTATATTTATTGGTCTATTGACCAAATTACTTCTTTCAATTAATTAATCTTTTTATGTAAGGTTTTGGTTGAAATGAAAAAGCTAGTGTCATGAGCGGGATTCGAACCGACGAAGTAAGCCTAAGGCCGAAGGCAAGGGGCGTCGGTGGCCGCAACAGTTTAGTCGTTGAGAAGGCGCTCATCGCTGTAACGTAAAGGTCCTTGGTTCGAATCCAGCAGCCCTGCATTCCAACACGACATACTTAAAAATGGGCTTTTTTTTCAAAAACACCGGAACCCCTAAGGTTGATATGACCACTGCTGTTTCAAACCCTGTAATAAACTAAAATAATTAATTTAAAAAAAATGAAGGTCAAGAATGGTAGGGAACATCGTTCTAACAATGCCGGTGGGTTGTGTACATTTTCGTGAAATCCCTATCTACAATTTTTTTGATGGCATAAGGGTCAATTATTAGGGTAATATGTGGGGTCGGTCAAATTAATTGCAAATGTGACGGACAAAGGAAGAAGGTCTGTTTCCCGCCTCCTTTTTGGTGAATTAGGTCTTTCACTCCCACACATTTATCTCCATGATGAATATTGTTCAGCTTTGATGTTGAATTGTAATTTCTGAATTGAATGTCGGTAGTGACAATAGGGAGGATGGGCGGTACGGAAAAACCAGGGGCGCAGGGAGATGGGAAGGTAGGACAAAAACTTATCAAAAACCTCTCTCAGACGAAAAAATAAATCAGAAGTAATTTTTTTAAAAGACAAACTAGCAATTTGTAAGACAAATTCTAATAAATAAAGGTGAATATATTTTATGTATTATATATACAGGGTTTTTCCCCAGTCAATAGATTATCTTCTCCAGCACATTCTACGCCCAAAATGGATGAAAACACACGATCTAAGCCATGATCCAATTCTCAAACCTTCCGCACATATTAAACATTTTTTGTTTTTTTCGAATATTATATACGGGAAGTTGGTGTCCGAGTGGATCGAGGTCACGATAGCTAAGTGGTAGAGTAGCGGCGTATCAAGCCGAAGGTCGTGGGTTCGAATCCCCCTCGTGACACTGACTTTTTTATCTCAACTTAAAAACCTTAATTAATTGTAAGATATTAATTGGTCAAGCGGACCACGAAACTAGTGTATTATATACGGTTTTCGAAATATTTCATACTCGTAGCTCTTGAACTATTCATTTTTGTGAAAATCCAAAAAAGCATTGAAAAGATCGTTCTTTCAAGACGGCACCCTTCTAGAGCATTCAATTTAATTTTTAGTAGCAAAACAAACACTAAATGTTTCAAAAACTTCTAACTTTAAAATTAGTAAAAAAGTAAATTTGCAATCTCGTTGGAAAAATTCACGGTAGAGCTTGGCAAATTTTATAACAACTTTTTAGTTAATAAGGTTTCTACCGGTATACCCTTTTCTTTAATTACATGGAAGCATAACAAAAAGAAAAAATTGGTTTTTCATTATGTTTGCAGTCTCAATTTTATGTGTTTTGGTTGATTTTTACGTTGAATGTTTAGTTTTTGTACTATTTTATTAGGTTAGAACTGGGTTTTACAACTTCTATATTGCTGTTCTTCTGAACTCATATCAAGCAGAATTTTAAATGTATACATGGCGCTGGGGGTGGGATGAAAATTCTATGAATCGCCTCTATCAACATGCACGGGAAAACTTTAAACTGACGAATCCCGCCCGCTTTACAAGAATTTCATTTACAGTGTTTATCATTTGGAAACTACGAAATTATAAAAGTCAAAACAGGCACGTAAGAAATGGCGAAAAATTCTATTTCTGTACTTTTTTTAAAATCAGTACTTGGTCCTTGGAGAAATCTACACCAGAGCTTATCTGATAAGTACTGTTATATATGTTGTATTGTTGTTATATATGATGAATTATTACATGGAGGTCATTCGGGAATTGAAAAAACTAAAGATAGGGCAAAACAGACCATTGTCTGGCCCAAAATTATGTTGGAAATTGAACAATTTATAAGAAACTGTCCGGCTTGTCAGAAATTTGCAAGAAGTAACATCACACAGCCTTTTTTAAGCCATCCGATTCCTACTAGACCATGTCAGAAGTTATTTGCCGACATCATGACATACAAGTCTAAGGTCTACTTAATTGTGGTGGATTCATACTCCTATTGGATGAATTGTTACAATTGACATCTAAATCAGCAAATGCTACGCGTACAAGCGAAAAATTGAAAGGCATATTTTCCAGGTTTGAAATTCCAGAATTGTTAATATGTGATAATGTACCATTTGCAGCGGAGTCCATGAAATTATTTGCCAAGGAGTATGAATTCGATATTGTTACCAGAAGTGCAAATTACCCACAAGCAAATTCGTTTGCTGAGAGAGCAGTGTGGATCATAAAAACTATGTTAAATAAATCCGGGGATTTATACCTGGGATTATTAGAATACATAAATACTCCACTTAAAGGTATTAATTTATCCCCATCACAGTCATTGATTCGCTTCAAACAGGTCCATATTTGAATGCAATCAAACACATTTGGGACCAACTTATGCGACCAATACGACGGCGAAACCCAGGTCCTAATAGAAGATACGGAAACCGCTGTTCTTGGTGAATGGGAGAGAATTTCTCAAGATCTTATCATAACTGTTTTCCAGAGAATGCAAAGGCGTTCAATTGACGTGATTTCTTTTTTTTCTTTAGTCAATGTATTTTTTTTATAAATAGGTAATGATCATTTTATTATTAAATGACTTATTTTTACAAGCAAAGCTATTTTTGGTATTCAAAATATGAATAAACCTAAATACAATAAAATTTAAGGTTGGTGCGTTAACTTTGTCCATCAGTGTTTATAGTGTAATATTGTATTTACATTTTAGCCTTTTAAGTTATGATCGACAGTTTACATGGATTATGCTATGTTTAATATATTGGTATTTTTGGTCAGATGATATAATACTTTCTGTTCGTTCTCATTCATGCCAACTATAGCAAAGGGATTTTTTGCTCTTCAGGGCCCTTTTTTTCATCGGTATGGGACCAGTACAAAATCTAATTTAAACGATATATTGATATATTCGTCATAATATTCATACGTTTTATACGAAAGATTTTGTTATTTTTTTATGCCCATAATTTTTATTATAGGCTCCTTCTTACGCCAACTTATGCCACCATTTTATATGGTAAAAATAAACCGTATGTATACAAATTTTCTTTTTCTTTAAATAAAAGGCAAATAGACGACATGACTTTGAAATGAATCAAATTATGCAATGTCTGTTCCACTTAAATTTTTCCCCATTCAATTTTACTCAGTTTCAATCTTTTTCTGTTAAATTCTTTAACTTCAGCTTGGGATTAGATAGGACCAGATAAGTGATCAGTTCGTGTGTTCACATGATTAATTAACTATCTGGTAGTTGACGTTTAGCAGTGACAACTGGTTGACCTGACTTACTAAGACCAATTGGCTATTACAGGTTCACTCTTGGACAAAGAAGAAGCCGAAGTTAAAGAAATGAACACCGGACGAAACTGGATATATCCTAGAAGCAACACAAGGAAAAATAAATAATTGTAGAGCGAAAGTTAAAAAAAAAACAGTACGTTTGAGTCTCTTGAAGGTATAGGCTCTAAATGTCGACAGATGTTATTTAAATATATGGGAGGCTTACAGGCTATGCGTAGTGCCAGTATTGATGAAATCGCAAAAGTGCCAACGATTTTATATGTACGAGCAGAAAAAATTTATAATGCATTGAAGCAATAAGTGTAGTGGTATTTTGTGTGGTGATTCGTGACGGTTAATCGATATTTATTTAGAAATCGTGAGATGCGGTCTGGTGTGATGTAGGTTTCAGAAAAACATTTTCTTTATCGTGCCAACGCTTCGATCTTTATNTGATCTCAATAAAGATCGAAACGTTGGCACGATAAAGAAAATGTTTTTCTGAAACCTACATCACACCAGACCGCATCTCACGATTTCTAAATAAATGTAGTGGTATTGTACATATTTTTCATTTTGTCCAGACAATTATAGAGCATGATGCAATTAAATATCCCAGCTTGGTTAATAACACTTTTTCGTACCATATTGATTCCGTTTTTTGTTTTATTTTTTTATCTTCCTTGGGCCCCTTTTGTCTGCGCGTTTCTTGTTGTCATTGCTGCGTTAACCGATTGGTTTGATGGTTTAACAAAATTAAATATTTTGAAGCGTCGTTGACGGTTTTTGCCTTTAAGCCGATGTTTTATGCATCATGGCTTTGAGCACATAATCAGTGTCTATTGTAGTGCTACTGCACATGTGCGTTTCTTGGAGCATGTTTTTTTAAAGTCTTGTTTCATTTGTAGTTTAAATCATTGAGGGGGAATAAAGCTATTTGGCTAGCGATTTAAACAAGTTTGAATGTTTGGTAATGAAATTAGCAATGATTAAGTTTTTTTATTAATCTTATTTAAAAAAAAGTCATTGTTTTCATAATAGCTAAATACATAATTCGATCGAATTCTTTGCGATTGGCTAGCAGGATTGACGTCGATAGACCACTGAAAATTTCTTCTTTTCATTTGTTATAGTTTTAATGACTGATCGAGATTAGATAATGGGCTTAGGATGTAATCGGCTCCGCCCTCTTTGGAAGCGGAAATAGAACAGATTGCTCAGATTGCTCCATTTTATTGGATTCGAGTAAATGTTTTGGCAAACAGATATGGGAACAGTATCAAATAAAATTTGCTCAGTTTGGCGAGCCTGACGGGGTTGGCAATTTCCTGCCTGTTCAATAGAGGTTTGTACAGGGAAATGGGGTTGCGGCGCATCAATCAGCGCTTTGATAACATAACCCCCGACTGGAACATAACCTGAGCCGGACTTCGAGCATGAGCTCACTAATAAGCATACACGCACACTTATGCACCAAACAATTCTGTACGTTGAGGTTCAAGTCATTACGATGAAAAAGTGCAAACCAACACGTTCACATTACCTTCTGTACGCGTTTTTTTGTACGCCTTGAAACAGAAATTTATATTTTCTATTTAATGTTTTGTGTATTTATTAATTAAAAAAGTCATGATTTTACGTGAAGATTAGGAAGGATGGCAAAAAGCAATGTGTAAAATAAAAATGCGTTGCACTGCAAATCAATTCTGTCGATTTATTGACACTCGAGTTTGCGGTGGGGAAGAAATATAGATTGTAGAGAGATTTAGAGAAAGTAGGAGAGAGATTGATAGATGAATATATATAAGTAGATAGAGATAAATAGATAGATAAGTAGATATAAATAGATAAATAGATAGATAGAGAGAGAGAGAAAAAAAAGAGAGAGATAAATAGAGAGAATAGATAGATAGAGAGAGAGAGAAAAAAAAGAGAGAGATAAATAGAGAGAGAGAGAGAGAGAGAGAGAGAGAGAGAGAGAGAGAGAGAGAGAGAGAGTGAGAGAGAGAGAGAGTGAGAGATTGGTTGAATGATTGATATCGCTTTATTTACATAATCTCTCAAGATTTGGTCTCGAGGACCACTCTTACATCTAAAGAGAAGTACAGATTTAATTTTACAATTGCTCTACTCGATCTTTTAGAAGTACACAAGACAAAAATATTCCTTGGTTTTACATTCTGACCAAGGCATTCTATAATTCACGACAGCTCAAGTGGTAGAGTAGCGGCGTATCAAGCCGAAGGTCGTGGGTTCGAATCCCCCTCGTGACACTGACTTTTTTATCTCAACTTAAAAACCTTAATTAATTGAATGTTATTAATTGGTCAAGCGGACCACGAAAAATAGTGAATTTCATGTATAATATTACATAATCTGTTTACATATTAAGAAGAAGGCGAACGAAAAATAATATAACAATAACTAAAAAAAATTAAATTTTGCTTTTCAAAATAAAACATAAAATTTTTTCAGGACAAAGTAAAATAAGGGTATTTACAACTACTAATTTTCAGAGGGATATTAAAGTGTCTGACAGTATTATGATTTAAATTAAGCATAATTTTAAATTGAATTAACCTTAGTTTTTACATCTCTTATAGGAGAAATTAAATATATATAAACTTAGTTATTAAACTAACAATAGTAATTAACATATTAAAAATAAAAGAACATTTTTTCTTTAATTTTTCTGACAAAATCTTACACATACTTTGAAAGTAGCAGAGTTTTTAATTGTTTTTTAAAACTTTCTATTTTATTACATTTCTGCATGCAGTTTGGGAGTTAAGAGAACGTTTGGGCACCTTTCACTATAAAATAATTACTAAATGTTTTTGTACATCTTTATATCTTGTATTAATATTATGTATTTCAGATGTGAATTTAATGTTCTCATATATATGCTGGGGTTTTTTTGTTTTTATTATTTTAAACATGGTACGTAGAATTTTATAATCCAAGATGTCTTTTATTTTTAAACTTTCTAGCTGCGCAAATTTGTCATGTATGCGATCATCATATTTTAAATTTAAAATATACCGCATGCACATATTTACTCCTACTTGTAATCTATAAATTTGCATGCAATTTAAGTCGCTCATGGCAGCTAGTCCGTACAATATGTAGGGAAATGTCAGGGTTTGCATTAACTTTTTTTTTAACATTGACATTGTATTTTACAAACTGTAATAACAGAAGACAGACTGACAGACCGACAGACCGACAGAAGAGACTAGCAAGTTTAATAATGGCGTAACAACCAACCGTATTTTAAACAGTCTTGACAAGAATTGGTTCATGTCATTTTCTTGGGTATATGTGATTCATATAATTATAACTGGTAAGTAAAGAATAAACAGGCCAGATTTGAAATAGTGACTCCGCTTTAATACATGGTAAGGATTAATGGATAAGGTTACAAGAAATGTACAAGGGGGGTTTATTGATGGTAGAATGGCAATGAATGGCGATGATGGTCGGGTTAGCCTTCAAACGATGAGGACTGCCAATCTTCTTATAAATCCGGTAATTCCCTGATCTCCCCTCGCCGCTCTTTCCTTCCGTGTTTCGTTTGACATTTCAATTTCATGATTGATCCACAATTTTGCCCTCCGACGCATAATCATCTTTTTTTTTTGTTTTTACAGGGATAATATTTACATTTCAAATTACGGGGGGGGGGTTAAAAGTTTACCACTTTTTGAAAGGCGATTGTTTTTAATTGTAGTGTGGAATGCAGAATTAATTGTACCTATTATTATATTTCATAAGTCTATTTTAAGTTTGAACCAATACTTTTCAGTTTAAACGGATCGTTTTTGGTAAATCGTATAAATTGATCAATTATAATCGAGTAATTATTTATAAATTGTGTCCTTCTATTTGGAAAATTACTGCTTTCGAGGTTGTACGATGTTTTGGATTGTTGAACAACTATTGATTTAAATTTATTAAATAAACTGAACTGACGAGAAAAACAATATAAATAGGAATTTTGAAGTCTAACTCTGAAGTCTGATTGCATCATCAGTTACGTTGTAACACTTACCCAGTCTAATGTATAATTGATTTGCTAAACCGGAAATTATCGTGCTAGGGGACGGGTGACATTGTTCCGACAGCGAAAAATCAGGCGAGCCGTCATTTTACCGATTTCCCACCCAACGAAGCAAAGAATTAAAGTCAACGGTTTTTCTTTTGAAATGTCCCTGTATTTTCGAGCAGAAAACACCTCGTATCGTTTTTATTTACGAATGTGTTTTGACAAATTGATATCAAAACTGATTTTACACATAAACATTTATAAATTCGGTCTTTTATGAAAAAATTGTGTCCTCGCTTGTTGTCGAACTAACTTGAGGGTCCACGGAGTACTTTCAAGGGGTTTGTTCAATTATTGTTCTTCTCCCACTACACATTCACGCTATTAGATACTTTCTCTCTCAACACAAAAGGACTTATCCATCGGTACTGGCTATTTCCTATTTCCCCTATTTTCTAAAAAATTGGAAGAGGGGGAGCTAAAGATTCTCTACCGTGCTCAAGCACAATTCTCAAATCGGGTCGCATTCCTACACGCCCTCTATATACAGGGTGTTCTTTTTAGATGGCCCGGCTGAGTTTCTCTAGAACCAATGACGCTATCAAAAAACCAAAAATGCGTTTTAATACTTTTATTCTATGTAGTTTCAAATTTTTACGTTTTTTTTTTGGAGAAAAATTATACAGGGTACATCTGGCCCAGTTCAAATTCAAATTTCAAATACGACCCTATACAACTTGACAAATCATTTTAAAGCATTTTTTACGCTGAAAACAATCGGATTTTAAATTGGCCATAAAATGATAAAGTTATGGCAAAACGTTTGAAAAAAGAAGCAGTCATTTGGTTTGCTATTTATTAATCATATTTCATGTTGTAACAGCCTGCATTGGGTAAAGTCGCAAAAATTTGCTCTTTTTAACCATTCTTCACTGGTGCTCAGAGCGATAGAGTCGGGGGGATGGATTTGATTGGCGTAGACACTGTTTTTTAAATAGCTCCACAGAAAATAGTCAAGTGGAGGGACTTAAATCGGGTGACCGAAGAGGCCAACAGATAGGCCGTGAGATTCTGCCCACCTATCTCGGAAATAGCGATTCAAATAACATCTCCCCTTCAAAGAATTGTGTGCAAGGCATACATCAAGCTGAAAAATCATTCTTTTTCGTTGTTGCAGGAGAACATCATCTAATAGTAAAACTTCCCTAAAAAAATGAGTTACTGAGCACCATTTAAATCATTTACGTAGAAATAATGCCCAATTAATTTATTTCCGAGAAGTCCACAGCAAACGTTGATACTGTGAACCACCTGATGATGACAAGGGTACGAAATTTTCGGATTTTCCTCTGCGCACGTTCGAAAATTCCAACGGTTTAGTATGCCATTAGAGGTGAACTTCATCAGTCTGTAGGATGTAGGAAGAACGTTTTCTTTGGCCTCCCAAATCGACATTTGTGCAAGGAACGTTGGACGCCTGTCATAATCAGGGTCTCGAAATTCCTAGATGTGAGCGATACGGCTTAAAATTGTAATTCCGGATTACATCTCTAATTTTACTTTTTGAAAAATCTAAACCCCTTCGACATTTCGGAGAAAGGAATTCGAATTTTTGCGAACATGCAGTAGCATATTCAGCTCCTCGTCTAAGTTACGCTACCGGTTTCTTAGTGATGGAAGAGCAACTGATCCATATCCAGCCATATTGCTAACAACACGAATAAACGTTTTGTGGTTTATTCTGGGGCGATCAGGAAATATCTGGAAGAACAACTCGACTGCTCGACGCGCAACGCCACCACTATCATTAAGCAGTCGTACATATGAACTCGCTGTTGTTCGGAAAAATGTTCTCGTCTGATCATTTTGAATGGAATACTTAATGTAACGAAAGGATACTATTGTAAAATTTATTTACTTCCAGGAATTAGCATTTGCTCTCATAATGCGAGTTTGACAAGCACTGACAGAATGTAAACAATAAAGGCAATTCACGTATACTTTAGTGAAGAAGCAAATGATTGGAATTAACAACGAAACAAACGATACGCGTTTTTTCAAACTTTTTTCCATATCTTTGTCATTTTTTAACCCATTTAAAAATTGATTCCATCATTGTTTTCAGCGTAAAAATTTCTTTAAAATGAGGTGTCAGGATGTATAGGGTCGTATTTGAAATTTAGAAGTTGAAGTGGGCCTGAGGTACTTTGTATAATTTTTCTCCAAAGAAAGAAAAAAAGTAAAACATAGCGTCATTGGTTCAAGAGAAATTCAGACGGGCCATTTAAAAAGGAAATCCTGTAGAGCCAAGGAATGACACCCTTCTGTTAAATGGTAAATACCTATCCGAGCAAACTTTCTCTAGCAAGCTTTGCCCCAAAAATAAGTGTCCATGCGAGATACTTCTTCTGCGGTTTAACCTATCTCAAGGCCACCTATCGGATGATTTTAGTTAGTAACTGTATTTTATAAAATTCACTAGTTTCGGGGTCCGCTTGACCAATTAATATCATATAATTAATTAAGGTTTTTAGTTGAGATAAAAAAGTCAATGGCAGGAGCGGGATTTCTAGGTCACGATAGCTCAAGTGGTAGAGAAGCGGCGTATCAAGCCGAAGATCGTGGGTTCGAATCCCGCTCGTGCCATTGACTTTTTATCTCAACTAAAAACCTTAATTAATTGTATGTATTTCATAAGTTATACTATTATTATTACTTCAAGGAAGAAACAACTTACTCTGTCTTTCAGATTTATGATGATATAGATATTTCGCCTGACGCGCTCGTGGAAACCTAACACGATTCGAGAACCCTAACTTACTCTTGAATTTTCTGCTGGAGCGTTGATCGTGGGATGCAGACGGATGGACGGAGAAAAAAACAAAATAAAGACAAAAACACGAGCAAAGGAGGCTAGAGACCTAAAAACTGCTGTCTGTATAAAGGGCCTAGCCGAGACAAATCTAGAATAATATTATTTTAACCAGCGCGAAAATTTATTGTTTACATTAATAATAAGTAATATTTATAATAATAGTTACAACACTGCTTGTAAAGATATTTGGCTAGCTTCCCAACATTTCATTTGTGTAGTGCTCGAGCCAAGGAATGTTAATTGGCCAGCAAAGGCCATTGTAATAATCATATTTATGAGCCAATCAATACAATGATTCTTAGTTTATGTACTAGTAAAAAAAAGTGAATAGTGAGCTGTATTTTGGGGCTCGTGTAAAGAAATTGTTTGCTTTCACTATGGCAAATTTAACAAACATCCTGGCTGGTCTTAATTCAGTGGGGTTTCTCCAAAACCCGAGATCTTGATTTATCAACCCTCTCATTCAAGAAACTTGTAAGAGGGTTCTGGTGGTTCCACTGAAGGCTTCTCCCAAGACGGTAATACTTTAGCCCCGATTTTAGATAATATATTTATAGTTGAACGAAGGAAGTTAAGTCTTTAAGTTTTTATTGTCAATATCATCCAAACAAATCCACTTTCGAAATCGACAAAATAATATTAAAAACCTAAAGAATCAAATTCAAATTCAATAGCAGACATTAAAAAGTAGCATTTTTAGGACAGCACTTGGAATTTGTACATAGTAACACACCTCACTAGAACTTCAATCAAAAGAAAAACTAGTGTAATCTGACTAGTAATACCATCCAATCCGCAATTGGCATTTGACATTTTGCAATTGTCAACATACGAAGATTCAGTCATAAAATCCTAGCAAATTAACAAAGCCCCCTGTTTTAATAACATGACAAACGTTGTTATAACAGACTTACAAAAAGCTCTTGTACTTCTTACTTACTTGTCATTGCGATGTATTCCCTACGGTACTCCCCGTATATTTGCAAATACTAAAATATCTATTGTTATTAGAACTGATAAACAAAGGATCAGCCTATCGAACTCACCTCAGTACACTAACTTGGTTTAGACTTAAATTCTTATAATTTTATAATCGCACTTAGTCCACTGAAGGATCATTTTTATTTATTGAAAAACTCTTTCAATAAAATTTGAACAATCAGAGTTAAATCATGAGAACGCGCCTATGTATACAATAATAAAATTGTTCGTTACTAAACGAAATTTTATTTGAATAATAGAAAGATAAATAAGTAATAAACTGGATGAATATTTACAAATAAATGTAAATTACGAAGATTTTCTAGAATTGGTAGTTATGTACATTAACAAAGAAAGGGTTTCTAGAAACAAAGAGACTCCTTTCACGAATGAGACAATGATGAATTTTTTAATAAATTCAGAATGCCAACAAAATCTTTTTACGTCATATTTGACGAAAGAAATGAAAGTTATTAAGTTGTTCAAATTAAAAACGAGGTTCCAAGTTGTACAGCGTAGGTGTTAAAAAATCTACATTATGTATGGAAGGTTAAGTTTAAAACTTCGGCCTCTTTACGACCTTGCGTACTGTGACCAATATTGGTCTATTGTGCAATCTACATAATTTTCGAGAGCTTTTCGTTAAGCTTAATCCTTTTTACTAGATCCCAAAGGTGCGCAAGTATAAATGCCTAATTCAACCAATTCAAAAATTTTATTGTATGTGAGATCAAATATCTCCATGCGAATGGGATTTATAGATCCGGCGACACACCACCGACCGCGAACCTTGTCTCCGGCGATCCCTTGTGCCTGTCTCTCTCGGCCGGTTCGTCCAATGGAGCACCGAGCCCTCGCGAGTGGGAGAAAGGGATATAGGCAAAAAACGAGGAGGTGGTCGTTTGGTTGTTTTTGGTCTGTTGGTCTGTTGGTTTTTGTCGTTGGCCAGCGGGACATCCTTCTTTTTGACCCTTTGTGATCGGCGGACATGGAGGACCCTTAGAGACTACGAGATAGACCAGGCAGGGCCATTCCCTCTGCACCTCGCCCCCTCAGAAAAGTAGGAAAGCTCTTCTCTCGTATCCCACGAATTTCTGTATACACATATATATAATAAAATCACAATAATAATAAATAATAGGGGGCGTCGGTGGCCGCAACGGTTTAGACGCTCATCAATGTAAGTTAAAGGTCCCGGGTTCGAATCCAGAGGCCCTGCATTCGAACCCGACATACATACAAATGAGCTTTTTTTCAAAAACACAGGCACCCCGAGCGTTGATATAACCCTCGTAAAAAATAATAGGAAGTTTTCTTGTGCTCTGTTCTGGCTTGTGCCAATATTCAAAATTCCTTATATTCGCATTTGCTTCCCGTCTCCTGAAAGGAAAACCACAAGGAAAAAAATGGAGGCACCGGGGAGATCTTTGGGGAGGCCCTTAAGGTACAGATGGAGGATCCTGTGGAAGTCCGTTATGTTGTTCGTGCATATTTCCTTGGGGAAAGAGAGAAGGATTTCCACGCGATCCTCCTCCTTCTTTTACGTGTCGGCCACCCATCTAAAGAGGAGGAGGAGGAGAACTAGGTTAGGAGGACCCTGACCAGGAGGGGGTGGTTGAAGTGACTTTCCTTGCTGATGAGGCATGAACACACTCGTCCTTTCATTCTGTTCCAATCCACCTAGGACCTGGTCCTCTTTGATCTCGAGGAGGAAGTGGTGGTGTTCCCCTTGACAGCCGGGCATCAGTCTCGGAGGAGTTCCTTGTCCGGGTGGAGGAGGTCCTTGGGACTGTATGCCCGGCATGGGACCTCCCGGCCACTGAGGCCCTATGTTTTGGGGAAGCCCAGGCAGTCGAGGCTTTATTGTGCATGGAAAAAGTACATAAATTATTTGAACTATTTTTAAAAATTTTACCTTTAAAATGCATCGTATCCTTTTAATCTACAATATTTCATTAAATATCCTCCTATTTTTATTCAATTCACAATATACTGTTATCGTGACTTTTTATATAACTGCTGAACAAGCGGACCTACAAAGTAAAGTGAAAAGTAAAATATTTAATTTATTTATTCGATTTAACATTGGGGATCGAAGCCAAGCACTGCGTATATACGAACAAACGTGGTCGGCACTTCAATAAATTTCTCGACCAATGTGGCCTTTATTTTATCAAAACCCACAACTTCTTCCTCTGATATTTGATGCTGGCAACTTATTTTTGTCTGTCTGTATATTGGAAGGGGAAGATAAAGATGGGATAATTAAATTTTTTTCCTCTCACAAAATTCATCGAGGATGCTAATATTTGAGGATATTTCTCATTTCCTTCAATCCCCTCACGCGCTCGAAAAAATAAACAAACATACAAACAATGAAAGAGGGAGAACGAGAGAGGATGAGAAAGAGGAAGTTCTGCGCTCCTAATTCCCAGTAGTTCGTTATGGCTTTAGGCTCCGGTAAATATAGTTGCCGGTTCTGTTGTCTTTTGTTTTCTTGAAATGTAAGGGCCCTTTTTCAGAAACTCTACCGCCCAACTTTACTTTTATCTTTCTTTCCAAGGTAAGAATAACAATGAAATGAAAATATTTCTATTTCTTCTGCCCTTAAGGGGCCAATTGGCCAACAAATTACTCAAATTCACAACCAGGCAGCTTAAATGAATCTGTTAACACCAAGGTGATTGTAAGCTTTTTGTTCAAAACTCCGGTTCATTACTCTTCTTAAAAGGTAAAATTTTTCATGGCTTTCCAGTGATAATATTTACCTATATTTTTCTCAAATGTATTTTCAGGTTCGAACTAAACCTAGCGCATAAATCCAACTTTGTAATAACGTGTAAGGCCTGTTATACAACTTTCGACCAAGACTGGGATTTAAGGGAGTAGCGATCGTTTTTAGGATGTACAGCTGTTCTTTCCAGTTTTTTTATAATTAACAATTCTACTCAATGAAAATTTTTGATAAACATTTCCTATTTAGGAGAGTCTGTGCTTTTTGCTTAACCATCAAATTATAAAATTTTACCATATTTCATTAATTTTTCAAGATCATTTATTTTTCAAACGTCCAAAAAGTTGCAATTTTCAGGTAGCCTAACAGCCACTGTCAAACCAGAAATATGTAGATGATTTCAAATAAGAAATCATAGTCTCAATTCTGTACACATTGACGTAATTTAGCTCATATAAATTAGTAATATGTATAGTATATCAGTAAAATGCATTTTTTATCCGATGAGAGCAAAACTCCAAATTTCCTATTGAACGATTGAATATAAAAATATTTTTTTGCATTGTATAAATTCACTTTTTTCCACATCCTACATGTATTTGTTAAATTTAAACAATGTTTGTAAATCCCAGGTCCTGAAGCTGTTCTCAATAAAGATCGAAACGTTGGCACGATAAAGAAAATGTTTTTCTAAAACCTACGTCACACCAGACCGCATCTCCGAATAATCATTGACTAACGGTCACTAATCACCACACACTAAATCATTACGTTGAGTTTTCATGTACCGAAATTTCTAAAAAATATACCATTAAACATTGTGGTAAAACAAAAATAAAAAAATAAATGATTCGCTTTACGTTATAAAAATTCGTTTGCGTCTGTTGTACTTTTACCTTGTATAAATGTTATTTTTTATATTTTCTTGTGAGCAATATCAACGAAACAGATAACAAGCACGTTTTACTCATATGAGCAAGTGGTTTACTTTTCAGCTGGATCAGACATACATAGAGGTTTGCACAAAAGTGTAGTTAAACCACTAATAATTCCGTTTAATGAGTTTGCAGTCACATCTCTGCTATCAGTAACATCCCTGCAACTCACAACTCGCTCGCCTTAAATGTCATAAATGTATAATTATGTAAAGTTAAATTAATTAGAGATTAGACTAAAAAATTTCTTTAGTATATTCTCTTATATGATGTGAGCCGAACTGACTAATAAATTTTTCTCTTACAATTAATTAGGAAAAATAACGCTGAGAACCTTGTTAGAGAGAAATTTTTGTTTATTTTAAATGTGTGGTGTTTAGTGACCGTTAGCCAATGATTATTTGGAGATCGTGAGATGAGGTCTGATGTGGCGTGGGTTTTAGAAAAACATTTTCTTTGTCGTGCCAACGTTTCTTTCTTTATTGAGATCATCTGCAGGGCCTGGGATTTATTACAGGATTATTATCGGCAATCACCAATTCGGATTCCTTGGCTACCACTTAACTATTCAACAAACCCACCGTGTTGTCGACATCATCGCCACCTCCCTCGAATTTAAACACTGCTGCCCTGGTGTTGACTTGAACTATATTGATCAGCCAAGCGTTCCAATCTTAACAATATCCAATCCCTACAATCCAAAATCGTTCGCAAAACTGTTGATGCTCCATTTTACGTCACCAATCATACTATCCACTCATTTAAGACTGAAGCACAGGTGACCTCGTGCCCATCTGATTTTGCAACGTCGGAAACCCTAGGAACTGATGTTGACTTCATGCCATATGGCCAATTACGCCCACTTTCACTGAATGGCGGCCGTTCAAATTTCTCACGGCAGACTTGTAAATGTGCACACAACATTGCGTATGTGCATGTGTATATGTATATCATTGTAAATAACTTAATTTTTGCTTGCTGCATTTTATACGCCGTTGTAACATAAATAAATAAATGAAGAAAAAAAGATTGTTGAATTATCGCTCTAAACAGTTCTGCTGCCTAAAGGGAGTGAATAAATTGAATTGAAATTTTCCTTTTTGATAATTGGTTAAGAATTGCTTACTTTTTCGTCCCTTCAGCAGAAAATTACAGTTAAGCATAAAAAATGAAATAATTGTTTAAATTTAATATTTATTGGTCTATTGACCAAATTACTTCTTTCAATTAATTAATCTTTTTATGTAATGTTTTGGTTGAAATGAAAACGCTAGTGCCACGAATGGGATTCGAACCCACGAAGTAAGCGGAAGGTCGTGGTATCAAATCCCGCTCGTGACACTAGCGTTTTCATTTCAACCAAAGCCATAAAAAGAATAGTTTAAATCTAAATTCAAGAGCAAGGGGGCGTCGGTGGCCGCAACTGTTTAGTCGTTGACAAGGCGTTCATCGCTGTAAAGTATCGGTCCTCTGTTCGAATCCAGCAGCCCTGCATTCCAACCCGGCATACTTACAAATGGGCCTTTTTTTCAAAAACACCGGAACCCCGAAGACACATGACCCCATTGTTGCGAACCATTCTAAAAAAATTAATTAATTAATTTTTGTTGGTTTTAACAAAATATTTTCTTTCTCTGCCAACGTTTTGATCTTTATTGAGATCATCTTCACCATCGGCACTCTCAACACGACACACAAGAAAGACATATCTACACAGAAAACGAACACTTTGAGCCCTGAAGATTATCTCAATAATGATCGAAACGTTGGCACGATAAATAAAATGTTTTTCTAAAACCTACATCACACCAGACCGCATCTCACGATCTCCAAATAATCATTTAATTTAAATTTTCGTCTAAAGGAGATCATGGGTTACACAGTTTCCTCCTGGGCATGAAAAAACATTCAATGAAACACAAAGTACAAACAACATTTAAGTAAAATTATTGGAATAAAAGTCACGAAATATTGCTGAAAAGAGAACGATATTAAACATTGTCTACCTTTTCAGCCATAACGGTAATTTAGATAAAAACTAACTTATTATTGGAACATTTAAAAGCTTGATAAAATCTTTACGAAGAAAATAAATCGTAATCATTGTGAAATTAAGTTTTACCTTGGTAAATATACTAAAACCCAAGTTGATCAAACAAATCCTTAACCATAGGTTGGTCATAAAAGTTTTACGCTACATTACTATTCGACCTATAAAACAGTGTAATACTTTTTTTTTAGCATAAGCTCTACTTTCAAGCATTGTATAAAAAATGTTGTAGTGCCATTTAATTTTTTCTAGGGTGAGCAGTTTTGGTGAAATCCAGACGGAACACTAGCAACATAGACATACAGTGAAAGTTTTTATAAGAGAATTGACCTTTCATTTTTACGCTATTTTTTTTGTCAAACTAAATGGGCGTTCCAGAGGTAATTTTTCACATAAGACCTTCTGGTGCGTTACCTGGTGAACAAATTTAAAAAAAAATTTAATGCCCTATTTTTTTTCTTTAAAAGACATTTCCATTTCTAAAAAACGATGTCAGAAAACAAAAAAAATCGTCAGTTCCATACTGAGATATTTCATTTTTCATTTTTTATACATTGAAATTATCGAGCTTAGAAAACAAATTTCAATAAAAAACAAATCGATGAATTTTTGAAAATGAATTTTGTAACATATTTTGAAAAAGTTCGTTCCATTCTAAAAAGCTTATACCAGAAAGTTAAAAATTCATTGATTTTTCTGGAGATATTGAATTTTTTTTCATAACTCTGTAATTTCAATTTATCGTGTGACCGATTGTCGTCGTTTAGAATTAGGTATAAAAATATCAGCACAGATTCAATTTTCATATTTTATTCAATTAAATTTTTAATTTTATCTTTTTTGGTAACCATTTTCATGATAAATTGAAATTATCGAGTTCTGAAAAAAGCTTCAATTTTAAAATGTTTAAAAAAACGTTAATCACAAAGTTGGCTTAACATGCCAATTTATTAAAAATATAATAATACCAGCAGATTCTACGGGTTAAACTATCTTTGGAACCGCACTTAATTTTACAATAAAAGCAGAGTAAAAATAAAAGGCCATATCTTATATAAAAACTCATACGGTATTAAACATATACTCGTATACAACTTCTAGTGTAAGATGAAGTTGAGTGAGACTTAACAACCTGCAAACTTAATTGGAGGTAGGCGTCAGGAAGGAGATTGCCGTGGGAATTTTGTGGTTCGTAAATCGCGACCACAAAATGCGAAGGACGCGACGGCAGACACGTTTAGCCTTGCCAGATCCAAATAGCTAAAAATGAAAATATTTCTCACTAGAAATAACAATTGTTTGATTGAAAAAAAAAATGTACGTGTGTTTTTTCTTGTGGGACGTTTCAAGTTGAATTAAAAGTTTGTTAAAATTCATTTATTTCTATATTTTCTTGGCAAATGTGGTCTCATTACATTCTGGCAGTTGGAATATATAATAGTATAAGATTAGATGTGTTTTCATACTTTAAATTCTTACAATGCTATACCTAATCAAGCCCAAAAGGTAACAAGAGAAAGAAAACCGGCAACGGAATGAACTAAGGCGTAATGAAAAAAATAATATGTATTATGCAACTTAATGTATATTATCCAAAATGAAAAAGTGCCATTAAAGAAGAAGTATGAAATATCTACGCGGTGCAGATGGAGCTCTAAAGAAGAGTTTAAACAAGGAAATTTTTAGCTGAATTTCTCTGTACTTCGGCGTCACTCTGATAAATGCCACAAATCTAAAATACGACAATGTTTGTCATTTACGTACAGTACGCCAGGATCAGTCTTTTTCCTTTAATTTTCAGTACATTGGACGGCTACAAGTAACAGTGGACAAGGAAATATACATGGTGTCCCGTAAACAGACGTCAATACTTCAGGATGTTATCCTACATCTCAAATAGGACTAAAAACTCCCTATTGTCTAAAGTCTGGTTCTCAATTGTATTCCAGATATTCGATTTTTAAATTTACGTCACTCTTTCACAATTTTTTTCCATAATCCCCCTATCGCATAAAATCTTAATCCAACTGAAAATTTGATTAAATCAATAGAAAGTGCAAGAAAAACCATATGGGATTCATCTGTTTTCTTATTATAACCTTAATCAAATAAAATAGAAAATTAGGTAGAAAATAAACTTTTACGATTTTCCAAATTTCTTGTCCAAAGATTAAGTAAGATTTTTTCGGTTAAAACTGGCAGATATGGATGGCACTTAAAAAATGTTTTCCCTACTAATGAGCTTTGAATTTATGTACTCATTTCTCAAAGGTCGTTTTGTCTATTGTAAAATTAACGCTTAATTGCTAAAAGTTAAATTTCTCCGATAAAAATAGTTTAAAAAATGAGTCATTTGACTGATTAATTTTGAAACTCCAAATAAAACAATTATGAAATTAATTAATAGTTTACATTAATTAAGGCTTTTAGTTGAGATAAAAAAGTCAATGGCATGAGCGGGATTCGAACCCAGATCTTCGGCTAGATACGCCGCTGCTCTACCATATGAGCTAGCGTGACTTCGATCCACTCGGACACTTCCCATCTCAACCCCACCTTTTGAATTTTCCCTCCTTTTTGCCATTTCAGTTTTATCTCAACTAAAATCCTTAATTAATTGTAATATATTAATTGGTCAAGCGGACCACGAAATTAGTGAATTTTGTAATTAATAGTATACAATTTGGTACAAAATTGAACATAAGGAAATTAAAAAAATGATGACATTCTTGCTTTTGAACATTTAATTTAATTCTTAGAAGATTGTTGTTTTTACTTATGTTCAATTTTGTTCGAAATAGTCTTTTTTGTTGATTAAAATTTAAGAGATATGCGGGCTTTATGGAAAAAAGTTATGAAAGGTTGGAGTAACATAAGTGAAATATATCGATATAATTGAACACCAGACTTTGGACAATTGGGACTTTTTAGTCCAATTTGACATGTAGGATAACCTTCTGTAATCAGAAAGAATTGGCCATTAAGATTTAGAAACTTTTTTTTTTTTTTTTTTTTTTTAAACGAGGGTTTGCAACAGCAGGGGTCATATAAACTCTCAGGTTGCCGGTGTTTTTTGAAAAACTCATTTGTAAGTATGTCGGGGGATGCAGGGCCGCTGGATTCGAACCCGGGGCCTATACCTTACAGTGATGAGCGCCGTGTCAGAGACTAAACCTTGCGGCCACCGACGCCCCCCTACATGGAAACTTCTATTAAAAATAATGAAAGCAATAAAACGAAACATGAAAAGACGCTTTGGTACAAATGTATGTTTTTTAGTGACTGGTTGTTCAATAATTTAGTATTGAGGAACGGTCAGGAATGATGTGATGTATTTTAGAAAAACACCTTCTTCATTTTTTCGCCAACGTTTCGACCTTCATACGGGTCATCTTCAGGGACTGGGTGAATCACAAAATATATTTATATTGAAAAAATCACTATCCAGTTGTAAATGTAAATTTTGAACTAAGTATTTTATTCATTTTTTTGGTACAAATTGTTTTTTCAAGGTTACAATTAATAAAAATGGAGATTATGAAGAAGAGATTCCGACACACGGTCGACTGGGGAAAAGAAAATGTGTCTGGATTTATAACAAAACTACGGAAAGATACAACCTTTGCTACTGGGAAAAGTAATAAAACTCATATATGAATTATGACGGGTGTGGTGTAAGTGGAGGAATTTGTGATACGACAGCTTCTGAAGAGCGCAGTATAACTAAAGTGGGGTGTTAAGCTCCCTGGAACATTAGACATTTAACCCAATGTTTCTGCCAATAAGCACTAGGGGCCGAGAAAAACTATTTTAAATAATTTAAATGCGTTTTAAAAATATTGTTTTCTACCATTTTTATGCATATATTTAAAGACTGACATATGATAAGAAAGTAATATGCATGATCGTACTAAAAGATTTTACTTTTATATTTATGCATATATTAAATGTTATCGCCATTTTGGAGATTTCCCACAAAATATCTCGGCCAGTCGGAAGGCAAAAAAATTTTGTTTTGATGTTACCAAATATTTATAGTAAAAATGCAAGTTATAGTTTCGATGCTAGAAACTAAGTTAAAAAAAACAACGTTTATTTAATATAATCTTACAAACTTTTACACATTCAATACAAGAATTCTATTGAAGTATGTATCTAGTTCAGAGTAAAGAGTGGATCTGAAGTTGAAGAGGGGGTCTTGATGCTTAGCTCGATAGTTTACATCAGCGTTTATTAAGTTGACTCCAGGCATAATGACGATGTAATGTACATATATTTCGGCTGGAACTGCCGGGGGCATATTTTTCTATGATGTAAGAAGTATTCCACTTAAAAAATCCATAACTATTCCTGCTTTTATCAGGCATTCACGGCATCACAACTGCTGGAAACCTGAATACTTCCTTTGTCTCTCTATATTTGAATCAGAGCTGCTAAAAAAAATAATTACCCAGAAAGACTGATTGAGAGAGCTATAAAACAACAATGGAAGAGTTTTTAAATGATAAATATAAAGTAAAAGAGGAAGTTTCTCAATATGTCGGACTAATAAATGTCGAAGGATTAACAGAAAAAATATTAAAAATATATAAACAAGAAGAAATATGTAAAAAACTTATTTTCTATTCATACATTAGCGAAAAAGTTTATAATATTTTGCCTCCCTTATGGGATTTCAATACTCTATTGAAAATTTAAATGTAATAAAGTTGTGTATAAACTAAAATTTTCATGTCAAAAAACATACTTTGGGAAAACTGTAGAATTCCTATACAAAAGAATTAACCAACATAAAAATAATTTAAAAAACAAATGTGATAAAAAAACTGGTTTAAGCCAACATGTAGAAAATACAGGATATGCTATAAATTTTGATGATGAATAAAATATTAGGCAGAGAGAATAATCAGCAAAAATTTATTGGGTTGGAGAATATCTATATAAACATGGAAAAAAATAACATAAATATACATGATAAAAACGAAATGTTTAAACAATTCAAAATTTTTTTTAACAATGTATAGAAATAATGTAAAATGTAATATACAAAAATGGAAAAAACATATAACTTATTCCTATGAAAATATTTTATATATAAAACGAAAAATAGTGAATTAAAAATGTAAAATTAAGTATAAAAAAAATTATAATAAAAAAACATGTCATACTTGCAAATAACGCCACACATTGGATATATGTAACTTATGGGAACTTAACTCTTTATGTGTGTGTATGAGTGAGTGAGTGAGTGAGTGAGAGAGAGAGAGAGAGAGAGAGAGAGAGAGAGAGAGNATAAAAAAAAAATTTTTTTGGGGTGGAACATCGAGGGCATTTTTCCTTTAAAGTCTGGTGTTCTACATAAAAAATTCTAAAACTATATGTTATCCATTGGAAAGGTGAATACTTTTTGTTTAAACTTTTATTGACAGGTTTCGATTTTAAGTTAAAAAAAAAAAGGATGAAATCAACAAAAACGCACAGAACGATTGATTTGATATCTTCGGTTCTAATTTATTTACAGAGCCCAAAGTTGTGCATTTATATGTAAGCTAAGAATCTTAATATGCAGATAAAAAAGTGAAAAAATTTAGAAAAATTCATAGTTTGACAAAAAAAAATTATTCAGGGATTTTATTGGGGTGCGAAAAATTTGAGAAAAACTCAGTTCGTCTTTAACAAAAAATTTATTCAGGGATTTTATGGCGAAAAACATTGATTAATCAAAATCAACATTGATTTTCGTTAAAAAAATATTTTAACTTAATTTGCTACGTTGCTAAATCATTACTTCTAAATTATATTCCAGGGTGGATGTCGTAAATATTAACATACATTTATGACGGAGCGAATATTTTTTTCTAGCCTCCTAGGGCCCATTAGCAATAATCCTGAGACACGTCTGTAATTTGGCGTCCTAGACCGAAAAAAGTTTATTTGAAATCCGAGATTCCACGTCTGTTGATCAGCCTGACTTGAGACGTTAACAAGAGTAGCAAGCCGTTAGAATTTATGTTATATCATTTTGTAGTTTAATCGGATTTCATATGGTTCCCCAACATACATATCAATACAGGTTTATAATCTGCTTATAAATTGAAAGTTTGATACGTTCCTGAGCCATGCAAACGGTACCCTAATTAGAGATTTAATACCTTTACTTAAAAGATTTTTGATATGGTCATTGAAGTTTAATTTAGAATTTCATTCGTAATTAAGTTGTTGTCTTATAGCAATCTAAAAGATAAGCGTTCTATCGATATTTAATGGGTAAACAGGGGCGTGCGATTGAAGATATTACAATTGTCTACACATCAGTAAATGTTATTCAGGTTCCGGTCAAATTTTGGTTATTCAGGTTAGAGTGTGTTATTTTCATTGCACCATATTTTCCCATGGGGGCAGATCAATTGACAATTTGCGTACAAAAAAATCTGTAAATTGACTCTTTTGATGACTGGCGAGTAACAATCTATAACATGTAAATACGATAGACATTTTCCTCATCTAGCTTTTACTTCGCCTTAATTGAAACGACTTCTAAACCAGTTGACAGGAAAGCGTATTGGATGATCGATTCGATTGGAGTGAGCCAGAAGAAAGATGATCATTTGTGATTGATGGTAGGTTTTATCTAGAGTTTTGCCTCCATCACGCTCACCGAAACCTTACACAACGAGCAAATTCTAAAAGCGCAGACCGACTCTATTTGAACAACCTACATATCGTTTAGCGTTTATCACTTCAACGGATTATTATTATTATTATTTTACGGGGGTATTTCAACTTTCGAACTATTTATATGAACCCTTGGCGTGCTGGTGTTTGAAAAACAAACAAAAAAACATTTACATGCATGTCGGATTCGAATGCAGGGCCGCTGGATTCGAACCCGGGACCTTTACCTTACGCCTAAAACGTTGTGGCCACTAACGCCCCCCGGTTTATGTGATTGTTTNATATATATTACTATATATGATTTATTACATTTATTATGGCTGTATATGATTTATTAGACACTTTATTTTGTAATTACTCGTTTTCCCTTTAATTACATTTAATTAATTAAAGGGCTTTAATTTTGACGAAGGTTACGTAGCTTTTTCGCTTTCGTGTTTCGCGGTCATCGTTCAAAATTTACTAGTCCTCTAGGCCCAGGTCACAGGGCCCTGTGGACATGAGGATATATATATGTATACATGGTTGAGGAAGCCCTCCATATACGCCCTTGTAAATTAAAAAAAATAAAGGGAAGAAAAGGAGAGAAAATCCGGATGTTTCCCCTGAGTGTCGTCTCGCCCAGGGTGAGTGCTCGGTGGCCCTTTAGAGCGCACAATCTTCTTACCTAAATATGTATGGACGACTTAGGCATATATTTTATAAATCTGAGTTCAAGTGAGACCAATAAAGAGAATATATTGACACTGAATAATCATATAAAACCAAGATATGATTCGATGAAGTGTTCCAGGGGAAATTGGCCCATATCTAAATATTTTTGAGATACAGAATCTATATATCAAAAAGAATATGCTTCTTTAATAGTCCTTCTGAAAACTTTCATGAATTTCAGAAACCCAGGATTCTTTCATGAATGAAAACATGTTTTATATTAACTATCAGTAGCATCTGTAGAAAAAAAAACACTAAAACGCCCTTCTTACACTATATAACAGGGAGAGCTTTTATACCAGTCGAAAATTACGATTGGCCCCAAGGGATGAGGATTGACAAGGTTCTATTATTACTTCTACTGTCGACGACGCATCGATATAATAGAGTAGTACTCCCGGGAGAAAGAAATACTGCATAATGAGAAAGTCTCCACAAGGACAACCAGGAAAAATAATGAATAGAGCAGTAACGGACAATTTTTTGGCAGCGTAATTATGCGTGCATAATCTCATCATTTAATGAGTCACGATTACAGCTTAAGATAGTTATTACATATTTCCAGGCAATTATTTTTTATAAAATGATCATTGTTTATCAAGGTCGCTTTACCTCAAAGATAGTAAAGTGCCAAAAAAGTTTTAAAAATTTTATTTGTCTTCAACAATTTCAGTCGTTGAGCTTTCTAAATGAAACGCTTTAAAAGACAATTTGTAATTTTACAAACATAAATAATTGTAAAGATAATAAATAAACAGTAATAACAATGTATTTATGGTATATTATAATGTAATAATACAGGAGGGCTTAACAATTTGTTCTTCAACTTCTAATCCTTCTAACTTAGTTTTACCCTCGCGATGATAGAATAATTTATAACAAGTTAACTCATTATTACGGTCCATCAATAATTGAATGAATGAAATAAAAAATACTTGATTAAATAAACAAGTGAAGATAATCTTTTAAAACGTAACTATAACATGTACAATACAAAGGATATTGCAGCAATGGATTACAACCGCCTGCCGGATATCGGACTATAAGGTTTAAAAACAAACAGAACAATAAAATTTGTTTTTAAAAAATAAACAAAAACAAAATAGAATAAATAAAATTGCATAAATATTGTTTTGTAAGTAAACATTATAACCATCAGCAATTGTTTCGGATGTTTTGATAATTTTATATTAATTGAGTTTGCGTTTTTTTATAGTAAAGTTACTATTAATGAAAATTATTATCCTCCATCTCAAATTAGCCGAGATATCATATTGATGTAGGTTAAAGCCTGTATTCTAAATCCTTTTAATACTATTTATATAGGTCCTTCTTTCCTTATAACTTGGGTTTACTTCACATAATGGTGGGACAATTTATAACAAGTTAACTGGTTTTTACGGCCAATCAACAATTGGTTCCGATGTGTTGATCCTATTATATTAATCCAGTTTGTTTATATTCTAAGTTTTAAATTATATTGGCTTGGTTAGTTTATATACGGGAATTTTTTAACCCACGTTTATTATTTAAAACCAAAGAGAAAACATTTATAATCGCAATTTAGCACACTATGCTATGACTAGTAAAAAAAAATGTTATATTTCCTTGGTAATTAGTTAATTAATTCAATAGACCACTATTCATCTTGATCAGAAAATCAGATCAGGTGTTGATAAAGTAAATAACAAGAAAATAAAACAGGGGTGTCGGTGGCTGCAATGGTTTAGGCGTTGACACGGCGCTCATCACAGTGAGGTAAAGGTCCTGGGTTCGAATCCAGCGACCCTGGGGTTTATATGACCTCTGCTGTTGCGAACCCTCGTTAAAAAAACCCTAACCATCTCTAACCAAAAAAAAAAAAAAAAACCGCAGAAGAATTATCCTCACCCGATTAAAAATAGGCCATGCGCGGTTGACACACGGGCACTTAGATTTTACGTCCGCCTATGTTTAGAAAGATTTTTTTTTACACAAGGGTATTTAATTATGAGGTTATTTGAACCCTAGGGGTGCCGGTATTTAAAAAAAAGCCCATTTGTAAGTATGTACGGCCGCTGGATTCGAACCCGTGTCCTTTACCTTATAGTGATGAGCGCCGTGCCAACGAACTACAGAAATGTTGCTCGATATGTCCCACGTAATTGAAAGGTGTCCTTGGCTTCATATAGAGAGCGTGTAGGAATGAGAATTGTTCTCGGGTACGGCAACTAGTATTTGCGTCCCCTGTTCCGATTTTTGAAGAAACAGGACTATTTTATTCTATAAATTACTTCATAACATATCTGGTTTTGTGGTTTAAAGTTGAATGTATTTATTAGCGTGAATGTGTAGGTAGTGCAAGAGGGCCGAGTGCGGGATATTTAGTACCTCATCGATGACTAGATTAGTTATATGATAAATGTGCGAATGATGAAGTAATATCGAGTAATCACGTCAATTGAGTGAATTGTGTATGAATAAAAATATATTTAAAAATGTAACTAGGTTTAAAAACAGCATGCGTTTGGGGGCTAAAATAACCTATGGCAAAAGAGAGAAGTCGTAAGTTCAATCCTGTGCATATGTAATGTATGTAAATACATGTGCAGAGATGAGCTTGCATAAATCAATCACTCTTGACTGGTAGTGGTATAAAGCAATTTCTGTCTCTAATTAACTTAATGTCCGTTGGCTGACGTAGACGAGTCCAACCAATTTCTAAAACAGTTTTCATACTAATATCAATTTAAAATCCATGGGTTCTACCTGGATTTGAACCCAAAATGTCTATCCTGACAAATAGGAGTCGGACTGATGGTGGTATAATCTCAGCTGACCATTAAAATGATTTCCTATTTACACCTTTATTTCAGTTCCCATTTTAAATATTTTTTTTAGTATACTAACCGTTTTAGGCATAGCAGAAAGGTTCATAAAGCCTTATGAGATGTAATATTTATTACAATCTATATTACTTTCAATAAATAATATTTATTAATTATTAATTACATGTTTTGATACATATTTACAAATCACATAGACACGGTAAATGCCTTAAGGGGAAATAACAACCTTTGTTACTCACCCAAATTTACTCCTTGGCAGGAGGTCCCGGGGTCGTCTCCGCTTTAGTCGTTTGACGGGATTACTGGGATGGATTACGTTGGGCATGGATTGGGGTGATGGGTTGACGTGAGTTGAAAGTTTTTTGTGGAACCAGGAAAATTTTGTGGGGATTAATTTATTTACAAAGGGCATTTTGAGGTAGGTGTGGTGGGTGGTATTGGAGACAAAGTAGGGACCGTTGACTATTGTTTTGAAGACTTTGTATTGGAATAACTGAATTCTTTGGATGTAGTTATTGGATAGTGTATTCAGTAGTGTTTTGTAGGGCGTCAGTTTGTTTGCTGTCGACAGGTTAGATTTACGTCCAAGTAATTTATAGAGTAGTCCGAAACGTCTATTCTGTACTGTCTTTGTATTAGGATGTGTCGGTTCCAGATTAAAAGTGAATCAAGATAGAATTCATGTGGCGTTCAATAATGAATAATACAAACAATCAAAATTGATCGACTAGGCAGAACAAAATTTTTAATAACAGACAAAACGCACGGACTATAAATAGGATAAATAATTGTGTGTCTCGAGCAAGTTTTAAATATTATCACAGTTCAATGTGAAACATAATGTGTTTTAGTCTTAAGACAATAATTTCTGTGCGTTATTTTCATCAAGAAACATCAACTCTTGCGATGGATTTAAAGCTGTGTCTGAAAATCCGCCCAGAAGATTTTTTTATATTACTTAGACGCTATAAAAAGCCATAAAGCTTATCTTACTCTCCTACAAAGTAGTTACGGTTCGATAAAATTTCAGTGCTACGAGCCCAGCATATGTTATGCAGGGTAAGCCTCGGCCAAAATTAACCGTGTTTGCAGGAAAAACGTTGGCCAAATCTTCCCATAATCCGACTGATTGGCGGATCTTACCGTTTGAACGGAGGCTCAGGTAAGAGTTGAAAACTTACTAACAGCACAAATCCGATGACAAACCTCAAAAAACTTCTGTATATGATAAAAAAACGGTTGCCTTATGCCGGTTAACTTGACTTTGTTAACGTGGTAACAACCGTTTTTCGGACCAAAATATTTGTTTGATTTTTTTCATATTAGGGCAAAAACTTTTTGTGTACAGAATGAGCCGGTTCTATGAAATTTTAAGCTTAAGAATAATATTCTGATTACTAACAATGTTCTGATATGTCATGATGAACTTGCAACTCCTCCATCTCTTGCGTTGTGTGAAAACTCTCGCCTTTTACGCAAATTGTCTGTCGAAAACAACCTTTATCCAATAATATCATCTATCAACACCCAGAACACAACAAAAGAAAAATTTTATTTACAAATATATACATTAAATACAGAAGTTTAGCGGAGTTTCTGTCTACCGACATTTACGTCCAGCTGATCATGTTACGATAAAATTATTTACATCACGTTATTTTTCTATTAGGGGAAAATATTAGATTAAAAATTCCTAGATAGCTCCTTTCTTCCTTTCGACCAAACTATAATTATGAATTTGTCAGCAGACTGTACTAGTACTAGCCTCGTATTTTTTTTTGCCTCAGGTTGCCAGTGTTTTTGAAAAAAAGCCCATGTGTAAGTATGTCGGGTTCGAATGCGCAGGGCCGCTGGATTCGAACCCGGGACCTTTACTTTACAGTGATGAGCGCCGTGTCAAAGACTAAACATTGCGGCCAACGACGCCCCTTACTAGCCTCGTATTGCTTAAAAAATTTAATAGTTATATCTCTGGTGTTTTCCAGCCTCATAATGTTTTTCGCAATGCTCAGACACATGTTCTACTCAACCGGCCATCTGGCGACTTTATCCCTTGTGAGACTAGGAGTGGCACGCATAAAGGAGCATCGGCCTGTAACATTCAATTAAAACATGTATGTATTTCGTGTGTAAACATGATATATTTCGAAGTACTTTAAGCAATAAAACACTCCTTTTCCTCCGAGTACCCGAGAACAATTCTCTTATCATGACACATCGAGCAACATTTCTCCATATGCAGAACAAATACGTGGATGTAGAAAGTAAATGCCCGTGTGTCAACCGCGTATGGCCTATTGTTAATCGGGTGAGGATAATTTTTCTGCGGTTTTATCCTCTTGGGAGGGGGGAGGCACTCCCGCCAAAAATGTCGTTTTGGTTATAGTTTGTTTTATTATATTGCTACCACGCCTGAGATATATTCGCCGTTCTCGCTTGTTTGAATATGAAGTGGAAACTTTATCATGATAGAAATGATAAATGATGGAGTGAGTGTGGTGTTCAATCCTTTTCAAAAAGATAGTTCCTACTCACATTAAATTGTTTTGCAACGATCCGGATTTCGAGCTTTTTAGCTCATCATCAGGTTGAAGGACTTCTACAACCACGTCTCTCGACATGAATTGCCAAAGTGAACCCGTGATACTTCCGCCAACGCGACGTTCCAATTAACAGCTGATTTTTTTAATGGCGCTCAATTTGAACGTGCGAAACGCGGAAATTATAACACAAATAAATATTATACTAGTAAATACTTAATATTATTAAATTACTATAAAAATAATAACAATTAAAATAATTAGTTTAATTATTTGGATGTTTGATATTATTTATGTACATATTTAAAATGGGAGGTAGATCAAAATCTGTTATATTATTAATGCATTTATCACCATGTTCAATTTTACATTTTTTAATTTCAAATTTCTCAAACCAATCTAATTCTTTCCCTTTGTTGAAACTATGTAACACTCTTGTATTTAGATTTGAATTGAAATTATGTTTTGTTTCTTTTAGATGGTCCTTAAATTCCGAAAATTTGCTCGATTTAGGCAAGTGTTCTTTTACTCTTGTTTTTATTTCTCTACCGCTTTGTCCTATATATTTAATATCACAATCATTACAATTGAGTTGGTAAACCCCGCTTTTTGCCAAGTTGTCTACTTTGTCTTTAGGTTTGGAGAGGATGTTTTTAAGTGAACCCGTACTTCTAAAAGCTATTCTAAAACCTTATTGTTTAAAAATGTTACTAGCTTTTTTCCGATAATTCACCAATGTATGGCAAACAACGGAAACCTAATGATTCATTTGTGGTGTGGTGGCTGAGTCCTATTGTTGATTCGTTTAAAGTTATTTTTTTTATTCTTTTAACTAACAACCTGTCAATAAATATTTCTTGATACACGTTGTTTTTTGCTAAGGTTTTAATAGTTTTTAATTATTTTTTATAGTTATCAGGTGTTAGCGGAAGTTTTAACATCCGGTCTATGAGCCAAATGAAACCAGCAGCCTTTTGGGACCATGGGTGGGATGAATCCGCTGGTATCATAGTGTCTGTAGTTGTGGGTTTTCTATATACGTCTATTTCTATTAGGTTGTTTATTATGGACAGTTTTAGGTCTAAAACTCACTTTATTATGATCTGAAAAATTAGCATTAGGAGCACAATTATTATTTTTAAAGGTCATAACATAGGGCATTAAACAGCCAGCTAAACCAAATCAAATAGTATTTAAAAAATTGTTAAATGCTTGCAAGGGCTAGATAGCTTTGATATCAGATTTTATTCGAGATTATAAAAGAGTTTGCCCCTGGTTTGATATAATAAATTTTGGTTAAAAATTCTTGTATAAAACTAATCAGGCATATATAAGTTAAAACTTTGAAGATAAGCGAACTGAATTAATATAATAGGATTAACATATCGGAAACTATTGTTTATTGGCCGTAAAAACCAGTTATAAATTATTCCATCATTGTTTGAAGTAAACCCATGTTAGAAGGAATAGAAGGACCTTTATAAGTAGTATTAAAAGGATTCAGAATTCGGGCTTTAACCTGGATTAATCTGATACCTCGGCTAATTTGAGATGGAGCATAATAATTTTCATTAATAGTAACTTTATTATAAAAAATCATTACAAAAGAAATTACTTAGACTCAGGTTTCTTATTGAGAAATGACCCGGCTCGTCTCTAAAATTAAAAATCTAATTAAATGTTCGGGTTACTTTGTTCCAAAAGTAATAAGATTTAGGTCTAAAAAAGTAAATATTATTTGCAATCGTTGTAAATTGTGTTCATATTTTTATCTTCTATTATTAAAACTTTTACAAATTTTAGACAACCGGCCAGAACACCTTTTCAACAAGTAAAAATCGTTATCCGAGATACTCTTTGAACATAAAAATGGTCGTTCTTTACTGGCTGGCCAAGAAGTGGGAAGAAAGGGGAGAAATCCGAAAACAGAAACATTACCCGGTCGTTATTGATAACTAGAGCCGCTAACTCTACCACCTCTCTGCCGTCCCACCCTTTGTTTTACCAACAATAATTCACGAGGCTACCAAAACAAGCTGGGCAATAATTTTTCAACTGTCGGAGTGGGTAGAGGTGGGTGGCTAATCCATACTATCAATTGAAAAGAGGAGGCTTAGGTGGGAAGAGCCCGCAGAGAGATACTATACCCTTGCGCCCTCCACAAATACACATATACATTATTATTACCTAAGTAGAAAAGTGTGTACTCCCCGCTAACCTTTGCTTCTTTGGCACGCTGCGGGAAACCGACACAAGTTTCGTATATGCTCCCTCTTGATTTTCACCCATATTACCGCAATAAAATAGTGTCATAAATTAAATGTTTCACCCACTTCTGAAACATATTTCCCTTAAAATTAATTAATATCGTTATTTTCATAAAGACGACTTTTGTCTTTTCGTTGAACTTTAAGCTTCATTTACCGAGTCGTTGAAGGCTCAAAATATCTGGTAGCAGGAAATCACAACAGGCAATTTTGTAAATAAAATTTGACCTGCCCGTATTTAGCCGATTTCTATGAACTCGCTTTCCATTGATGGAGTTCACGCTCATGTAAAGAAATTAGCATTTCTCTATTTTAATAACCTTCGGTTTTTATGTTATTATAAGTTAGAAAAACAACGGAGTAATCCACAAAACTCTCCCAAAAAATTGTATTCAGAGATATTTAATGTGTGGAAAACGAATATCAATATATTTTTTGTTAAGTTATAAAACAAGAAAGGAATCAATTTGCAGGCGTATCAATGTACTATACATAATTATTTTGTGACAAAGCGACGTAGCGAAGTAGAGTCAGATCGACCTTAAACATTCTGGTCCGTCTAAGCTCGCTGTATCATTCATTCACCATTTCGCAATCTGACTGGCATAAAGCGAGATTAAGTGGGTCAGAATAACCAGAAACGAGAACAATCTTCAGCACCTATTGATATTTGCGTTTTTTCTTTTTTCGAAATTTCTTTTTTTCCTGCTAAAGCTATTTATAACTTACTATCCTTCCTGGACATAGTTGTGATTTGACGTTTGCACTTTTTATGCTAAGACCGAGAAGAGAGAGAGAGGAGGGGAAGAGAGAGAAGAGGAGAGAGTGATAAAGAGAGAGTGAGAGAGGAATGACAGGGTGAGTTAGAGAGGAGGATGAGGATACTAGGAAGCGAGGTTTGTGTGCTCCCCCAGGCACTGTGAATAAGAGAGAGAGAGAGAGAGAGAGAGAGAGAGAGAGAGAGAGAGAGAGTGAGAGAGAGAGAGTGAGTGAGAGGGGGGAAAGAAAGACAGTTTTTAAAATGCGGTGTACCTGAGACGACTATTTTTACCCAAATACATCAATCGAAATATTTTACAGAGAAAAACAACATGTTATTCGAGAAATTATCCTGTGCTATTCACAACATTTTTCAGGTCGAGATTAAACTCTGGCAGAATCTTTCCAATCTACTTTCATATAACTGAATTTGATATTCATTATCATGTTCTATTTGATAATGCGTATCGCTGTAATGTTTATTCAAAACGGAAAGCATTACTTAAAAAAACAAAAAACAAACCGGAATGGATCAATGTGTCATGTTGGGAATATCGTGAATTTGCATTTTATTTTATTTTTTATGCATGATATCAAAGTTGCACTTGTGAACAAATCCCTGTACTAAATGAAGTATAAATATTTTTATAAAATGAACACTTTTTTATATGTACTCAGTTCAGTTGTGATCGATTGCATGCAAATATGTATAAATATCAATTATTAGCAATTTATAAATTGTAGTATTCGACGTCAATTATAAATTAATTCGAAAACTGAAAGCATTATTCGAAATATAAAGAACTGACTTTCTGGACAAAAAAAAGCTCCTAACTCAATCAGACTTCAAGTTTCACTCTAAATCGTCCGTGTATTTCCGTAAACTTAACGACTTCACCAATCCACAGGAAACTTCACAGAAAGTTAAATCTCACACTAAAATGAGTTCGGTCACACACAACGGCACATGTTTGGCCTTTGTAAATAAATCAAAATTGGAGATATAAAATAAAAATCTGGAGAGTTTTTGATGATTTCTTTTTTATTTTTCTCACGTACATATTTAAATAAATCGACCGTTTTGACATAGGCTGGAAAAATAGAAATCAAACTTTCTAACGTTTGCCGTAAAGTTGAATTTGGATGAAATACAGAGGTGTTGTGATTTTTTTATCCGATAATCGGCGACCTCCCTTGTGCTAGTTGTTAGCATCAAAGTTTTTATGTAGCAAAAATGTTATATTAATATATCAATGTCTCTCCCAGTTGGTAAATGTGTCTGTGTTCTTGGATTAGAGCAGTTTTGCTCAAAACCTACAAAATATTACGTTTAATAAAATATTAAGGGTTATTCTTCAAGTATTTTTTTATTTGTTTCTGTAAGACTGTTTCGTTCGTTTACCTCAAAATTGTACCTACAGTCACATATGACGAAAAAAAGTGATTGATAATTGTTAAATAACATTATGGATTAGCATTATTTTATTTTTACACTACTGACTTCCGAGTAGAATTTAGCTTAAAACTTCCTTACGTCATAATTTGTATAAGAAGAAAGTTTAATCTAATTTTTTCTAGAAGAAAATAGTAGACTAATAGCTATTGCAACATTTCAATGTAGAAGTGGTGTATCCACCCTGCAACTAGTCTTTGTTTCAGACCTGCCAGTGGTGCAATAAATTTAGAAAGGGTGTTACCGACCTATATTTTTCACATTGAAAAGTGGAAAAGCTCCAGTAAGACCGAAGGAATTTCCTTCCATTCTTCTCTTGTAACTTTACATTAGTAAAATCTAGGTTGTTGGGCCGTTAGCAAAAGGATTATCACCTGGTAAGAAAGATCACGGTCGGTTTTATGTTCAAATTTGGAAAGAGTTATGTAATAAAAAGTTAAATTTCTAGAAATTTTAATCTATGAAGAGTAAACATTTAATTATCGTAGACATTTGAGTGTATTTAATAAAATGTGTTTTTCAATGTATACAAGGTTCCCGATGAACAGACGTCAATACTTCAGGAGGTTATTCTACATGTAAAATGTGGCTAACATTCCTAAAAAAATCTACTTAAAAATCTATTTAAAAAATAAATAAATAAAAAATGTGATTCTCCTTTGTTTGCGAAATATTTCACTTTTCTGGTTACTTGAATCTTTCACAACTTTTTCCCACGATTCTCGTAAAATATCAGTTCTACTGTAAATTTGATTACAGTAATGCAAAGAATAGTAACATTAAGGAAACAAAAGACAACATCCGGTAGAACAAAAATTTGACGATTCTCCAATTTTTTTGTTTAAAAATTATTCAGAAATCGTGAGATGCGGTCCGGTGTGATGTAGGTTTCAGAAAAACATTTTCATTATCGTGCCAACGTTTCGATCTTTATCGAGATCATCTTCAGGGCCTGGGATTTACAAACATTGTTTACATTTAACAAATACATGTAGGATGTGGAAAAAAGTGAATTTATACAATGCAAAATGTATTTTTGATATTCAATCAAAGTATTTCTACTCGCTCAAAGTGTTTCAACTCACACAGAAGACAAACACTTTGAGTGAGTAGAAATACTTTGATTGAATATAAAAAATATATTTTGCATTGTATAAATTCACTTTTTTCCACATCCTACATGTATTTGTTAAACTCTGTTACAAAGTAAATGCCAAAAAACCATTTTAAATAATGAATTACATAAATTGTACAGTCAAAGAGATACAAAACTTTTTTATCAATATATTGTACACATTAGGCTTGCGTCATTATTGTCTAATTAAGTAGAATGGGATGAGTTCGATTATGATACGCGATCAAAAATTAAATTTATCACTGATAAAAAACAAAGCATATTAGATAAAAAATCAAAAGCTTAAAGTATGGTTCACTTAAAAACAAAAATACCTATAAAGCTCCATAAACTCCAGCTAAATTTAACCCAAGGGTTATAAACTTAACAAACATGGTACTAAATAAAGAAGAAACCAATTTATTAAACAAAAGCTTAAAATTTGACCCTAAAACAGAATTGATACAAAAAAACTACTATCCCTTGGTTCATCGGTGGATTGTAGTAACATAAATACAAATAGATGAAAATGATATATATATATTTACGTATCATTTGACGTTACTAATTTATTCACAAATATCCCCGTTGAAGAATGTATTAAACTCATAAAGCAAAAACTTACCGAGAATTTTATTAACGAATAATATCAAATAATAATATCAAACATCCAAATAATTAAACTAATTATTTTAATTGTTATTATTTTTATAGTAATATAATAATATTAAGTATTTACTAGTATAATATTTATTAGTGTTATAATTTCCGCGTTTCGCACGTTCAAATAGAGCGCCATTAAAAAAATCAGCTGCTAATTGGAACGTCGCGTTGGCGGAGGTATCAGCGGGTTCACTTTGGCAATTCATGTCGAGAGACGTGGTTGTAGAAGCCCTTCAACCTGATGATGAGCTAAAAGGCTCGAAATCCTGATCGTTGTAAAACAACTTACTGTGAGTAGGAACTGTCTTTTCAAAAAGGATTGAACACCACACTCACCCCATCATTTATCATTTCTATGTATTTATTAAATGTGAACAATGTTTGTAAACCCTAGACCCTAAAGATGATCTCAATAAAGATCGAAACGTTGGCACGATAACGAAAATGTTTTTTCTAAAACCTGCATCACACCAGACCGCATCTCACGATTTCTGAATAATTATCGATTAACGGTCACTAACCACCACACATTTTTGTTTAAAGTTTAACTAAGTCACAAATAAGACGATCTCGTAGATATGATTCAGGATTTCTCCTTATGAGAGAAGAGAAGCAGGATCTACTCTCTAGAGCAGTAACATCTGTCCGGAAAAGATGTCAGTCTTTTATTTTTCAAGTTTCAACATCATACGACTTATTTAAACCATTTGTAAACAAAAAATCAAATTTTTAACTAAGTGTTAATTTAATAGAGGCGATAATCGACCTTTGAGAGTTAGTAGGGACGACTTTTTTGCAATTTACTGAGCCAAGAAAATCTTACTTAAATTTTAGACAAGAACTTTGGAAAATAGTAAAGTTTTATGTACTAACTGATTTTGCATTGTGTTTTTTTTTAGTTTAAAATTTAAAAAAATCTTATAGGGCTTTTAATGCTCTTTCCATTGATGTAGTCAAATTGACAGTAGAATTAATATTTTATCAGATACGGCGGTTTTATGGGAAAAATTAAAAAACAGTTTGAAGAATCATGAAAAGTGAAATATTTTGAATACAGTTGAGAATCAGACTTTGGACAAATTGGACAAATCCCGAAATATTGACATCTGTTCACGAGGCACCCTAAATAGATACACAAAAAGAAAAGCAAGCCCAAGTAGCAAAAGATTCTTTCAATTGTGAAAAGATGTGTGATACTGCATGCCCTATGCACTTCGCACTTTATATATGTATATTAATGTTTGCATGTGTTACTTAAATCATTTATTTATTTAATACTTTCTTTTCATTTAACAATTTTGTAATCTAGACATAGTACCGGTCGTGCTTTGTGGGAGTAAGACTGCTTTTTGGAATTATCCAGCTATGGGCAACGATTAGATGCATAGTCGGCAGTAATGTCGGTCCTCTTCAGGTGCACAAGAAGAGATATGCGCCGATTCCGCCCATTAAACCCTACTAAGTGGTCCCCAAAGGAATATTATAATGGTATTGCCAATTGTGCCAATAGCTTTCGCCATTACTAACGAAGGGATTCTTATAGGGTTATGACGAGGTTGGGTAGGGGTAGCAAAATACAGTCCGGTAATGGGGAGATCCGGTAATCTGGAGTTAAACAAATTACAGGGTGCCAGGTAGGGAATTAGTGAAGGCAGGAAGTAGGGAGTTCCCAGGAGGGCATTACATCAGAGCCCGCATTGCGGGATCCTGTATCTCTCTACGCTTCATTTTCACTTCTAATTCAATTTTTTAGACAAATCGATATTCCTATTCGAGTTTCCCGACGGACTTAGTTTTGACAATAAAATCCACGTGTGTTTGAAAATCTTGGAAAGAAAGGGCGAAAGGGCGTGTTGTTAGCCGGCGGCCGGTCGATTAGGGAACCCCGCCGAGAGGAAGCCGCTCTACCCATATATTCAAACAATTTAAACATAAATGAAAATGAGTTGTAATAAACATAGAACACGGTAAGCGGCGCACTGGCGAATCATCATGAATAAACAGGGACAGTCCCCTTATCCTCTTATCCTCATCTTGACTTCAACCGGCTCTCCCGAATTGGAACTAGGGGGAAAAGGGATTATAAGGGTCTATGGTCGCGGCCTAATCTCTTTGCCGTATAAACAAAGATGGAACAAAAGGAAAAAAAAATATACGCCCCTGGAATCTCAAAAACCTTACGTGCTATACACCTTGAACTATTTACGACCAACGGTACCTCCGAGATAGAACTTAACGCAGTAAGAGAAGATAAATAAGATCGAAGAATTCTTGGAAAAATAACCAAAATCAGTTTTTCTCATTTTGAAATTGCTACTTTAAACATGATAAATTAAAAATAAATCATTGTAATAATTATAATCCTAAGATTAAAATATGAAGCATATTCCTGTGGACCGTTGCTGAACAGTTTTGGAAAAATAAAACAACCCAAAAATAAATATATAATAATACAAAAATACAAAAAAGATCCAGTTAAAAAGGTTGAATATTGAATATAAACGAGCTATGCTATTAATTAGAGATGCTGGAGATAATATATGAGTATGACAATTAAACACTGATGTTACTTGTTCCCCTGGAGCAAAGACGGTCATTGATACCTCACTATGCTCCAATTTCACCATTCTCAGTTGTCTAATCATTGAGGCTAATTTGTTGGAAATAATACGCAATTTGAATTGCCGTAGCATCGTCATTTAAAACAAACTGTTATTTCGAAATTGGTTTTGAACGTCCTGACAAATTTTAACCAATCGCTTGGAGGTGAAAGATTAATTTTCTAACTGATTCTTTCTTTCTTTATTGTTACTTTACGTAAATGTTAAATACTATTAAATAAAATTTTTAAATTCTATCGAACTTGTTACATGGTTTCGTATACTTTTAAAATTGTTATAACATATGGTATATGAAAATCAATTTTTTACTTTGTAATATATAGGTTTAAATTATACGTTATTGTCTTTATATTATAAAATTTTTCTACTTATCATTATTCCTAAAAATAATTTCAAATTTTATACAAAATAAAAACAAAATAAAACGTGTTACATGGATGCTTACTTATGTAGGTTATACTTTGCCAAGTGTGTTAACTTATAGCATTTGAAAATTAATTTTTGATATTATTGATAATTTTTTGGGGACCAATTTTAGCGCTTTAATAGATTAAAGAGATATTTTATCTACAAAGTTCTGACATCCTGTGCCATAATCATTTACTTTTATTGGAAAATAGTTTTGAATTATACATTTTATCAAATATTATAACATTTTTCTACTTATCATTATTTTTAAAAATGACTTCAAATTTTATCACAAATCTTTATCAAATTTTATATATAAAATAAAAAAAATAAAAATTAAACTCTGCTACATGGTTCCTTACTTTATGGAGGTTACACTTTTGGAATTGTTATAACTTATGGTCCTTGAAAATTAATTTTTTTACATTGTCGTCAACGATTTTTCTGTACCCAGTTTTAGATGTTTATCGATTAAAAATGACATTTTAATACAACGTATTGGCATCCCATACTGATGTACATTTATTACTTAAAAATTACTTGTAAAATATATACAAAACCAAAATTATACTTGTTTCGTGATTCACAATTTTTTGGAAGTTATACTTTTGAAAATGTTATAACTTACGGTGGCTATAATTACAAGGATATTATTCACATTGCTACTTTTATTTATCCAACTTATACTTATTGTCTCCATTTTTTAATTATATATAAAGTCGCTCAAACTGCTGCATTTTACAAAATATGAGTGAAAATTCAACATCAAACTAAGAACCGGCGATGACCTCAGCTGTTTGTCTGCCTCTAACCTCCCCAAATTATTGTATATAATTTAAAAAATTATAATATTTTTAAAAAATGAAGCTATCTTTAGTACGAAAGGTACAAGTAGTTCATTGGGGGTGATGTTGTAGAGGGGTATGAAACATTGTCTATTATTCTAGGGAATTCGGATTGAAACGACTTTATTTTTTGTATGTTGGAAAACAGTGCCTCACAGTTCTAGTGTATCTGTGTCCGTTAACGCTAAACTTAATTTTGGTATTGTTTTTTAGACTGTCAGTTTGGTTTTTGTCGATATGTGATATTACTTTGCAGTGCAATTTCTCTCATTATCTCTTCGTGAATGCTTTTTACCAGACTTCAAAAGCTTACAGTTATGGACTTTAGACTTGGTTTTCTCCATAGAGATTTATAGCCTTTATAACCATATAACCTAACGTATGACATCTTTTTCATCCAAGCATTTTCTGCCTACACTGTTTCTGCTGTTTTACGTAAGGGGCATCACTATCACAGTGCCCAGTTAGCTGTCCTAGTATTATTATCAAAAAATCCTACGTTTAGTAGTTAATTATCCCTTAGTGTCCCGACTTAAGAAATTGTCAAAATAAAAGCTAAGCATCTTACATTGCTTCAAACTTTCAGTGCTTCTGTTAGTTAATGAAATGCACATCATCACGTTTTTCCTTATTAGTACACATTGAATTTGTGTTGAACCACACGGCCATGCTTTCCTTGCATCAGTATCGAGACCTTATTTACATACTCAGCATAGCTGGCTTTAACAGTACAATGTGAGTCATCACCATACTGATAGAGGTTCACCTCACATAGGGTACATATACTCTGGTGGTATTGATGTACAGAGGTCATTTCCTTATAATACAAACCATACAATTCCCAGCAAATCCTTGCATCACACCGCTGTTAACTGTACAGAATTTAGAGAGTCCTCCATCTATTTTGACTGCTTGTTGGCAATTTTTCAAAAAAGGTATGTAGAAGTTACACCTCTAAATCCCATAATTTTCTAGTTTACATATAAGCAAGTCATAGGAAACTAGATGAAAGGCTTTGCTAAAATCAGTTGTTATAAATCCGATATTGACCCCCCCCATTCAAGGTCTCATGAATCTCAACTACCATTTTTTTAAGTATATCTAAGATGGTTTTACCTGATGTAAAGCCATATAGGTTTTTGGAAATAGTGCTATTGCTGTCACAGAACGTTGCAACCCTAGTTTTGAACGAAAATTCAAAGAGCTTGGAAAGTATGGTTGTCAGAGTTATGGGCCGAAAATTATATAAGTCGCCCTATATATATGGGTTGTATATATATGTCCCATTCCCTTTGTATACAATGCATTTTTTTTTTACTTTTCGGGGAAATAAGCTTTATTAAAACATTTGTTTATAACATGAGCAATCAGCTCAGCAATGCATCGCCCTATATTTGAAATAAAATGATTAGTTAGTTCATAGTAATCAACAGCATTAGGGTTTGGAGACCAAAAATTGTTTACCATTTTTCTAATTTCCGATTGATCTACTAAACCGGTTCATCTGCCCATTATTTTTATATTTTTTACAATTCAAGCTAAATGCAAATAGTTAAATCATGTTTAATATTGTAAGTAGATGATGTTAGTATTTGTGAACCGTGTAAATCATCGAAAATATTTCAAAGTCTTGATGAAAGGATATATTCTTCAATTATTCTTTTTCTTTACTGTTTGCTTTTTCCCTGGTTTATGATATACAATTACTTTTTCATTTGCCAATGTGCTTGCCACTACTTCAACGCAAATCGGGACCAGACGATTGAATAAGCGTGTCGCCGTCCACGCAAAGAGACTAGAGGGCGAAGCCGGAATATCTGCGATGTCGGGGAGAAAAAGGATTGGTCCGAATATGCTAACCTGTGGTACACCCGCTCCTAGAGGGCAGTATTTAGTAATAGGGCGATCCTTGGCCGATTAGGCAAATAAATGCATTTAGGCAACTTTGTCACTATAAGTTACAAACTGATTTCCGATATTTCTCATGGGACGTTTTATGAAAGAGGGAGAAATTTTTGTTTTTACTGCTATCGCGATTGATTTTAGAAAGTCATGTTTCGTTGAAATCTTTTGAAATCTCCCCTAAGGCGTGTAAGGGAGTTTGTTAGAGAAAAAAAATTGCCTTCCGCTAAGTTTGGTATGAGGAAGGTACAGAATGTTTGTTAGTGACAGGTAGATGGGTAGAGTCGGCCGTTCTAATTGACCACTGGCTACTCGTTCGCATCAATCATTGTCACTTCAACCAGACGCATATGAATTAATGAATAAAATAACATGAGCTGTCTTATTGACGGGATTGGTTAGCACTCTTGATAAATAATCGATTCCTTAATATCCCTTCTTCTTTGATTCGATATTAAACTTAAAGAGAGAATTGGTTTTATTTGCTTTTTTAAAGAGGATGGCCAGTTAATAATTATCTACATTTTATTTAAAATGTGACACATTATTATAAAAACGGTTATAGAGTAAATAGGGTGTCCCTTTTAGATGGCCCAAAGTTATGGCAAAAAAAAATTTGGTTTGCTATTTATTAATCACATTTCATGTTCGAACTACCCGCCTTGCGTAAAGTTGTAAAGATTTGCGCTTTTTACCCACCCTTCACCAGTGCTCAGAGCGATAGAGGCAGGGAAGATGTATTGACAAGCATTTTCTATTCTTTGCCACAGTTCTTCAACTGAGGTTACTGGGTTATCATTGGCATAGACATTGGTTTTAAATGGCCCCACAGAAAATAGTCAAGTGGGGTTAAATCGAGTGATCGATCGGGCCATGAGGTCCTATCCACCTACCCCGCAAGTGAAGATTCAAATAACATCTCCCCATCAAAGAATTGAGTGCAGGGCATCAATCAAGCTGGAAAATCATTCTTTGTCATTGTTGCAGGAGAACATCATCTAATATCGTTGGTAATACCTCCCTCAAAAAATTGAGGAACTGAACACCATTTAAATCATTTTCGTAGAAATAAGGCCCAATTAGCTTATTTCCGAGAAGTCCACAGCAAACGTTGATACTGTGAACCACCTGATGATGACAAGGGTACGAAATTTTCGGATTTTCCTCTGCGCACGTTCGAAAATTCCAACGGTTTAGTATGCCAATAGAGGTGAACTTGGATTCATCAGACTATAGGATGTATGGAAGAAGGTTTTCTTTAGACTCCCAAATCGATATTTGTGCAAGGAACGTTAAGCCAGAAACAACACTTACTCGATGCTACGCCGTGCGACGCTACCCGACGCAAATCCAAACTCCGATTTTCCATAAGGTTGCATTACCCCCGTGCACATCTACCCGATGCTCTGCGATCCCCACTGTCCAGATTTTCGTCGGGTTGCATCGAGTACATTTGAAGACAAAAGAACCGGACACTCATATTTTTATTCAAACTACATGTATTATTGTCGTTATATTAATTCAACATACTTATTTTAATATAAACCAAATGAACACCGGAGTACGATTTTTTGATATAATGAATTTAACTAACAATTTATTGTACTCGCTTCGGCGGTACATATACTAAAATTGGAACCGCTCATAAAATTTAATTAACAATTTATTTCATAGATTTGCTCGTAAAATTACACCATTTTGTAATGTCGGGTAGCATCAGAACAGGACACTCATATTTTTTGTAGTTCATTTCAAACTAAGTACATGTAATTTTGTCGTTATATTAATTACAACATGTTATTTTAATGTAAACCAAATTAAACGAGATCAAAAATGCATACGTTTTTATAAACATTGTTTAATTATGATGGTTAGGAGTAACTTTATTTAAAACAATTAAGTTTAACAAACAATTTATTAGATGGTTGTGCTCATGAAATTTAACTAACAAGTTATTAAAAAAGATGCGTTGCGATTGTGATAGTGATTATTGTGATAAACGCTGTGGACTGTACGCCACGTGTACTTGCGTCGGATAGATGTGCACACCCCACCAAAACGTGGCTAGGCGTCGGGTAGCGTCGCATGGCGTAGCATCGGGTAAGTGTATTCCCGGCTTTAGGCGCCTGTCATAATCAGAGTCCCGAAGTCCCTAGATGTGAGCGATACGGCTTAAAATTCTAAGTCCGAAGTACATCTCTAATTTTATTTTTTGAAAAACCTAAACCCCTTCGACATTTCGGAGAGAGGAATTCGGATTTTCGCGAACGTACAATAACATATACAGCTCCTCGTTTAAACTACGCTGTCGATTTCTTGGTGATGGAACAGCAACTGATCCATATCTCCTCATATTGCGAGCAACACGAATAAACGTTTTGTGATTTACTCTGGGGTGATCAGGAAATTTCTGGAAGAACAACTCGGCTGCTCGACGCACAACACCACCACTATCATTAGCAATCGTACATATCAACTCGCAGTTGAGCGGAAAAATGTGCACTTCGGATCATTTTGAATGGAATACTGAATGTAACGAATATGTACTATTATAAATTATTTACTTCCAGGAATTAAGATTTGATCTCATAATGCGAGTTTGACAAGCAATGACAGAATGTAAACAATAAAGGCAATTAATGATTACTTTAGTGAAGAAGCAAATTATTGAAATAACAACGAAACAAACGAAATTTGTTTTTTCAAACTTTTTGCCATGACTTTGTCATTTTTTGACCAATTTAATCCTTTCAAATGATGAGTCAGGAGGTATAGGGTCGTATTTGAAATTTTGATGTTGAACTGGGCCTGAGGTTCCATGTATAATTTTTCTCCAAAAAATTGTAAAACTTAGAGTCATTGGTTCAAGAGAAATTCAACCAGGCCATCTAAAAAAGGAATCAATGCAATAGTCTGGAAAGGATAATTCTACTATTGAATTAACAAATTTATGTAAAGATTATCAGAAGATTCACTGTAAAAATAATAGTGCATTAATATACGTTTACTTGAAAGTAATTGACGTGAAGGGTCATGTTGTCACATACATATAAGATTTATAGGAGGAGGTTGCGAGATTTCTTCAAGTTCCCAGAATTTTTTCGTTTCATTTGACAGATCAGAAGTCGAGAAAAATATCTGTACAGACGGGTTCGCCAATGGGAAATCGATAGGACCGATGATTGTCCAGTCACAAATGTAGGGATGGCTGAAAGTTAGCCAGGTATGGGCTCGTTTAAAACAAATTTTTTTTATTGTACATGTTTTTTAAATTTATAGATGTAATTGAATACAATTGTTTCCAATAAGTTGATTTAATTATGTATTAGTGAATTTACGGCCAAATTTTATAACTTGTTTAGAATTGCAATTTTACTAACTTTAATAAAACACGATTTAACTGATCTTTCAGTTTTAGCAAGACAACAAAAAGAGAAAAAATATGGAAATATTCGAAATAATAGTGAAAACCGCCATCTAAACTTAACAAACAAATGAATGTTTCTTAAGTTGTAATTTTGTCTATCATGAGCATGAAATCTATTTTATTTACAAATTCCCTAAATATTGGGAAATTGTCCTTTCTAAAAAGATCCTTTTCCGAAAACGGCCATTTCTTCCCTTGGAGAATGTACGCTCTACTCATCGAATGTCTGGCGATCCAATACGAGACAGTCGTACAATATGTGGTCAATGTCCTGGACACCCAGCCCACATAAACATTTGTCAGTTTCTTTTATTTTGAATCTGTGCAAATAAAAATCGTGGTGAGACTGAGTGTAAATGGTAAAATATCCTTTATCGCTGTCCTGGATAGAGTGAATGTCAGGAAAGAATTTTTTATTTTGTTGACCTTTTTCTGAAGCCTGCCATCTTTTATCCCACTGCTTTGATATACCCAATTTCTTTAACATGACTTTTCGGAACTCTATTGTAGCTTACTGTTAGAATCAAATCAGTACCTGCTTCCTTAGCTAGACAGCCAGCCTCCCTTTTTCCAGAATTCCAACGTGTGCCTTCACCCTACATAACTGGATCGCGAACCCCAGAATCTTAAGACTTCTTATTTCCATGCTAATTTCTTCTACAAGAATTTTTTTTGTTATATCCACAGCTATTGACTGTCCGTGATTATAGTAAATTTTAGCTATTCTTCTTTCTTTAAGGATATAAATTCTTTTGCCCAAATCATCGCTTTTTAAATTGCTCATTGTTCGGCCTGATTGTTTTTAACATATATTATATAGTTTATGTAGTAATTTTCCTCACATAATTTTTTTATTCATATCATTACATCATTATCATCAATTGCATATGCAGCACCCCCGTCGTCCTTCATTTCGCTTTTGTCTGTGTATATATAATATATCTTATTATTATTATTTTTCCGAGGGTTCGCAGCCGAGGTCATATAAACTCTCAGGGTGCCCGTGTTTTTGAAAAAAAGCCCATTTGTAAGTATGCCGGGTTCGAATGCGTATGCCTCTGGATTCGAACCCGGGACCTTTACCTTACAGTGATGAGCGCCGTGTCAACGCTTAAACCGGCCCCAATATTTCTTATTGTCCCTTTGATTAAGAGTTTGTACTACTCTGACATCTGCTGGGTGACTCCAATTCTTGTAAGAAATTGGTCGATCATCCTCACGCCCCTGAAAGTTAATAATTCCCTCGAGTCCCCTTAGCGTCATCCATTTGCTTAACTTTTATTTCTACAGCTATTACGTTCGCTATTACGCACGCTGTCTCATACGAGACGCTGCGATAACCTTTAACCATTGTAATTGCAATTACTCCTTGGACCCTTTTAAGCACTGTGAGGTTTGATTGGACATCGACTGCTTCCATCCATACAGGCGCTCCATGAAATGTTATTCCTAAATAGTCCAATTCATCTACTATTTTTAGGCTTATATTGGTTGGTATAGGTTGTGTGGGGTATGGGTTGGTTATCACCGTAGTGAGAAATCACGCAGCATATCAACGGAGGTCGGAATGTCCCTTGTGCTATTGTTCTTTGTAAACAATTACGTGCTTTATTCGGGAAAAAGTGGTTTTGAGCTAGGTATGGATAAGTAGCATTCCGTCGGTATTGAAGGATTTACCCGCTGCCCACATCGAATCGACGATGGTGGCCAAACGATTAAAAGGTCTCAGATGGGAGCCGAAAACCAGCCGCATTCATGTTTGGAGTGTCCTGATTCCAGCGTGAAGATATAAAGCGTACCGACATGTAGTACATTGCCAGATTCTTTGATCCGATTGTTTTTCTTAGTCCTTTGGTTTTTGTAATGAAAGTGATTTTGCAAAAAGTATGGCTAACCAAAGTCGAGTGGGACGATTTGATTCCTCCTAATTTAGAAGCTGATTGGGTTCGGCTGACTCATGAAATCAACATGCTTTCCATCCTTCGTAACCCTAGAAGTATTTTTCCTACATCTTTTGTTAGCATGATACTCTAGGGATTTTACGATTCTCCTGAGAAGGGATATACAGCAGCCGTCTACTTTTGCATCCGCTCGAACTTAGGTCATTATTATTATTGAAGGCAAAAACTAAAGTTGCCCCTCTGAAGGTCGTGTGCTCTTGTTTTAAACTTTGCACTGCTATATTGTTAGCGCAACTAGTTAAATGAGTACAAAGGGTAAGCTTACCGATTTCGGTAACCGCTCCAATCCCCGGATTGTATTGTCTTGGCTCTAGACTCCGCCCCATCTTCCAAAACAATTCGTGGCCAATAGAGTGGTGTCAATTTCTGAAGCTGTCCATTTGCGACTTGGGTGCTTCCCTTTAGCTTTAAATCCTGCTGATTTGCCTTCCCGAGGATTAGCTCCCGAATTATTCATCATTTCCTGACACTCTTCAGTTCTGGCTTCATGGCCCCGACTTTTTAACACAAGCAACTTCCGCCTGGACGCCTCCCTTTCAGTTAAGTAGTAAACTTACTTCCCGGATTAAAAAAGGAAAGTTCTTGCTAAATTGAATAACCCTCTCATTGATGAAAATGAACGGCTCTCTTCCTCTATTCGTATACGTCGGATCTTAACTGCCTTGGTTAAACGTTTCCTTCATAATTCGCATGGTCGACATAAGTGACTTGAAACGAAACTGGCCTTCTCACTCCTGACCAGCTCTACCAGTCCCTACTCATTATAGTTAAGATCATTTAGAAGTTCTATTTTAATGTCAAACTTGCTCTGTTGAAGGCCAAAGGAAAAATGACACTATTGATCGATGAACGCGATCTCCTCAGGGTGGGCGGAAGACTCTCCCTATCCACACTTCTTTAAGAGTCCAAGCATCCCGTACTCTTGCCAGTTGCTTTGGATGCTCACTTATCTAAATTGATATGTTTCCATTATCACGTTTTTTCTCTACATTCTGGGCCATCCACCGTTCGGGCCCTAATAAAGACCAAATTTTGGATATTGTCTTTTCGCAGTCTCATTCGGAAATGCGTAAGACCCTGCTTGACTTGTTATAAGCTTCGTAGCTCTTCTTACCTCAAATGGCAAATTTTTCCTAGTGTCGCGTCACAGTATCCCGCCCTTTCTTACACGTCGTCGTCAATTTTGCAGTTTCTTTTACAGTTCGATCAAACCTTTATTAACTAATGGTTATTTATGTTTGTTTGTCTGTACAGCAACTAAAGCTGTTCATCTAGAATTGGTTTCGGAACTTAGTACGATCGGCTTTCTCTATGCACTTGATCATTGCGTGCCGTGGTCTCCCTTCAGAAATATTGTGTCTGTTCGAGGGCGGAATTTCGTCGGTGCTTCACGTCACTTATAGGAAGTGTATAATTTCCTTCAGCAGCATAGCGAGGAAATCTGAGACCATTTGTCAGAACGCAAAATAAAATGCCGTTTTCTTCTCTCTATTCTTCACATTTTGAAGAGGAGCCAGCTCTCAAATTAGCCAAGAATCGTCTAGTAGCCTGATTGGAATACAGCTACCTTCGAAGAGTATTGTACTTTGTTTTCAAAAATTGAAGCTGCACTATATAGCCGACCCTTTTGTCCCTTAAGTGAGGATTCTGCTGAAGCAGTATAATATTTGAGCCCAGGCCATTTCCTCATTGGCGCACTACTGCTCTCTTCCAGAATATCCCTTGTTTTATTCCAAGAATCTGCGACAGCGCTGGAAGAAAAAACAACACTTGTTTCAGTCATTCTGGAGTCGTTGGTCGAAGTTATATTTGAATTCGCTCGTACAACGCCAAAAATGGGCCCTCCCATCGAAGCCTATCGTTGTTGGTAACTCACTAGTTTTCGCGGTCCGCATGACCATTAATATCTTTCAATTAACTAACGTTTTTAGTTGAGATAAAAATGTCAGTGACACGAGCGGGATTCGAACACACGTCCTTCGGCTAGATATGTCGCTACTGTAGACTTCGATCCACTCGGATACTAAGTTCCCAACTCAGCCCCACCTTTTGAATTTTCCCTCCAATTTGCCATTTTTCAAAACACTCCCTTTTAAAACTTCTAACTTTATATTTTTAAAAATGTCTTCATATTATAATGATTTTTCGGGGTGCTAGGAATGATGTACGTAACAATGAAAAGAAATGTGCGCGCGTCATTTGGAATATATATGTTTATTTTTTCGCCCTTATCATTCAAGGTCAACTTAGTACACTTATAATCCACTTTGCCTACAATTTTAATTTATAAACGCATTATGGTTTGATTGTGTTTGGCATGTTGGGCTTGTTTATAAATAAATCTATAACAATTTTACTAGGTATTAAATAAAAATAGTCAGCTCTTCGCTACTAGATCGACGTTTTAGAATCCGCCATGAGAGAGCAATTTCTGAAGAATTTAACGTAGCCACTTGTTAATTCACTACTTTCGTGGTCCGCTTGACCAATCAATACATGACAATTAATTAAGGTTTTTAGTTGAGATGAAAAAAAGTTAATGGCATGAGAGGGATTTGAACCAACGATCTTCGGCTAGATACGCCGCTGCTCTACCACTTGAGCTATCGTGACCTCGATCCACTAGGACATCAACTCCTCATCTCAACCCCACCTTTTTGAGTTTTCCCTCCTTTTGCCATTTTTCAAATGTCGTGTAAACGGTTTGGATTCTCGACGACAATTGAAATGGCGACGGAGAGCTTTAGTGAAGATACACTTCATTTTGTCTTATTAAATTCACTAGTTTTCGTGGTCCGCTTGACCAATTAATATCATTCAATTAATTAACGTTTTAGTTGAGATAAGAGATAGTTGGTTTAATATTGAAATGTAAAATTATTTGCATGGATTAAATCAAACACGGCATGTAACATAAATACTGTACTGAGCTATGTAAACATGTAATAAAGTAGTAAGTAAATTTTGTGGTATAACAAACAAAATTTAACCTACATCAAACCTGCCGTGTATGATGGAAAATTAATTTAATTATAATATTAAATTATTGACAAATGGACATTTCGGCGCCAATATTGGGCCAATATTGTTGATAAAATTGGTCAAAACATTTTGTCACGTCAGCAAAGAAATACGAATTGTTGACATGAAAGAAGACAAACGAATTGATAATAAAAAATTTAAACCTAGCCGTTTTCCCTTGATAGCCATATTTAGTTGGGCCCCGAGGAAGATAACATTAGACTTTCTGTTTTCCCTCTTATCTCTAGAGTGGTGTATCTTGAATTATTTTAGTCTGAAACAATCTCTCCTTCTCGATACCTCGCGTACCCTTAGCATATCGTTTTACTGGAGATAGGTTCCTGTGCTATTTGAAATATTTTTATTTCATTTATTACTCCGTCTGGTAGAATCTTTTCGTGGTCGATGTTTACTTTCATATAACTGAATTTTATATTCATTATCACGTTCTATTTGATAATGCGTATCGCTCTAATATTTATTCAAAACGGGTGGCTTTACATAACAAACAAAAAATAAATTGAAATGGATCGAAGTGTTGGGAAAATTGTGAATTTGCATTTTGTTTTTATACATGGACATCAATCCTCCTCATGTGAACAATTCCGTATGCTAAATGCAGTATACATATTTTTATAAAATGCCTCTTTGCGAAAATATATACACAGTTTAATTCACATGTTTATAAATATAAATTATTAGGATCGTATAAATTGCAATAAATCTATTATAAATAGTTTTAATTAAAAAACCATAATCATTTTCGAAATATATGGAATTGTCTCTCTAGACAAAGAAAAAGGAAGGATGAGGTAGAATTAGAGATAGGAAAAATCTGGCTCACTCCCTGGATTTTACAAAGACAAGATAGCAGGTAGATAAAACTCTGCAAATAGAAGAAGCTCCTTACTCAATCAGACTTCAGTTTGCTCTCTAAATCGTCCGGGTACTTCCCTAAACTCAGAGTTATCTTCGTCCTGATTGGCTGCATCATTAAAAACACCAAAGGTGCTTAGACAACACTGATTTGGCACCTTGGAGAAAAGTTTTACTCACAAGAATATAACAATAAATTGTTCTGGTATAATAAATTAATAAAAAAACACTCTGATAAGTATGTGATGTATCTGATAAAATGCTTACTTCTTAATTAGGTTGAAAAATTTATCAATCACTAATTAGGTGAATAAAACTTTTATCGTATAAATATGCATTATTTTATTATATTATTTAAATATTATATATTATATTGACTAATCACGAATCATTGGGTTATTTGGACATTTGGAGGTCATTACCCTGCTTATAAACGTTTAGTTCATTTATTTTATAGCTATGACCTGCCTTGATTCTGCCTTTTGGAACGTAATACTTTCGCTAATGAACTTATCGTTTTTTCATTAATGAAGCACAAAACACTCCCTTTTAAAACTTCTAATTTTATNATGGTTTGATTGTGTTTGGCATGTTGGGCTTGTTTATAAATAAATCTATAACAATTTTATTAGGTATTGAATAAAAATAATCAGCTCTTGACTACTAGATCGACGTTTTAGCATCCACTATGAGAGAGCAAACCTAGATATACAATATCGAAACAAAGTATCGATATTTATCATATTTAAAGTATCGAGAGTGTTGTATCGAAACGCTTAATAATCGAAACCACAAAGCATCGATACTTTGCAAAATCGCGTCGATTGTTTTTTTTAAAATTTTATTAAGTTTATTTTTCTTCAATCCGTTTTATTAGTTTACTACGTTATTTATTAGAACTCAACTATATCTTGAAGGAATACCGGAGTGAGTTTGAAGGCGTTTTGCCAAGTTACTTACCACTCGTCTTCAGGATCTGGGGGCATTGCTTACACTTAGATGAATCTAGGCGAGTAAAATACAACCACAACTTGCTCGTTGGGGGGGACGTCATGTTTCATGAAATAACAATTCGGATTTTGGATTAACTTCACTGACCAAACGACGAAAGCAATTCACAAGTTCGCAATAGGTAATAGAACAATATTAATATGAGTTAAAAACTTTGGCTTTCGGTCGGTCCTGGGTGTCGGCTATGAAAAAGTCTAGTGGCGGGAAGGTGGAATTTCCATAATCATAAGGAACTTAATTCTTAAGCAATTATATTTAACAATTTATTATAGTTTTTTTAAATAACTCATTTTTTATTTTGATAATTTGAATTCGATACTGAAAATTTAAAAGCGATAGTCAAAAGTATTGGTAAAAAAGTATCGATACCAAGTATTGGTCATTGAGCAGACAAAGTAGCGATACTTCGATAGTATCGAGGTATTCCTAGGTTGTGCAATAGGTTGTATTCCTAGGCGTACCTGCACTATCATTAAGAGGCTGAACGAATTGTTTACGTAAGTTCAATAACTTCTTTAAGAAATGGAAAATAAGAATTAATCCTCAAAAAACAGTTGGTATTCTTTTTACAAGGAAACGATCTACGCTCAGTGATGACTTGGTGATAAATGGCAATTTGATACCGTGTCCCCCTAGGTTAAATGTAAAGGTACTAATTTAGGTCAGCATGAAAATTGAAGGAAAATTTTGTATCCGATTTGACCAAATCCAAAACTTACAGGTTAGAAAAGGGGTCCCGGGTTCGAATCCAGCGGCCTTGCTCTTGGACCTGACATTCTTACAAAAAGAAGAAGAAAAAGAAGTAGAATGCGTTTATGATTAATAACGTAATGGTTTTCAAAATAGTTACAATACATTTTAAGCATGGCAAAAAGCTGGCTGCGGGAGTTAGAAATTACTTTGACTACACTATAATTTAATATTTTTTACAATAGTTTTTTTTGAAAAGGATTTTGATTAAAAGTTGAAAAGGAAACACATAAGTAAAAATAGCAATCTAAAATATAAAATTCATATTTTTTAATTGCTTGAAATACATATAATTAATCTTAAAATAAGAAATAATTCCAATATATTTGGTGGTCTATTGACAAATTACTTCTTTCAATTAATTAACCTTTTTACGTAAGGTTTTGGTTGAAATGAAAAGTTAGTGTCACGAGCGGGATTCGAACCCACGACCGTCGGCTCAATACGCCGCCGCTCTAACCACATGAGCTATCGAGACTTAGATCTACTCTGACACATTTGAAAAATGTCAAATAGGAGGGAAAGTTCGAAAGGTTGTAGGTTGAGATGGAGAGTTGGTGTCCGAGTGGGTCGTAATCACGATAGCTCAAGTGGTTAGAGAGCAGCGGCGTATTGAGCCGAAGGTCGTGGGTTCGAATCCCACTCGTGACACTAACTTTTTTCATTTCTACCAAAACCTTACGTAAAAAGATTAATTAATTGAAATAAAAAATCATATTTAAAAAATACTAATGCACTAATTTAACAGCAGTACAGAATTAAAATTTAAACTCTCTTATTTGGTTGTACATGTAATCGTAGGCCTTTCTCGTAAAAGCAATTATTGGTTTACAGAGCCATGGGCTCGTCAAATCTCTGACAATTGCTGTACGAACGAGGGAGGTACTTCCCACGTAAAATTGGCGAAATTCGACTAGCATGGGGTATTCGCCAAAGAAATGATGAAGGTCCTCCCTGGCAAAGATTCATTTTAAAGTCTCTGCAGCCAAAAACACTGTATTCCATATTTAACTCTAAAAGGGCTCATTACAGAAGAAAGTGTGCATAGCCCTCCTCACAGACTCCTTTCGATGAACCATTCCTATCTTCTGTAAAAGTAAGGAAAGCTGAGTCATCGACTAGGGCATATTGTCAACGGAAGGATCAAATTCATAAAAGTAATTGCGAGACAAGATAGCCCAGGAATCCAACCATAGAACTCCACGCCTTACATCCTCAAATAAAATTTAAAATGCAGGCGTAATGTAAATAAGAAAATTGGTTCAACCGAAGTTTCAATATTAACTATTTAAGTAGGGTTGTTTGAAGTGAGAGAAATATTTTTTGTTAAGAAATACCATTGAAATCTTTCAGACCTCATAGCATCAAATATGAGCTCCATAAAAAATCACACTATTATAAACATGGTACTTTGATTGCAGAGGAAGTCATTTGGTGAGAAAAACGCTCACCAGATTCAGTTCAGTCCCAGCTTTGCTCTGGAAACTTTTTATTAGGATGATGAGTGAACGATAATCCAGGTGACAATGTGAATCCGAAAAAATGTGTTTTAACAACAACTATTCGATTACTTCCATTAAACCACTTCTCAGTTGATTTCAGCCTACCACCCTTTCAGAAGATCTTCACTTAGACATTTTTAGGGTCAGAATTATATGCCAGTTATCATAATATTTTCCAGTATATTTATGTTCAACTAAAGGGCAACTGGGTTGTCGGCTATAAGCATATCACCTACATAAAACAGTGAGTTAATTTTTTTTGTTTCCGACGGTCACTCCTTCAACGATCGATGGCAAACCATTTAAGAGCAAACAAAAAAGTATGGGGCTTAAAAGGCAGCCTCGCCTTACTTTAGTCCCCACTGAAAACATCCAGGAATACCATATTTACCTTTTACGGTGGAACAAACTACAGAATACAATTTTTAAAAAACAATGATAAATTGAGAAGTGCTGCCTAAATTATAAAGCTTTAACATTAATCGGTTAATATTGTAATAATAAATAGTGAAATTTACTAATTTCGTGGTCCGCTTGACCAATTAATATATTACAATTAATTAATTAATTTTATCTCAACTAAAAACCTTAATTAATTGTAATAATCAATAGTGTCGAAAGAAACCTGAAAGTTTAAAAAAAGCGATATAGTTGCATACTTACAACATTTTTTTAAACAACGACACCCCAAGGGTCGATATGACCCCTGGTGTTACGAACCCTCGTAAAAAATAAAATTAAATAAAAATACAAGCTAGAATAATTGTTTATCTTACATAGATGTTCAGATAAATCGTTAAAACCCGGTCAGTTGTGCGCTAGTTCCCGGATCCCGTATCTACAATTTGTTGGAGACCGCAGGGTCAATTTAATGCAAATGTGACGGACAAAGGAAAGAGATCAGTTTTTCGCCCCTTTTATGGCGAATTAACTCTTCCACTCTCACAATTTTATCTCCATGACGAATATTGTTCGGCTTTGATGTTGAATCGTAATTTCTGAATTGGATGTCGGAAGTGACAGCAGGGCGGAAGGGCGGCAATGAAAACCCAGGGAAATGAGAAGGCAGAACAAAAAAAAAAAAATATCAAAAACCCTGTCGAGTGAAAAAAAAAATCAGGAGGGATTTTTGAAAGAAAACTAGCTCTTTAAAATTTACTGTACAAAGGTGAACATAACAATGTTACGAACAAGTACGGCGGCCGAGGTAAAGACAAAAAATATTCAAGCACAACTTTAATATCATAAATTCATTTCACTAGAATAAATCAATCGTGTGATTCAAGATGATGTTTTTAAAGTTTACAATGAATGATAATAGACTTGATTTTTGTGTCGGAATCATTACGAATATATTTAGATTTACATGAAAAAAACAAAAAAAACAATAAGTTACATATCAGCTAAAAGGTATCTTATTCAGAGACTAAACTAAGGGAGTTTGTTGGTTATCATACACATGGGCTCTATAGTAAACTAGTTTTTTAAGACTATTTTAATGATAATTTAAGGAAGGAACATATAACTATAATTATGAAATGTAAAAAAAGTTACACGGCAAATTGAAATTAACGAGTTCTAATGGAAACTTCAATACATCATTGAAATAAAGTAATAACAAAACAGGTTATGAGGGATAACGCTGTGCAACACCAAAATACTGTCAGAGACTGCAATATTACATTTTACAGAGAAAGTCCTACCACTTAAAAAAGATGAAGGATAACAAAGGTACACCGACGAGGAGGAGTTTCAGCTTCAAAACCTGAACACTAATATTGACAAAATCGAAAGCCTAAGAGAAATCGGTGTGGACGGAGTGAAAATGTTCATGCTTCTCAAGACAATTAACGATGTAGTTATAGTAATGCAGCATGTTAGTAGTAGTGGATCTTCGTTTTATAAATCCATGCTGATTAAAGTCAAAATATGGGCGAAAAGATTCACTGAGGGAGTCAGCTAAAATGTAATCGAAAATCTTGGAGGTAATGAAGATATACAGGCAGGTCTAGGAGATGAAAGTTATCTTTTTTTTTAAATGGGTACGATTTGGGAAAATTTCCATCTTGTGGAAAAAAACTCTTTTCTTAACACATGTTTTAAAAATTATAGGTATAGGTTGGCAAATTGAAGAAGAGCCTGCTTTCATGAACATTTTAGGAATCCCATCCATCCCCATTGCCTAGGAAACATTTAACTTGGTATAAACTTTTCTCAATGTCACTGACCTCAATGCTGATAAAGATTTCGAAGAAAATCCGATGATAAATCTTATATACTCATGCCATTGTGAAAGGTGGATCAGAAAAAGGGGCAAACACCTTAGCAATCTGTGTTTCATCCGATATCATTTTCCCATCCATACAAATATCAGAGGAAACGATTTTAGCTTGTCTTTTAGTGTTGACAAGAGACCAAAAATGTCTAATGTCTCTAGTGGTCTACAATTCAATATTCTTAACAAAAATTTTATAGCATCTCGAAATTTTCACCTTGACGCCCACCTTAAGTAACGAGAAATGTGGGTAGTGATCTGGAATACCTTAACGTTTATATCCCTACGTTTATATAATGGGATAGTTGTTAAATTTACAATTACAAGTTTATTTGTTGTAACTCTTCCACGTGGTGGTTTAAAATTTAATTCAATTTATAAACACAATGCACATTCATGTTATTTTTTTAAAATACATATTAGTTGCCAAAACGAGAGAATCTAGATGATCTTTATGCCTTAGACCTTGCCTTAAGGCTGAGGGAAGGAAGGGATTTTTTTAAAATTTAATCTATTCAATAGGGCACCCTTTGCTGTTTACTTCTTTATAACATCTACGTTCTAATTTTGTTTACTGTTACAATATAAAGTTAGTATATAAATATGGAGAAAACGGCTCGGAATTTAGTACATTAGTATAAAAAACTAATTTCTATAAATAGATAAATGATCGATAAATAAATGTTAATAA